>NC_058089.1:22696790-23305224 GCF_014858855.1 Bufo gargarizans
TCCAATCAGTGCTGCCATTGTCAGACTGTGCAGGTAAACCCCCCCCCCCCCCAACTGGTTACCTCCCCTCTGTACCCTTACTGCAGACTGCTAGCAATTCATTCATAACTTCCAGTAGAAATAATAAAGGAATGGTACAACATAAAGACATAAGAATAGATGCTCCAAAATTGTTATTACATGGGGAATGCATGTAGCTATTAAAACAGGCATGTCAGGAGTGGTGAAAGGTCCACTTTAAGTCCCCTTTACATGGCCCGATGTAGCAAACGATTCATAGGAATCGTTCCTTGCTGGAAAGCTCCTGCTTGTCAGCGGAGGTGACTGCTGCTATTGCATGCAGCTGTCTCCTCCACGGTATGGGGAGGAGCGATCACTAATGCTATCGCTCATCCTCATACAGGGTCATTGTTTGCCAGCAGAAGAGTGCTGTTGATGATTTAAGCGTCCCTATGAATGATCCTATCATCCGATGAACGAGTGTTTCAAACTGCAGCCCCTTTACACCAGCAGATTTTACCTAATGAGCGTTCGTACGACTGCTCTTTAACTATAATCTGCCCGAACATCAGGCAGTGTAAAGGGCTTTAGTGATTGTTCTGGGGGGTGCAGTCTTTACACCAGGCACTATACAGGGATCTGAAGTGGTAAAAAACTATGCAAAATCCCATGATTTTAGTCATTGGAGGGATCCCATCAGTCAGACCGCACAATTAGTAATTCAAGGCATATGTTGGCGATTCTACTTTGTGATCGTTCTCCTCTGTGTGTTCCCAGTTTTAGTCATCTCTATGGATTTCTCTTCTCACAACTGTGTTGTTTCTTCAGGTGACCCCATTATATTAATTGTGAATAACCTGGGAGGTTTATCCTGTCTGGAGCTACAAATAGTGGCCAGCTCGGCTGTGCGTTTTCTAGGTTAGTAGAAGCATACATTTGCCCATTCCTGTAGTCCGTCCTCCACCTCACACTATCCTGTTGTGTTGTAGAGGGTCGTGGGCTACGCATAGAGCGTGCAATGACTGGATCCTTCATGACGGCTCTAGAGATGAGTGGCGTCTCCCTCACCCTAATGAAGATATCACCAGAAATTCTGCAGCTCTTTGGTAATTTTATATATATTTTTTTTTATTTTACTATTTTGTTTTACTGACTTCTTTACTCTGGAGGTCAAGTACTTGTGCTTCTTTTTTTCTGCCATTTTATAATGTCTGTTAAAGAGGACCTTTCACTAGTTTAAAAACTAACTATATCAGTGGGCAGAGCGGCGCCCAGGGTTCCACCTGCACTTACTAGTATGTCTGGGTGCCGCTCCGTTCGCCCGGTATAGAATCCGGTGTCTGCAGCTCCCTCTGTTGTACTGGGCAGAGTTTTTGTATTAGGGTTGTCCCTTGCTGTGCGCTGCGATTGGCCAGCGCTGCAGCAAGGGACAACCCTAATACAAAAACTCTGCCCAGTACAACAGAGGGAGCTGCAGACACCGGATTCTATACCGGGCGAACGGAGCGGCGCCCAGACATACTAGTAAGTGCAGGGGGACCCCTGGGCACCGCTCTGCCAACTGATATAGTTAGTTTTTAGTTTTTAAACTAGTGAAAGGTCCTCTTTAAATGTTTGTGCTGTCACAGATAAGGACACATCAGCTCCTGCTTGGCCTCGTGTATCGCACGTTCCCGTGACGGGTCGGACCCGCACTTTCCCATGTGCTCCTGAAAGCCCACAGCCGAAGGAGGCTCACCCTGACGGTATGTCCAGTGAACATGCATCACCGGTGTATTCTTTATTCATAGATCTGACATTGCGATTGTCTGTGAGCAGCATGCAGACTAAACGGACTAATCGCAGTTCTGCGCAGGACATTTATTGTTTCCATGCTGTTATTGTTTCCATGCTGTAGAGAAATCCTCTGTATTTGATTATCCTTGCCCAACAGTCTCACTTAACATCTCCATCATGTAGTAGTAGCACCTATATAGACCATTGAAAGGCACAGTCCCAATGATACAACACCTCTCCATATCCTGTATTAGGACACACTGTATATATGTTCTGGTCGTTTCCACTATATATAGCTGCTGCAACGACACGGCCACCAATTTTTTTTGAATGGGCACAATGTAACACTACATGTCACCAGCTGTGGGAGCTACAGGACAAAGGTGTGGGTGCTTGCAGTTTCCTCCATTTCCAGGGCTGCAGCACTAATGCCATGTCAATATTGCGTGACCGCAGCAGCCAGTCACTGGCCTTAGCAGAGTATCTCTCAGGCTAGTGATTAGCTGTAGCACTCTTGTGTGGCCAACTTGACAGTAGCACTGCACTCGAGAGCAAGACCAGAACGCCAGCACTGGAGCAGCGGGCAATTTAACAAGTGAGTAATGATTATTTTTGTTATTTTATATGATCCCCCTGCCTGTGCAACGCTTTTTGCTAATCTTGGACAATTTTAGTTGGCACGTAGGCAGGCAGTATGCAAAACTGTAGAGGCTCCTTTGGTGGTGACGGCAGAGCAACCCACCGATGCTGTTCTGTGGACATAGGATGGCTGATGATATCTCTACACACCACTTACCTCTTTACTCATGTTTGATTACAAGCATTTTTATTGGTGAAGTTAGTGTGTTGTAACATAGACTCATCCTTGTGTTAGTCAAGAGCGTGCAGGTCTACAGCCGTGTACTCGGGTACGTGTGCAACTCGCTCCTATCCCTGGAGGAGGAGCTAAATGACTTGGACCGGGCAGCTGGGGACGGTGATTGTGGGAGCACACATGCAAGGGCAGCCCATGGTGAGTTATGTCTTACAGCAGGGATGCCCAACCTGCGGCCCTCCAGCTGTTGCAAAACTACAATTCCCAGCATGCCCAGACAGCCTACAGCTATCAGCCCACAGCAGGGCATGGTGGGAGTTGTAGTTTTACAACAGCTGGAGGGCCGTAGGTTGAGCACCCCTGTCTTACAGCATTGTGATGCCTGCTGTACATCAGTTCTAAGTTTTGAATTTCTGCAGCCATCAAGGACTGGATAAGCAGTGGGCAGCTCCCCTCTCACCCATCGCGGTTTCTTGCCGCATTGTCACATGTACTGCTGGAGAAGATGGGGGGGACTTCAGGAGCGGTGAGAGAATATCATAACATTAATATGCAACTGTTTTAGTGTGCCTCCAATTCTAAATGAAAAATCATATACTGTGGTGCTTACTATAAGCTTTGGGGGTAATTCCGGTTACAAAACGTATTAGATTAGTAGGGGTCCCACCAATCATGAGAACGGGAGCCCCAGACCCCCGAGGCGTTCCCCCTGAAATGGATAGAATGGCTGGTCAGAATTCGCTATGGTATCCCCTATCTTGTAGGTAGGGGATACGTTTTTGTAACCAGAATACCTCCTCAGGGGTTAATCCCATTTGGCCATTCACATGGATTCACCATAAATGTCCCAAAGTGCAGGTCCCCGTCTCACTGCTGCCGTGAATGGAGAGGTGGCCGGGCATGCATGCATTTCTATGGGAGTTCCAAAATAGCTGAGAAAGCAGTCAGGACCCCAGTTCTCGAGATAGGACCCGCAGCGGTCGGACATTTATAGCATTTAACTTTGGATGGATGTGAACCACAATCCTTGATGATGGCTTGGATCTATCATTAATGAGCCCCAGTCTGCAGCTCAGTGATGGCGCGGCTGGATCACATAACAACTGGGGTGCATGTGAATGTTTGCAAGTCACGAGATTTTACTTAGGATGTGATCACGTTTCTAAACGCATGGTCTTTTTTATTTTTTTACTAGTCAGGCACTTTACTTACGTCACTCTGTTTTACTGTTCACTTTAGTTGTATAGTCTTTTCTTAATGGCTGCCGCTCAACCCCTGCAAAATAAGTCTGGACCCCAGGCGTGGGCAACAGCAATGGAGGCTGGGATACATGCAATGAAGAGGTAAAGAGAAATAAAGGATATCCTTATTTTTTAGGCTGATATGGCGATCCACTTCCTATAATTACGAGACTGATCCACTAATAACACACCCAGGGCCATAGGAATTAAAGTTCTTTAGTGTTTCCCTGAGACTGTCACTTATGGCAACATGTGGTTAAGTGGGTTCTCAGGGATTTGCATATTGATGACCTATCCTCAGGGCAGGTCATCAATATGAGATCAGCAGGGGTCCGACACCCCTGCCAATCAGCTGTCTGAGGAAGCTGCTGCCCTAACCGGAGCTCTGGTCAGCGCCACAGCCTCCTCACAACTTAACAAGCACATCACCGTCCATTGTATAGCGGCTGTGCTTGGTATTGCAGCCCAGGCCCACTCACTTAAATGGGACTGAGCTGCGCCTAGGCCGTGTGACTGATGTACGGTGATGTCACATGGCCTAGGAAGAGACCTAAGCGCTCACAGAGCACCGTGGGCTTGTCATACAGGTGATCAACGTGGCTCCCAGGAGTCAGACCCCACTGATCTGATATTGATGACCTATCCTGAGGAGAGGCCATCAATATATACATCCTGAAAACCCCCTTTAGGGTACATTCACACAACTGTATTTATGGGTCCGCATCTGTTCCTCAATTTTTCAGAACGGATGCAGAGCCATTTATTTCAATGGGGCCACAAAAGATGCAGACAGCACACCGTGTGCTGTCTGCATCCATACTTCCATTCCACAGCTTCGCAAAAAAATAATAGTAATTTTTAATGGCACCAATTTAATTTACCGTATCTTCTTTTGGAAAATGAGGAAAAAATTCTTTGTGGGGTGAAATTGAAAAAAAATAAAAAAGTTCCTGATGACAGAATCCCGTTAAAGGGTATGTATTCCTTAAATTGACTTTTGTTATCATTGCATTTTACTCATTATGGACTAAAAATATATATTTTTCAATTGGTCTTTCAACAGTTTGTTTTACAGCCTTCCCTTTCAGTGTGATCATTTCTTTCTGCTTTATAGTGTATCCATCAGCGAGCTAAATTCTTATTAAAGGGTTTGTCCTGCCATATATAGCGATGACCTATCATCAGGACAGGTCATCAATATCTCCGATCAGCTGTTTGAAGAGGAGCGCCGCTTTCTGGTTATTACACTAGGAGTCGTCACCTGTGGAGCGGCGGCAAGTACTGGTTCCGTTCAAGTGAATGGAGCGGATACTTGTATTAAACTGCACTTCCGAGAGGACATGCAGTGTAATGAAGAGGAAGCAGTGCTTGCATGGAGGGCTGCCTCCTCTTTGAGGTTTCAGACCTCCGCCAATCAGATATTGATGACCTATTTTGACAATAGGTCATCAATATATATGGCAGGACAACCCCTTTAAACTGGTATCAATATGGCTTACATGAATGTTTATGAGCTGTCAGGAGATCAGAGCAGCTCCGTGACGTATTCACTGTAAAGCAGATGTATTGAAAGTGAAGGCTGCAGAACAAAAACTGTTGAAAACGTTTTAATAAAGACCAATTAAAAAAAATATATATATTTTAGCCAAAATGAGTAAAATGCAATAAAAAATGCCCTGAGAGTTGTCCATAGCCTTTAATCTCAGCATATTTTGTCTCCTTAGATATGGCGGGGCAGAGCCTGGGGACAGGACAATGGTAAGTACCATTCGTGTTATTATTGATCTCTGTCCCTTGAGTCATCGTCTGCCACTTACCTGCCATCTGTGTCTAGCTGGACTCCCTGTCTGCTGCCAACGTCGTGCTGCAATCTCTACACACCCCGAACTGCAATGCAATGGAGATTCTTGGCCGCGCTGCAAAGGTAAGCTTTCACCAAGTACCGGTATATACGTTTATGAGGACGGAGTACATCGCCTGGTCATCTGATTCTGTGTCTTTTCTTGCAGAGCGCCTCCGATGCTGCAGAAGAGACCAAACACATGACAGCTGGAGCTGGCCGGGCCAGTTACATAGGGTCCTCCTTGCTCAGTCGTCCGGATCCAGGGGCCAAAGCTGCTGCGGCTATCCTGCAAGCAATATGGGACGGTTTGAACGACGGTTCTTAGAGTGGCAGCTGCTATGTTATACTGATATCTTTCCCCTTAGAGGTTTTTAAGCTGAAGTATTCACCTTGTGATGCATAAATCATAGTCTACAATCTCTTAGCCTATTCTGCCAGAAATTATTTGCTACCAGTATTCAGATCTCGCTGAACCAGCTTTGCGTTTTCATACCCAATAACCATGGCTTTTCCTCTGAAAATTTCCATTCTTTCAGCAAAACAGTCCTGAAATAAAAAAGACTTGTGACAGTTGTTCCTAAAGGTGTCTTATCATTGCGCTTCATTGTCATGCTGCTCGGTGCATAGGGGTCTTATTTCAGTGCACTGATATATTGGGGGAGGGGGGACGGTCCTATGCTATCACTTCCCACTTATACTTTATAACTATACTACACCGCCCCCCCCATATGCAACTACTTTGTGATAAGTTGTCAGGTCCTTTATCCTCACAACACCAGCACATTCATCTCCATTACCAGTTAGGCCTCATGCACGCGGCCGTTGCCCAGCCGTGGCTGTATTGCGGCCCGCAAACAGCGGGGGCATACCGCTCCCTATGCCCCTTCTTTCCCATAGACTGCTCCCTATGCTCCTCCTCTAGCAGACTGCTCCCCATGCTCCTCCTTCTCACATTTCTTTCACAGACTCCATAGACCCTCAGTCCAAGGCTGCTCCCTATCCCCCTTCTCTCCCACAGACTGCTCCCTATGCCCCTTCTCTCCCACAGACTGCTCCCTATGCCACTTCTCTCCCACAGACTGCTCCCTATGCCACTTCTCTCCCACAGACTGCTCCCTATACCCCTTCTCTCCCACAGACTGCTCCCTATACCCCTTCTCTCCCACAGACTGCTCCCTATACCACTTCTCTCCCACAGACTGCTCCCTATACCCCTTCTCTCCCACAGACTGCTCCCTATACCCCTTCTTTCCCACAGACTGCTCCCTATGCCCCTTCTTTCCCATAGACTGCTCCCTATGCTCCTCCTCTAGCAGACTGCTCCCCATGCTCCTCCTTCTCACATTTCTTTCACAGACTCCATAGACCCTCAGTCCAAGGCTGCTCCCTATCCCCCTTCTCTCCCACAGACTGCTCCCTATACCCCTTCTCTCCCACAGACTGCTCCCTATACCCCTTCTCTCCCACAGACTGCTCCCTATACCCCTTCTCTCCCACAGACTGCTCCCTATGCCACTTCTTTTCCACAAACTGCTCCCTATACCCCTTCTCTCCCACAGACTGCTCCCTATGCCACTTCTTTTCCACAGACTGCTCCCTATACCCCTTCTCTCCCACAGACTGCTCCCTATGCCACTTCCCTTGAAGACCGCTCCCCATGCTCCTCCTTCTCTCACTTCTTTCACAGACTCCATATACCCTCTCTCCCAGGCTGCTCTCTATGCCCTCTCTTGCAGACTGCTCCCTCCTCTGTTACACTCAGTGAATACTCCCCGAGCCCCCTCCTCCCTCATACACCTCTCTCCTTTCTCCTTGTTCTCGGTCACTTCATCACTTTCCACCGAATTAGTAGCTCCGCCACCTTCCTCTCCCTTTAGTTTTCCCTACATAGAGTTACATTGGGATAAGTCTCCCCCCCCTTCCATGCCGGTAAAGTAACCTTACGTGACTTGTACGTCATCAGTTACCGCTGGAATATTAGACACTACAGTATAAGGGCTCTTTCACACTTGCGTTGTTCTGTTCCGGCATAGAGTTCCGTCGTCGGGGCTCTATGCCGGAAGAATCCTGATCAGGATTATCCCCATGCATTCTGAATGGAGTGAAATCCGTTCAGGATGTCTTCAGTTCAGGACATGCTGCGCTTTTTGCTCCGGCCAAAAATCCTGAACACTTGCCGCAAGGCCCGGATCCGAAATTAATGCCCATTGAATGGCAATAATCCGGATCCGGCCTTAAGCTAAACGTCGTTTCGGCGCATTACCGGATCCGACGTTTAGCTTTTTCTGAATGGTTACCAAGGCTGCCGGGACGCTAAAGTCCTGGCAGCCATGGTAAAGTGTAGTGGGGAGCGGGGGAGCAGTATACTTACCGTTCGTGCGGCTCCCGGGGCGCTTCAGAGTGACGTCAGGGCGCCCCACGCGCATGGATCACGTCATCCCTGCGCATGGGGCGCTCTGACGTCATTCTGGAGCACCCCGGGAGCCGCACGAACGGTAAGTATACGGCTCCCCCGCTCCCCACTACTACTATGGCAACCAGGACTCTAATAGCGTCCTGGGTGCCATAGTAACACTGAAAGCATTTTGAAGACGGATCCGTCTTCAAATGCTTTCAGTTCACTTGCGGTGTTACGAATCTGGCAGGCACTTCCGGCAAATGGAGTACACGACGGATCCGGACAACGCAAGTGTGAAAGAGCCCTTAGGTGGCCAGATGTCCGGTTTTTAGACTCCTGGTCCTCCATCCGGCACAAGGCCAGGACGGGCGGTCAGAAGTCCTCTTTTTGTGGTTATCGACGCGACTAGTACGGGGCACTTTAAGTATCACGCACATGTCACAGGATCACTAGTCAAAAGTGCAGAGCGCTTAGCGCACTGACATCACATGTGACGTCCGGCAGCGCTGCCTGCAGATTCGCGCCATTCTGGTTCAGGCGTGGGCGCAGCGGGAAGTGGAAGGAAGACAGACTCTGAGGAGCGCTGCTGCGCTGAGGTAGTCGTAGCTTACTGATCTGAAAGACTCTGGCCGGGCTGGGGATTGATGAAACTGAAAGGGGGGAAAGTCTGTGAATGGGGGAACTGTAATAAATGCTGTGAAAGGGGGGGGGGGGGGGGGATAAGTTATAAGAAAGTCTGTGAATGGCTACTGGGCTGGCGCTGATTATGAAAGGGGTTAATAACTACTGTGGGAGCTGAAAGGGGGAATAATTAACTACTGTGAAGAGGGGACTGAAAGGGGTTAATAACTACTGTGAAGAGGGGACTGAAAGGGGTTAATAACTACTGTGAAGAGGGGACTGAAAGGGGTTAATAAATACTGCGAAGGGCCTTCACTGTAGTTATTAACCCCTTTCAGCAGTCCCCCCTTCACTGTAGTTATTAACCCCTTTCAGCAGTCCCCCCCTTCACTGTAGTTATTAACCCCTTTCAGCAGTCCCCCCATTCACAGTATTTATTAGCCCCTCAGCAGTCCCCCCTGAAGTCAGTGAAGGGAGGACTGCTGAAAGGGGTTAATAACCACTGTGAAGGGGGGACTGGCTGGCTCCAGTACACCAACAGGCCCCTCCACAAGTGCTTCCCTTTTCAGGTGGGCGTGGTTTATTGAGTTGGGGGCGTGGCCTGTGAGGCCGTGAAGACAGTGGCCCACCTACTACAGTAGTGGAAGGAATTCCCATATCCAAAATGTCCGTCTTCCTTCTGAAGCGTCACACCGTAGCCCTTGCCTATTGGTAGAAGAATCGTCACGTGGCCTGTATGTCGTCCTGCGCTGGCAGATCACGGTTGTCATGGCAGCGAGCACTCTAGGATCATGGCGGCGGCGCTGTAGATAGAGCGGGCCGTCGGACTTGTGTAAGTAATCCTCCTGCATGTACGGTTCTGAGCCCTGCTCCGTCCTAGTGGTCGTCGGAGCCCTTCTCTGTCTTCTACTCCTTCAGTTACCACTGACATATAGAGCAGAGGCAGCAGTCTGAGTGTGGAACTACAAGTGGCAGCATGTCCTGTCTGTATTAGAACATGTCAGCCTGCTGGGACTTGTAGTACTATGCACCCTGCAAGCTACAGATTAGCTGCTCAGCTCCCTGGAATTCCTCCCTTGTGTCAATGCACAAATACAATTGTTATGACTTGTCTTGAGCGAACTGAAGTCAAACGAATTGACTTCGATCCAAATTTCAGGAACAATTTGATTCGCTAAGGTGATCCGGCAATCTGCATGCAAACGGACAGCATTTGTAGACGGATCCGGATGCGGATCCGTCTCACAAATGCATTGCAAGAACGGATCCGTCTTTCCGGATTTCATCCAGAGAAACGGATCCGTTATATTATTATTTTTTTCACAGGACGGATCCAGCATTGCGTTATTTTTCATGTAAATTAATGCCAGCATTCCGGCAAGTGATCTGCGGTATTTCCTCTGCCCAAAACGCCGTTCAGTGCTCTCCGTTCAGAATGCATGGGGATAAAACTGATCAGTTCTTTTCCGGTATTGAGCCCCTAGGACGTAACTCTATGCCGGAAAAGAAAAACGCTAGTGTGAAAGTAGCCTAAGAAGCCAAATTTCCTCGCGCTTCGTGGTAAGGAATACATTTTTGCCTGAAATGGCGGTAAAAACAAAAAAATACATACCTCATCCATTTGTGCGCGAACAGACCCTCGCGGCCATCCTGATTGAAGATGCCACGCAAAATCTCGCACACAGTGACGTATAAGGTCACCACGCCGGCAAGCGCGAGGAAGTCATCATGTCGCAGCACGAGATTTTGCACGGTGTCTTCAATCAAGATGGCCCCGGTGGATGGATAAGGTGATTTATATATATATTTTTTTTTTACGCTGATTAACCCTTGAAAGGCCTAAATGGTAGCCTCAGATGCTGCAATCGGCTATGAACGCGGCATCTGAGGGGTTCAATGACTGGTGTTTGTCGCGCGGTCGCTGTTCCCTGCCATTGCGCCCACTACATACAAAGAAACGCACTCCGTGATGAAGTAATTCGTCACTAAGCAGATTTCTTCATGGAATTCGGCGAAGCAGCCGAATCTAATTTTCTAGAACTCCGCTCATCACTAGTGATGACATTCGGACTACAAACTAATGAAAAGTTACCTTTTTTTATATATATATATATTGGTCTTATTTACAGGGGTCTGCCCCAAAAATGCAGTTGCCCACGTGCATTCACGCCCCCCCACCCACGGTGGCTGCATGATTTTACCGCAAAAGGTCATTGATTGCTGTTTGTGGACGTGACCACTATGCAGTCAGCTGTACCAACAGGTCTTCCCCTAATTAGGCAGACCCCTCTAACCTAGAAGTTGCACTTATAGGGGGGATCCACACCTATTTTCCAGTGAGAGGGGGTCATTTACTGTTTTATTTTTTTTTTTATAGTTTTACGCCCTAAAATTGTCACATGGCCCCTTTTTTGAGACTTTTTAGATGCCCGCTGGGCATTTTTGTCACACAGGCATTTTTACGTTGCATTCAACACAAGGAAGTGTGGGGTACACGCCCCATCATAGATTAGGGGCTTCTTCCAGCAGCAACACCGTTATAAAATGGTAGTAAAAAGACCACCAAAAATGACGATCTAAATAAATGACCCCCAGAGTAAGAAATGAGGTTATAGAGCTGGGGTCAGCTACCTCTGGCACTCCAGCTGTTGTCAGACTACAGTTCCCAGCATGCACACTTTGTAGGCCAGGGATCAGCCACCTTCGGCACTCCAGCTGTTGAGAAACTACAACTCCCAGAATGCTTTATTCACTTCTGTGGGAGTTAGAAGAACAGCCAAGCATGTTTGCATGCTGGGAGTTGTAGTTTCACAACAGCTGGAGGTTACTGATCACTGATCTACCCAGTCTGCTACTCTAGAGAGGTCCAGGTCCATTTGCATGTGCAGGTAAGTTGCTTGTAACGAGCGCTGATCGGCTGATTGCATGGTAAGTTGATCAGCGCTCGTTTATTTGTGCCTATATGTAACAGATATTGGGAGCCCCTCGTAGGAACGGGTGTCCGTCGTTAGTAATCGAAACGCATGAGAGCGGGAAAAATAGACGATCGCATGAATAAAAGATCACACAATGGGGGAGATTTATCAAAACTGGTGTAAAGGAAAACCGTCTTAGGCTACTTTCACACTTGCGTTGTTGGATTCCGGCAATCTATAGGCAAAGGGATACCATTTGTAGCTGGATCCGGATGCAGATCCGTCTCACAAATGCATTGCAAGACCGGATCCTTCTCTCCATTTGTCATCTGGAAAAACAGATCTGGCATTAATGCATTTCAAAGGAAAATAATACTGGCATTCCGGCAAGTGTTACGGAATTTTGGACGGAGAAAATACTGCAGCATGCTGCGGTATTTTCTTCTTCCAAAAACTATACAGTGACTGAACTGATGCATCCTGAACAGATTGCTCTCCATTCAGAATGCATTAGGATAAAACTGATCCGTTTTTTCCCGGTATTGAGCCCCTAGGACGGAACTCAATATCGGAAATGTTTAACACGAGTGTGAAAGTACCCTAAGTTGCCCATAGCAACCAATCAGATTCCACCTTAATTTTTCAGAAAGGTGGAATCTGATTGGTTAATATGGACAAATAAGCCAGTTCTACTTTACACCAGTTTTGATAAATCTCCCCCATTGTGTGATCTTTCGTTCATGCGATCGTTTATTTTTCCCGCTCTCATACATTTCCATTACAAGTGACGGACGGACGCCGGTTCATACGAGGGGCTGTATTGCCGGCCAACAATAATCTTTATTGTGAGCGCTCACTCCGGTCACACATGGGCCCTGTCATCTGAGCTTCCACAATTCACTTGTTTCTGTTGATTTTTGGGCATTTTTTTTTTTTTTGTTTGTTTTTTGGAACCCTGTCAATAAATGCTTATCGGGACTAAAGGTTTTTGTCCATGGCCAGCTTCAGTGGTCTGCATACTTAATGAACAAACTTTGTATAAATCAGTAGTACTGGTGAATAGAAGAAACTTTGTAATATATGTTATCAGAGTTTCAAGGCCCAGGTCACCACTGTAACAGTTTCTTATAGTTGCCTGTACTTATGCAAAGTTATGAAAGCCCCTGGCACTACTTATATGCTTTGTTGTGCCTAGTACAGGGCCCGGGGCAAAGTTGCTTTGTTGTTCTTGAAATCCCTGTGTCATGCTCCTCCCCACCCAGGCCCTATAGTAGTCATATATGTTTTACCTAGAGTGTTTCTTAAAATTTTGTCCTGTCTTAATTAATGTATATCTGCCGCTGTGTGTCAGGAGAGGATGCTGCAGCCGGGGAATTACAGCCTGGTCCTCACTCTTCAGTTCCTGCTTCTGATATACGATTTGTTTGTGAATTCGTTTTCGGAGCTCCTGCGATCGGCGCCGGTGATCCAGCTGGTGCTTTTCATGTAAGTGAATTGTTTTAATAGGTTTTGCTGGTTCAGAGAGAAGCATTGTTTATGTCCCGGGGCTCTCCCTTCACATCAGTGTATTTTTCCATCCGCATGGCTCAACCATGGGTTTAAAAGGATTGTACAGTTTTCTCCTCAGTGCAGCTCTGAGGCATCTGATTGGCTGCAGCAGTCATGTATTGTCGATGCGACATTAGCACAGCAGCCAGGTAAACAGAGCCCCACCGGGAGAAGCAGAGCGGCAGCGCAGACTTGTAGAGTTTCAGGAGAAAACCAAACAGCCCCTTTAACTGACCTGAACTCATGGCATCATAGGGATCTATGGCACGGTGAGTTCGGGTCATTTAAAGAGCATCTGTCAGCAGTTTTGTCCCTATGACACTGGCTGACCCGTTACATGTGCGCTTGGCAGCTGAAGGCATCTGTGTTACTCCCATGTTCATATGTGTCCACATTGCTAAGAAAAATTATGTTTTAATATATGCAAATGAGCTTCTAGGAGCAATGGGGGCGTTGCCATTACACCTACAGGCTCAGCTCTCTCCGCAACTGCTGCTCCCTCTGCACTTTGATCGACAGGAACGGGCAGTAAAAACATCATGAAGCCTGGCCCTGACAAACAAAGCGCAGAGGACGTGGCAGTTGCAGAGAGAGCAGAGCCGCTAGGTGTAATGGTAACGCCCCCATTGCTCCTAGAGGCTAATTTGCATATATTAAAACCTCATTTTTCTCAGCACTGAGGCCACCTATGACCATGAGACCAACACAGATGTCTTCAGATGCCAAGTGCACATGTAACCGGTCAGCCAGTGTCATAGGTGCAAATCTGCTGACAGATGCCCTTTAAAGCCGCCATGACAGATGCAAGTAATAGATCCGGAACACGCTGATGTGAATTGCCCCCAGACCTGTGCATTACACACACATCTGCTAAGCCTCGTCCTTCAAGCTTCACCTTCCATATTGAGCAGCGTTCTCTTCTCTTTCAGATTGCAGGATGTCGGCACGTTATTTGCAGTCATTGTCCTGTTTCTTATGCTGTTTAATACATTTGTGTTCCAAGCCGGGCTCCTGGGCCTTCTCTGCCAGCGCTTCCAAGTCACAGTTATATTCTGCGCTCTGCATTTAACCCTGAGTGTGTCGCTACACGTATGGCTGATGGTAAGTCTAGATCTACTCCATCCAGTGTCCTCTTCCGTCCTGGTCTGTATTGTCTCTTTTCAATATATTTTTTTTTCTTAGAATCTGCGGTGGAAAACGGTAAATATCTTTGTGTGGACGGATGGATTGCAGGCGCTGTTTGTTCTGCAGAGAGTCGGTATGTCTTCTCTTACACGCGCGTTCTTTAATATTTTTTTGACTTGTGAATGAAATTGCTTTCTTGGTTGCAGAGCCAAATAAGTAAACCCCTAGACTACCCCCAATGATTAGGAAGGTCCCAGACCTGTCCTCGTCTGTCAGGTTGCTAAAATTAACTTGGATGTTTCTTTGTAATATCTATGTCTGAGAAAACCGGTTGACAACTAAGGCTACTTTCACACTTACGTTTGTTAATTCCGATATTGAGATCCGGCGGAGGATCTCAATACCGGAATTAAACGGATCCCTCTTGATTTTGCACATCAGGAGGCATCCGTTCCGTTAGGGTGCGGTTGTGTGAACTCAAAACGGATCCGTCGTTAAGTACATTGAAAGTCAATGGGTAATGTATCCGTTTTTTTTTTTGTTTTTTTTAGGCTCCTAAAAAATAAATAAAAGATCCCTCACCATTGGATTACATTTATGACCAGACACAAAACTGCAGCTTGCAGAGGTTTTATGTCCGGTCACAAAATGGAATGCTGCCGGAACGGAAGACATCCTGATGCATCCTGAACGGATCCCTGTCCATTCAGAACGCATGGGGAATTAACTGAAACCACAACGCAAGTGTGAAAGTAGCCTAAGAAATGTCTGCAATTACAACTCACGGAGCGGTTCTCTATTTTTTTCACCTTTTTTTCGGTCTGCCGGACGGATCCGGTATTTTAAACACATTCTTATGGAAAGGCAAGTGTTCCGTTTTTTGGGCCGGAGATAAAACTGTAGCATGCTGCGGTATTAACTCCGTCCTGATCAGTCAAAAAGACGGATTGCTCTCCATTAAGAATGCATTAGGGTAAGGCCTCATGCACACGAACGTTTTTTTTTAAGGTCCGCAAAAACGGGGTCCGTAGGTCCGTGATCCGTGACCGTTTTTTCGTCTGTGGGTCTTCCTTGTTTTTTGGAGGATCCACGGACATGAAAAATGAAAAAGAAATCTAAGTCAAGTTTGCCATTGAAATGATAGGAAAAAACGGACACGGATCACGGACACGGATGACAATCTTGTGTGCATCCGTGACTTTTCACGGACCCATTGACTTGAATGGGTCCGAGAACCGTTGGCCGTGAAAAAAATAGGACAGGTCATATTTTTTTCACGGCCAGGAAACACGGATCACGGATGCGGCTGCCAAACGGTGCATTTTCCGATTTTTTCCACGGACCCATTGAAAGTCAATGGGTCCGTGAAAAAAAACGGCACAACGGCCACGGATGCACACAACGGTCGTGTGCATGAGGCCTAAAACTGATCAGTTATTTTCCGGTATTGAGCCCCTAGGACGGAACTCTGTGCCGGAAAAGAAAAACGCTAGTGTAAAAGTAGCCTAACCTACAACATAAGACCTTTTCAGGGCAAATGCACAATTTAGAGTTTCAAGTCTTTGCAGTCTGATCGTTCTGCTTCTCGTAACCATGTTTTTTTTCTATACTGACAGTGGCTGTGCTGTATTTTTACTTCTACAAAAGGACCGCTTTAAGTCTGGGAGATTCCCGTTACTACCATGACTCTTTGTGGTTGCGCAACGAGTTTGCCCGGGTACGAGGTTAACTGAATCAATGGTTATTTGGGACCAAGCACAAAATGTTTTTGGAACCCCAGAAGAACAGAACAATTGATCTTAATGTTGTGAGAGGATTGTCTGACGACTGTTTCATACGTTCTTGCCTTACAGCGACGTCTTTCAGCCCGGAGAACACAGTTTTTATAAATTATTCGTCCAGTATTTTCAGAGCTATTCATTTTTCAATAAGTGAGATGTGTGCCCAGATGTAATGAAACCTCCTCTAGTTTTTGACATTTGCAATGGTTGATGTTTCATAGTTTATTTTAATAAAAAAATATATATTTCAAAAATCTTTTCGTACATTAGTCTTAGGAGTGGAAATTTAAAGGGGCATTCAGGTTTAGAGAAAGTTATCCGATATCCACAGGATAGGAGATAACAGATTGGTTGGGGCTTCTACCACTGGGACCCCCACGATCACAAGGAAGGGGGGCCTTCCCCATGGAGCCCACCTGAAATGGACGGACCAGCTGGTCGGAAATGCGAGCTGTCGCTCCATTTATTCCTCTGGATAGGCCATCAGTGTCTGATTGTGAGGATCTGACACCTGGCAAGTCAGCTGTCTGAGAAGACACCGGCATTCTGGCAGCTTAGCCTAGGCCAATGATGTCACATTCGTCGGTCACGTGGCCTAGACGCAGCTCAGTCCCTTTTAAGTGAATGAGGCTAAGCTGCGATACCAAGCACAACCACTATACAATGTACGGCGCTGTGCTTGGAAAACAGTGAGGAGGCAGCGGCGCTCACTGGGGTACCGTGGTCTCCTCAAATAGCTGTTCAGCGGTGGTCCCGGGTGTTTGACCCACGCCAATCAGGTACTGATGGATACTGAAATCCTAAGGATACGTCATCAGTATAAAAATAAAAAAAAAGTTGAAAAACTCCTTTTAAAATAAGCTTCCCTAAATACCATTCCCATGGGTGTTACTGCAACTACTGAACTGCCCCAAAAAATCCCCTTTGGCAATCGTTACAAGGCTTGTGTTGCATGGTAATCATGCAGGTAGTATTCCAACACATTTAGGCCTCATGCACACGGACGTTTTTTTTTGCGGTCCGCAAAAACGGTTTCCGTTGTTCCGTGAACCGTTTTTTCTTCCGTGGGTCTTCCTTGATTTTTGGAGGATCCACGGACATGAAAAATGAAAAAAAAAAAATCTAAGTCAAGTTTGCCTTTGAAATGATAGGAAAAAACGGACACGGATCACAGACGCGGATGACAATCTTGTGTGCAGCCGTGTTTTTTCACGGACCCATTGACTTGAATGGGTCCGTGAACCGTTGTCCGTGAAAAAAATCGGACGGGTCCTATTTTTTTCACGGACTGGAAACACGGATCACGGATGCCAAACGGAGCATTTTCCGATTTTTCCACGGACCCATTGAAAGTCAATGGGTCCGTGCAAAAAAAAAAACGGAACAACGGCCGCGGATGCACACAACGGTCGTGTGCATGAGGCCTTATACACGTTAATTAGCAAATCCATTCAGTGGGTGAAGTATCCAGAGACATTGGTAAGTAAGGAATAAAGAAGAGGGTCAGCGCACATAGGCCAGATTTACTCGTTGAATTTTTGTTAGGGCCCATTCACATGGCGGATTTTGACAGCACATACTGCAGCAGATATCGCTGCAGTTTCTGCCATGGTTATTCACTTTAAATGCAGCTGACCCGCTCGCGGCTTAACTCTATTAAATGGAGCTAAGCCACAAGTGGACAGTCGCCGTGGCTGTTGGCATGGTCGCGGCTTCAGCCTACTGCAGTGCTGCCTCCCATTGAAAACAGGGCTCATCATTGAACTGAGAAGTCAAATGTGTTTTTGTCATAGAGACATTGATCACACACCACCCAAAAGTAGCCTCTGAGAGATTTTTCTTATAGGGAGGTGGCGGAAGCACTTTTACTCCCTGTTGTGGCAAGACCCAGTGTCTAATCTAACCGCACCCGTAATCCTTTACATGTCTGCCTGAGACATAGCTGCATGCCGAGGTTTGCAGCCATCTCACATTTTCTATCTTGATGCGTTATTTTTGTGTGCGTATTATTGTGTGGTAGGGAGGCATATATGCGTTATATTAACGCCTTCTCAGAGGTGCACCTCACGTATAGGGGTATGTATGACACACTACCCTTTAGAAGTATTATGTGATAGAATTTACTTATGGTCGTGTGCAATCCCCAAACTGTGGATCCTCAAAATGCAGATACTGGCCACATGCGTCCCATATTTTCCCGATCCGCAAATCACGCCCTATTTTAAAAATGCCTATAGGGCATGTTATTTTTTTTGTCCTGACCCTGGTCGGCACTCTGCTCGTCTGCACCTAGAAGACTCAATGAAGGAGTTCTGCACTCCGAAACGCGTTGTCATAGAGGTCACCAATAAAGAAAGAAAGAATCGCTATATCCTTTTGTGGTTGTTTTGTGCCATGAGGTGTCAGGATATTGTCAGGTGCTGTTGTCTGCACCCCTACAAGGTATAGGACTCCCCCAGAGTGGAGATGTCGAGTTGGAAACTACCTGCAACACTTTCCCCCATTTGGCAGCCAGTCCGGGGCCTGTGCACATTATTGAATAGACAGAACACTGCACGTCACAGTGAAGAACCTCAGCAGCCAGGGCTGAAGAAGACCTCACAAAGGGCTCTTTCTGCTGGACAGCTATGACACGGTGGAACAGGTCAGTTGAGTATACAGTTACATATGGCAGCCATCCTGCGTAGAAGGGAGTGTGTGAGTGCATGCTTGGCTAAGCGTGCACGGAAAGGTCAGGAGCGTTGAAGACCAGTGCAAAAAAATATAGTCTTAGGGCTCATTCAGATGACTGTATCCATTTTGGAAGTCCGAAAATTGCGGATGCGCAAAACAACATGATATATTGCGGACAAGAATAGGACATGTTTTATCTTTTTTGCGGGGCCACGGAATGGAAGTACGGATGCGGACAGAACACAGTGTGATGTCCGCATCTTCTGCAGCCCCATTGAAATGAATGAGTCCGTATCCGTTCTGCAAGACGTGGACACAAATGACGTGAATGAGCCCTTACCCTGGGTTCACACCTGAGCGTTCTGAAAGGAGCGCTCTGTATGCGCGATTGTACCGGCGTTTACAATCGCGCATACAGAGACAAGCGAACGCCCATTGTCGCGCGTTCCCGAAAGTCTATGTACGGGAACGCGCGACAAAACGCCCCAAAGAAGCTCAAGAACTTTTTTGAGCGTAGGGTGTTTTTCAGCGCGTTCAAACGCGCTGTAAAACGCTCAAGTGTGAACCAGGGCCATAGGGAAGCATTGGTTTTCATGTGTTGAGCGTTTTACAGCGCGTTTGAACGCGCTGTAAAACACTCAGGTGTGAACCCAGCCTTAGGCAGATTCCGTCCCTGCCATGCTGCTTTTCGGCAAAAGGAGAGTCGGCAGAATAAGGAGCGTGCCCTGGAGAAGCCCTTTTATCGAAGGGTAAGGTGGATCCAAGATTCCAGCAATAAGTCAAAACGTTTTCAGGTTATCACTTTTTAGCCTTTTTGACAGATCTGAATTGTAGTATCTGTTTTATAACTGATACTTCCCCTACATGGGGGGGGAGATATATTACATTTTACAACAAAAGTGCTTTCTCTAAGCATTCAAAACGTAACTGTCGCTATAAAAGAACAGGGCGCCACGTGCACAGTAAACCCATAAAACAGAGCGGTAGCTGCTGTAGGGATTCCGCTCCCCTTCTGAGCTGTGCGTGCTCCAGGTACTACTCTGAGTAGGGCAGACACCATGTCCTGACCACTGCTGCACCTCAGCCCAGGTGAGTGGGGGACACCTGCTCTGTCAACGCAATTAATATGGGGCAAAAGGAAGTCCAAGGAGTTCTAGGAAAATGGATATATCTTTATTTGCAGCATATTTTAACTGTCCCTGCGTAAAAAACGTTACCTGCAAAGAAACGGCATGCATTCCTAGACACATAGCGGGTCATTAACTAACAGAAGCCTGAGACATATGCTATAGGACCACTGCTTCCTGAGTATGAGACATATCCTATAGGACCACTGCTTCCTGAGTATGAGACATATCCTATAGGACCACTGCTTCCTGAGTATGAGACATATCCTATAGGACCACTGCTTCCTGAGCCTGTGACATATCTTATAGGACCACTGCTTCCTGAGCCTGTGACATATCTTATAGGACCACTGCTTCCTGAGCCTGTGACATATCCTATAGGACCACTGCTTCCTGAGACATATCCTATAGGACCACTGCTTCCTGAGCCTGTGACATATCCTATAGGACCACTGCTTCCTGAGCCTGTGACATATCCTATAGGACCACTGCTTCCTGTGACATATCCTATAGGACCACTGCTTCCTGAGCCTGTGACATATCCTATAGGACCACTGCTTCCTGAGCCTGTGACATATCCTATAGGACGACTGCTTCCTGAGCCTGTGACATATCCTATAGGACCACTGCTTCCTGAGCCTGTGACATATCTTATAGGACCACTGCTTCCTGTGACATATCCTATAGGACCACTGCTTCCTGAGCCTGTGACATATCCTATAGGACCACTGCTTCCTGAGCCTGAGACATATCCTATAGGACCACTGCTTCCTGTGACATATCCTATAGGACCACTGCTTCCTGAGCCTGTGACATATCCTATAGGACCACTGCTTCCTGAGCCTGTGACATATCTTATAGGACCACTGCTTCCTGAGCCTGTGACATATCCTATAGGACCACTGCTTCCTGAGCCTGTGACATATCTTATAGGACCACTGCTTCCTGAGCCTGTGACATATCCTATAGGACCACTGCTTCCTGAGACATATCCTATAGGACCACTGAGCCTGAGACATATTTATTTATTTATTATACACACTTATATAGCGCTACTAATTCCGCAGCGCTTTACAGACATTATCATCCAACTGTCCCCAATGGGGCTCACAATCTAAGGTCCCTATCAGTATGTCTTTGGAGTGTGGGAGGAAACCGGAGAACCCGGAGGAAACCCACGCAAACACGGGGAGAACATACAAACTCAATGCAGATGTTGCCCTTGGTCGGATTCGAACCTAGGACCCCAGTGCTGCAAGGCAACAGTGCTAACCACTGAGCCACCGTGCTGCCCATCCTGTGAAATATCTTATAGGACACTGCTTCTGAGGGGGCCCCCCCCCCTGTGACATATCTTATAGGACCAACTGCTTCCTGAGCCTGTGACATATATATAGGAACCATGATTACTGAGCCGAGACATATATATAGGACCACTGCTTTCCTGTGACAATCCTATAGGACCACTGCTTACTGACCTGGGACATATCTTATAGGACCACTGCCTTCCTGAGCCGTGACATATCCTTAGGACCATGCTCCGAGACATATACCTATAGGACCACTGAGCCTGAGACATATTTATTTATTTATTATACACCCTTATATAGCGCTACTAATTCCGCAGCGCTTTACAGAAATTATCATCCAACTGTCCCAATGGGGCTCACAATCTAAGGTCCCTATCAGTATGTCTTTGGAGTGTGGGAGGAAACCAGAGAACCCGGAGGAAACCCACGCAAACACGGGGAGAACATACAAACTCAATGCAGATGTTGCCCTTGGTCGGATTCGAACCTAGGACCCCAGTGCTGCAAGGCAACAGTGCTAACCACTGAGCCACCGTGCTGCCCATCCTATAGGACCACTGCTTCCTGAGCCTGAGACATATACTATAGGACCACTGCTTCCTGTGACATATCCTATAGGACCACTGCTTCCTGTGACATATCCTATAGGACCACTGCTTCTGAGCCTGAGACATATCCTATAGGACCACTGCTGCCTGAGACATATCCTATAGGACCACTGCTTTCTGAGCCTGAGACATATCCTATAGGACCACTGCTTCCTGAGCCTGAGACATATCCTATAGGACCACTGCTTCCTGAGCCTGTGACATATCCTATAGGACCACTGCTTCCTGAGCCTGAGACATATCCTATAGGACCACTGCTTCCTGTGACATATCCTATAGGACCACTGCTTCCTGAGCCTGTGACATATCCTATAGGACCACTGCTTCCTGAGCCTGTGACATATCCTATAGGACCACTGCTTCCTGAGCCTGAGACATATCCTATAGGACCACTGCTTCCTGTGACATATCCTATAGGACCACTGCTTCCTGAGCCTGTGACATATCCTATAGGACCACTGCTTCCTGAGCCTGTGACATATCTTATAGGACCACTGCTTCCTGAGCCTGTGACATATCCTATAGGACCACTGCTTCCTGAGCCTGTGACATATCTTATAGGACCACTGCTTCCTGAGCCTGTGACATATCCTATAGGACCACTGCTTCCTGAGCCTGTGACATATCCTATAGGACCACTGCTTCCTGAGCCTGTGACATATCCTATAGGACCACTGCTTCCTGAGCCTGTGACATATCCTATAGGACCACTGCTTCCTGTGACATATCCTATAGGACCACTGCTTCCTGAGCCTGTGACATATCCTATAGGACCACTGCTTCCTGAGCCTGTGACATATCCTATAGGACCACTGCTTCCTGAGCCTGAGACATATCCTATAGGACCACTGCTTCCTGTGACATATCCTATAGGACCACTGCTTCCTGAGCCTGTGACATATCCTATAGGACCACTGCTTCCTGAGCCTGTGACATATCTTATAGGACCACTGCTTCCTGAGCCTGTGACATATCCTATAGGACCACTGCTTCCTGAGCCTGTGACATATCTTATAGGACCACTGCTTCCTGAGCCTGTGACATATCTTATAGGACCACTGCTTCCTGAGCCTGTGACATATCCTATAGGACGACTGCTTCCTGAGCCTGTGACATATCCTATAGGACCACTGCTTCCTGAGCCTGTGACATATCTTATAGGACCACTGCTTCCTGAGCCTGTGACATATCTTATAGGACCACTGCTTCCTGAGCCTGTGACATATCCTATAGGACGACTGCTTCCTGAGCCTGTGACATATCCTATAGGACGACTGCTTCCTGAGCCTGAGACATATACTATAGGACCACTGCTTCCTGTGACATATCCTATAGGACCACTGCTTCCTGTGACATATCCTATAGGACCACTGCTTCTGAGCCTGAGACATATCCTATAGGACCACTGCTGCCTGAGACATATCCTATAGGACCACTGCTTTCTGAGCCTGAGACATATCCTATAGGACCACTGCTTCCTGAGCCTGAGACATATCCTATAGGACCACTGCTTCCTGAGCCTGTGACATATCCTATAGGACCACTGCTTCCTGAGCCTGAGACATATCCTATAGGACCACTGCTTCCTGTGACATATCCTATAGGACCACTGCTTCCTGAGCCTGTGACATATCCTATAGGACCACTGCTTCCTGAGCCTGTGACATATCCTATAGGACCACTGCTTCCTGAGCCTGAGACATATCCTATAGGACCACTGCTTCCTGTGACATATCCTATAGGACCACTGCTTCCTGAGCCTGTGACATATCCTATAGGACCACTGCTTCCTGAGCCTGTGACATATCTTATAGGACCACTGCTTCCTGAGCCTGTGACATATCCTATAGGACCACTGCTTCCTGAGCCTGTGACATATCTTATAGGACCACTGCTTCCTGAGCCTGTGACATATCCTATAGGACCACTGCTTCCTGAGCCTGTGACATATCCTATAGGACCACTGCTTCCTGAGCCTGTGACATATCCTATAGGACCACTGCTTCCTGAGCCTGTGACATATCCTATAGGACCACTGCTTCCTGTGACATATCCTATAGGACCACTGCTTCCTGAGCCTGTGACATATCCTATAGGACCACTGCTTCCTGAGCCTGTGACATATCCTATAGGACCACTGCTTCCTGAGCCTGAGACATATCCTATAGGACCACTGCTTCCTGTGACATATCCTATAGGACCACTGCTTCCTGAGCCTGTGACATATCCTATAGGACCACTGCTTCCTGAGCCTGTGACATATCTTATAGGACCACTGCTTCCTGAGCCTGTGACATATCCTATAGGACCACTGCTTCCTGAGCCTGTGACATATCTTATAGGACCACTGCTTCCTGAGCCTGTGACATATCTTATAGGACCACTGCTTCCTGAGCCTGTGACATATCCTATAGGACGACTGCTTCCTGAGCCTGTGACATATCCTATAGGACCACTGCTTCCTGAGCCTGTGACATATCTTATAGGACCACTGCTTCCTGAGCCTGTGACATATCTTATAGGACCACTGCTTCCTGAGCCTGAGATGTATCCTATAGGACCACTGCTTCCTGAGCCTGTGACATATCCTATAGGACCACTGCTTCCTGAGCCTGTGACATATCCTATAGGACCACTGCTTCCTGAGCCTGTGACATATCCTATAGGACCACTGCTTCCTGAGCCTGTGACATATCCTATAGGACCACTGCTTCCTGTGACATATCCTATAGGACCACTGCTTCTGAGACATATCCTATATAGGACCACTGCTTCCTGAGCCTGAGATGTATCCTATAGGACCACCGCATCCTGAGCCATATCCTATAGGACCACTGCTTCCTGTGACATATCCTATAGGACCACTGCTTCCTGAGCCTGTGACATATCCTATAGGACCACTGCTTCCTGAGCATGAGACGTATCCTATAGGACCACCGCATCCTGAGCCATATCCTATAGGACCACTGCTTCCTGTGACATATCCTATAGGACCACTGCTTCCTGAGCCTGTGACATATCCTATAGGACCACTGCTTCCTGAGCCTGTGACATATCCTATAGGACCACTGCTTCCTGTGACATATCCTATAGGACCACTGCTTCCTGTGACATATCCTATAGGACCACTGCTTCCTGTGACATATCCTATAGGACCACTGCTCCATACATAAGCCAAGCCTCAGGCTGTGTCCCTCAGTGTTCTCCCCGCCGCTGGCTCAGGACCAGGAGCAGACTGACGGCCAGTATCCAGGAAGTGACGTCACCCGCGTCCCTGGAGCAACAAGATGGCGTCCAAAGGTGAGTAATAAGACGGAGCGGCTTATGAATAACGTCCGTTGATATAATAGCAGCGGAGGAGACTTACCTCTCCTCGCCACCTACTTAGTGCATACGAATCGCTGGGATCTTCTGTCTACATCACACCGGCCAGCGCCATCTGCAACCTGTGGCTCCCCAGCTTGTGAAACTACAACCCCCAGCGCCTGTCAGTGCATGCTGAGGGTTGTCACTTCACAACAAGCCGCTGCTATATAGAGGGATGTGTGGGTGTTCGTTGTACTTGATCTGGATGTCGCTGTTCTCTGTTTGCCAGGGAGAAGACGAGGAGTTGTATCCTTTACTGCACGGACTCTCCATCGGATGGGGGAGCACAAGTCCCAGCATGCACTCCACCTGTGTTTCTGCCCCTGAGGTTGCCTAGCAACAAGCACCACAGCCCAATAGGTCCAATATCTTGGATCCCTATAGTGCTGTGGAGTCCAGGTAGTCACCCACTATTGTAGAGGAGCACATGGTCAGTAGGGGCTTCCACATGTCCTCAGAGGTGGAGGATGGGTCTCCTGTCGGACCGCAAACAGCACCTTCAATTAAAAAGTATATATATATAAAATTATCTTTTAAAGGCCTCACACTTATCTATATATTTTTCGGTCTGCAAACCACAGATCCACAAAATACGGATCCTGGCCATGTGCATGCCACATTTTCCTAATAAAAAATGCCCATTCTTGTCCGCAAAACAGACAAGAATAGGACATTTGTGGAACGGATGCGGACAGCTCATGGATGACATGTGTGTGCTGTCCGCATTTTTTACGGACCCGTAGATATGAATAGGTTTGTGCGCCAACCGCAACAAAATGCGGATTGTATGTGGCCCCAAACAACGGTCGTGTGCATAAGGCCTTAGTCCCCATTGACACAACCGTATCTGTGTTGCGGATCTGCAGAACACTGATACCGGCCGTGCGAGTCGCACATTTTGCCCTATGTTAGAAATCCCTATTCTTGTCTGCAAAACGGACAAGCATAAGGACGTGCTCTATCTTTTTTGCGGGACTGCGGAACGGACGTACGGATGCGGCCCCGTTAAAATGAATGGATACGCAAAAAATGCACTTCGGTTGGTGACCAAAAATACTGTCGTGTAAATGGGGCCTTAGAACATGTCAGTTTTGTGGACAAGAATAGGGATTTCTATAGGGCTGAATGTGCGGGAGCGCAGAATGCAGGGACACACACGGCCGGTAACCGTGTTTTGCGGATCCGCAATTTGGAGACTGCAAAATGGAGACGGTTGTGTGCGTGGGGCCTTATGCATATAATATTAGAACATTAGGGGGCGCTGTTATCTATAGCTTTTATATTCCTTTATAAGGTTTCTCAGATGTCATATGGCAGGGATGGCCAAGCTGCGGCCCTCCAGCTGTTGTAAAACTACAATTCCCACCATGCCCTCCTGTAGGCTGAGAGCTGTAGGCAGTCGGGGCATGCTGGGAGTTGTAGTTTTGCAACAGCTGGAGGGCCGCAGGTTGGCCATTCTTGTCATATTGCATGTGATCTGTTGTGATGCAGCCCCATAGGAATACGTTACATGAGATATCGCCTTGTGTTTTGCCGGGAACACGTGGAGCTCTGTGGACTTCTTCTGGATATATTTGGGGAGATTTCAGGGTCATTGGTATTAATATCATGATGAAATGTTGTACTTTTCAAAGAGGTTTCCTTGACCACTGCAGCTGTCTTCCACCCCGCTAGAAGTTCTCTTCTTCCTCAATGGCTGGTACTGCGCCTCTTACTTTCTCATTGAAGCGCTGATATTTATATATAAAGGTGAGTGATGGGATCACTGATGGCTGTTATCATGCATATGGGTGATGGGACATGAGCATTTCTTGCTGGTTGCCGATGCCGTAGTGTACTAGGTGGCAGACATCCTCACATATGACACTGTTAGGCCTCATGCACACGAATGTATTTTCTTTCCGTATCCATTCCGTTATTTTTGCGGACTGTATGCGGAACCATTCACTTCAATGGGTCTGCCAAAAAACGGAAGTTACTCTGTGTGCATTCTGTTTCTGTATGTCTGTTCCAGAAAAAAATAGAACATGTCCTATTATTTTCTGCATTACGGACAAGGATAGCACTGTTCTATTAGGGTCCAGCTGTTCCGTTCTGCAAAATAGGGAATGCACATGGATGTCATCCGTATTTTTTGAGGATCCGTTTTTTGCTGACCGCAAAATACACACGGCCGTGTGCATGAGCCCTAAAACTGGAACTGACCTTGATACAGTCTGGTAAAATTTTGCATCTGTATCTCATATACTGGTCTTCTTTAAAGGGGTTGTCCAGTCAGTTAAAGCAGACCTGTCCGCAAGATCAACCCCTTTTGAACCAGACGTAATGCCTGGTGCTGGAATTGATCATGCTGAGTAAAATAATACTATTTTTATGTTTATACATGCTGCGGTTACTGAATTATTGGTGCACCCAGGGGTCGACCTGAGGCCTTGGAGCACCAGATCTTCAATGCCCTGCAACTCCCCTTCCATTCTCCAGTTGATGCACAATAGGCATCTATGAGATGCTCTACTGGGAGAAACGGCACAGTCGCAACAATATAGGGTCAGGCAAAATGACTGGCCCTGTGGATCAATGGGGGTGGGGGAGGGGTAAGAGGAACAGAGCGTGGAAGATCTGGTGCCCCAAGTGCTCGGACCCACCCCTCAGAGCACCAATAAGGTAATTTGCTATAAAAAAAAAAAAAAGTTGAATCACTTGGTAACTACGGCACGTAAAAACACAAAAATAGTGTCATTTTACTCAGCATGATCAACGTTATGCCTGCTTTAATAGGGTTGATCCTGATGACAGGTCTACTTAGAAAAAAAGAAAAAGAAAAAAACCTATTTGCATTTCTTGTACTTTTTTTTTGCATACTTAATGTTCTTTTTTTAATTGTTGCCTGCAGGTTTGATTTTGCCCTACCCCACCTCCAATCTTGTACTGGAGGTGGTGATGCTTATTCTTTATCTTGGCATTGAGGTCACACGCCTGTATCTTGGTGAGTAGTAAGGACGTATGGGAAGAGGGGCTTTACATCACTGCGCATTCAGTACATATATCATGACATCGCACACGTACACTGGTTTGAAGATTTGTGCTAATTTTCTGTGTCTATGAAGGAGAGGGAGGCAGAGGGGATTCTCTGATACCAAGCATGCAGATCTCAAGCTGTGGACCCTTACATGGATCTGTGTAAGGACCCCCATCCTGTCAGCTGCATGCAGAATATTAACATTAGGTGCGTGTTCACAACTGTCAAACATCGCTTTAGATCTGTGCAAACTCAAAGAAATATTTGAGCTGAATGATCAGAAATTCCCTAATATTTTCATTTTTCTGTCATCGCATTTCACTTATTTTGGGCTAAAAATAAACATTTTAAAAAATATATAACAGTTTTTGTTCTACATGAAGTTCAAGGTATCTGCAGACTATTTCTTCCTGCAATACAGTGAATCTGTCAGGGAGCTGCTGTGATGGCTCGATGTGTAGCCCTTATCTCTGAACTCCTGACAGCTCTTAAACACTTATTATAGCTACATTCTTATCATACTGAGTGTTTATGAGCTGTCAGGAGTTCAGAGATAAGGGCTACGCATTAAGCCAACAGAGCAGCTTCCTGACCCATCAGCCAACACCCAAGTGGGTGGACATGGACATTACTATACTTAACACAAGGGGGTGCGCCGTAAAGCTGGGTGAGCATGTGCCATGGCTGAGACAGTGTGCGCACCCGCGGGAATAGGAGACAGGAAGATGATGTCCATCAAGGGGAAGGGGGCAGGAAAAGGGTGCGGCGAGCATGACTTACTGCAGGGAAGATCCTGCATCCTTGACTTAAAAAAGGGAATTTGCATACATGGGGGCCATGTAATAAAGTGGCTTTTCACAACAACCACAGTACACAATAGCAGAAGAAGGGTCACCTCGCAAAACACATGACAGAAGTAATAAGGTAATGGGCATAGTAAAAAATGGGAAAGCTGGATGTCAGGTTCCCTTTAAAGGCAATGCTACCAAATACTAATCACGTATACCCATATTTTCACCCTATAAGACGCTCTGGCCCATAAGGAAAGAGAGAAAATATTTTCCCTATTTGACCTCAGATCAGACCAGCAATCAGACCCCCAATGTTAATAAGACCCTCAATCAGACCTCAGCTCAGACCCCAAGGGTAATGAACCTCAATCAGACCTCAGATAAGAGCCCCAATATAAATAAGACCCCCCATGCCTCAGATCAGCCTCCACCCTCAGTTCACATAAACTAAAAAATCCACTTCCCTCTCCTGCTCCGGACGCCGCTGCTCCTCACCTCCAGCACTCTCTTCTTCCTGCCATCAGCTGTACTGTAACCCGATGCGTGCAGCGCGAGGTCACAGAGCGCCCTCACGCTGTGCGCAGCCTCAGCACAGCCAAAGCCAGAGGACCAGGAAGCGGGGAGTACAGAACCCCAGGAGCGCTGCATTCACTGCTTCCCAGTCCTCCGGTACCAATGAGCACTTCCATAATTAGTATTCGCCCAATAAGACGCAGTAAAATGTGATGAAAGAAATAAAAGCTGAATAAATGATGGTCTCTAGTATTATTCTGACATTTCACATTCTGGAGATATAGTAGTGATCCGAACGGACCCACGAGAGGGAATGTGCCCTAGGATTAAATATCAAGAATTTCAGTGAATGTGGCCAAGGTTTATAGAAATTTCTGACTTGAGCGGTAATTTCGTAATTTGTACTTCTTCTGTATTGGAGCCTGTCCTGGAGCAGGTTCACATACATTTTTGGCTATGCTATGCCTGCAGAGTGTGGACTCGCCCTAAGGCCTCTTGCACACGACCGTATAATTTTTGGATCCATTTTAAACTTATCAGGTTTTCAGTTTTGTTGTTTCATTAGTGTTTCCGCTTCTGTTTTTCCGTTTGTGATCAGTTTTTTGTGGATTGCAAACAGAAACATACAATAATGTTTAAACAGTAAATACATAAAAAAAATAGGGCTGAGCATAACATTTTCAATAGATGGTTCCGCAAAACGGAACGGATACGGAAGACATATGCGTGCATTCTGTTTTTTTGTGGACCCATTGACTTGAATGGAGCCACGGATCATTATTTGCTGCCAATAATAGGACAAGTTCTATCTGTCAGAGGAACGGAAATACGTAAACGGAATTCATACGGAGTACATTCCTTTATTTTTTTCTGAACTATTGAAATTAATGGTTCTGCATACGGACCGCAAACGGAATCCGCAAAAGATGGAACGGAAAAAAAAAAACGTTTGTGTACAAGAGGCCTAATAGTGAATGAACTGGAAAGTTTTCTGGACATTAAAATTGAATTAGGCATCTGCCTGGATGTGCCCTAGATCTACAATCATGGGGTGTGATCAGGGCATTGAAGTAGCGAGCCGTCACCAGCTGATTTGCTCTTAAGGTTGTGCAGTGATTAGATAATGATGACCTATCCTCAGGTGGGGGTCTGACACCCGACACCCATGCTAATGTGGACGATGTCATTGCACTCATGCAAGCGCTGCGTCCTCTTCACTGTTAAACTGCTCACTGTCTACATCGTAGTGGCGGCGCAGTGTATGGGAGAGGAAGGCGTAATTACACAGTGCCGCTGCTATGATCTAGATGGCAAGCAGGTTAAAGGGGTTCTGCATTTATTTATTTTTTAAACTGATGATCTATCCTCTGGCTAGATCATCAGCATCTGATCGGCAGGGGCCCGACACCCGGGACCCCTGTCAATCAGCTGTTTGAGAAGGCAGTGGTGCTCCAGCAGCGGCCTTCTCACTGTTTACCGCTGGCCCAGTGACGTCACAACTAGTATCAATGGCCTGGGGGGGTCTAAGCTCTGTTCACTTACATGGAGCTTAGCTCCTCCCAGGCCATTGATACTAGTCGTGACGTCACTGGGCCTGCGGTAAACAGCAAGAAGGCCGCCGCCACCTTCTTAAACAGCTGATCGGCAGGGGTCACGGGTGTCGGACCCCCGCCGATCAGATGCTGATGATCTATCCAGAGGATAGATCATCAGTTTAAAACCCCTTTAAAGGGGTTATCTTAATCATTTTTAACAGACCTCTTCAGGAGTGGCTGGACTCGCGGTGCGGTCCCCACCTCTGGATTCTGGCTGTGTCACTTCACACCTCGGCAGATCCTGGGTCTCTGGGAATCAACAACCTGTCGATGGCATCACGTGACCGCTGCAGCCAATCACTGGCGGCAGCGGTGACCTGTCACTCATGCGTTACGTCAGTGGGTCACATGCCACAGTCTCTTCATACAGCAGATCGGTGGGGGTATCAGACACCCACCAATATGATACTGATGACCTATCTTGAGGATAGGTCAATAATAAGGCTACTTTCACATCTGCGTTGTGCTGTCCGGTTCTGAGATCCTGCACAGGGCCTCAAAACCGCCGTACATCATCATCATTGTCAGTGGGGACAAAACTGAACAATCCGGAACGGAGTTCACCAGAATGCATTCTGTTCCGGTTTGTTGCGTCCCCATGCCGGACACAAAACTGCTGCAAGCAGCATATTTGTGTGCAGCATGGGAAACCGAACAAGCCGCATCCGGCACCAAAAACCATGTAAATCAATAGTGGCAGATCATTTTTTTCCGAACACGAAAGGGGAAATCAGACGGATCCGTTATGCATTCCGTCCTTGAATTGTGTTATGGTCCATGGCAACGGAAACCATAATACAATTCACCATATACCCAAACTTCAAAACTTGAAGTTTGCTCATCCCTAGATGTGTTATATCGTCTACTTAGTATTTTATATACAGTCTCAAACATTTGCGAAGCTGATCTACCAACTTTTATACTTTTTCCCTTCGTTAGGATGTCGTGGTAACCAGTGTGAGCGAAAACTCCCCCTAGTGGTCAGTGTTGGTCTAACCATTCCCACTGGTTTGCTTGCATTGTATTTCCTATTCCTTCAAACATATGCTTTGAGGCTGGAGACTGTTCTGAGCTGTATCCTGCTGTTCTTCTATGGCTTAGAGGCAATTCTGAGCTGTGCTGCGCTCATCACATTCTGCAGGTAATCGCAGTTCATTCTGATACACTGTACTTTATCCTAACTTAGAGAGAATAGTATTATTTGTTACTGAATGTCCCATTCATGCGTGATCATACAGAGTGACGTTTGCATTAGAGATTTCTTTAAATACATTTTGGGTGCGATTCGCCAATTTTTGAAAAAATATTTTTATTCGGGAACAAATTGATTCTACCTGAAACAAAAGTACTTTTAAAGGCTGAGAGCGAGCGACCCACACATTATACTGATTAAACACTTTGAGGCTGCGACCAGGGGAAATCTTGTTATGAAAATGCACTGATTGATAAGATTGAGGACACCACCGGGGTAAACTCTGGTGGTAGCTTCAAACTTTTCCATCAGTGCTTTTTCTTAATAGGATTGTCCCCTTGTGGTAGCCTCGAACTGTTCAATTAGTGCTTTTTCATAATATGATTCTCTCCACCCCTCCCACTAGAAGGTTCCAGTCTAGCTGGAACTAGTATATAAGGAGAGCAGTCAGAGTTCTTAGTGTTCTGCAGTTAGGAACCAGTGCTTGGAGGGGAAGACTCTGCCAGACTACATGAGCGACCAGAAGAAGACGCTGGGATGAGGACGTTGAGCCACAGACCATGGGTCACCAGCCCTGTGACCAACGAGCCACCTGGACTACTGAGCTACAGACCGTTGGCTTCCAGCCTTTGACCAGGGTACCAGCCTTTTGAGAGAGAGAGAGGGACAGCTAGCTCAGGCCTTTCCTCAGCATCAAACCCTTCTTCTGCCAGGGATGAGACTGGAGAAGCCAGCCCTGTGCCTCGCCTGGATTGTTTTGCACTTGAGTTTCTCCAGTAAAGAAGCACCCTGGTTACTGCAGACTCTGTAGACTCTCTGGACTTATTTCCCATTGGGGTGCACCACGCCTTACCATCCCTTCTGGAGAGCAACAACACCTCGACGGTGTCCAGGGGACCCAGCGTAGCCTTGGGGCCACCCCAAACACAACCACTGCACAATGATGCTGTGTCGTAGGGTGAGGTTATACCATCAGGCTTAAAGGTGACTGATCCAGGGCTGCCATCAGAAATTTCATGGCTCCATAAAGGCAAACCGTTTTAAATCCCCCCCATCCCCCCCATTTTTATTCGCACTGTTTGCCATTCACCATAAATAATACAGTACGTTCACTATATTGTACTGGTTATTCTGATTACAGGGATACCAAATACTGTCTTGTAATAGTAAATAATCCTATCTTCAAAGCAGAGTATTTCTATGGGTAGGGCAGCTGCTCACTGTACAGACAGTCTGGGGTTCAAATCTCACTGAAACCGGCATAGTAATCTTTATAATAAAAGTTATGACAGTAGAATAGAATTTTTACTTTCCAGCTTTTTTTTCTCTGTCGTAAAAGTTAGCATTTTCCGCAAGCTTATTGTTACAAAAATAACAAAGCAAAAACCATTAAAGGGGTTATCCAATCCTGTAAAATGCCCCCCATATGCCAGGCCCCTCACATTGAATATACTTTCCTGACTCCCTGAGCCGCTCCTTGTCCCTGCTCCTCCCCGTGCGTGGATAAAAACATCCAATGGCAGTGGGTGACGCTAGGGAGGCTTGTCCCTATCCCTGCCTGCCATTAGCTGTCCCCTCCCCAACACCGGATGTTTTCATCTGCACCCGGGGAGCCAAGGTAAGTATATTCAATGTGAGGGGCCCTGCATATGGGGGGACATTTTATAGCATTAGATAACCCCTTTAAAGTTTTTGTAACATTATTAGTATAAAAAAGCATTTGGTATCCCTGTAATCATAATAAGCTGTACAATATAGTGTGCAGATTATTTTTTTTTCTCCCTTCATTTCAGTAATATATTATTTATTTGGTGTTATGTCTCTGAAGAAAATAGCTTTTTAAGTACAGATAATTCTGCCCTTCCAACAGAGCAGGTCTGTAGTGTAATGGTAACTATTCTGCCTGACATACAGAAGGTCTGGAGTACAAATCCTGATGAAGACCTGATAAATAATTTCTTTAGTGATGGTCTATGTCAGGCATCTCAAACTGCGGCGCTCCAGCTGTTGCAAAACTACAACTCCCAGCATGCCCGGACAGCCTACAGGTATCGGCCTACAGCAGGGCATTGTGAGAGTTGTAGTTTTACAACAGCTGGAGGGCCGCAGTTTGAGATGCCTGGTCTATGTGCTTTACATCCAACCCAGCTTCATTAGAATTCACTGCATTGAAGTGAATACTAATGAGACTGTGGACCCCGCTTGCATCTGTGATGTTCCAGCTGGGAGGGCAAGGAGAGACTGATGCTGCAATACTCCCTGTGAGTCTTGTGCTGGGATGAAAAGGGTGCGGGTCACAGATAGCAAGTATGCTGGAGGAGTCACAATGCACTCAGAACTTCCTATTCTTCATTATATAATGCAGTAGGTTTGACTGTTGGTGGTAATTTATTTATTAACTGGAAAACCCCTTTTGACCTTCTTGTTTTCTTCACAGAGAACCGAGTTACTGAGTGTCCTGTCGCCCGTTCCAGGACGACTCCTCTGGATTCCTGAATGTCCCATCTCTTGTTTGCTGTGCAAATCACAGGAGCCTCGAGCTTCTATCCAGGCTGCTGTTCGGTGCAGTAAAACGACTCGTCACTGCTGGAAGAGACTTGGTAGCGGCACTGAATAGCAGTCTCGGTTCATGTGTATGGGGAAGGGGGGGTGTTGTGTGTCTGTTAATTCCATTATGTGACTCCACAATATAAAAAAGATTTTTTTTAAAGCGTGTTTATTCTGCATTATACAAGGTGGTGCCCATGCTCTCCGGTGTAAAGACGAATCCCCAGGACATCGGCATTTACTACAAGCTTGAATTCACTTCACACTATCCAAATTCTAATGTCCTCAGCATTAGGTCTCATGCGCACTGCTGTACCTTCGGGGTTAATGTTACTCTATTTTGTAATGTTTGCTTTTGCTGGAAGAAAACACACCATAAATGTAGGTATGTTGTTGCAAAAACTGCATGTTTTTTTTTTTGGGGGGGCAATTTTTTTTGCCACACCAAAAACGCAGGACAGATGTGACGTGTGCCATCACCAATGAAAGACCCAGCCAATTTTCTTATTTTTTTGCATTTTTGTTTTTTCCTCCCCGGTTTCCAAACCTTTTATTTTATTTTTTTTCTTTACTTTTCCATTCACACAGCCTAAGGGTCCATTCACACGTCCGTTTTTTCTTTCCTGATCTGTTCCGTTTTTTGCGGAACAGATCAGGACCCATTCATTTGCAATGGGTCCTGGAAGAAATCGGACAGCACAATGTGTGCTGTCAGTTTCCGTTGTTCCGTTCCGCATGTCCGTTTAAATATAAAACATGTCCTATTATGTTCCTGAAAAATCGGATCCTGGTACAATGCAAAGTCAATGGTTCCACGGAAGACATTCGGATGTCATTCCGTATGTCTTCCGTTTTTTGCGGAATCAGTTCCTGGAAACACATAGCAAATATTTTTTTTTTTTAATTTTTTTTCAAAGAAATCCAAACAACTTTATTTGATTATTGAAATGTATACATGTTTCCGTTTTTTGCGGATCCGCAAAAAACGGATGACATACGGAAACATTTTCAGGAACAACGGATCCGCAAAAAGGACCGAAATTCGGATTATAGAAAAATACTGACGTGTGAATGTAGCCTAATGGGGAGTTATGTTTTGCAAGACAAGTTGGAACCATTGACCATCATTAGATTGTCTTGGTGCAAGACTTACATCACCATGTAGCCAAAGCCTTAATTCACTATATTTTGTATTGAAAAACGGGGAAAAAATTATTTAAGTGAATTTTTTTTTTAACTCCTTCCAACCATAGTTTTCCAGGTTTTATATTGATCTTTACATGCTAAAATTGACATTACAATACAAGCTTATTCTTTGAGTCAATATGATTACACAGATACCAAATTTATGTAGTTTTCATTATGATTTACTAGCTAAAAAAAAAAAATCCTTTAAAATTTTTTTCTTTGCATCGCCATATTCAAACTCCCAGAACTTTTTGTTCTTGTGTACAGAGCTGTGTGAGGATTGTTTTTTTTTTTTTTTGGAAAAATGAGTTCTAGTCTATTAGTACCATTTTGGGTATTTTGTTTGTGAGCCGCATTACTGCATTCACCGTGCAGGAAAAGCATTTTTATATTTTAAAAGTTCAGACATTATACTTATGTGGCAAAACACATTATGAGGTGGGGAAGTATTTTTATTATAGGTAAAATTGGGAAAGGGGGTGATTTGAATTTGTTTATATTTTCTATAAACTTTTAAAAATATTTTTATTGTAATTTTAATCCTGTTAAGGGACTTGTACATGCAGTCTTCTGATCGCTTATATACAGGAAGCAGGCATCTCACTGTGACAGCGCCGGGAACCTTTACAGGGCCCCTGGCTGTCATAGCAGCCCATCAGAAACCCCGCAATTTCTCTGAGGGGGCACCAATCGGAGGGTAGAGGGAGCCCCCACCCATCTAACCGCAGCATCTGATGAATTAGGCTACTTTCACACTAGCGTTTTTCTTTTCCGGCATAGAGTTCCGTCACAGGGGCTCTATACCAGAAAAGAACTGATCAGGTATATCCCTATGCATTCTGAATGGAGAGCAATCCGTTCAGGATGTCTTCAGTTCAGTCATTTTGACTGATCAGGCAAAAGAGAAAACCGTAGCATGCTACGGTTTTATCTCCGGCAAAAAAAAAAAAACTGAAGACTTGCCTGAATGCCGGAATTTTTTTCCATAGGAATGTATTAGTGCCGGATCCGGCATTCAAAATACCGGAATTCTGGATCCGTCCTTCCAGTCTGCGCATGCACAGACCTTTAAAAATGAGAAGGAAAAAAAAAATACCGGATCCAATTTGCCTGATGACACCGGAAAAACGGATCCGGTATTGCAATGCATTTTTATGACTGATCAGGCATTTTTCAGACTGATCAGGATCCTGATCAGTCTAAAAAATGCCTGATCAATCAGAAAAAATGACATGCGTTTGCATACAGTTTGCCTGATTAGGCAGTCAGTTCAGGCAACGGAACTGCCTGCCGGAATCAAACAACGCAAGTGTGAAAGTACCCTTAAATGACCGGGATCAGTGTTATCATTGCGGCTGGATTATACACACACGGAGTGGGATCAGTTTGGGATCCTGCTCCATATACCTCTTGTGAACTGCTTATGTACTATTACATCAGAGGGTGCCAAGAGATTGAAGGGGCCTGTACCTAAAATGGCTCTTTCGCTAGCCCGTGGAGAGAATACATTTTCAGCACTACTTACCCTTCTGTCACTCCCATGATCCCAGTTGGAATTATGTGACCGCCCAACTGGCAGCAGGCCCTTCTTCTGACTTGCGACTGGATGTGGCAATCAGGATGAACGTCAGTATTTTTAAAGGGAGTCTGTCACCATGAAATCTGCTGTTAAACTAGGCACAATGCCTCGTACGGCTTGCTCGGCTGATCTTTATTCTGGAGAAACCATGCTTTTAATCTATATATAAAAGCACAGTTAAGTGCACCAAGGGCAGGCCCAAACCGCTCTGTGCACGCTTGCTCATCCTGCTTCCTCTGCCAGCCCCTCCCTCTTCTTGATTGACAGGGCCAGGTTCCTCAATAGTCATCACGCATGGCCCTGTCAATTAAGAAGTGGATTCATATGAATCCACTTCTGGTTTTGGCTTCAAAAACCTGAATGTGTGGCCATATCCTTAAAGGCTATGTACACCCTTCGGGGGCAATTTTCTTTTTTACGATTGCATTTCACTCATGTTGAGCTTAAAATAAATTGTCCCCGGCGCCTCCACAACGGCACTCACAGGAGCGTGTCCCCACCCCCAGGACAGTAAACAACGTAGAAGCACAAGATTTAAAAGGCCTCCTCCCCTTACCTATTCAGTCGTTGTTTCCTGTCCTCGGGTATGCGTGGAAGCCTCTCCTGGAGTGCCAGGAACCTTTCCTTTGCCCAGCCTCTTTTTTTTTTCCTAGCTGTGGATTAATCCCAAGATGTGGGAGGGATGGAGCAGGGAACGGGTACCCCGGGGACGCTTGGCCTCCCTTACTCGTTCCTCTGGAGTAAGCTCTGCATAAAGGCTTTCTCAGGCGCGCGTGCAAGTTCCCAAGTAAGGGGAACTCGTGGGGGATCCGGCGTATGACATCACCAGGCGAGATTCTCCTTGGGCAAGAGAATCTCGTGAGCATGCGGCGCTTCCGGTTAAAAGAGAGGAAGGAATTTTCAGTTTCTACCCTCGCTCCATGCTTGCCCCGGGAGATGCAGACGCTGCAAAAAAAAAAAAAAAAAAAGCCTGTGGATCCCTCTGCCTCAGCCCGGTAAGCCTCCTCCCCATGGGAGAGAGATCTTTTTCTTAAATACGGTCTTTGGTTCCCTTCTCCTATCAGTGTTAAGGGGGCCTTTATCTTGGTCTCTTCAGAGGGTGTTGATAGTATGTCTCCTTACAAAATCCACCGCTGGTACAGGTGTCTCTCTCTCCCTGGCCCTTTAAAACATTTTTTTTCTTAATCTTCGAGGGCAGAGAGACTTTGATGCCTAAACCAGCAAGTGGAGACCCGGCGCGCAAAAAATGTGCCATATGTCACAAGTTTTTCTCCTCTAAATCCAAAAAGCCTGTGTGCCCAAAATGCACTGAGAAGATAGTTACAGATGAGTCGCCCTCCTTCCTTGAAACAATGAGGGATAAGATAAAGGAAGAGGTTAATGCGGCGGTGGACTCAAAGATTATGCCACAGTCCCCTGGCCCATCTACCTCGCATAGATCCTTTGCTTCTGAAACAGTCTTTGATCTAGATTAGGGGAATTGTTATCCGACTCAGACGACGACTCCTCCTCTGATGAGGATTCTGGAAAACCTGTTTCTTCCGGAAGAAACAGGGACTTCTAAAAACCAGAAGAGCCACTATGAATATAGAAGATGTTAAAGAAACACATTCCATCCAGGACCAAATGTTTCAAAGGCTGGGGGAAAGAAAGAAAAGGACCATTCCCATCCATAACCATATTAAAGCCCTTATATCCAGGGAGTGTAGAGATCCGGAAAAAAGAGGTAGGCCGTAACAAATTCCTTTAAACGCAAATACCCCTTTTCAGAGTCTGACTCTAATCTGTGGGATAAGACACCCAAAGTAGATGCCCCAGTGGCACGGATTTCTAAAAGAACTTCCCTCCCGTTTGAAGACACAGGCCTCCTAAGAGATCCCATGGATAAGAAATGTGAAAATTTGTTAAAGAAATCATGGGAGACAAATACAGCGATGTTGCGCCCCAGCATAGCATCTACCTGTACTGCCAGAACACTATCTGTCTGGCTAAACCAGCTAGAAGAACACCTGGCATCAGGTACCCCGAGAGAGGAGATCTTCGCCTTCTTTGAAAAAAGCCTCTAACATTCTGGCAGATGCCTCTGTGGATTTAGTCAGATTCTCTGCTAGGTCAGTCGCCCTGTCTAATGCTACCAGAAGAGCTATCTGGCTTCGTACATGGTCTGGGGATGCAAGTTCTAAGAACCGCCTATGCTCAATCCCATGTGAGGGAGATAGATTAATTAACGGGGAGTCTGCTAGCTTAATGTACAAGGTCGAGCTGAATAAACGATTTCTGAAAGGAGCTATGAGAAGTATTCCCATCTCCCATACTATTGTTCCACCCTGGGATCTCAACTTGGTTCTCTCGGTCCTGATGGATCCTCTGTTTGAACCAACTGAAGAAATCTTTCTCAAACTGCTCACCTTAAAGACGTTTTTTCTCATAGCAACAACAACTGCTAGGAGAGTCTGAGAGATACAAGCCTTTTTTTCATGCACATTTCAATATCTAGTGATTCTTGATGATCGTCTAATCCTCAGACACTGTCCATCCTTTCTTCCAAAAGTTGTTTCCATATTTCATTGCGAACAGGTCTCATTACCTTCCTTCTGCCCTTCTCCATCCTCAGAAAAGGAAGAGAAGTACCATAATCTGAACGTGAGAAGAAGCGTTTATCTTACCTCAACATCACCAGTACCTTCAGGCGATCGGATCAGCTGTTTCTTCAATACCAGGGTCCGAACAAGGGACGCGCAGCCAGCAAATCTTCCATAGCAAGATGGATAAGGAATATGATCAGCTCAGACAATCTTCATCCTCCAGATGGTATAAGAGCTCATTCTACTATAGCAATGTCTTCTTCATGGGCAATCTGAAAGGCGGCTACATCGGCTATCCCTATGACTTTCTTTAATCATTACAGATTAAAGATTCATGGAATCTAAGACTTGTCTTTCGGTCGCAAAGTTCTTTCAGCTGCTGTCCCCCTCTAGCATGACTACTCTGTCAATCCTCCTGTAAGTGCCGTTGTGGAGGCGTCGGGGAAAAGAGAAAAACGAGATTTTTGTATTACTTACCAGTAAAATCTCTTGCTCGCTCTTTCCTTGGGGGACACAGAAGACCTTGGGTATAGCTCATCTCCATAGGAGGCGTGACACTAAGTGAAGACTGTTAAGCCCCTCCTCCACAGCTATACCCTCAGCCTGGAGAGAGAGACTGCCAGTTGCGTGTCCAAGTAGTGAGAAAAGGCAAAGTCCAAAAGTGGAACCAACAAGCCAACTACCCAACGGGTAAAACAAACTCGGAAACCGTGCAAAGAAAAACAAGAATGGGTGGGTGCTGTGTCCCCCAAGGAAAGAGCGAGAAAGAGATTTTACTGGTAAGTAATACAAAAATCTCGTTTTCTCGCCCAGTTTCCTTGGGGGACACAGAAGACCTTGGGACGTTCAATAGCAGTCCAAGAGGGGAGGGACCACAGCACCAAGGCGAAACACCCGAAGGCATCAAGAAACCACCGCCTGCAGACCAGGCGGCCCAAGGCAGCATACGCCGAAGCCCGAGTATGCACCCTGTAGAACTCGGTAAGGTGTGCAAGGAAGAAGTGACCGCCTTGCACAAATGAATGGCCGAAACCCAACGCCTCCGCCCCAGGAGGCACCGACCGCTCTGATGAAATGAACGGTGATACCGAAAGCAGAACCCTGCCATTGGTGCGATAACCACAGCAAAAGCCACTCTGAGAAAGCGGAGGAAGCCACCCTGGAGGCCATCAACCTTTGCACTGACCCCCAGGAAACACAAGAGACCGAACGCCGACCAGAGTCGGAGATCTCCAAGTAAACAACTGCAAGGCCCAACAACCTCCCAACGGTAAAGCGTCCGTTCCCGGGGATGGGGGGAAAAGGACGAAAGCCTCGTTGATAAGAAGGCAGATACCACCTTCAGAAGGAAGGAAGGGACAGGACGGAGAACAGCCCTGTCCTGGACAAGGACAGAAGGCACAGAACACGAAGGGCCGCCAATCAGGCACCCGTCAGACATGATGGCAACAGAAACACAACCGTACAAGACAGAAGGAGTAGGGAGAACTCCTGCAACAGCTCCAAGGGAAAGATTGGAGCGCAGAGAGCTCAGTATGTAGTTCCCAGGGCGGAACTAGGAAACGATAAAGAGGAACCACAGAGCCACTCTGTGGAAGAAGGTCATGACAAGGCCCAGGAGGGCCAGGAAACGCTGGAAGGGGAAGGACAGCGCAGACACTTGACACTTCAAGTAACAGAGTCCCAGTCCCAGGGTCAGGCCGGACTAGAGAAAGACAGAACCAAGGGCGAGAAGGCAGAGTGGGGGAATGCCCCGCCTCCCACAAAACCCCAGGTAAGAACCCTAAGCCCGACAACCAAACCTGAACTAAGCAGTCGGGAGCGAACACTAGCGTGCTCGTAGGAATCACCCAGCAAGCGGGAGAAAACCCAATGTGATCAGGCGCAGACCAGTAACATGGCCGAAGGATCGGAAACCACGGTCCTGTCGGCCCCCGAACAACATAGCCCCGTATCCAACCGGAGTGGGGGAGTAGAAGAACAGACGGAAGAAACCAGAAGGGTCTGCCCAGCATCCGACAGATGCCCAGACAAGACAGGCCAAGTCCAAGTCGATGTAGCCACCAAAGAAAGGAGTTCTACAGCCCCGTGTGGGAGATCCAAGGACAATCTTGACCGAAGGGCAGTCCTCCCAAGTCACCGAGAAAGTAAGTCCCACAGGACCATACGCCCAGAACGGAAAGGCAATCTGCACCCAGAGGGAGGACAAAACGCGGTAGGCCCGGCAAACAGCACTGCCAGCGAGAGCGAGGGAGATGGTACGAGACCGCAAGTAACACCGGAACCATCCAAGCGAACAACCATGCTCACCCCAGAGGAGGGGGGGGGGGGGGGGGCAACGACGGAACAGCCTCTGAGGCCTGGCCGGGGCAGAAGCCACATTGGAGCGACAAACCCAGAGCAGAAGCCAAAAAAAATAAAAACCGAGCCGGCGAGGAAAGGCAGAGCCGAATCCCCTCTACTGTGTGAGACGACCTGCACACCGCCCCGCAGCAGGCGAATACCCTGAAGAAACCAAGGTGGAGGTCCCCAGGACCTGGACAATCAAGCACCCAAGAAGAGTTGGGCGACCTACCCGAGAGGAGCAGTCTGAACCTGGTAGCAACAGACTGGAGCGCAAAGGGCGCCAATAGGAAGGACCCACACCACACTGCATCCGAGAAGAGGAAATGGTAGTAGGCGAGGGAACCGTAGTCCCGCCAGAGCCAACGTAGAGGTCAAGCGGCACTGCAGACAACACTCTCGACCCCGACCGGTTGCGTAGGGAAACAATGTCACGAAATGACGAATGGGTACGCATCAAGGAAACCCCGAACACTCCCCAGGTGGAAAGGCCAACGAACATGGTGGGTGCCGACAACAACGGGACCCCACCGGAGAATGGGTACCACTCAGCTCAGTGCAGTAGCGAGCCAGCAGAGCTCGTCCACGTACATACAAGATATACAGCTGTGAATACATTGAGCATTCATTGTTGCGTGTTGGACAACAACCCCTTAGGCTCACAAGTGGACAGAACGATCTCCTCAGAGAAGAGTGCAAAGCTTGCGACAAGCAACCACCCCCCAGAGAGAAAAAAGTATGTCGCAGGAAGAAGGGAGGCATACGTACTAGCAACCCTGCAGGCAGCGAGAAGGCCAACCCACCCACGGGAGGAGAAGGCATACACGGCCCAAAACAACGCACAGAGCGCACAGCCACAGCGTCCCACAGTATCCACGGAAGTGTAAAGTGCAACCTGAAAAGGAGTTATGCACAAGACCAGTACCGGCATGCGAAGGAACGCAAGTAGTCCGCCCGGAAAAAAGGGGGGGGGAAGGTACCTGGCAACTCTGCCGATGGCAAGAGTGCAAAGGCCCTGAAAAGGGGGGGCATGCACCGGATTAGCCTAGCAATAAATGATTGTGCAATAAGCTACCCAACACCGAATTTCGTGAGACTGCAACTACTCCGCCCATGAAAGGGGAACGTCCAGTACAGCATACACAAGGACAGCCGTGAATCTCGTGAGCGTACAAATTCCATGGAATGAGAAGTGGTTATGCACAAGGCCAGCACCCTTCCCAAAGGGAGTGCAAGCAGCGCACCCCTGTTAGAGCCATGCACGGCCCGCAACGCATTTGGTGAAAGTGCAGCGACCCTACCAAAAAGGGGGAGGGGGGGGTGCACATGGCCAGCATCGCATCCCAGGAGAGCGCGAGCATCCGCCATGGATGGGGGTCATGCACCTGGCCGGCAACGTGCTGGCACAATGACACCCAGTCAGTAAAAGTGCATGAATGTCGCCTGAGAAGAAGAGGCATGGCCACGCCGGCAGCAATCCAGCGAGAGTGCGGAAACACCGCCCACGGAAGGGGGCCATGCATATAGCCGGCAGCAGATCCAGTGAGAGTGCAAGCACTCAGGCACGTGGCCAGCAACCTACCGCGAGAGATGCAAAAACCAATAAGAGTGCAGCCTTCCGCTTATGAAAGGGAGTCACGCACATGGCCGGCAGTAAATCCAGTAAGAGAGCAGTGTTCCGCTTATGGAAGGGGGACGTGCACATGGCCAGCACCGCATCTGGCGAGAATGTGGAATTCCTCCTATAGAAGGGTTTCATACACATGGCCGACAGCGAACCCAGCGGGAGTGCAGCGTTCCGCCTAGGAAGGGGGTTACACACATGGCCGGCAGGGAATCCAGCGAGAGTGCCGCGTTCCCCTAAGGAGGGGGGTCGTGCACATGGCCAACACTGAATCCGGTGAGAGTGCAATTATTCCGCCCCAGAAGGGGGACATGCACCTGTCCAGCATTAAATCCAGTGAGTGCAGCATTCCCCTAAGGAAGAGGGGTGTCGTGCCATGGTCAGCACCGAACCGGTGAATGTAGTATTCCACCTATAGAAGGGGGTTATGCACATGGCTAGCCTGCGGCCAGAGAGCGCAGAATTCCACTCAGGAAGGGGTTCATGCCCATGGCCAGCACCATAACTGGAAAGGTGACGTCCTGCCATAGAACGGGCGGAAGAGGGGCGCCTACACTTGGCTAGCGCCGTATCCCGGGAGATGGCAAGGGTCCGCCTAAAGAGGAGACTTGCAGCCGGCCAGCACCGCAGCCGGGGAGCGCGACATGCCGCCTACGGAAGGGGGGCATAGCAAGCAGCCAGCACTACTGTATCATGCTGCAGCGTCCTGCGCAGCCACTCCGTTATTTATTAACTCCGCCATGGAAGCCCTTTTTTTTTTTTTTTTTTTTAAACACAGCCACTCTGAGGCAAGAAAGGGCCACCATACAGGGACACAGCCTTGTATAGGCTTATTAGGAAGCCCACCAGAACATAGAGGGGGTCCTCCAGAAGGGAGCCGGCCCTTGGAGATGGCCGGCACCCAACAGGTTAACAAAGATCCGGCCTGGGGGGCGGCGCTGCGATCCGGCGCTGAGGACGTGCGGGCGGGAAGAATTCGCGCCGCGAGACGTTCCCGCCCCCTTCAACAGAGGCCGGGATGTTGCGGCCTAGTAGGACCCGAAGCCGGGGCCTAGAGTTTTGCGGCGCCCGGCCGGCCAAGAGGCAACGACGGTGAGCCGGGACCTGGAGGGAGCCGGCTGACGCATGTACCAACGGCCGCGGGTGCCCACCCCGCGGGCCGGCAGAGACAGAGGACCGGAGTAGCAGGCCAAAGCCTGGGTCAAAGTTTGCGGCACCCGGCCGACCGGAAGCATCAGCAGTCGGCCGGGGCCTGTTGGAGCATCGCGCTCCACATGCAGGCCGCGAGGTCCTGCGTCCGGCAGCGTCTGGAGCGGCCCTTTGGCCCTAGCACACCGGTAAGGAGGGAGACCCCGAAGTCCAGCACTGCACCCCCTGCCCTAATGGACATCTGTAGAGAGAGACAGGGGCAGCTAGCGCGGGCCCCCTGTACTGAACTGCGACCGGCAAGGGGGAGGGTCGGCATAACCCCTGTGTTAGGGGCAGCTAGGAGCAGGTCTCTGGCCCTATATTCCTCCACAGCAATGCCATGCTCACCCCTGTGCAATCCCCTATGGAGGGGCATTGTATTGTCGCCCTGCGGTCACCAGTATGGTGGTGGTGTGGGGCTATATAATTATTGGGCAACAGCTAGCCCAGGGGCCAGCGTAGGTCCAGCCGGGACCAGCATGGGAGTCCAGCACGCAGGAGGCCAGGGAGGGGGACGCAGGGCTGGAGAAGCCTCTCTCTTACCACAGCCGTCTTCACCCTCGGTCCGTTCCAGCAGGGTCGCCCCTTCAGCTACTGGCACCGTAGTGGCAGGACGCTGGAGAGGGACTTGGCGTGCGGGCGACCCTTGCGCTGGCGGGATGCAGGGGAGCTGGGCTGCCCTGGTCCACCTTGTCTTCTGTGGGGGGAGGCAGCAGTGCGGGTGCCCGGCACTGGCGCAGCTCAACCCCAGGAGAACAGAGAGGTCTAGTGCGTCTCTGTTGTCCCTGATGATCTGGAACAAAAGAAATCAAAAAAATTAAACAAAGGAGAAAACAGCCCTGCAGAGCAGGGAGTGTCTTGCCTCCTTGGACACTAAGAAAAAACTGGCAGTCTCTCTCTCCAGGCTGAGGGTATAGCTGTGGAGGAGGGGCTTAACAGTCTTCACTTAGTGTCACGCCTCCTATGGAGATGAGCTATACCCAAGGTCTTCTGTGTCCCCCAAGGAAACTGGGCGAGAAATTACTCTTACTGGTAATTTGTTTTTCTAATAGCCTCCACAACGGCACTGGGATTTCCCACCCTTTTATTTTCTTGTTGTATAAGGATGTAAATTGTTTTGTTTAATATATATAAGGGGACGAGGCCTTTTAAATCTTGTGCTTCTACAGGGTTTCCTGTCCTGGGGACGGGGACACCCTCCTGTAAGTGTCGTTGTGGAGGCTATTGGAAAAAACCAATTGCCGGTAAGAGTAATTTTCTCTTTTTTTTTTTTAGCAGCATAAAGGATTACCTTCTGTCTAGCTGTGAGAATGGTACTTTCACTTAATGCCGGTCATCTAAGAACCCTTATCTCTAAATTAATAATGGCTCAAACACTTATTTAAAGGGGTATTCCCATCACAATGATCACTGTTAAATCTGTTAATGATTTGACAGTGATCATTTTTGTAAATACATTTTATTACCCAATTTGTTTTATTACCCAATACATTTTAAGGTGAGCAGTTTGAGAGAGATTTCTTCAGTTGGTTCAAACAGAGGATCCATCAGGACCGAGAGAACCAGGTTGAGATCCCAGGGTGGAACAATAGTTTTTAGTCTCCCCTGAGGCCTCCCCTGAGAAAATAAGTTTTTAGTCTCCCCTGGTTACGGCCCCGTCTCACCTGTCGAATCCTGTGGCCGCGTTTGCGCAGAAGACTAAAGATTTTCTCCTGGCTGGGCCGCTCAATGTCCTGAACGTGCACGCGACATGACGACTTCTTCCTGGCCAGTATAGTACAGAGCTGCGCACGCCGGCTCTGTACTATACAGGCCAAGAATAAGTCACCATGGCGCATGCAGGACATTGCGCTGCCCGGCCGGGAGAAAATCTTCAGTCTTCTGGCCAAGCGCGGCCCGGGCAGGAGAAGACGTCAATCAAGCCCAGCCGAATCCAGGAAGTGAGCCATCAGGAGCTGTCAGCTAAGCTGCCTGAGGAAACACTGTGAAAACAGAGCATACTATTTAGAGAATCTTAAGGCTGAACAAAGAAAAGGCCTCAACGTTTTTAATAAAGACCAATTGAAAAACGGATTTTAGCTCAAAATGCAATAAAAAAAATTGACGCACAAAGGCGTCCACAGCCTTTAAAGGATCATCAATATTGGTGAGGGTATGATATAAAGTGTAGCGGCCGTGTTTGTTTCCTGCAGCTCAGCTCCCATTGAAGTGAATGGTAGCAGAGCTGCAGTAACCCAGCACAGCCACAACACTTTGAACAGTGCTGGGTTTCGTGTTCCATTCACAGTGCTAGCTCCAGAACCGGAGGCTGCAGGGAACAGCTGACATGTGTGGCATGTCGGACGGTCACTGATCGGATGTTAATGACCTATCCGGAGGACAAGTCATCAATATCAGGAGCCTAGAAAAGCCTTTTAATGTTTTCTGCTAATTCCATCTTGTGATGCCAAGACTGGCTGCCTTCTCACTGAAGGCTCAAAATGCAATTTCCCATAAAAGTCTATGGAGAGAGGAAGGAGTGAGCTTGAGAGAAGGACCCGATTCAGCAGCTAATCTGTGCAATAAAATCACAAGCAAAACTAAACATTTGGAGTAAGATCCTACCTGAGCACAAACCTCATATAGACTACTGCATTTACTATATCAGCAGATAACATTATATATCACCCCACGTGCTTAATTCACATCTCTACTGCTCAGTACTTCTCTATAAAGTCCTATATGGTGCATTCCGTTATAGTCAGTGGTAACGGAATCCATAACACAATTCTGCTTTTACCACCAAACGAAGCATGAACGAATTTCAAAATTTGAAATTCGCTCATCTCCAATTAATACATAACAAAAACTAAATCTATTTGGTATCGCTGTAATCGTATTGACCTGCAGAATAAAGGTAACTTGTCATTTTTATTTACTGCCCAATGAATATCGCACATACAAACCCCATAAGAAAAAAAATGCAGAACCCCATCCCAGTTCTAACCACATTAACAATTTTTCCCCCAATATATTGTATGGAATATTCAATGGTGCCACTGGAAATTACAACTTGTTCTGCCAAAAAGCAACAACAATCCCTTGGTTTATGTGAACAGAAAAGTAAGAGTTAGCGTACTTGCACACGGGTGCGGGTAAACACGCAGAAGATCCACCTGAATGTCTGTGCAGATTTCTCTGCAGCCAAACCACATGCAAAAAAAAAAAACTGCAATTTTTAATTGCCGCAGATCTTGCCCCTTTTGAAAAGGGTACCCTTCTGTTTCCCGGAAAATAGGGAAGAGAGAACGAAAAAAAATTAAAATTGCTCACGACGCCAAGGTGTTAAAAGGCAATGGTGTGTAGCTGGGTGGCCAGAATTGTGCTTTATTTGTCAAAGCTCAGAAGATGACCAGTAGATGTCAATCCACTCCTTGGCCACCATGATTCTGCAAAAATAAAGTAGTCCTATACACTCACCTAAAGAATTATTTAGGAACACCTGTTCTATGTCTCATTAATGCGATTATCTAGTCAACCAATCACATGGCAGTTGCTTCAATGCAAGTAGGGTTGTGGTCCTGGTCAAGACAATCTCCTGAACTCCAAACTGAATGTCAGAATGGGAAAGAAAGGTGATTTAAGCAATTTTGAGCGTGGCATGGTTGTTGGTGCCAGACGGGCCGGTCTGAGTATTTCACAATCTGCTCAGTTACTGGGATTTTCACGCACAACCATTTCTAGAGTTTACAAAGAAGGGTGTGAAAAGGGAAAAACATATAGTATGCGGCAGTCCTGTGGGCGAAAATGCCTTGTTGATGCTGGAGGTCAGAGGAGAATAGGGCCGACTGATTCAAGCTGATAGAAGAGCAACGTTGACTGAAATAACCACTCGTTACAACCGAGGTATGCAGCAAAGCATTTGTGAAGCCACAACACGCACAACCTTGAGGTGGATGGGCTACAACAGCAGAAGACCCCACCGGGTACCACTCATCTCCACTACAAATAGGAAAAAGAGGCTACAATTTGCACGAGCTCACCAAAATTAGACTTTTGAGACTGGAACAATGTTGCCTGGTCTGATGAGTCTCGATTTCTGTTGAGACATTCAAATGGTAGAGTCCGAATTTGGCGTAAACAGAATGAGAACATGTATCCATCATGCCTTGTTACCACTGTGCAGGCTGGTGGTGGTGGTGTAATGGTGTGGGGGATGTTTTCTGGGCACACTTTAGGCCCCTTAGTGCCAATTGGCCATCGTTTAAATGCCACGGGCTACCTGAGCATTGTTTCTGACCATGTCCATCCCTTCATGACCACCATGTACCCATCCTCTGATGGCTACTTCCAGCAGGATAATGCACCATGTCACAAAGCTTGAATCATTTCAAAATGGTTTCTTGAACATGACAATGAGTTCACTGTACTAAAATGGCCCCCACAGTCACCAGATCTGAACCCAATAGAGCATCTTTGGGATGTGGTGGAACGGGAGCTTCGTGCCCTGGATGTGAATCCCTCAAATCTCCATCAACTGCAAGATGCTATCCTATCAATATGGGCCAACATTTCTAAAGAATGCTATCAGCACCTTGTTGAATCAATGCCACGTAGAATTAAGGCCGTTCTGAAGGCAAAAGGGGGTCCAACACCGTATTAGTATGGTGTTCCTAATAATTCTTTAGGTGAGTGTATAATCTTTGTCTGTGCAGTAACTGTGGTGCCCACCTATCTACATTCTGCATACTTGCTAGGTGTAGTATAAAGAAAAAGAAGACGACTCATGTAAAATATTGACAACATTATCAAGTTTATTCACAATTCCCAGGTAGAGATAATGAATGTCTTGTGGGAGGGGTGAATTCCCCGCTGCTGGGAGGCAAGGGTAGTAAATGGTGCCTTGTAAGCTACAATGTCCCCACCATAGATGCACAACTAAAAGTCTTGATACATTTTTTATATACATAAAAAAAAAAAAAATTGGTTGGCCAAGCACTGAACTCACCCCTCCCATGGACACACCTGGTCAATGCACTCCCTCCATACAACTCAAATACTATGGTTAGAAAGGGACAGGGCAGGGAGTTAGTTCCGTTCTCCAGTTCCGTCTCAGCAAAGAGTGGTCTTACTATACAACACATTCAGCTGCGTTTTCCAGCGCACCTCAGCAGTGGGTGAACCAGAAGACAAAAGGGAAGGGGGACCAAAAAACTGGCTGTATTAAGTCAGTGCACTTACGGAACAGAGCTCGAAGTTACAGGTGTCACTGTATGGAAGTTAAGAGTCACTGAATATAAATAATCTCTTTAGATGAACGAGCCGCAACAAGAACGAGAGAGAAACACGTAGAGAGAGAAGGAAATCAACTATTGTTTGGTGAGACAGCGGCAGATCTTCAGAAGCAGGGGAAAAAAAAAACAAAAAAAAACAAAACACCATCCTGGAGAAACAGTATGGCCTGCACAGCGGAGAGGCTGTATCCTCAGGGTTTCCAGCGCAGGCGTGTCGATGGGCAAAGGATGGAAAGAGCTGTGCTTCGTAAAGGAGACATGATGGTCCCTGCATGAAATGGAATAATTCCCAGGGGAGGGGCTGCGACAATTTGTAGCTGGAGGGTCACGTGGCATCCCCAGGTCACAACAAAATTGTCCCTCTTAATTAAAAAGGAAAAAAAAAAAATCTGTGCATCATCCTTGAGGCCTGTAGAGAGAAGATTGGTCAGTTACATGAGGCTTCCAAAACTCTCAAATGTAATTCCTAAGTGCATTTTATAGCAAATTAGCCGGTGAAGAGCTGCAGAAGATAACAGAGGAAAGATTTCCTATAACAAAATGAGGAAAATGAAGGAGGGCCCGTTAGTTGATATGAAGGAGGGCCCGTTAGTTGATTTTTAATAAATATGTTTATGCCCCATGAAATAAAGACTGAGCCTCTTTTCTTAGAGCTTGGTGCGGAGCTATTCCTCTGTTATTCTTCTTGGAAATTAAAAGGGTTATGCAGGATAGGTTATCATCACCACATTGGCAGCGGTCCCAGCATCATATGGCCTAGGAAGAGGCAACGGCACTCACGGAGCGCCTGATCTCTTCTAACAGTGGATTGTGCTGCATGCCACGTGGGCCAGATGGGTTGCCGCTGCATCCTATTAACTAATTACAACCGCACTGTTTCTTCTGTCTTCATTGGTAATGGCCATGCAGTAACCCCCAAATCAGTGAGGCCATTACCAATGAAGACAGCCGTTTGGATCAGCTAATAGGATACAGCTGAAGCTCTTATAACTGCACGGTACTCGGCCGCAGGCAGTCACATCCTGAGGACAGCAAGGCCGCTCCATCAGGGTGGGTCCCCACACCATCCACAAAGGAACATGCCCCCATCGACAAGCAGCATAGTAACATCCAGTTGTCAATTTATTCAGAATTGCTTGAACCTACTGCTCGCTCTCTGCCCATCTAATCCCGCTCGCTCTCTGCCCATCTAATCCCGCTCGCTCTCTGCCCATCTAATCTCTCTCTCAATGAATCTGCTCATTTCCTCCATAACATGTTGCCAGCAGGTTGCACTGTTATAGTCCACCTTTAGAAAATAATTTTTACAGTTAAAATGATTAAATAATTCTACATAAAAATTAGAAACACTATAACTACTTTGCCTTACTTCTTTTCTACTGCTACCACATTATACTCCAGAGCTGCATTCATTATTCTGACAGATTGATAAAAATAATGCCGTGAGGGAGGCTGCCCTTTCCAGAAATTAAATCTCCCTGTACAGAGGTCCAGGTAACAAGTAATGCTGGGAGATTATTTTAAAAGGGGAGATTTCCCCTCTTTCTCAGCCATTACCTGTACTAACGATGTCTGTCCTTGTCGCGATGCCGGTCATGATAATAATCATCTGATCGATCTTCATGTGGGTCTCTATGACGCCGGCTGCTGCCTTCTCGTGACCGGCTAGGTGATCTCTCTCTGGAGCGGTGTCGTTTCCTGCAGGGGCAATATGTCAGAGAGCCAGCTGAAAGGGTGGATAATGCCTCCTATGTGTCTTCACATGATAAATCAGGAGTAAAGATGGAAATTTAACTTTTCAAACCAGAGGCTCCATATTGCCTCCTTTGCTGGTTTGATTCACTTTTCCATCACATTATACACTACTCGTATCCGGGAGTTACGACCACCCTGCAATGCAGCAGCGGTGGTCGTGCTTGCACACTATAGGAAAAAGCGCCAGGCTCTCTGGTGGCCAAGATCACAGGAGTTTGCATAGGTCAGCGACTTTTCCTGTAGTGTGCAAGCACGACCACCATTGCTGGATAGCAGGGTGGTCATAACCCCTGGATATGAGAAGTGCATAATGTGATGGAAAAATGAATCCAGCCAGCAAAGGAGGCAATATGGACAATTACAATACATTAGTAAGTGCCTTGTATTAAAGTTTCTCTACAATGAAATGCCTTTTGAGACAAACCCTTTAAGAGTGATTTCACGCACATCATTTTTTGAAAAAAGGTGAGTCAGCGGGAATTGGAAAAACGTATACGTCCTTCCTGCTGGATCCACTTCTGGCTTTGGCTCAGATATAGAAAGATCCTTACAATTGAGTGTAGATCTATAAGATTCTGTCAGTCACCGTTAAAGGGGTTCTCGGCTTATTCTATATTGATGACCTATCCTGAGGATGGGCAGGGGCCCGACCATTGCAGCAGTGTAATTACAGCTCCTCCTAAATACAGTAAGTAAAGTACTGAACCAGCAGGATGGACCCCTGGTAATGCACAGCTAGAATTCTGGATTTTGTACCAGGGTCATGTGGGAATACTAAGACACTGCTCACCTGGAAGAGTTTGCCTTGTCCTGTATTCCATGTAGGCAATCTCTGAGAGATGTCAGGAGGACACGACAACGATCATCATTGGCTACACGAGACTCCTTTATAACAGCAATAGCTGTCTCCAGGGTTTTTATGGAATTTGCATAATCTCCTGTGTTTAGAAAAAGAACGACAACGATGTCAAATACTACAAGAAAGAAAGAAGAAACAATGAAAAAGACAAAAACAGCTGAGTATAAGATAGGCAGAGGGGACATACCTGACGTTGCCCCACAAACAGCATTGGAAAGTGCACTCCTTGATATCGCTCTGTTTCTGTTCATTAACTCTTCAAATTCTGCTTCACTGACCAGGGGTTGTTGGAGTTTCATATCCCTGAACACACAAAATCCCTTGATAAATAAGCTGCACTAGTCCCAGAGGGTCCCGGAGGCTACACAGTAGTCAGAATGTGCATTGGTTATGCCAAAAGTACTTCACATGAGGAGTCCAGATCCCAATATTTTTTTTCTCTATGGTCCCCTGTTCCCCCGCTGTAATCATTCAAAGCTACGCTTAGACAAGACAGACTCATAAGTGTCAAGCAGAAAACGCAACTGTGTGAATATTGCAGAGTTGCAATTATACGAACAATCACAGAGTGCCATCTCCACTAGCTCAGGTGAACTGTGCCATTTAGTTTTTCTGTCTTTAACCTGCCAGGTTCTGCTCAGCTGTAGCATCCAACCAGCAGAATCTGCCAGAATAAAAGTTCATATTCATACTACTCCTGATAATAAAATCTCCTGAGCTCCTGCATAGTAAACTGCTGGCAGATTTACTGTGAAGTGGTTCTCTAGGACTTTTGACTTTCGGGATACTGGCCAATCAAGGTTAGACCATCAATGTTAAAGTCCTGGAGAACCACTTCAAAGTGAATCTGCCAGCAGTTTTGACCAATACTCATATTGTAAGCTCTTGCGAGCAGGGCCCTGAATCCTAGTGTTTCAGTTGCATATTATCCAGTTATTTTGTTTTGTATATGAACCCTATTGAACTTGTAAAGCGCTGCAGAATATTGTGGCGCTATATAAATAAATTTTATTATTATTAATACACCAATCTGCACAATGAAGGGCCTGAAGTGCTCCAGCAGGTAATGCATCCCCTACAGTTAATCGTCAAGGGTCCCAGAGGTCAGAACCCCCACAGATCAATTGTTGACCTATAGTCTTATATTAAGACTATGTTAAATTAAACCATGTTAAGCTAGGATATGCCCCCATTCTCTGATAGGTGCAGGTCCCACCACTCCTATTCATTTCTATGGAGCCGACGGAAATAGCCAAGCCAGCGGTCGGCTATTTTCGGCGGCTCCATAGAAATGAATGGAGGGCGGCTGGCATGCGCAGTGCGCCCTCCTCAACTTTCTCCTGCTCCGTTTCTCCTTGTAGGTGCGGGTCCCAGTGGTGGGACCCGCACCTATCAGACAATGGGGGCATATCCTAGCAATATGCCCCCGTTGTCTAAGATGGGATAACCTCTTTAAGCAGAAGGCTCACGTTGATTCTGTGGTGCTGAGCACATCATTCTGTACAACATCTAATATCCTGTGTATTCAACACTTACCGTCCTTGTAGATAGGGATTGGAAATCATCTTGTATGGATCAGGTGGGGGACAGACCATGGAATTTGGAGGAGGGAAAAATGCAGGGTTCAGATGAAGAGCTGGAGGAACCCCACCTGGGGGAGGCATTAGTGGAGGTGGCAGCCTTGGAGGTGGGGGCATAAGGTGGGAATAGTGCATGGGAGGAATTGGGGGGGCTCTGTATACCGCAGGTAAGGCAGATGAAGGAGGGGGAGGAACGGACATCGGAGGACGAGGGAGGGTCATAACAGGGATGCGAGAATTGTTGTCCATGAAAGGTGGGCGTGCAAAGTACTGCACAACATTTTTGGGAGTCTCTAGTCGTGGTAATGACACAGCAGGATCAGTGGGGCTGAAGAAGCCATCTGCAGGGTCCACAGAGTCCTTTGAATTAGGAACACCCTCCGCTGTAAAGAAACAAAATGGAAAATAATTTATGTAAAAGAACCTCGTTCCTGAATACGACTGTCACTTAAGACAATGTAGAGCAAAATAAGGGAAAACATTTAATGACTTTTTTACATGTATGACTGGTTTGTGTTCTTTAGTTGATTGCGCCCAAAACAGTTATGTAAATCATGGCCACAGATGTATCAGAACAGATCAGGATACTCACCAAACTTGGTCCAAGACCATGAAAATTGTAAATTTCCTGCCACAGACTATAAATATGGAGGTACGAATGCAACCTAAATCTGGGGAAACACATTGGTGCCGGCTGAACCTGCAGATTTTGGCAGGACCACCTGGCCATCTAATATGTAACATTACCCGGGCAGATGTCAGGGGGAAAAAAAGGAAGGATCGGGCCTGTTGGATTTCAACATACCCAATCCTTTTGTTCTCAGGGGAGATAAGCTGTCGCCAGAAGTGTCTCACAACGGCATCCATTCAGAACACATGCTCGCCGAGCTGCTTTTTATACATAACTGCTATAAATCAGACATGTTTAATACACTAAGAATAACATGCTGACAGTTTGGGGTATAAAATAAATAAAAAAATAAAATAAAAAATAATATCAACCTATTAAAACGAAAATTCCCCTAAAATAAAATAACCAACAAATTTTAAAACATGCAATTCAAAACCCCCCAAAGGGGATTTTTAAGGGGTATTCAGGTTGTGAGAAGTTATCCCCTATCTACAGACCCTGCCCATTTCAAGGGGTCTCTGTTCTCATAATCTGTGGGGTTCCCCTTTAAGGTACCTTATTATACTGCATATATAATGGAAACTGCGAACAAGATTTATATTGGACCTTACCGATGTGTTGCTAAAGTGATCACCTCCAACTATGGTTGGATGATTAACCAAATTACTTTGATGAAGTCATCCTTTTAGTGTCCGGCGATATTGTTGCATTTGAAAAATAGTCATATTGAATTTTTTTCAACACGGCCTTTTCAGTTCCTGCAGCAGGCAATGAAGAAACCCTGCACAGAGTAAACCCTGATCCCAGCCTTTTCACTCCCTAGATGCCACAGTCAATGGCGTTCCCTGCCTTCTGGGCAGTTAAACACAAGGAAGGGCCTTCCCTATCACTATAGGCCCCCCGTGAATGTAATTGTGGGGGTGCCCATGCATTGCCAGGGTAGCCAGGACCAAACAAAGGCCCCCAGGCCTGCCGTAACTGTACGTCTATTACACTGTCACAGATACAGCCAAAAAGACTGCCAGTCACTGCCACAGTGATAAGATGTAAAGCACTGGTATACAAGGTATACCACTGCATTATAAAAGCCATGCCTTCTAGTGAGACAAAAAAACCAATAAATATAGTTAAAGTTTATTTAATTAAATGGTAAAAAAACTAAACAAAAAACACGAACAGATCCACATTATCACCATGTTCACAACCCTTATAATAAAGATAACTTTACTTAAACCACCCCATGAACGACACAAAAAAAGAGGGGAAAAAAATTACGGAATTGTCTTTTCTGATCTGGTCCAAAAAATACAGTAAATGTTAAATCAATAAGTCCCATGTCCCCCCACCATGGTCAAAAACAAGCCTGTATACGGCAACATTGGTGGAAAAATGATTAAAGGGATTGTGTTCTCTCATACATTGGGGGCATATCGCTAGAACATGCCCCCAATGTCTGATAGGTGCAGGTCCCACCTATGGGACCCACACCTATACTTAGAACGGTGCCCGCAAAGTCCTGGGAAGCACACTGTGCATGCGGGGGTCGACTTCTATTCATTCCTAGGGGAGCGCCAAAAATAGCTGAGCGCTGGTTCGGCTATTTCCATTAGCCCCATTAAAGTAAATGGCGTGGCGGCTGCGCTTGCGTAGTGCGCTTCCTATTCTCGGCGCAGAGGAATGTATGGAGGGCGGCCGCACACGCGAGGGCATATCCTAGCTAAATACCCCAATGTCCAAGATGGGAATACCCCTTTAAGTCCTTGCTCTTGAAATGCAGCAAAATAAAAAGTATTGTTTTTACCTGAAAAGTGCTATTACTGTGGGGGGAAAAAACAAAAACTATAAATATTTGGTATTGTATTAATCATACTGACCCACAGAATAACAGGGGGAAAAAAACGATTTGTCCCACAAAACAAAATCTCCTATGGCTACATTGGCCCAAAAAAATAAAAAGTTATAGCCAGAGAAAAATCTAATTGTGAAAAATCAATCGTTCTTAAAGGAGTTGTGCCGTACCTGTAATGGGAAGATGACTTACCCGTTTCCTGGCGCCAGCCCCTTCTCCATGCCTGCACTGCTACGCTGGCTCCACTGTAAAGATCTGGTTTGACATCGCCTGCAGCCAATCCCCGGTCGCAGCGATGACCAACTCCCTTTACATCATGACAAATGGTCACATGACACGGGATCCGGTCACTGCCACGGCCAGTGATTGGCTGCAGGCGATGTCAAACCAGATCTTTACAGTGAGGGAGCCCAGAGGAGCATGACAGGCCTGGAGGAGAAGGAGCCGGCGGCAGGACACAGGCAAGTAGGCTTCCTTTTACAGTTTACAGGTCCGGCCTATTCTTGCACAACTATTTAAATTAAAAATGATCTATTTTTATTTTTTGCAAAATCATCCAGCTTTACCTTTTCCTACATTCTTTAATCATGCGGTTGATTGAAACTTTTCTCTGTGGTTACTAACAAAGCATTAGGACTGTAGCGATCAGCATGAGAAATGCAAGTGAAGCAATGCTGATGATGATGAAAACCACTGGCGCTCTGGTTGGACTAGGAGCAATTTTTTTTTTTTAAATATATATACTACAAGTGGGTGAAAGGTTCTTACTTTTTCGTGCAATTGCCTCAAAGAATGATAGGCTCTGCCTGTTTGCTGGTCGAACATCAAGCTTCTTCCCATTTACTTTCTTTGAAGGCAACTGTTCCAAAATGTGACTCAAAGAGGCTTCTGAAGAGAGGACCACCTCAGCATACCTACATTACAGGGACCATTAACACATCGGGCACACAGGGACAAGTCTACGACAAAGCTGTGCATTACCCTCCTACCTGAAAAAGCATTTGGTAACATTCACAAACGTATACGCTCTCGTTTCCATACATCCGACAGACTTAAGATATAGGAAACTCTGGGTGGCTTCTAGACCGAAATCGGGGAAGGGGTTTCCTTAGCACTTGTCACTGACTATAGGCACTTTATTCATAGACTCTTGCTGGATTCCTTTGTGTTCAACTGCCTCAAAGTACAACTAAACACAAAAATGACAACTTTTTAGTGGAACCTCCAGATTGAAGGCTCATGCACACGAACGTGTGTCGGACGTTCCATGCATTGGGGAGCGCAATTTGCGGCCCCCAATGCACAGGCAACATCCGTGCCGTTTCAGCAGACCGATCCAGACCCACTCAACTTGAACGGGTCAGTGATCCGCCTGCATCGCAAAAAAATAGAACGTTATATTTTTATTTTTTTGCAGTGCCTCCGTTCCGCATCCGCCTTCTGCATTGCGGACCCATTCAAGTAAATGAGTCTGCATCCATGCAAACAGCCGGGACCGTATATTGCAGACCCGCAATACAGGCCCGGCTAGCACACATTTGTGTGCATGAGCCCTTATTTTGGGAGGCTAAAAACCCACTGAACAAAGAAAAAAAAAACATCCTGCATCAACAAGGCGTGAAGCTCCACTGTCAGCGGCTTAAAGCTTGTTCAAAAAGAAAATTAATAGTGTAGGCATGTGCACAGCCACAGTCATAGTTAGTCTGGCAGTTCTCATGTAGACAACCCCTTCCCTAACTGAAGTCAGCCTGCAAAAATGTATTACATGCCAGCCATTAAAGGGCATCTGTCAGCAGATTTGTACCTATGACACTGGCTGACCTGGTACAGGTGGCAGCTGAAGACATCTGTGTTGGTACCATGTTCCCGCATCGCTGAGGTTTTATTATATGCTGTGTAGCAAGGTTTGAATCAGTCCTTCCCCTTTAATTCCTTGAAATGTAGTGATGCCTGATAACTGTCTGCATTTCTGCAGTATGAAGTAACTGTACATGCGCACTGACCTTTAGGAGGGCCCAGGAGACTAGAAAACAGCTATGGAATAAAGAGCTGAGCTCCATTGAAGACATCAGGGTGAAACGTGTCTTGCTACCATCACCTCTGTGTCATATGGGCATCAGCCGAGTGACATGTTGGGCACTGGTTGATGTGGAGCTGGCCCATTTGTTGGACAACGACTGTAATTTTACTTCTTAATTCTGTGCGTGTGTGTATATATATATATAATCATAGTTTAGTAAACTCTTTATGCACCTATGTCGTATTAAGTCCCAAAGCTCAGATCTCACAATAATACATTTGCATATGAGCTATTAGGAGCAATGGGGGCGTTGCTGTTACACTTAGAGGTTCTGCTCTCTGCAACTACCGCGCCCTCTGCACTTTGATTGACAGGGAGTCATCACGCCTGGCCCTGTCAACATGGAGGGGGTGGGGCAGTAGTATGCATTTAAAGGGCTTCTGTCACCCCACTAAAGTCATTTTTTTGGGGGGGGCTAGTTAAATTCCTTATACTGCGATATATGAAAATATAATGGTGTTACTTACTTTCCTTCAGCAGTTTCTTATAAAAACAAACTTTTATAATATGTAAATCAGGTCTCTACCAGCAAGTAGGGTGTCTACTTGCTGGTAGCCGCCGCAAAAAACCGCCCCCTCGTCGTGTTGATTGACAGGGCCAGCCGCGATCTCCTCCTCCGGCCGGCCCTGTCAGCATTTCAAAAATCGCGCGCCTCTGTTTATTCGGTGCAGGCGCTCTGAGATGAGGAGGCTCGCCTCCTCAGCACTCCCTCAGTGCGCCTGCGCCGATGACGTCTTCTCTTTCGGTGATGTCATCGGCGCAGGCGCACTGAGGGAGTTCTGAGGAGGCGAGCCTCCTCATCTCAGAGAGCCTACGCCGAATGAACAGAGGTGCGCGATTTTTGAAATGCTGACAGGGCCGGCCGGAGATCGCGGCTGGCCCTGTCAATCAACACGACGAGGGGGCGGTTTTTAGCGGCGGCTACCAGCAAGTAGACACCCTACTTGCTGGTAGAGACCTGATTTACATATTATAAAAGTTTGTTTTTATAAGAAACTGCTGAAGGAAAGTAAGTAACACCATTATATTTTCATATATCGCAGTATAAGGAATTTAACTAGCCCCAAAAAAAAAAAAAAATTACTTTAGTGACAGAAGCCCTTTAATGCACAGACATGATGGTCGCCACTCTGTCTCATAAATGTAGATTCCCCACAGGGCATATGGACAGAGGATGCCTTACTGAGATAAACCCTTTAAAAAAAGAGGACCCATCCTCAATCCTGACACATCTGCTTTAGTAAATACTTGAGTAAATACTATTCCACGAGAAATAAAAGAGGAACCGTTTTTTTCAACATAAGGTATAAATCGTTCATGAAACCCATCCCTGCTGCCCTATGTGCTATGATTGGGTCACTAACTACAAAGAACGATGCTTCATAGCAGTGTTATATTAGGAAAGTACTATTCACTGATACAGACACGTTCTAAACCAAAACTTATTTGTGAATGTTACAAAATGTACTTTGATTCTTGCACCTCATTTAGATGAAACATTTAGGATGTGCTCATTCTCACCCTTTCGATTTGCCGTTAGCCCGGTTCTCTGCAAACTTCAGTTCCACAGGGTCATGGACGCCAACTGAGCGGATGGCGGAGAGCAGCTGCTGATCTGTCGTCCACTGGTGAATGAAAGATAGAATATCAGTTACAATTTTTTGTTTTGTAAATTCTTGATGTTAATTTTCTAATGTATTTTGAACAGACAAAAATATCAGTGAAGGGACACAGACCAACAATTGTAGTAGGTGTATTTGCACATATATAAGCAACTGAATGAAATAATAAAAAGACAGAATTAGGGCTGCAACGATTAATCGATGTAATCGATTATATTCGATAACTGGATTCGTTGTCGACGAATCCATTTGTCGAATAATCGCCGATTCGTTGCTATGCGGGCGGGCGGTCGCTGCATCTTTATTTTACCTTTTTACAATGACGCTCCTGTAACAGCCAGGCAGAGCGAACGGCGGCGTAACGTCACTCACGTGACACGCCTGCTCCGCCTCCTTCATTCATGAGGTGGGCGGAGCATGTGCGTCACGTGAGTGAGTGACGTTGCGCCGCCGTCCGCTCTGCCTGGCTGTTACAGGAGCGTCATTGTAAAAAGGTAAAATAAAGATGCAGCGATTAGTCCGACTTTTATAAGCATCGGGGCCGGGGCTGTTATGGGGAGGGGGGAGGATCTGTCTATGGCACTGCTATGGGGAGGGGGGTCTGTGTATAGCACTGCTATGGGGAGGGGGGGGGGGTCTGTCTATGGCCCTGCTATGGGGAGGGGGGGGTCTGTGTATAGCACTGCTATGGGGAGGAGGGGGGTCTGTGTATGGCACTGCTATGGGAAGGGGGATCTGTGCACTGTTATGAGGAAAGGGATCTGTGCACTGTTATGCCCATAACAGTGCACATATCCCCCTCTCCATAACAGCGCCACCCACATATCCCCCTCCCCATAATAGTGTCGTCCACAGATCCCCCATAATAGTGTCGTCCACAGATCCCCCATAATAGTGTCGTCCACAGATCCCCCATAATAGTGTCGTCCACAGATCCCCCATAATAGTGCTGTCCACAGATCCCCCATAATAGTGCTGTCCACAGATCCCCCATAATAGTGCTGTCCACAGATCCCCCATAATAGTGCTGTCCACAGATCCCCCATAATAGTGTCGTCCACAGATCCCCCATAATAGTGTCGTCCACAGATCCCCCATAATAGTGTCGTCCACAGATCCCCCATAATAGTGTCGTCCACAGATCCCCCATAATAGTGTCGTCCACAGATCCCCCATAATAGTGTCGTCCACAGATCCCCCATAATAGTGTCGTCCACAGATCCCCCATAATAGTGTCGTCCACAGATCCCCCATAATAGTGTCGTCCACAGATCCCCCATAATAGTGTCGTCCACAGATCCCCCATAATAGTGTCGTCCACAGATCCCCCATAATAGTGTCGTCCACAGATCCCCCATAATAGTGTCGTCCACAGATCCCCCATAATAGTGTCGTCCACAGATCCCCCATAATAGTGTCGTCCACAGATCCCCCATAATAGTGTCGTCCACAGATCCCCCATAACAGTGTCGTCCACAGATCCCCCATAACAGTGTCGTCCACAGATCCCCCATAACAGTGTCGTCCACAGATCCCCCATAACAGTGTCGTCCACAGATCCCCCATAACAGTGTCGTCCACAGATCCCCCATAATAGTGGCGTCCACAGATCCCCCATAATAGTGGCGTCCACAGATCCCCCATAATAGTGTCGTCCACAGATCCCCCATAATAGTGTCGTCCACAGATCCCCCATAATAGTGTCGTCCACAGATCCCCCATAATAGTGTCGTCCACAATTTGTTTTAATATGGCCTTTGAACATAATTTTTCAAGTAAGATCATATAAACCTCTGTTTTGTAATTTTGTCGTTTTTCCCGATTAATCGTAGAAATTAATCGGCAACTAATCGATTATTCAAATAATCGTTAGTTGCAGCCCTAGACAGAATAGCATAGACATTTACCTAACATCCGGTATTCAGAGTGTGAACAGAAGCATAATACATTAAGAGATAGGTGTGAATCTAAGAAAGGAGCGGAGAGAAGGGCGAGGGAAGAGAGGAGGGTGGGAAAAAAAAATAATAATAAATCTGGATTCTATGCTGTCAAAATTGCGGAACGGATGCGGACCCATTTGCGGACGTGTGAATGGACCCTAACACTGCGCCACTTGCCACACTAGCACTGAACTAGGGGCAGAGTCCTTAAACACTATTCATACTGCATTCAAATGAAATAAATCTAGACCCTATACCTCCCACAGTTGCCGCCGATGTATCCTATGCAGCAAAAAAGGCGTACCAACATATAGCAGCCTGGCAGATGGCCAAAGGGAAATTCTCAGACCCATAGAGGCAAAATGCAAGGTGCAGTGGTTGATAACACTCTTGCCCTACAGTGACTGCAGAAATCCTGCAGGAAGAATTCCACATTGGAATTAAAGGGGTTGTGTCACTTCAGCAAACAGCATTTATTATGTTGGGAAAGTTAATACAAGGCACTTAGTAATGTATTGTGACTGTCCATATTGCTTCCTTTGCTGGCTGGATTCATTTTTCCCTCACATTATACACTGCTCGTTTCCATGGTTATGACCACCCTGCAATCCATCACTGGTGGTCATGCTTGCAGACTATAGAAAAAAAAATAATAAGCACCAGCCTATGTGCCACCTGCTGATGGATTGAAGGGTGGTCGTAACCATGGAAAAGTGCAGTGTATAATGCGATGGGAAAGTGAATCAAGCCAGCAAAGGAGGCAATATGGAGAATCACAATACATTAATAAGTGCCTTGTATTAAGCTTCTCTACATGATAAATGGCACTTGCTGAAGTGAGACGACCCCTTTAAAGGGATGCTTATTCGACAAGAAGAACTCGTCAGACTCACCCAGGTGAAGTTTCCTATGTACACAGAGGCCTTCACACGCACATTGTTGTAGGTGTACAGCATGGCCGGAGTCTTCTTGTTGGATTCGGCTAAAGTGGCCTGTACCGGGGAGGTCGGTTCATTAGTCTTCCCATCATTGTGAACCGGACCAAGAGATGCAACTGCCAAGACATCATCATACAAGTCTAGCTGCTCAGCAGCAAACTCAGATTCCTATGGAAAGGCAGAAGCAGTATTATCAATCCTGGCAGCAAACTACTGGCAGCATGCAGAGGACCAGTGGCCGTAAGCGTAAATGTTAGGTAATGTAAGGACATGCACACATTCTCAATTATTCACATGCATCTAATAGAAAGACATCTGTGCAAATAGGGTTGATTTTAATTATTATAAAATGTTATATAAGCAGCTCCCATGCAGATCTGTGTGCCTCTGAGGCAACAGATCACCCCAAAACAACCGAGCACAAGTTAAAGGGGTCATCTAGCCTCTAATTATGTCTAGGACATCCTTTCCAGAGGCAGATTTACACCTGAACGGCAGGAGTGCAGGGTGTCTAACCCCCAGCGGTGGGACCCGCACCTCTCAGACAATGGGGGCATATCCTAGCAATATGCCTCCATTGTCTAATATGGGAATACCCCTTTAAAGGCGAGACCTGATTGGTTGCTGTGGGCAACTAGGCCAGTTTTTCTTCGCACCAGTTTGATAAATCTCCCCCAGTTTCTTTAATAAAGACAAGGGATGAGCGAATTAACTTCGGATGGTACATCTGAAGTCGATTCGCTAAAAACGTTGTTGTAAGACTGTACGGAGTTTCTGCACCGTACAGTATTAGAATGTATTGGCTTTGTGTAATAACTTCGGGAATTATTACTGTGAAACACTCTTGGTACTGAACTCTGGTTTGGTTCCTAGTGGTACCTTGAGACTGTACCCGAGTTCAGTACCAACGTTTTTACAGTAATAATTAATTCCAAAAGTTATTAGACAAAGCCTCATGCGACTTTGCGAAGTAATAACTTCGGCTCATCGGAGCCAATACATTCTAATACTGTACGGAGCGGGAACGCCATACAGTATTACAGCGAAGTTTTAAGTGAATCGACTTGGGATGGACCATCTGAAGTCCATTCATTCATCCCTAATAAAGGGATTCTTTTTTATTTTAGCTGCTCTAGAGAAATAAAAATGGCTGCAGTGGCGGATTTCACCTTTACGCGGTGCACTATTAGCGATCTCATAGCTTTCCCAAAACGGGACAGGCGAGGACAACCCAAGAAATCCATTTACCAGCGTGTTCTATTTAGGAGGCAATGCTCTTTAACATAAGCTGTATTCCACAGTAGAAATAAAAGCAGCGGAGGTAAACTGCTTGTTCATGCCAATATGCATGCCCGCTAGGCGACGTGATGGGTGAAAGCAGGATATACACTGTTCCCCAATTTTTATTTCGCACAGTATTCATATATGTGCCCATAGCTCTTCTCTGCGATGCATGGGCTCCCACCTCATTCACACATCCCTCTGCTATGAGAAAGCAGGAGGACTGGTCATTTTTGCAGCATGCTGGAAATGGGTCCTGCTGGAGCGTGCGCCTTTCCAATAACACAAGCTCGGCTGTAAAAGGCCGTGCACGGGCAACTTTAGGTCATGCAGGATTAAAAGTTTTGCTTCTCATCTCTGGCTCAAAAGACATTCTAGATATCTTCAATAACAGACTGGCACATTAATTATGCAGAGGAAGGAAGAAAAGAAAATATGAACAACCGTGTCACCCATCCGCTGATCACTTAAAGGCTATAGATAGCTTATGTGGAGCTAAGGCCTAGTTCACACGAACGTATGGCTTAGATTTTTTTGCGGTCCGTTTTACACGGATCCGTTGTGTTTCTGTTCCGTTTTTCCGTATGGCGTATACAGTAATTACATAGAAAAAATTGGGCTGGGCATAACATTTTCAATAGATGGTTCTGCAAAAACTGAACAGATACAAGACATACGTATGCATTTCCGTATGTGTTCCGTTTTTTTTTGCGGACCCATTGACTTTAATGGAGCCACGGAACGTGATTTGCAGGCCAAATATAGGACATGTTCTATCTTTCAACGGAACGGAAATACGGAACACATTCCGTTTTTTTTGCAGAACCATTGAAATGAATGGTTCCGTATACGGAACACACACAAAAAAAAAAAAAAAATGTGTGAACTAGGCCTTAAAAGTCATTTTTTCAATTAGGTCTTTTATTAAAAATGTTCAGCCGTTTCTGAGATACAAGGGTTAAAAATTAGTCACTTTGCAAGCTGTCACAGTCTGTCTTTGAATCCTGTCATCTCAGAACTCATGTGTAGCTCTTATCTCTGATCTCAAACACTTATTTAAGCCATATTCCTATCCTTTTGAAAGAACTGAACTCTAATTAGGGTTTAAGAGGAAAAACTAAAATTGCGTTGACATAAGTATTCACACCCTTTACTTAGTTGAAGCTCCTTCTGCAGTGATTACAGCCCGTGGTCTTCCTGGATATGAAGCCACAAGGTTTGCACACCTGGATTTTCTGCCATTCTTCTCTGCAAATCCTCAAGATCTGTCTGGTTGGAAACCATCGGTGGACAGCCAAGTTCAAGTCTCAATTTTTCAATTAGGTTCAAGTAAGGGCTCTGGCTGGGCCACTCGAGAACATTCAGGCTGGGTTCAGACCTGAGCGTTTTACAGCGCGTTCCTACGCGCTGTAAAACGCACAACAGGCAAGAACCAATGATTCCCTATGGGAATGGTTCTCACCTGAGCGTTTTACAGCGCGTACGATCGCGCTGTAAAACGCCCGACGCCCCAAGAAGTACAGGAGCTTCTTTGGGGAGTCTTGTCGCGCATTCCCGTACATAGACTTCAGCAGGAACGCGCGACAATGGGCGTTCGCTTGTCTCTGTATGCGCGATTGCAAACGCCGGTTACAATCGCGCATACAGAGCGCTCCATCCCGAACGCTCAGGTCTGAACCCAGCGTCACAGAGTTGCCCTTAAGTCCTGTGCCATCTTGGCCATGTGCTTCTTGATGGAAGGAGAACTTTCAGCCCAGTCTGAGGTCCAGAGCACTCGATCAGATTTTCATTAAGAATATCTCCACTCAGTTTTTCCTCAACACTGCCTAGTCTCGTCATCCCAGAGCATCTTGGTTCTCACAGTCAGAGTCCTTTAAGTGCCCTTTTTCAAACTTTCATGTGTCTTTTACTAAGGAGAGGCTTTTTTTCTGGACACTCTGCATAAAGCCCAGATTGGTGGAGTGCTGCAATGATGGTTGATCTTCTGAAGGTTTCTTCCATTTACACACGGATCCCTGGAGTGACCATTAGGGTTCTTTGTCACCTCCTTTACCAAGGGCCTTCACCTTCACCCATGATTACCTAGTTTGGAGGGGCATCCAATTCAAGGAAGAGCCCTGTTTATTCCAAACTTCTTCCATATAAGAATTATGGAGGCCACTGTGCTCTTGGGAACTTCCGATACAGCAGATAATTTTTTTTGGCCTCTTCTCCAGATCTGTGCCTACACACAATCCTGTCTCTGAGCTCTACAGGCAGTTCTTACCTCATCATGGTTTGGTTTTTGCTCCGATATTATACCTTATATAGACGGGGCTGTGTCTTTCCAAATTATGTCCAATCGACTGAATTTACAGCAGGTGGACTCCAATCAAGGTATAGAAACATCTCAAAGATGAAGAGAAATGGGAGATCCCAAGAGCTAAAAGTGTCATCGCAGATGGTCTGAATACTTCGGTCTATGCAAAATGTTAGCTTTTACCTTTTTAATAAATCTGCAAACATTTCTAAACTTCAGTTTTCACTTCCTCATTATGGGGTATTGATTTTTGAAACTTGATTTTTTTTTTCAATTTTAGCACTAGGCTGCAAAATAAAATGTGACAAAAGTGAAAGGGTCTGAAGACTTCCCGAACTCGCTGTAGGTCTTACTTAAGCATCATGCTCCGATGCTCTCCTTTGCCCTGCGCTTAGTTCCGCATGGCAAAGGCATTTTCAGGAGTTCCGGTGACTAACCAGGCTCTCCATGGGGCTGCCAGGAAACCCGGTGACGTCACCGGCACTGATGGGCGTGCTTTAGTGCTGCCCTAGCCAATAAAACTGCTAGGGCAGCGCTGAAGCACGCCCATCAAAGCTGGTGACGTCCCCGAAACAGTTCCGCCCAGCAGTGTGTGATTGTAAACTAAAGAGCCCGTGCCCCACGCGATCTAGCGCAGGGCAAGGGAGCGCATAGAAGCATGAGATGCTCCGATGCTAACATTAGGGGAGCTGCCTGGGTTAAAAAATATGGGTATGTACGGGTTCAGCTCTGTTTTTTTTATTTATGGTTGTAGGAACCCTGATCGAGGTTTGCATAGAGCTGGGGGTCTCCAGTCTCACACGAAATATGGGCCTCGGATTCAAATTGGGCTGGGTGGCAATTCCAGACACGACCCGTGCACAGAGTGGCACCATTTCTGGGAAGAAAATACAAAAACAGAATCTTTCGTCCTAATTTTAGACAAATCCTTCATTTATTCACCCAGTTCAAAAACCAATAGCTACATTATAGAAACGTGCTGGTTGCCCTCTGGAAACTGACTGCAGCCGTTACAGCTCAGTCCCAACTCCTGCAACCATCATCTGAGCTCAGACTAACAGGAAACCAAAATTCAGTCCAGCTTTAGAGGTGAATAGAGAAGAAAATGCATCAAAACTATAAAAAAAAAAAATATAATAATAATCTTGAAAATTTGGCCAAAAAACACAGTTTGTTCTAAATGCTGTGTTATACGCCGCACTACATGTAAACGTAACCTTGCAAATGGTAAAAAGATCATCCGCTCCCAGTGAATTCAATAACTATTGCAAGATCCAAAAAAAGCACCTCTAGATCAGTTAACAGCAACTTGGTGACTGTTTCCAGGCAGCAAACTGTTATTTCCACACTGCACTATAATAAATGAACTTGATTTTACCATTGATAACTAAAGCAAATGTGAATCGGGCCTTACAAACAGATCCGAGTGACCAGTCATCAAAAACAATACGTCTGCACTGCATTTCCACAGCTCTACAGATTCTTACTGACACCAGGCATAAAAAAAAATGAAAGTAAATAAGACAGAAAAGGGTAAAAAGGGTTTCCAAGATTTGAAAAACCTGCTTGCTTTCTTCCAAAAACAGCACCTCCCCAGTCTACAGCACGTGTGTGGTACTGCAGCACTGTCCCATTGACTCCAATGAAGCGGAGCTGTAACACCAGCCACAACCCATACATAGGGGTGATGCCGTTTTTGGAATAAAGCAGACATGTTTTTCTCATCCTAAACAAACCCTTTAGGCCCCTTTCACACGGGCGAGTTTTCCGTGCGGGTGCGATGCGTGCGGTGAACGCATTGCACCCGCACTGAATCCTGACCCATTCATTTCTATGGGGCTGTTCACATGAGCGGTGATTTTCACGCATCACTTATGCGTTGCGTGAAAATCGCAGCATGCTCCTCTTTGTGCGTTTTTCACGTAACGCAGGCCCTATAGAAATGAATGGGGTTGCGTGAAAATCGCAAGCATCCGCAAGCAAGTGCGGATGCGGTGCGATTTTCACGCATGGGTTCTAGGTGACAGTCTATTCACTGTATTATTTTCCCTTATAACATGGTTATAAGGGAAAATAATAGCATTCTGAATACAGAATGCATAGTATAATAGGGCTGGAAGGGTTAAAAATAATAAAAAAGTTAACTCACCTTCTCCTCTTGTTAGCGTAGATCCCGGTCTGTTCTTTAGCTGTGGCTGAAGGACCTTTGATGACGTCAGATCACATGCTCCATCACCATGGTGATGGACCATGTGATTGGAGCATGTGATCTGACATCACCTCAGGTCATTCAGTCCACAGCTAAAGAACAGACCGGGATCTACGCTAACAAGAGGAGAAGGTGAGTTAACTTTTTTTATTATTTTTAACCCTTCCAGCCCTATTATACTAAGCATTCTGTATTCAGAATGCTATTATTTTCCCTTATAACCATGTTATAAGGGAAAATAATACAATCTTCAGAACATCAATCCCAAGCCCGAACTTCTGTGAAGAAGTTCGGGTTTGGGTACCAAACATGCGTGATTTTTCTCACGCGAGTGCAAAACGCATGACAATGTTTTGCACTCGCGCGGAAAAATCGAGCATTTTCCCGCAACGCACCCGCCTCTTATCCGGGCAAAAAACATGACGCCCGTGTGAAAGAGGCCTAAGAGCGTTAAAGCTTCAAGGCACCAGGCGCTACATGGCAGAACTCACTTCACATCGGCTACTCTGCATATGGGCATAGTCACTGCATAACAAAAATATCTAGGACACGCCAAGGTGTGCTAAACTAATATTATATTCAGATGCTATACTTTGTCAGTGAATGGAAACAAGTGTTTAAAGGCTATGGACACCTTTGGGGACTTTTTTATTGCATTGTACTGATATTGAGCTAAAAATCATTAATTCAAGTGATGTTTATTAAAATTTGTATCTCCTTTCTTTGTACAGCCTTGAGACTAGTATCAGGCTCTGTATTTTTACCCTTTCTGTCATCTGGGGAGCTGACAGACTCCTTATCTCTGCTTCTCTGACATTATAAACACTCATTATAGCTCAGTTCTTATCTTACTGATAAGAATGTGGCTTAAATAAGTGTTTATGACCCTTTAGTAATTTAGCGATAAGGTTTACTAGATGACCGAAAGTACCAGTTCACACCGCTAGGAAAATGGTTAACCCTTTGTGACAGAACAGCTCAAAATTTTTAATAAAGGCCAATTGAAAAAAAGATTTTTAGGCAAAAATGAGTAACATACAATCATAAACAAAAATAGCCTCCGAAGGTGTACATAACCTTTAAAAGGGTTGTCCCACTGAGAATTGTGGACATAGGATAAGTATCTGATCATTGGAGGCCTAGCAGTTGGGACCCCGACCAATCCCAAGAATGAGGAGCTTGCAGCGTTTTGGTGTCCGTCTGATGAAACTGAGCCAAACGGATCCGTTCTGACACACAATGCAAGTTAATGGGGACGGATCCGTTTTCTATGACAATAGAAAACGGATCCGTCCTCCGTTGACTTTCAATGGTGTTCAAGATGGACCCGTACTCTTGGCTATGTTAAAGATAATACAAACGGATCAGTTCTGAACCAATGCAGACGGTTATATTATCTGTACGGATCAGTTTGTGCAGATCCATGACGCGAGTGTGAAAGTAGCCTTGGACTTCACTAGAAGTGGAGGCAAATCAATACAGGTAAAAATGCCCAAATCTCTCTCCTGTGTCCCTGCAGCACGGAGTCCAGATCACCGCCGATTGTCTAGATTGGGCACACGCTGGGCTTATGAGAAGTATCAGGTCTGTGCAGGATATAGGGTTCGCAGTGTATCGGTGCTAGCACTGAAATGGGTTACGTTTATCGGCAGGGTTGGTTTTTTTTTTTTGTGTGCAATTCTGGGGTCGTGGTACATGTGCAAGACACGCTACGGCCCCATTCTTTTTTTTTAGGCTTCAGCACGATCAAGATCGCCATGTAGCTGAACCCTTAGGCCTCCGAATGTAGACAACAATGTTTGACAGCAAGCTGAGATCTTGTAAATACTGCTGAACTGAAACAAAGTTGCAGAACGCCCCATTATGCACAGTATTATGTACATGCATGTCATAATACAGATTGGACAGTTTTTTACAGAACACACAGTATTTAAGTATACCCTGCATACACATGGCGGTAGTACCCAAGGGCTGGTAATGGATCAAACATATGCCAGGAAATGATGTGCGTTACTGTACTGTCCATTCATCACTTTGGGGGTTATGAAAATAGCAGAGCCAGTGCCCTAGGCTAATTCTGGTGGTCCAATGACAGTAAATGGAGAAGTGGCCTCGCTTGCCCAGTGCGCTCTCAGGTATTTTCAGAACACCTGTAGCAGTGAATGGAGAGGACACAGTACATGCGCAGTGTGATACTTCACTTCTGGAGATAGGTGCGGGTCCCAGAAGTGTGACCTGCACCTATCTGACAGCGCAGCAAGTGACCGCACCCATGCACCGCCGGATGTAAACACTTCGGAGACTGGTACATAGACACCGCGGAGGAAGTACAGAGGACCGCAGCGGCATGGAGCAGGTGAGTATGAGTCTTCTGTTTCAGGAGGCAGGCTGGGGACATCACATAAAATGTAATTAGGACTGGAAAATCCCTTTAAAGGGGTCGTCCCATCTAGCAATTTCATACTCACCTGCTGCGAGCTGCGCTGTTCACTTCCTGGTTTCCGGCTTGTGAGGCTGGGCGGGCTTAGTGAGCTTGATTAAAGGCTTGTCCCGGCCGGGCATCGCTGTCTTGAACGTGCACACCGAAGTGCATGCGCCATGAGCGACTTCTTCCTGGCCAGTATAGTACAGAGCCGCGAACGTGCAATGGTGAGTTCTTCCTGGCCGAGTATAGTACAGAGCTGCGCTGCATACAGAGCATGCACGTCTAAGGCCTAATGCACACGGCCGTTGTTTTGGTCCGCATCCAAGCCGCAGTTCTGGCGGCTCGAATGCGGACCCATTCACTTCAATGCGGCCACAAAAGATGCGGACAGCCCCCCCCCCCCCGTGTGCTGTCCGCATCCGTTGCTCCGTTCTGCAAAAAAAATAAAATATAACCTGTCCTATTTTGTGGACTGCAAAACACACACCGGTCGTGTGCATGAGGCCTAAAGGAACATAATTACAAAAATTCTCACAGGCTCTTCTATAGCAAATTAAAATAGGCTCAATGAGATGGGAATACCCCTTTACATGGAGATCTTGGTCACGACACCTGCTGCCCGATCACTGTGTAGCAGCGCAGCCATTGAACTGTAATTGCAGAACTGCAAAAAAAGGAAAAATCCAACACTGCGCGCTTCAACCACAAGTGCTACGCTAACGGGTTTTTTTTTCTGCGGGGCCGGAGAATGGACTTATGGATGCGGACAAATGTTTTGTGATGAATGGATTTGCAAAAAACATGGCTCGGATGCGGACCGGAACTGCGGCGGCCTGGAAAAATCGGCGTCCTTTTGTTTCCACTGGGAAACTGCGTCATCGTGCTCAGAAACCATGTCTGGTCTCTGCACCCAGCATCAAAATCGGCTAAATCCCTGAGCGGATCCGCAGCACGCAAAATGACGGCAGGAATCCATGGGTCATCCTCCGCGGATCTGCACCGTTACTGGCCGAAATCTGTAGGGCAGATATGCCCTACATTTCACACTTTGCATTGAAAACGGACGCGTTGCGGTTTAAACGCGTGGATTTTCTTGCAAAAAATAAAAAAGTCCATCCAGCGTACGGATGAGATTTTAAAAAGTTTCCGCTACATGCACAGCGTTGACCCCCCCCTTTTTTTTTTTACTGGGGATCACATGACATCTCCTTCCATCCTGACCAATCAGAAGTCCTGTGATCTTTCAGCTGCTGAATCCCTCACCCCTCGAGCACGTCCATTAACCTGCTCTGCCGGACTAGTGGGTTCTATAGGACTATGGAGACCACCAGGGACAGACACCACTCAGGACTACTCAGTGGCAGTGAGATAACCCCCATCCTCCCCGGCTGATAACACACACATGCACACACGTGTACACAGCATGCACAGATACAAGAAGTAGGTAAATGGCTGTACATGTCTCTTGGCGCCGGCCCGGGTCTCCCCCACCTGCATGAACTCTTCTTCGGCGTAAATATCTATAAGATCCGCCCCGTCCGCCATACCCGGCCCGGGACCCTGGATGCACGAGTCCGGCTGTGTCTCCCCCTGTGTGTGCGATGTCAGGCCGGGATGCGGCCGTTCCTGGATCCCGCACACGTCTCTCCGCACTGTGAGTGGAACTCTGCAGCTCCCACAATCCCGCGCTCACCGGAACTTCCGGCCTGCGGGGGATGGTGGGGTTCCTGTTCTCATCCACTTCCGGTGCACGGGGTCATCCGGTGACGTCACAGAAGCGCTTGTACAGGATGTTGGCTGCGGGGGTCAGAGCCAGGGTGAGAAGCTCTTGGCTCTGGGGGCATACCAGTGTGCCACCAGAACTACAACTCCCAGCAGGCCCTGACTGTCTGCAGCTATTGGAGCATGCTGGAAGTTGTCGTTTACCAAAGAGTGGGGGACAAATTCTACAGAGCAGGGGGTCAGTAACCTCTGGCACTCCAGCGGTTGTGAAACTACAACTCCCAGCATGCCCTGTGCACTTCTGAGAACAGCCAAGCAGAAGTGCACGCTGGGAGTTGTAGTTTTGCAAAGAGTGGCAGGTTCAGGACAAATTCTACAGAGCAGGGGGTCAGTAACCTCTGGCGCGCAAGTGCTTGTGCAACTACAACTCCCAGCATGCCCTATGCACATCTCAGGAAAGCCAAGCAGATGTGCACGCTGAGAGTTGTAGTTTTGCAAAGAGTGGCAGGTTGGGGACAAATGCTACAGAGCAGGGGGTCAGTAACCTCTGGCACGCCAGTGGTTGTGCAACTACAACTCCCAGCATGCTCCATTCACTTCTGAGAACAGACAAGCAGATGTGCATGCTGGGAGTTATAGTTTAGCAAACACAAATGCTACAGAGCAGGGGTTTGCAACCTTGTGAGAAAAGCTGCGCAGATTTGCATGCTGGGCGGTGATTAGTATCTGATGGGTGGTGCTCGCCAGAGCGTAGGCCACTGACGTCACATGACCTACAGGCAGCTCAGTCCTATTCAAGTCAATAGGGTTGAGCTGTAATACCAAGCACGGCCACTATCCAATGTACGGCGCTGTGCTTAGGAAGGGCGGGTTCACATTTTGCGTTATGGAATTCCGTTGTAACGGAATGCAAAATAGAAGCTTTTAAGAGGCATTCCGTTTTGCTCGGTCTCAATACAAGACTATGGGGGCACATAACGGTTCCGTTATACATGATAGAAAAAAATAGTCCTGTCGACCTATAGGTTCATTTGTATTTTTAGGTTGTAAGGGTGACACCCAGGAGTCTAAAAGGAGTCTTCTGCCGTTTGGGGTCAGAAGAGGAAGATTCACATACCACCACGAGTCATGTCTTCTCATTCTTTTGCCCCTAGACCAGGGTTCATCAACCTTCGGCACTCCAGATCTTGTGAAACTACAATTCCCAGCATGCTCCTTTCATTTCTGTGAGAGTTCTAAAAAGAGCAGAGGAAGTATGCATGCTGGGAGTTGTAGTTTCACAACAGCTGGAGTGCCGGAGGTTGCCTACCCCTGCCTTAGACTACATTTTAGGATTAGGGATCACACAAAAATTCTACCATGACACTAGTTTCCTATTTTTGTAGTAGTAGTAGTATCCTCTGAGTGACTGGAGAAACGGAGCAGATGCTCACGCCGACCGATCCAGCTCTGTGCAGGAATTTTTCCATTTACTTCATATTAGGTTACTTTAGGAAGGAAGAAGTTTTAGTTTTTCTTGCACTGGAGCAGACTTGTCTTCTGGGACCTTTGCATTGACGCCCCTCGTGGTTCTTCTTATAGAGCGCACTTCTCTCATCTGTGTTTATTCGCCAAGCACCACGGTGGATGACAACTGCTGACACAGGGGGGAATGCGGCGGAGATCCAATTGCCTGTGTGGAAGGAGCGCAAAAACGAAAAAACAGAAGTAAAGAGAGCGCGACTGTTGTATGAGAGCCGGAAGAGAGGCATGCTGGAGAACTGCCTGCTGCTCAGGTACCGCTCGTCTGTCTGTCCACCTGGCTGATTGGAGGTGGACGCTAGCAGCACCCTTGACGACAGATTACATACTAAGTCTTCTGTATACTCTATATTCTGCTGGTTTTTTTCTGTCTTTGTAGCCTGTTTGCCAAAAAATATCTCATCACCATGACAGAGGCGCAGATGTCGCAGTACGACCGCCTTATCAACGAGCCTAGCAACGACTGGGATATCTACTACTGGATCACAGGTACTGGGAGAAATCTACTACTACTTTACTACTGAAAGTTGTTCTGGGAATGAGAAGCGAAGCAGAGCGTTTACAGCCTTGTACACACAGGGCAGTGGATCCTGCAGCAGAAATCTAGGCTTAGCTTCACATCTCTGCCAGAATCTGCCTGAGGATTGGCCCCATTGAATGAGGCTCCCAGGCTTTGATTCCACATGTAAATATATATATATATTTAAAAAAATATATTTTTTTTATAACACGGATTTCAGCACAGAAAACATGTCGAAATCCTTGTCAAAAATCCACCATGTGAAAATCCCTTGAGGGTACGATGTCCACGTGTGCAGAATTTTGATGGTAAAACGGGGCTATAACCTTCAGAGTCCTGCTGCCATTGACCACTACATGTTTGGCGGCCCCACGCAGATTTCGCATCGCGTGCCATACCCTAAGGACGGAGTGACTTTAATGGAAATTAAAGGGGTTATCACATGATTAATGTAAAAAAATGTAAATCAGACATCATATAGTACATGACAATCTGTAACAAAGCTAGAACCAGCCGTGTACCTCACATGGATCCAGAGATCTCCCCGTTCATTGCTCTGATTGCTCTGCTACATTTATTTCCAGCTGGCATAGCCTCAGGGGGCATGTCCTTTCTGCCACAGCTCTCTCCCTGTCATGGCCCAGGGGGCATATCCTCTCTGCTGCAGCTCTTTATCACAGCTCAGGGGATGTTTCCTTTCTCCTGCATTTCTCCCTGCCATAGCTCAAGGGGGGGGGGGGGTCCTCTCTGCTGCAGCGCTCTTCCTATTTCAGCTCAGGAGATGTATCCTTTCTACTGCACTCTCCTCCTATCACAGCTCAGGGAGCGAGTCTGTTTTGCTGCAGCTATCTTTCTATCACAGCACAGGGGGCATGTCCTTTCTGCTGTAGCTCTCTCCCTGTAATTGTCACAGCTTCTAACAGTAGATCCGTTTGGTGGCAGTTAATGGATGAAACTGAGCATGTGCGTCCATCTCAGTGAGGCAGGCAGAAAAATAAGAAAAGGAACAAACAGCAGGTGGCGCTATACAGATATATTTGATTGAATAGCTCAGTGGCTATACTAAATGTATAATTACACATAATTACAAAAGTAATCAGAACCGTGGGCTAGATTAAAAATGTAGAATATTTCTCATGGGACAACCCCTTTAATGTAAGCGATTCTATCTTACAGCCATGTTTATGCCTAAAGATTGTAAGTGTTCTCATCACCCCCAAACCTCAGCTGCATCATGCTAGCAGGGTGTACCCGAAAAGGTGTAAGCATTGAGCACGGGCTTGGAGGGGTAGCATCAACCAGACGGTTACTCACCTGACGTCCATAATTTTTACAGGGGCTCAGGAACCGCCAGAGGAGTTCAACAACGAGATCATGGATTTGCTAAAGGAATTTGCCAAGAACCGAGATATGGAGCAACGTCTGAGGCAGCCAGACCTGGAGTACTTATTTAAGGAGGCGCAGTAACTTACCCAAAGAATTCTCGCTGCTGATGGTGATTACCCCAGTCGTCATCAGCTTGTACCCCGTTCCTGCACAGGCGGACATAAAAGAAGACAATAGAGTCAAATCTATAAAATAATATTAATAAAGGAAAGTGTGAATGGTGCCGATTGATATTACTATTTTAAATAAATAACTTGAAAAATGATTGCATGTATTATAAAATCATTACAGAAAGGGGCTGTCCAGTTCTTTTATATTGACGTCCGACCGCGTGACTGCCGGAGGTGGAAGGGTGTGCCCCATACTGATCTGTTTTCACACAGTCATGGTCTTACCACAGCCAACGCTAGAGGAGCTCACCGTCTAGAGATTTGTACAGCTACTGTTGGGTTTTATGGTTTCTGTATAAATTAATTTGTATTGAGCTCCCCCTAGTGGTGGCTGCAGGCAGCCAGAGCTTTATCAAAGGGATATAGAGCTCACTGCGGGGTGAATAATCAGTGTATATATATTAGGGCCGTTTTATAGGAAAAACACATTGGTTTAGCACAAAACCTGTGTGTAAATGAAGCCTTAGAAAAGTAAGAAAACTGTTCTCGGAACTGCAGCTGATGAATGAGGGCTGAGCTTCAGTACCTAAAAGTGGCTGCTACACAGTGTACAGAGATGTGGTGATCTGACTCCATACACTGATCACTGCCAGAATCTGTAGCTGCTGCTAACAGCTATGAAGAGGTCCTAAATATCCCCCCCCCCCCAAATCAATTAAACGTTACATTACTTCCTAATAAATATATTAAAACACATTTAACCCTTTCAGGACAAAGCCATTTTTCACCTTTCTGCCCAGGCCATTTTTAGCAAATCTGACATGTGTCACTTTATGTGGTAATAACTTTAAAACGCTTTTACTTATCCAGGCCATTCTGAGATTGTTTTCTCATCACATATTGTACTTCATGACAGTGGTAAAATTGAGTCACAAAATTTCATTTTTATTAATAAAAAAAATACCAGATTTACCAAAAATTTTGAAATTTCAATTTCTCTACTTTTAAAATAGTGTGACACAGCGAGGGGTTTTGTCTGGGAAGGCAAGTATTTTCCTCCCAACGTGCGGCTGGGCTGGTTTCTAGCCAGGTGAGGTCAAATACAGGACCGGAGTTTAAGTGCTGATCAGAGTTTTGGCAGCACCTGGCTGTCCTTAAATAGGCAGCTGGGCTCAGCAGCTGAGTCTCTGTGTTGGGATCTGAGGTTTGGTGCCGGACTGGAGGGCTGAGACCCATGTGCAGGGGGAACAGGCCCCCTAAAGCCTGCTGTGGACTACTGGAGGCAGAACTGCCAACACGGTGACTTGCACAATATGAACTTTCCATTGTGTGTGAATCAACACCAAAGACTGCAAAGTGACGTGTTGTTTTGTGCAACTGCCGCAAGTGTGAATAAACACTGAAGTTTGAGCTAAGAACTTGTATTTTGCCTCTGTACTGCGTCCACTTACCCTATCTACCAGAGCGAAACCGCACAATAGTAATAACTCCAAAAATAGTTATTACTTTACATTTCCCATATGTCTACTTCATGTTTGGATCATTTTGTAAATGCCATTTTATTTTTTGGGGATGTTAGAAGGCTCAGAGGTTTAGAAGCAAATCTTAAAATCTTTCAGAAAATAAAAAAATAAAAATTTTTAAGGACCAGTTCAGGTCTGAAGATCTCCGAGCCCAGCACCGCTGTTAATTTATTCACTCCTCTCCGGCCTTTTTTTTTTTCTCAGTGCGCCGTAATCCTGCACATGCGCCGATGTCACACACGTCCGGGCCCACGCGGTGTCCTGGCAGCAGCCTCAGCTAGTGACATCGGCATATGCGCGGGATTACCGCGCACTGAGAAAAAAAAAAAAAAGCCCAGAGAGGAGTGAATAAATTAACAGCGGGGCGGCGCTGGGCTCAGAGATCAGGGGCCCTGGTGGGCACAAACGGCCGGAGGGACAGCTATTTTTATCAAAAATGAAACGACAGGTGGGGGGTAAAACTAGTATATTTTTTATGAGATAATGGAGACTAATATGATGATACCAAAATCTCAATATCAAAAATCGGGCTGACAATCCCTTTATTCAATTTTTTTCCAGTAACAACGCAAGGGTTAACAGCCAAACAAAACTCAATATTTATTGCCCTGATTCTGTAGTTTACAGAAACACCCCATATGTGGTCGTAAAACTGATGTACGGGCAAACGGCAGGGCGCAGAAGGAAAGGAACGCCATATGGTTTTTGGAAGGCAGATTTCACAGAGATAATTTTAAGCTGCCATGTCACATTTGAAGACCCCCTGATTCACCCCTAGAGTAGAAACTCCCAAAAAATCACCCCATTTTGGAAACTACGGGATAAGGTGGCAGTTTTGTTGGTACTATTTTAGGGTATATATGATTTTTGGTTGCTCTATATTACACTTTTTGTGTGGAAAGCTAACAAAAAATAGCTGTTTTAGCACCGTTTTTATATTTTGCTATTTACAGTGTTTATCTGACAGGTTAGATCATGCGGTATTTTTATAGAGCAGGTTGTTACGGACGCGACAATACCAAATATGACAACTTTTTTGGTTCTTTGTTTCAGTTTTACACAATAAAGCATTTTTGAAAAAAATCATGTTTTAGTGTCTGCATATTCTGAGAACCATATTTTTTTTTTATTTTGTGGGAGATTGTCTTAGGTAGGGTCTCATTTTTTGCAGTATGAGATGACTGTTTGATTGGTACTATTTTAGGGTGCATATGACTTTTTGATCACTTGGTATTACACTTTTTGTGATGTAAGGTGACAAAAAATGCCTTTTTTGACACCGTTTTTATTTTATCATTTTTATGGTGTTCACCTGAGGGGTTAGGTCATGTGATATTTTTATAGAGCAGGTTATTACGGATGTGGCGATACCTAATATGTCTACTTTTTTATGAATTTTTATACATTTACCACAATAAAAGCATTTTTGAAACAAAAAATCATGTTTTAGTGTCTCCATAGTCTGAGAGCCATAGTTTTTTCTTTTTTGGGCGATCGTCATAGGTAGGGGCTCATTTTTTGCGGGATGAGGTGACGGCTAGATTGGTATGATTTGGGGGGGCATGATTTTTGATCGCTTGGTGTTGCACTTTTAGTGATGTAAGGTGACAAAAAATGTTTTTTTAGCACAGTTTTTATTTTTTGGACGGTGTTCACCTGAGGGGTTATGTCATGTAATATTTTTATAGAGCCGGTCGATACGGATGTGACGATACCTAATATGTCTTTTTTTTTCCCCTATTTTTTTACAATTATCTTATTTACTTTATTTTGGTAAAAGGACGCTTTTTTTTTACTTAAAACTTTTAATATATTTTTTTAAACTTTATTTCTTAACTTTTTTTTTTTCACTTTATTTTGTGTCCCACTCTGGGACTTCAACGATTGTTTCAGTATATAATGCTTCTCCTCCCCCGTTCCATGTAGTTAGTGCCTGTATAAAGTAAGTGCCAGAATATATAATGTTCTCCCATTGTACCAGTCTATAATGCTCCTCCATCCTCCCTGTAATGCCAATGTTTAATGCTACCCCCGTGCAACCAGTATAGAATGCTCACCCCTGCACATCCGGTATATAATACTCTCTACCAGTGCTAGTATGTAATGCTCCCTCCGTGCCACTATATAATGCTTCCCCAGTGTGCCCTGCTTAGTGTGAAAAAACTAAACAAAACACCTCACTCCTGATTTATATCAAGCTGGCGGCTCAGGGGGTGTGCGCCTTCTGCTGTTGCTCAGGGAGTGTGTCCTTTCTTCTGCAGCTCTTTCCCTATCACAGCTCAGGAGGTAGATGAAGGATAGAACTGAGCATGTGCGTTCACCTCAGCGAGGTGGGCAGAAAAATAAGGAAAATAACAAACAGCAGGTGGCGCTATACAGATACATTTATTGAATAACTCAATGGCTATACAAAATTTTTATTTCCATGCAATTACAAAAGTATTCAGACCCAGGTGCTGGTTTGAAAACTGCAGAATGTTTTTCGTGGGAAATAAAAAATCAGATGGTACAAATAGATATAAAATGAAAAACTATATCCTTTGTCATACTAAAAGGGGTCATGTATGGAATCCACTGTGAGTCGTACTAAATGACTGCTACATGGGACCTCTGCTAGCACGACATTTATAGAAGTACGCAAAAGTGCTAAAAAAGAAACAGGCTTTTTTTCATTTCAAGGGTGGAGAATATGTCAGAAAGTAAGGATCTAAATTGGGGCACTGCACTCTTTACCTTTAAGGAGAGCCATGCCCCCTTAAGCTGCGTCTACGGCATCTCACTCAGCCAGCTAGAATCCTGCTCTGTACTGATGAGGGGCAAGCACCCCAAAACAGCTGTGTACAGATGGGTATCTAGCTTAGGGTACTTTCACATTAGCGTTTTTCTTTTTTGGCATAGAGTTCCGTCACAGGGGCTCTATACCGGAAAAGAACTGATCAGTTTTATCCCCATGCATTCTGAATGGAGAACAATCCGTTCAGGATGCATCAGGATGTCTCCAGTTCAGTCATTTTGACTGATCAGACAAAAGATAAAACCGTAGCATGCTACGGTTTTATCTCCGGCGAAAAAAAATGAAGACTTGCCTGAATGCCGGCATTTTTTCCCATAGGAATGTATTAGTGGCGGATCATTCAAAATGCCGGATGCGTCATGCGCAGACCGGAAAAAAAGGTGAAAAAAGTAAATGCCGGGTCCGTTTTGCCGGCTGACACTGGAAAGACGGATCCGGCATTTCAATGCATTTTTTTGACTGATCAGGATCCTGATCAGTCTTACTAATGCCATCAGTTGGCATACGTTTTGCCGGATACGGAACTGCTTGCCGGATCTCTCTGCCGCAAGTGTGAAATTAGCCTTAGCTATATTCCCTTGTCATGTGCCAAGGCTTATTTAAAAAGTCGGATCTTGACTCATAGGGAGCCACTTCCAAGTAGCGAGAGGGTTTTAAGTATTACAGTATGTTCAGACAAGGATTTCCAGCATGTGAAATGCACATCAGCTTTTTTTGCATGATGCGTTTTTTTTAATGCAGTGTTTCAGCGATGATTTTCATTGTTGCCTATATTCAATGAAAATTCTGGACGTGGAATCCTCATCAAGAACGGACAGTTCACTTCTTTTTTTTAAACTACGAGCAGAAAAAAAGCGCTGTATGGAAGCCCCATGCATGCGTTTTTGGTGCGGAATCCGCATCAAAATTCTCTGTGTGAACGTACCCTTATAAGTATCAATAAAGTTGTGGGGTTTTATATAGTAATGTAACGTAGTATGATTTGCTGTAAGATGTAGTTTTTTGTTGGCAATTATAGATCATAGATTGTAAGCTCTTGAGGGCAGGGTCCTCTACCCCTCTGTGCCATTCTGTTAATAGCTTCTTGTTTATTGTATTTTTATATTTGTGTAAGGGTCCATTCACACGTCCGTATGTGTTTTGAGGATCCGCTAATTGCGGATCCTCAAAACACTGAAGCCTGCAACGTGTGATCCGCAATTTGCGGACTGCACATCACAGACACTATAATAGAAAATGCCTTTTCTGGTCCGCAATTGAGGACAAGAATAGGACATGTTCTATTTTTTTCAGGAACGGAATTGCGGATCACGGCAATGCGGATTCGCATCCATTCCAGCCCCATTGAAAGTGAATGGGTCCGCAAATTGCGGAACGAATGCGGACCCAAATTACGGACGTGTGAATGGACCCTAACTCCGACTGGATATACAGCCCCATGGAATTAATGACGCTTTGAAATAAATAGTCACCATCTGCAGTGGATATGACGAGTGCTACAACTTTGTTGCACCTGGAGTGCGCTTGGTAAGAAATTGTGTTCAAATTGAGGACTATCTTAATAAATCTTCACTTGTCGGCTGTGTGGTGGAGACAGAAGTGTGAAGGGGTAGGTCAGCCTCTAGTGAATGGAATCCTGCACGGCACGCTCCGCATTGTTTGGGTTCCCATGGTCACTGTAGCCTGGTTATTCATGTTTCCACATTGTGTGGAGGCATCCGGTGTCCACGAGCCTTTCCTCATCGCCCGGTCACTGACTACTTGCTGTTGGAACAATGTCTCCAGGGATTCATGGTAGTTCAGGAGGAAGCTGTGACCCTCTAAACTTCTACTGCACCAATTATAACACCTCATATGGTGAGTGAAGAATAATAATTGACATTTTTTAAACTGCTTTACGTCTGTTTTGCCTTTGATATTTATATTATATCATGTTTTTCCCTTACGTTTAGCTTGCACGATGGGAAATGTCCCGACAGACATGCTAAACATGTCGAGGGGGCTCCATCGTCAGTGATCCATCTGTCCCTATGTGTGTGTAGATGTATCATTCCTGGGTAAAGAGGACCTACACCGGAAGAGGAATTTAGTATATAAGTTCCAAGACTTCTTCTTGAGTGAGACACTGACTTGAGGTGTCACCTGAAAGGGAATGTGTCATCAGAAAATGACCTGTTATCAAGTTATTACGTTAAACGTCATTTAAATCATTTTTGGTGATATTATTTTTAAAGGGCACTTATCAGCAGATTTGTACCTATGACACTGGCTGACCTGTTACATGTGCGCTTGGCAGCTGAAGACATCTGTGTTGGTCCCATGGTCATATGTGCCCGCATTGCTGAGAAAAATTAAGTTTTAATATATGCAAATGAGCTTCTAGGAGCAACGGGGGCGTTACCATTACACCTAGAGACTCTGCTCTCTCTGCATCTACTTTGATTGACAGGACCAGACAGTAAAAACGTCATCACGCCTGGCCCTGTCAATCAAAGTAGAGAGGGCGCAGCAGAGAGAGCACAGACTCTAGGAGTAAAGGCAACGCCCCCGTTGCTCCTAGAGGCTCATTTGCAAATATTAAAACATCATATTTCTCAGTAATGCAGACACATATGACCATGATGCCTTCAGCTGCCAAGTGCACATGTAACAGGTCAGCCAGTTTCATGGGCACCAATCTGCTGACAGATGCCCTTCACTCTTGCATGTCGATATTACCATATATTTGTGAACAAAAAAATCTTAAAATCCTGCAGTTTACACACTGCCACTAAGTCTAATAATAGGGACCACTTCTAGGTCTGTACAGATCACTTTTCAGCAGTCATGTCATTATCATCACAGGCAGGATTACAATGTCACCTATCTATAAATATCACTGGATCCACCATTCACAATAGGTGATATCACAGCTTATCTACTCCTTCCTGACCTCTGCACAGGTCACAGAGCATGGCTAGAAAACTCTACCATAGAAGTCAATGAGGTCCCTTCCTGACCATTGTGTCTATGGCCCATATGCTGTAAAACATATATCTAAATGCTGTTAACAGCACAGGCCAGATGGCCGCCCCTGTATTTCTGCAAAGATCATAGAATTAGAAAAAAATATGAATCTTGGAATATTAAAACAGATTAGAAACAAAAGAATGTTTTATTTCCATCATCCTCAATAGTAGGAAGAGGGACTCCACTTCTACTATTGAGGATGTTCACAAGAAGAGATGTCTACGTCGGGCATCATTCTTAGGGACTCCTCTCATCCTGCCAATAAACTCTTCCAGAAAGAGCTACAGGACCCTTCGGACTAAAACCAGCAGGTTTAGGAACAGTTTGTTCCCCACAGCAGTCACCCTACTGAACTCAGTCCCCCGCTGAACCCTTTCATCCATTCTCACTTAACCCTCTACACTCCTCCTCCCTCCATCTCTTTCTATGGCCATGATCATGACTGTCATTCATTCTAAACATTCACGGTATGTTCATATTGGTTACTGCTATAGTTGGGACACTGTCATAGCATCAGTCTCTGCTATAGTAGGTACTTACACTACATTGTTCTCTATTACAGTCTGTCCATAGCGCTACTCTTCTACTTCCACTATATTCATAGCATTCTGCAGATCTGTTTACTGTACATCTGTAAGTTTGTATATACTGTACGTAGCGCATCTGTATAACTTGTTCATAGTACATCCGTGTATTCGCAGTCTGTATAGCAATAGAACAGTTTATCTGTATACATCAGCACATCTATATATCTGTATATACGTATACATCAGCACATCTATATATCTGTATATACGTATACATCAGCACATCTATATATCTGTATATACGTATACATCAGCACATCTATATATCTGTATATACGTATACATCAGCACATCTTTATATCTGTATATACGTATACATCAGCACATCTATATATCTGTATATACGTATACATCAGCACATCTATACATCTGTATATACGTATACATCAGCACATCTATATATCTGTATATACGTATACATCAGCACATCTTTATATCTGTATATACGTATACATCAGCACATCTATATATCTGTATATACGTATACATCAGCACATCTATATATCTGTATATACGTATACATCAGCACATCTATATATCTGTATATACGTATACATCTGCACATCTATATATCTGTATATACGTATACATCAGCACATCTATATATCTGTATATACGTATACATCAGCACATCTATATATCTGTATATACGTATACATCAGCACATCTTTATATCTGTATATACGTATACATCAGCACATCTATATATCTGTATATACGTATACATCAGCACATCTATATATCTGTATATACGTATACATCTGCACATCTTTATATCTGTATATACATATACATCAGCACATCTATATATCTGTATATACGTATACATCAGCACATCTTTATATCTGTATATACGTATACATCAGCACATCTATATATCTGTATATACGTATACATCAGCACATCTATATATCTGTATATACGTATACATCAGCACATCTATATATCTGTATATACGTATACATCAGCACATCTTTATATCTGTATATACGTATACATCAGCACATCTATATATCTGTATATACGTATACATCAGCACATCTATACATCTGTATATACGTATACATCAGCACATCTATATATCTGTATATACGTATACATCAGCACATTTATATATCTGTATATACGTATACATCAGCACATCTATATATCTGTATATACGTATACATCAGCACATCTTTATATCTGTATATACGTATACATCAGCACATCTATATATCTGTATATACGTATACATCAGCACATCTATACATCTGTATATACGTATACATCAGCACATCTATATATCTGTATATACGTATACATCAGCACATCTTTATATCTGTATATACGTATACATCTGCACATCTATATATCTGTATATACGTATACATCTGCACATCTGTATATATGTATACATCAGCACATCTATATATCTGTATACATCTGCACATCTATATATCTGTATATACGTATACATCAGCACATCTATATATCTGTATATACGTATACATCAGCACATCTATATATCTGTATATACGTATACATCTGTATATACGTATACATCAGCACATCTATACATCTGTATATACGTATACATCAGCACATCTATATATCTGTATATACGTATACATCAGCACATCTTTATATCTGTATATACGTATACATCTGCACATCTATATATCTGTATATACGTATACATCTGCACATCTGTATATATGTATACATCAGCACATCTATATATCTGTATACATCTGCACATCTATATATCTGTATATACGTATACATCAGCACATCTATATATCTGTATATACGTATACATCAGCACATCTATATATCTGTATATACGTATACATCAGCACATCTATATATCTGTATATACGTATACATCAGCACATCTATATATCTGTATATACGTATACATCAGCACATCTATATATCTGTATATACGTATACATCTGCACATCTATATATCTGTATATACGTATACATCAGCACATCTATATATCTGTATATACGTATACATCAGCACATCTAAATATCTGTATATACGTATACATCAGTACATCTATATATCTGTATATACGTATACATCAGCACATCTATATATCTGTATATACGTATACATCAGTACATCTATATATCTGTATATACGTATACATCAGCACATCTTTATATCTGTATACAGGCTCGGACTGGCCCACAGGGGGACAGGTGAATCCCCCGGTGGGCCCCTGAGCAAGGTGGGCCCCTAGTCTCCCACCCCCTGCACAAGTGGCACATAACACAGTAGACTTACTGCACTACAGACATATATTTAATGTAAAAAACAAGGGGATCCGCTCACTTCTGTTTCCCTCAGGACAGGTGCTCCAATCCAAAATTGAGTCACCCCTCAAAATGGTTAGTAGATATGTAAAGAGAAAGGATTGGTCACTCTTATATGGAAATATATGGTATTTATTTGGTTAATATTACTAATATCAATTAAAATGCAAAAACAATAATATAAAATACATAGAATAAAATGATCTCCTATATCTATTCTCTATTAATCATGTATAACGGAGACGACAATGATTTCAATACTGGGCTGAAAACGGTGTTGCAGTGTCTTCACCTAGATTAGATAGTCTATTAGATGGAAGACAAATTGATACAAATATTCGCCCAGTGATTTGGATACAGTTTCAGTTGAAAGAATAAATCAATTGTATAAAAAGAATGAGTCTCTATTATTTGTGTCAAAGTTCATATGTCTGAACGAAATCCCACTTGTTGTTTCTATTCCTTTTCTTGATGTTAGAAATAATATATGGCACTGTTAGTCCATGCAAAAATACTTTCAAACACAATAAGTGTAGACGAATTGGCCGCTGTAGGCCGATGTTGCACCGTATGCGTCTGCTGACTGATGTACTGTATTATAAAAATTATCGCTGTGTGTACAGTTTCAGTTTTCACAGGCAATGTGTTTAATCGGTGTTGGCTAGACGTTATACCCACTGGGATGGTGGGCTTACCTTTAGTCGCGGCCGTCAAATAGAGGTAAGGGCTTGAATGCGAGACCCTGCTTAGCTGGATCAGCCGGCGTCCCGGCTGCAGGGCTGCTCGCGTCCCACGTGTTCTCCGCGGGAGATTTAAACCGGATATACAAAGTCCTTCCTTCTCAGCGCCGGTAGATGACGTATTGCGGTGATTTTGACAATGGATCCAAAGATTTCTTTTTCTTTTTTCTTTATCTTTATAGTGCACTTTAGTAGAAGATGGGGTATCCTGTCCAAAAGTATGGCGCTAGACGCGTTTCGGGGAAACACTGTCCCCTTCTTCAGTAGCATACTCCCATCTTGTGAAACCTCGTAATTTATACTGGTGTTGGTTGTTACCAAGGTCCGGACTGGACTCTGGGGTGTTTCGTTCAGGATCAATGTGACATTTATAGATATCTTTTGATGCATTGTTTTCATATCTTAATCTGAGTCATTGTCATGTCTACAGATATGGGATATCATATCAACTGTTGATAATTTGACCATATAATAACGATACACTTTAAAAATATGTAAAAATATAAATAGATAATACCAAACATGCTCAAGTCTGTTATTCCAAAGCTTTTTTTAGAGGATTCATTCGTCCTTACATCTTCTTTTCATTAAAAAACATACTTCACTTTCAAAAAGCAAACTTATTACAAAAAACGCAAATGCGGTTTTGCTGCGTTTTTTGCAAATTTGATGCGTCTTTTCTCCTATATGTCCAATATTGTTCAGAGAGGTTATGTGTATATACTATCTCCTATTCTGCGGTGTATATAGTAGTAGATATGATGGCAGTAAAAAAGGTGATAAGATGATAGAGGGTGGCACGTGTGGGGTAGAGGGAGAGTCGTGGTGCTGGGAAAAACAGCCTGACAACGACTCTACATCGACACCCACACGGACCACCCATATTCTATATAAACCCAAAAATTTCTAACTCCGCATTTAGGCCTCTAGGTAAGAGACTACCAAATTCATAGATTTTTCTAGATTCCGCCCTTGATAGTCTCTCAATTTGGTTACCTCCTCGCCAATGTTTCTCCACCCTTTCCAGTGCCATGAAGGACAGGCCCTTAGGGTTTTGTTGATGTACGTCCTTGAAGTGCTTGGACAGCGAGTGTTTTTCATACCCTTTGGAGATATTATTAAGGTGTTCCGCTATCCTAACCTTCAAGGTACGTTTGGTCCGTCCAATATATTGTCTCTGACATGGGCACTGGATTAGGTAGATAACATTGGTGGAGTTGCATGTGAGAAAGTGCTTAATGGTCATAGTATGTGAATTTTGTGTGGAGGTAGCTGTGGTTGTTTTCCTTGGGAATTTGGTCTTCCTACATCCCAAACAACTACCACATCTCTAAAAGCCCTTCTATTGAAGCCAGTTGGTTACTTGGCCTTTTTTCTTTTTTTCTTTCACTGAAGGAGCTATTTGAATTCCCAAATTAGGGGCTCTCGAGTATATGATTTTGGGGATCGGTGGTAGGAGCATCCCTATGGTTTTATCCCTATGTAAATGGTGCCAATGGGATTTTATAATGGATTCTATTTGTTTGGTCTGAGTGTTATATGGTAAAATGATTCTAAACTCAGAATTATTTTCTTTTTTACATTTTTGTGTTGGTTCAAAGAAAGTTTTTCTATCCAACTCTTTAACTTTGACCAGGGCCTCATTAATAATTGTATCTGGGTAGTTCTTTTCCTTAAACTGTTTGCTCATACTTGTGGCTTCCTCCTCAAACTTGTCCTCTTCCGTGCAGTTGCGCTTAAGGCGGCGGAACTGCCCGAATGGGACGTTGGTTAGCCACCTTGGTAGGTGGCAGCTTGAGAAAGGAATATAGCCATTCCTGGCCGTGGGTTTGTGGAAAGTGTTACATATATATTTGTTGTTTTTCTGTAGGATCTCAATGTCCAAAAATTCCACTCTCTCACTCCCAATGTTGGAGGTGAACTTTAAGTTGTTTTCATTATCATTAATCTCCTCAACAAATTTGTTCAGATTTTCTTGTGTTCCACCCCAAATAAAGATGACATCATCTATATATCGCCGCCACAGGACCAGGTCTGCCCCCAGGATCGGGTCGATGTTATTTGCCTCCCACTGAGCCAAAAATAAATTGGCATAACTGGGGGCAAACCTGGTCCCCATGGCGGTTCCTCTCCTCTGCAGATAAAATTGATCAGAGAAGAGGAAATAGTTATGATGCAGGATGTGGTTAACACCCTCCAACATATATTCTATTTGGTTCTCTTCCCATGTCGTGCCCTTAGATAATTGTTCCCTCAAAGCTGAGATGCCCTGATTTATATTTAATGTACCTCAACCAGCCTATGTTCATATAAAAAAAAAACTTGTTAAATTATTTATTATATTCGAATGTATCCGTATGGTGGGCCCCCAAAAAAATTTTTACTGGTGGGCCCTAGGTACCCCAGTCCGACACTGTCTGTATATACGTATACATCAGCACATCTATATATCTGTATACATTGCACATCTATATATCTGTATATATGTATACATCAGCACATCTATATATCTGTATACATCTGCACATCTATATATCTGTATATATACGTATACATCAGCACATCTATATATCTGTATATACGTATACATCAGCACATCTATATATCTGTATACATCAGTACATCTATATATCTGTATATACGAATACATCAGTACATCTATATATCTGTATATACGTATACATCAGCACATCTATATATCTGTATATACGTATACATCAGCACATCTATATATCTGTATACATCAGCACATCTATATATCTGTATATACGTATACATCAGTACATCTATATATCTGTATATACGTATACATCAGCACATCTATATATCTGTATACATTGCACATCTATATATCTGTATATATGTATACATCAGCACATCTATATATCTGTATACATCTGCACATCTATATATCTGTATATATACGTATACATCAGCACATCTATATATCTGTATATACGTATACATCAGCACATCTATATATCTGTATACATCAGTACATCTATATATCTGTATATTCGAATACATCAGTACATCTATATATCTGTATATACGTATACATCAGCACATCTATATATCTGTATATAGGTATACATCAGCACATCTATATATCTGTATACATCAGCACATCTATATATCTGTATATACGTATACATCAGCACATCTATATATCTGTATACATCAGCACATCTATATATCTGTATATACGTATACATCAGTACATCTATATATCTGTATATACGTATACATCAGCACATCTATATATCTGTATATACGTATACATCAGCACATCTTTATATCTGTATATACGTATACATCAGTACATCTATATATCTGTATATACGTATACATCAGCACATCTATATATCTGTATACATCAGCACATCTATATATCTGTATATACGTATACATCAGTACATCTATATATCTGTATATACGTATACATCAGCACATCTATATATCTGTATATACGTATACATCAGTACATCTATATATCTGTACTGTACGTATACATCAGTACATCTATATATCTGTATATACGTATACATTAGCACATCTATATATCTGTATACATCAGCACATCTATATATCTGTATATACGTATACATCAGCACATCTATATATCTGTATATACGTATACATCAGCACATCTATATCTTTGTCCATAGTACATCTGGATATTTGCTCTCTATATAGCAATATAAACACCTGTATACTTAACTTATTTGTACATAATCTGTACATAACTTTTCCTACTTTCTACACTCTCCTTATCTGTATATAACTTGTTTTTATTGCACTGTTGCCCTTTGCACTTCTGATTAGATGCAAACTGTATTTCGTTACCCCGTATTTATACATGTGTAATGCCAATAAAGCTGAATCAAATCTTTGACAAATTCAAAATATAACTCAGCTCTGAGCGGAGTCCTCATAGCAGTTGCTGTGCCAGCTACCTTGGATGCCCATGTTCCTATAGGCAGCAAAATAAATAAAAAATCAATTCTTTTTCTGGTCTTCAATGTCACGCAGGTCGCCCGGACTTTCCTGCTGCCAGCGTCTTGCGCTCTGGCACTCATTCCCATCGCAGCACCGGGTACCAATCCAACTTTCGACCAGTTGTGTACTATTCCCCCAACCTGGACCGAAAGGATAACCCGCACATGGGGTGAGCTCTCCATTTCATATTCCACCTATAATTCTGATTGATAAATGATTATTTTGATCATTGAAACTATACTTCACCACAAGGCCTCATGAACATGACCGTGTCTGTATTTCGGTCTGCAAACCACGAATTAGCAAAATTCGTATACCTTCCATGTGCATTCCGCATTTTTCTCACTCTCATCAATAGAAACAGCTATTTTCATCTGCAATTTAGACAAGAACAGGACATGTTCTATAATTTGAGGAATGGCCACCTCCGCAACAAATATGGATGTGTGCATGGCCCCATAGAAGTGAATGGGTCAATATGATATCCTAAAAAAATGCAGATAGCACACAAATGAAAAATTCCTAATGAATCATCTTTCTTCTCTTCCTCTGCATCAGACTGATCCTGCGGAACAATTACACATCAATCACTAACAGAGACTTCACTCCTCATCAACATGTGACCGGTGCCGAGCCGTTACCCCATGCACTTTACTCCCCACAAAGCGGATACATTAACAGCAGCGAAGTTACCAACATCAAGTCTAAAGCTGTGAGTAATGAGAAATGGTGGCATACTTACTGTATATGTTACAGCAGTCGGTAGGGAAGACACGGACTGTGAGCCCTAACTGGAACCCTGCCTACCTGCAGTGCAAGCCCTAGGTGGCAAGTCCGCAACTGGTCGACGTTCCCTACCCTACTAAAGTGCAAGACAGACGAAACACATAGACCAAACCACACAAAAGCAGGAATGGGCCAGAACCAGGAGGATGATATAGTACCGAATCGAGAGACAGAGGGTAGTCGAATAACCATTCTGAGATCAGAATCAGATGGGAGACCCAATACCAAAAACACGAGGCAGAGAGTGGTCAAAAGCAAGCCAAGGTCAATAATATGAGCAATCCAAACACACAGACAAAACTGGAACCGGGAGCACAGCTAGGGAGTCACAGACTGGAATAAGGCCAGAAAGGGGTTTAAATAGAGCACCGAGTCCCAGGATCAGCACCTGATAGACAGGTCAATGACTCGGCGCTGCATTAGAACACACAGGAATATATCAGCTGAGCAATCAGCCCACTGCTAGTCTCCTCCAGCACACGCCCCCTGTGGGTAGAAAGAGCATTGCATCCTGCTCCTAAGGACGCAGGCGCATCACAGGCGGGTTGGCCATGCAGCGCATCACCGGGGGCGTGTCCCATCAGTGTGTCTCACCTGGCGCGGCCCCGCTGAAGCCAGAGACTGCAGAGCAGGAGCACAGGCAGGTACGTTTGTGACAGTATGATTGTAAATTCTGAGATCCGGGAATAAAATAGGCTCGACACAGCTTAGGTGCATAAAATGTTTATTAAAATATGCTAAAATACATACAAAAGATAAAGGTAAAGTAAGTAACAGTCACCAAAGCTGTGAACAAATGAGGCCCGGCTGACGCCCATATGATACAAAGAGAGTGATGGTAGCAAGACACATCTTACCCTGATGACATCTTGGAGCTCTTTGTTACAGTCTTGGATGTTTTCTAGCTTCCTGCCCCCTCCTAAATGTCTTCAGTGTGCAGTACACATCTACAGTTACTTTAGACCAGGGGTGAGTTACAGAAATTGCGCTTCAATTAAAAAAATCTAGAGCGCTGTATTTTTGCAGCACAAATGGCGCCTGCGCTATATATATTACATATAGTACAGGCGCCATTTTTACCACATATAGCAGTCTAATCTTTACGTTGAGAATGTTATATAGTTAGTTCTTTATTTGGCATTAATGGCAGCCAAGCTCAACCTAGGGGTGTCCATAGAGGGGTTCACCCAGTTTTTACTCTCCCTGCCACTGTCTCTGCCTTTGTCCCTTTCTCAGCTTCAGATCTGCCCCCCACCTCCATCAGCCTCCTATCAGACCCTCAGCCTTCATCCGCCTCAGATCAGACCCTCATGAGACCCTAACCATCCTTAAATCAGAGCCCCAGCCTCAGTTCACACCCCTATCAGACCTCCCAACCTCAGATCAGACCACCATCAGACCCTTCCTAGCCTCAGATCAGACTCCCAATAGGCCCCCAGCCTCAGTTCACACCCCTATCAGACCTCCCAAACTCAGATCAGACCTCCATCAGACCCTTCCTAGCCTCAGACCCCCAATAGGCCCCCAGCCTCAGATCAGACCCTCCCCACCCTCCATTAGCCTCAGATCAGACCTCAGATCAGACATTAAAAAAAATATATAAAAATAAAAATAAAAAATGTACCTCTCCAGCTCTGAATGGCGCTGCCACTTGGCAGATTCACTCAACCTCCCTGGTCTTCTTCCCCTGCGCTGTACTGTGACCTGACAGCGCACAGCTCCAGGTCATAGTGCGCGTCTATTTTCACTACGTCCTGATACTGAACATGTCAGGAAACAGGGAAGGTGAGTACAGCCAGCGCTATTCACATCTTCCTGTGGATCCTGCTGGCCGGAGGTTCCTCACCCCTGCTTTAGACCTTATGAACATGGCCTGGTACCACTAACCAACTACAATTCAAGGAATTTAAGGGCAAGAACCACTAAAAATAAACCTTACTACACAAGTAATGCTAATCTATTTACTGTATCTATTAAAGGGGTTCTACAAAATGTTTCTGTATTCTTTATGACAGGTAAAGTCAGTTCATTTTGACACTCGGGATCATGGTTCTGAAGTCATACCTGGTATCCTACCACAACATCGACCACTGCTGCTTGCGCCCCAAGGAAAGGGATCTCCTGACATGGAGAACTTCCAACATGTGAGTCAATATCAAGGGTAGTCATTCATTGCTCTATCACTTTACAAACTGTTCCGTTTGTTGGAAAGTTCTACTGTTAACGCCAGAATTACAGGATTGTCCATGATTAGAAAATAGTATATTTTTTCCATTTTCTAGAAACAGTGGCCCAGATATCCACAGACTTTAGATTGCAGCTCTACCCAATTTACTTGCTGATCTCAGGGTGCCGGAAAGTGTTTCATTTGTCTTTAGTGCCACCAATGGACTAACTATGCAATGCTGTGTCCTCCAGAGCTACTCTGTGTCTGGACTGATAGATAAAAGCGCTGAAGGGGTCCCCCTCCCTAATATCTCAAAATTTAATAAAAGGGTAATAAGCAGACTTACACATTTCAGGTATGAAGACGGTCCTTAGAGTAGGATTTCTTCGGGACCAATTAACAGAGCAAATAGGGTTTTGTCTCCTTCACCAAAGTTCTCGAGTGCCATTCACTACCCTGAAGCTGTTTCTAATACGAGAGCCTGGTCCTCTTAACTTGAATAGGGGTCATCTGCAATGCTAATATGTCAGATACTGCAGTGTGATGAAGGTTCTGCTAAATGTTCTGCTAATCAGTGGGGGCCCTGGAGGTTTGACCCCAGTAATTACACATGGATGGCCTATCTACATCTACATCTGCTTTTTTTTCCATAATGAATTACTCATATTGTCATAGGGTCCATCCTTCATGTCTACAGAGTACAAAACCAGGTTCACACCAAAGGCAACTCATCACCCAGGTGAGACCCCTACCTATATGAGATTTCTAGTAGATAATTCAGAGAAATACAGAAAAATGAGCAGTTGTCTTATGAATTAAAATTTTCACTGTCAATATCTTGGATTGCCTTGCCCCTGTACCTTGTAATTTGACTAGTCACTTACTAAGGCCTCTTGCACACAGCCGTTGTGGATCCGTTCCGTGCATTAGGGACCGCAATTTGCCAGGAAACGTCTGTGCGGCGGCCGGGACGGATCGAGACCCATTCAACTTGAATGGGTCCGTGATCCTTCCGCACCGCACAAAAATAGAACAAGTTCTATTTTTTGCGGTGCGGAGGCACAGACAGAAACACTATGAAAGCACTCCGTAGTGGTTCCGTGGGCTTCTGATCCGTGCTTCCCTTCCGCATCCCCGTGATTGCGGACCCTTTAAAGTGAATGGGTCCACATCCATGATGCAGAGTGCACACGGGCCGGTGCCCGTGTATTGCGGACCCGCCGTATGCGGGCCGCAATACGGCCACGGGCATATAACGTTCGAGTGCAAGAGGCCTAAGGATGAGGACAGCAGGCGACCATGCAGTTATATTGAAAAATGGGGAGGATTGTGGTCATTTCCCAACAGGTTGTGGTGCCTCTTCCTAGGGAAAGACCAATAATTGACACCAATAATCAAGAAAGGGGATGGTAACAATCTGAGTAAAGGTCCTCTTCTCCATGAACCCCACTGCATTTGCATTGTAACTCTGTTGGTATGCTTTATCAACGTCTTTCTTTACAGGCCTAACCCAAAGAGCAAAGATTGGAGAAATGGAAAATTCTGGATTCACGGAAGGATCAAATTTGGAACCCATAACCCATGATCCCTTTTCACAGCATCGTGTGCCGGTAAAACTATTAAAATGAAAATATGACATAAAATGCAGTTGAAATGGAAACATTCATTGTATATAACATGTTGTATGTAGTTTTTAAGAGAATTCAGACTGGCAGAACTGGTCCCTTTTCAACACAGTGGCTATCCCAGAATGTGTAGGCCAGGCAGTTTCCTTGTTCTTTGCTTTGCTTTCTTATAATTTTATTCCCCACACTGATGATTGATGTTTATATGTTTTTGCATGTCATAGAAGGGGTACCACCGTTTGATGGGACACAGCATTACCAAGACAGATTTTCTACCAGCTTCCATCTTGCAGGTAAACAGTAGACTGGACATCCCAGTCCAGGCAGTACCATAGTGAAAATCATAATAGGGCTGTCCATTATAGCACCATGTTTTCCACCCAGGACAGAACAATATGGGGTTGTTTTACCCCTTTGTGAGACCCTTGAGCCAATTCCTCACCCCTTCTTTGAAAGCGATGATGTTCCTCTGCATGGGTAGCAAACCAGGGCTGTGCCCCCTCTCTGCAAGGGCCCTATACTAGCTGCATGGTCTTCCTCTTTGCTACGTATGCCCTTGGTCCTTCATAGTTTCTTCGTGTGAGGACTACATCAGTTCAATAGAAGAAAAAAAAATACATCTATTTTTTCCTGCATAACAGGGTAGAGAGCCATTACCAGCTTTGGCCAGAAACTCCGACAGAGACAGTGGTTTCTCCAGAGAACTAGATCAAGTTCTTCGTACCAACGTAAGACTCATTCATTTAGTTTTGTATCCCTCAATCACCGCTGTCATCTCCAACAGGATGTTCTCTTTGCTTGTGTTGACAATTAAAACATAGGGTCCATTGAACGACTGCCGACCCAGTGATAAAGATAAGAACAATGATGACCTTTTGGGCAGGATGTTTGTTGGGAAGAAGGTGAGTAGATGGAAAGTTTGTAAACAGGCAAATAATGTGTTTAGGGTCATAGATTATAATATACAACTTCCATGTTTTTCTTTTAGGAGGCATCTGGGTTCAGTAAGAATAATCTCACCTATGTACAGTCAGAGAAGGAGACCCCACAACAATATCTGACCAACTACAACCTAAGGTGGTGTATCTAGACCAACCTCATCATTTCTATTTTTATTCCATTTTTGTAAAATATTAATTAGAGCTTCTTCTATTACTGGACATAGGTAAATCAATTTGCCAAATTTGATTTACCCATCTCAAAGATTTGTGCATCATCCTTGGGTATCAATCCTTGAACAGATGTTCCACTGATTGTTCGGGCTCACTTTCTACCATGTATTACATCACACATAGGATTGTTCAGGAGTCAGAATCAATAGTGGTCTAGGGTGATATAGGGGATAAATGGATAGGGATATAAATTTCAGATCACAGCGTCCCAAGGGTTCAATCTATACATGGATGGTTAGTTTTCATGTCTGTCCACTCCCATAGAAGTGAATGCAGTGGACTGACATGCACGCTACCGTTCCATTCAGAGATGGGACTCGAGGAACTACAATGATCCAACATTTATCACCAATTCTGTGGATAGGCAATAAGAAACTTTCATCAGATAACCCCTTCAATATTGATAACCATTCTCCATGATGTTTAAGGATGGTGATATATATATATATATATAATTCCTAGAGATGTAGGGTGGTTTGTGGTTAATACTTGAAGGGGTTTTCCAAGATTTTGGAATAGGTTATCGGTATCTGATCGGTGGGGGTCCGACATCCAAGACTCCCGCCTATCAAACGTTTGAGAAGGCACCAGGGCTCGCAGTAGCTCCACAGCCTTCCCTCTGCTCACCAAGCACAGCGCATTACATTGTATAGTGGTCGTGCTTGGTATTGCAGCACAGCCCCATTCCTTCAATGAGACTGAGCTGCGCCTAGGTCATGTGACCAATGAACGTGAGGTCACCTGGCCTAGGCAAAGAAGTAAGAAGGCTGCGGTGCTACTGCGAATGCCTGTGCTTTCTCAAACATCTGATCGGCAGGGACCCCCACCAATCAAAAAATGATGACCTATGCAGAAAATGGATCATCAGTTAAAATATCTCGGAAAACCTCTTTATTATGATATAGTCGTATGATTATATTGCTGTTTATTATAGAGCTAGTGAAAGGATCCATGGTGATGGTGGCCAGGAATGTGTATTTATAATTTGCTTAGTATTGACTTGTAAAACCTCCACCTATGTCTTCCCATGGTGCTGGGCTCATAGACCACTACTTGCCCATACTGTGCATCCAACTATTTTTTTTAAAGAAGACAAAGAGGGATATTCCAGAACACTCTCATGGCATAGTCCAACCCATGCTGCAATATTGAGAGATTTAGTGTGAAACTGTATGGGGTTGCACATGGCAATGGCTGCTCATCCTATAGATCCTACAATCTTACAGATTCTATATGTAACTATGACTGCCTAATCCTAGGTTCTATGACCGTGTAACCAATGGTAGAGACAGAGAAGGATGGACACGTGGTGGAATCCAGAAACAACTGCACAGTGGCTTCTCTGTCAATAATGAAGTGCATATAACCAGCATGTAGCAGGTGAGGAAGTTGAAGGTACTTTTCATTATCTTGGCGTTGACTTCCGTGCTTTCTACTGCATACGACATATCTACTGGAAAATATATATATTGTTTTTTAATTTTTTTTTGCAGGTTCCAAGGAAGATTCTGAGCAACTCAAACCTCTACAGAGATGAAAATGTCTTACCTATAACACAACCTAAAGCTAAAATTAAATATCTCAGCACCATAGCTCATATTCTGTACTGCTGCAGTTTGTGAACATCAAATTTTCTTATAATGTAGGTCAAACTTTGTGTCAATGGCACTTTTTGTTGAAAGGTATCATCTATGTCCAGTGGAGACATTTGTCATCTATTTGAGTAGCCAAAGGGGCTCAATGATCACTGAAACCTATACAACCAATTTATATACAACTCATATAACCAAAGCAGCTTTGGAAATAATCTTAAAGGAGTTGTATAACATTCGGCACCCGATCAGCCGTATGAGGAGACGGTGAGCGCAGTGCGCACGTGCCGTCTCCGTACTTACTTCCTGTCCACTGCTGCCGTCTATGGTCTTTTCCATAGATATACAGCACCAGTGCAAAGGTAAAACATCGATTCAAATTTACCACTAACATGAAGTATGATGTGTCACAAGAAAACAAACTCAGAATTGGTTTGATAAGTAAAAGCGTTCCAAAGGTATTACCATATAAAATGACACGTCAGATTTCCAAAATTTGGCCTGGTAGTTAAGGTGAAAAATGTCTCGGCCCTGAAGGGATTAATGGTGCACACTCTGATTGGGTCACTGTCACTAGTGGGGTACCACAGGGGTCAGTATTGGGGGGGTCACTGTCACTAGTGGGGTACCACAGGGGTCAGTATTGGATGGGTCACTGTCACTAGTGGGGTACCACAGGGGTCAGTATTGGAGGGGTCACTGTCACTAGTGGGGTACCACAGGGGTCAGTATCCACACACTGAGAGAAGTATCAGGTTTAGACAAGTTAGTAGACAAGAAAAAAACACAAGGGAGGAAATGTATCAAAACAGGTGTAAAGGAAAACTGGCTTAATTGCCCAAAACAATCAATCAGATTCCACTGTTCATTTTCCCAAGTAGCTCTGAAAAATGAAAAGTGGACTCTGATTGGCTGCTATGGACAACTAAGCCAGTTTTCCTTTAAACCAGTTTTGATAAATCTATCCCAAGTAGTTTCATTTCTGAAAGATTCAGTTTCAGATATAGAGAGGGCATGATATCGGAGAAAACGTACAGTCACAGGTGCTCTGTAGTACAGCAGGGGTGATGTCATGGGATGAAGTGTATAGTTGTGTGTCGTCAGCATAGAAATGGTACTACAAACTAAATCTATGATAGTCTGAGAAAATAGACCTAGAACTGAGCAGTGAGGAACCCCAACAGCAAGAGGAAGAGGAGAAGAAGTAGAACCAGCAAATGACACACTGAAATGGTGCCCAGAGAGATAGGAAGAAAACTAAGGGAGAGTGGTGTCCTTAAGACAAATAGATTGGAGCATACTGAGTAGGTGATGGTGGTCTACAGTGTCAAATGCTGCAGAAAGATCCAGGAGAATGAGTAGAGAGTGGTCACCATTGCATTTAGCTCTCAGGTCATCACTTCTCACTTTGGTACAGCACTCAGCTATCTCTGACACTCCCATAGAAATAAATGGAGCGGCTGCGCGCATGTGCAACCACCCACTCTGGTCATTTCAGGGGGAACGGGCTTCTCGTGATTGGTTGGGGTCCCAGCGGTAGGATCCCCACCGGTCTAATAGTAATCCGCTATCCTGTGGATAGTGGATAACTTGCACCAGCCAGAACACCCTTTTAAAGGGTTCTCCAGGTTTTTAATATTGATGACCTATCCTCAGGATAGGTCATCAATATCAGATCGGCGGGGGTCCAACACCTGGCACCTCCGCCAATCAGCTGTTTAATGAGGAGGCGAGCGCCGTGCCAGCGCTGCCTCCTCTTCACTGTTTACCTTCTCGTCGTCACCTCTGCAGCAGTGAGCAGGTGTAATTACACCTAACCGTCCCATTCTTTTTCATGGGACGGATCGTTCCCATACACTTGTATAGAAGCGATCCGTCCCATTGAAATGAATAGGACGATTAGGTGTAATTACACCTGCTCACTGCTGCAGAGGCGACAGCGAGAAGGTAAACAGTGAAGAGGAGGCAGCGCTGGCACTGCGCGCGCCTCCTCTTCAAACAGCTGATCGGCGGGGTTGCCGGGTGCCGGAACCCAGCCGATCTGATATTGATGACCTATCCTGAGGATAGGTCATTAATATTAAAAGCCCGGAGAACCCCTTTTAGCCAATGCTTAGTCGAGGAGACCACTAGTATGAGGATGCATTCTCTGTTTACATAAAAAAAATGCAATAAAAGAAAAAGGAGGGTTATTCAAAATATCTTGGCTAGAACACCCAAACTATATGAAAAACTGTGGGCGCCAATAGGGGAGGAGTATAAAATTTGATCTGTGCAGGTGGCAGGTATGAGAAAGGAGGTAATGTTAGAGAACAATTCAGGAAGGCAGCTAGAATAGAAGTTATGTGGAGATTTCTCTACATATATTGTAAATGTAAAAACAGAGGGGAACAGATTCGATGGGTGTGTCGGATAGTACATTCCCAGCCATGGTGGAAAGATTTGGTTGCATGTGTTTTGCCAATAGATATTAACACCTTCAAGCAACAGCCAGTTTGGACAAAATGCTGGAGCCCCATTTTTCAAATCTGACGTGTCAGTTTATCGGAAGGGGGGACTTATTATACCCCCGAAACGCATTGAGCGGAATTTTGAATAAAGAGTATTGATCAGAAGCTTCCAGGTCTGGGCTGCCATCAATTCCTGACCATCTAATATTCGATTCTGTAGGTGTCCTGAGTTTATCCTACAGACCACCCCCCAGTGAAGTGCGTCATTATAGGTTTATTTTACTCTATTTGATGTTATCCTTTTTGATTTCATTATTCTTTCATATCGATCACCTTCTATATTTGGTACCTATTATAGACATATTAACTGATATTCTATTATTATAGATTAAATAGGGATTGGCGCTGAGTAGGTTGTTTTTATTTTGGTAAGTTTAACCCCTTAAAGAGGACCTTTCACTTGTATAAACTATGTGAACTGAGTATGCTGCCATATAGAGCGGCGCCCGGGGAACTCACTGCACTTACTATTATTTCCGGGCGCCGCTCCGTTCTCCCGTTATAGGCTCCGGTATCTTTGCTCCTTAAGTTATAGTAGGCGGGTCTTCCCTTGTCCTGTGGGCGTCTCCTTCTCCTAGGCTGCAGCGCTGGCCAATCCCAGCGCACAGCTCACAGCCTGGGAGGTTTTTTTTCTCCGGAGAAAGCATGCTGCGCTTTTTGCTCCGGCCAAAAATCCTGAACACTTGCCGCAAGGCCGGATCCGGAATTAATGCCCATTGAAAGGCATTAATCCGGATCCGGCCTTAAGCTAAACGTCGTTTCGGCGCATTGCCGGATCCGACGTTTAGCTTTTTCTGAATGGTTACCATGGCTGCCGGGACGCTAAAGTCCTGGCAGCCATGGTAAAGTGTAGTGGGGAGCGGGGGAGCGGGGGAGCAGTATACTTACCGTCCGTGCGGCTCCCGGGGCGCTCCAGAGTGACGTCAGGGCGCCCCCCTCTGACGCCATTCTGGAGCGCCCCGGGAGCCGCACGGACTGTAAGTATACCGCTCCCCGCTCCTACTATGGCAACCAGGACTTTAATAGCGTCCTGGCTTCCATAGTAACACTGAGCGCATTTTGAAGACGGATCCGTCTTCAAATGCTTTCAGTTCACTTGCGTTTTTCCGGATCCGGCGTGTAATTCCGGCAAATGGAGTACACGCTGGATCCGGACAACGCAAGTGTGAAAGAGGCCTAAGACTAGAATGGCACAGAAGAACCAGGGATATATGGAAGGAAAGGAGGATGGTGGTGATCAACATAATATCGGGGAACCCCGAGAAAGGGGTCATGAGAATATTCAGAGTAAAAAGGAAGGGCTGGATATAAGGATAAATATGATTGAAAACAAATTGGAAGATATACTATGTGCGGTGAATAAATCCAATCAATCCTTGGTAGATTAAACTGTAAAAGTTGCCTCCGTTCAAAATTATATTACCCTGATAAAAGATGAAGTGAATAAAACGCGGGATAGGATTAGGGAGGCAGAAATATCTATCAGAGACGTGAAAGAGGAGGTGGTTAGGATTAATAAAAGAATGGACGAAAGGGAATCTGAAAAAAGGTGTTGAAAGAGAAGCTCAAAGATTTAGAGGATAGGGCGCAGAGATATAATCTTCGTGTAATGGGCTTCCCTGAAGGAAAAGAGAATAATGACCAAGCAGGGTTTATCCAAAAGTAGTTGATAGAGGTAATTGGTTCTGGATACCTATCCCGATGGTTGGCGGTGGAACGTGTCCATAGGATTCCAACAAAAAAAACTCCTGTTGGAAGCCCTCCTAGAGCAATTCTGGCAAAGATGATGTGTTCAAAAGACAGGGATTTGGTTTTGAGAAGAAATAAAGAATTGCAGGAGATACAATATATTAATAGAACACGTAATGTCGCACTAAAATGGGGTGGAGAACCACACAAAGGTGCACCCACTAAACAGACAACACCCAGTCTGAAAGTAATAAAGAATATAAATAATGGAAGTGGGGCACACTCTAAAAGTATATGGATCTTTATTAACACAATAGATAACAATACAATAAAATATTAGCAAGTGTAATAAAATATCAGCAATATTAGAATATAATGGCAGTAGAATAGAAATTTACCCTGATTTTTCAAGAGAAACACAAAATAAACGGAGAGAATATCAAGATATCAAAAGAAAGCTTATGCAGGCTAAAAGGAAATACTCCATGTTATACCCGGCAAAACTGAGAATAATTTATAAGGATCAAGTCTTTTTTTTCCCTAAACCCGAATAAACGGTGGAATGGTTAGATATTAAGGGATTATGAGTTATTTCATACCTCTGTGGGGAGGTATGAGTTTATAGGTACTATTATATATTCGTCGGGGTGAAGGGGGGATAGTTAGATGATAAAAGGTTTATGAGGTGGTATTTCCTCGTGAACCATAGAGATGTGTTGGGGGAGGAGAGAGTGGTGGGGGGAGTTATCGCAGGAGCCACTGAGGGTAAAGATGGTAGAAAGGGTGCGCCACTCGGGACTGGTTTGTATGACTGTATATTATAATATAGGGTTATGACACATAGGGTATTGATGTGGAATGTGAGAGGGTTGGCGGATAAGATAAAAAGGAGAGCAGTTTTTGATCTAGTAACTAAAAATCTTCTTGCAATTGTAGGTTTAGTTGAAACTCATTTGATATTAGAGAAAATGGAAAATATGAAAAAGAAATGGGCTCAGTATGAATATCATTCATGCCTTTCAACACATTCACGTGGTGTGAGCATATATATATATACATAAGAAGTTAGGATATGAACCAATAGGACAGATGATAGATAAGGAGGGAAGATTCGTTTTTTCTTATATTGTCACTGGAACGGGATGATCTGTGTGTTAGCTTTTGTATACACTACGTGCAGAATTATTAGGCAAATGAGTATTTTGACCACATCATCCTCTTTATGCATGTTGTCTTACTCCAAGCTGTATAGGCTCGAAAGCCTACTACCAATTAAGCATATTAGGTGATGTGCATCTCTGTAATGAGAAGGGGTGTGGTCTAATGACATCAACGCCCTATATCAGGTGTGCATAATTATTAGGCAACTTCCTTTCCTTTGGCAAAATGGGTCAAAAGAAGGACTTGACAGGCTCAGAAAAGTCAAAAATAGTGAGATATCTTGCAGAGGGATGCATCACTCTTAAAAATTGCAAAGCTTCTGAAGCGTGATCATCGAACAATCAAGCGTTTCATTCAAAATAGTCAACAGGGTCGCAAGAAGCGTGTGGAAAAACCAAGGCGCAAAATAACTGCCCATGAACTGAGAAAAGTCAAGCGTGCAGCTGCCAAGATGCCACTTGCCACCAGTTTGGCCATATTTCAGAGCTGCAACATCACTGGAGTGCCCAAAAGCACAAGGTGTGCAATACTCAGAGACATGGCCAAAGTAAGAAAGGCTGAAAGACGACCACCACTGAACAAGACACACAAGCTGAAACGTCAAGACTGGGCCAAGAAATATCTCAAGACTGATTTTTCTAAGGTTTTATGGACTGATGAAATGAGAGTGAGTCTTGATGGGCCAGATGGCTGGATTGGTAAAGGGCAGAGAGCTCCAGTCCGACTCAGACGCCAGCAAGGTGGAGGTGGAGTACTGGTTTGGGCTGGTATCATCAAAGATGAGCTTGTGGGGCCTTTTTGGGTTGAGGATGGAGTCAAGCTCAACTCCCAGTCCTACTGCCAGTTTCTGGAAGACACCTTCTTCAAGCAGTGGTACAGGAAGAAGTCTGCAAGGTAAGAAAAACATGATTTTCATTCAGGACAATGCTCCATCACACCCGTCCAAGTACTCCACAACGTGGCTGGCAAGAAAGGGTATAAAAGAATAAAATCTAATGACATGGCCTCCTTGTTCACCTGATCTGAACCCCATTGAGAACCTGTGGTCCATCATCAAATGTGAGATTTACAAGGAGGGAAAACAGTACACCTCTCTGAACAGTGTCTGTGAGGCTGTGGTTGCTGCTGCACGCAATGTTGATGGTGAACAGATCAAAATCCATGGATGGCAGGCTTTTGAGTGTCCTTGCAAAGAAAGGTGGCTATATTGGTCACTGATTTGTTTTTGTTTTGTTTTTGAATGTCAGAAATGTATATTTGTGAATGTTGAGATGTTATATTGGTTTCACTGGTAAAAATAAATAATTGAAATGGGTATATATTTGTTTTTTGTTAAGTTGCCTAATAATTATGTACAGTAATAGTCACCTGCACACACAGATATCCCCCTAAAATAGCTAAAACTAAAAACAAACTAAAAACTACTTCCAAAAATATTCAGCTTTGATATTAATGAGTTTTTTGGGTTCATTGAGAACATGGTTGTTGTTCAATAATAAAATTAATCCTGAAAAATACAACTTGCCTAATAATTCTGCACTCCCTGTATATTCCTCCACCATTTGCAATGCCGGTTATATCACGGTTAGCCGAATTTGTATGCAGCAAGAGTAAGTGTCTGATACTAGTGGTTATTTATATTGCATTGTGTCCGTGTCCCAAATTATATGTGGGCAAAACATCTCAAGAATTCCGACGCCGAATTTGCCAACACATAAGCAGCATTAATACTAAGTCGGATACAACAATATCAAGACACGTCAGAGCTTTTCACAATGGTGACCCAAAATCCCTAAAGTTTTGGGGTGTATGTAAAAAAAAAACTTGGGACCACGGAGAGGGAACTTAGACCAAATCCTGCTACAGGAAGAGACAAGGTAGATTTACCGCCTAAACAGCCTTAGCCCAAAACGGCTTAACGAAGGCTTCACCTATACATCATTTTTGTAAGATGAATACAGCACATTGCATTTTTCTGAAATAAATAGAATCCAATGTGAGCAGATATAAACGCTGGTTTATCCAATTTTATTAATATTATACTGATTTAGGGTATTCAAATTTATATACAATTTTTTCCTCTGTGGGTAGTAGCAAACAGACCCGGATATAGGCATTCCCAGATGGGGCCAACATCCCCTCATGTTAATGAATTGACAATAGCTATTAGCTATAAGGCTAAAACCTTTATGATATATGGTGGTGATTTTGAAGTGATAGGTGCCTGTCAGGATAGCATTATAAATGCAAAAGCCATATAATGTAAAAACAGTATATTGAAAAACCATCACTATTATATAGGGATTGTGTAAATAAGTGTATATTAGGTCTCCATAACTGGGTTTATAAACTAGGTCAATTCGCAGTATATACACGCGCAATAACATAGATACCTGTGGTAGGGTCTTTTCTTTAGTAACCTGCTCTACAGACGCAAGTATATACGATTTTGTGGCAATATGAACATAGCATGGGAGCAGCCACAGTATCCTCATTAGCTCGGTTTTTCTCCAATTCCCGGCGCATATGCAGTAGTGAGCAGTAGGGGCGTCCAGAGGCTAAGTATGAGCCTCCTATTATTAATGTCATCCTGGTGTCTAAGTCCCAGTGCATGCGCATTATGGAGATAGAAGTAATCAGCAAACACTGTGTCTCTACCGTGCGTCTGTCTAAGTGCCGGCACATGCGCAGAACGTCAGAAAGCGCGAACTAAGGACAAGTGTTGGCGGCGATCGGCACTGCGCAGTAGGCTGTTGTCATCTAAGTCCCAACGAATGCGCACTAGGATACTTCGGGCTCGCATGAAGGGTAAGTGTGTGCGGCTGTTCCCACTGCGCATCGGGTCATCCTGGACCTTTCCCCATAAGTGACGCCACAAACCTGTCATTGCAACATTTGCAGCAATGATAGGTTAGAATTAACCAGCTTGATCCAAACCTGTTTTGGATTGGTGCTTCCTCCCACAGGAAGTGTTAGATGAGAGGTTAAATTCCCCCACCAGCGTTAGTTATTCAAGTCTGCCCGATACCCCTGATGAAGCCAGAATAGCTGGCGAAACATGTTGGGGGCGGAAATTAGTTTTTTAATCTGCTGACCACATTGAGCTTTTGCAGTGATCTGTGTGCCTGACATATCAACATATGCTGCCATTAGGCTTGCTCAACCTTGGTGTTTATACCCCAGACACGGGGGCCAAGTAGTTATCAGGCACAGGTTGAATCTGGTTATACAGCAGGGATGCTGGTGTGTGGTTGAGTGGTGTTAGTAAACTCCCGCCAATCCATACACCTTAGTGACCCTTAATATACAGCAAGTCTCATGTGCTCAGTGTTTTTAACTCTATAGGTAGCTCACAATTTATTATTTCACTCGTGTTTTAACATGAATAAGTAAAAGTTATGTTTTATTAGTCTGGGACAAGAGTGGTTAGCAGCCGTACAGGCAGTAGTGTTTCAATACTAATGGTGGGAGATTTTTAGAGCGTAATGGAGATGGAGAAGGATAGAGTATCTACCATACCTGGTCGGAAAGAAACAACATGAGGTAACACTTTACTTTTTAGAACATGTCAGGAAATGGCATTAATTGATATTTGGGGCTACTTATACGGACACTGGTTACGTCGAGCTCATGATATACAGTATGGTCACTGGTTACCAAGGCGTGACGTTACACCCTCCTGGAGGGTACAGTTTTCACAGATTCCTCCTGTCCACACGGGCACAGAGAGGCAACAAGCTGAGAGAGCCTTTTCACTTCCCCAGTGAAACAGCACGTTCTCAGGCCGGAACGACTGCAACCAGTTCCTTGTTTGATATAAGCCCGGTTCGCTAATAGTATTATAAAGGGTAAGAAACCAACCCGCGGTAGCATATTACTAGGCCAAAACAGGGACGTGGGGATTCGTGATCGAGATACCAGACAGCACAAGATTAAATTATATATTGAATCGCCCTAAGGGCTCACTAGACAATACACTATACACACAAGGATATTTACAGTGGTCTGAGGTAACAAATACAGGTGGTATGGTACAAACAGGATTAAATAGAGCAAAAGTCAGTTTACCAGATGGATGAGTCCTTTTGGGTTGTGATGAGTTCTTTGCTGTAGTCACATGGAGGGCAGTGATGTGACCCTCCTTCAGAGAAAAGACACGTCCGATTGCTGGCACAAGCCTTTTGTCCTGTAGCCGGCCCCTCCCCTCCCGGCCTCTGGGAGGGGTCCACCCCCCATCTGCTGAGCTGGCAGCACATGAGCCACAAAACCGATTAGGGATCATGGCTCCAGACCAGAATGTCGCAGGGAGGTGGTTCTGGGACCAATAGATCCGCCAGGGTTCCGGCTACGGTTCTGTGATGTCTGATAATGTGCATTTAACTGGGGAATGGCCTAGACCCCCTGCAGGGAAGTTTTTTCTGTTCCATTAGCTGGGTTCCTGGCTGGCTGAATGGAGGTGAGAAATGTAAACAAAGGTGGACTGCTAGAGGCTCTCTGCCATCTGGCTGGCTTTGAAGCAGGGCCCCCCTGTAGAGCTCACTACCTCTGCTACCTTTCAGCAGATGGTTGGTGTGGGAACATGGCTGACATTAAATAATAATCCATATTCCTCACACCTCCCCCCTTTTAGAGGTCGCCAGGGGGCAGCACATTCCTGTGTTTCCCCGTGCTCCCATCCTCACCCGCTCTGGTGGCGAATGGCAAAGTGGTACAGCTGGAGCCCAAGGCTTCCACATACCCACCACCCATTCATTCCTGGCCAATGGAGTCATCCTGACTGAGCATGACACCGATGCCACAATTACTGGCGTCAGTCGATACTATAAACGGCCACGTGAAGTCGGCTGCCTGGGGTATGGGAAGCTGGAAAGGGCATCCTTGGGTGCCTGGAAGGCCATCTCGCAGCTGTTTGTCCAATCGACTGTGGGGAGGGCAGCTTCTTCCTGGTGCGGTCCCTCAGGAGCCAGGCTACTATAGTGGGGCACAAACCCACTATAGTACCCGGCGGTGCTCAGGAAGGATATCACCTGGTTCTTGTCCCGAAGGGTAAGCCAAGATGTGCTGGCATCCACTATCCCGGGCTCCGGTTCCAAAGCTTCTCCGCCTGCCCGGGGCCCTTCACTTATGCCCAGCTGGCATTTTCCTAGCGTAAGGGTCTAGCCAGCCTGGCAGATCTGCCCGAGCTTCTGCACCAGATGCTCTCAGGGATCCTCCCATGTAGAACCGAAGACGGCAATGACCTCCAGGTACGCGGCCGTGTACCCTTTGAGTCCCATAAGCAGCTTGACCATCCGCTTAGAAGTGGCAGGGGCATACTCCTTGCCCAAAGGCATCTCGGTGGACTCTGTCCTGAACGGATAGGGTACCACAAATTGTCGGTCCCTAGGCCACTCCTCCGGTGAGCCCTGCTAGACCGTTTCCCAGCACAACGGTCGTTGGTCCCATACTGCCTTCTGGAGGTCTGCGTCCAAGGGAGGCCGTGCCACCTGCTCCGTGAGAGCTTTCAAGCTGGCACTAGCCCCTAACGTCACCTGAAACCCTTGTGGGACGTGGTCAGAATAGTCCCCTTCCATCACTAACTGCTGATTCTGAGAGTCGTATCACATCCTCCACCAATCAGGTGTATGAATTGACTTTTATTTATCCACAGCCGCTTTTATTATATTGAATGTGTATTATTCTGTACATTTTATTGTGATTTTACTTTTGGTCTCCTTTTAGTAATGTACTAATAAATAGTTTGCCTACTTATCCTACACTGACTTTTTAAGTCCTACCACCTATGAAAGGTGGTATGCCTGCATATTTGTGTTTATTTATTTTACCCTTTATACTGGGTGGGTGACCCAGTTAGCAGTGAACCCACCATGATCCATTCTTCTGGTTGTTAAGCCCTCCAAACTTTGCCTTTTTTATAATAATTTAAAATACAATCAAAGATTAATCAATGTGAAACTCAATAATCTGCAATGATACACAGTAATATGCAGTACCCAAAATTTGCCACTAGATGGCACCAACACAAATACCAGCGTATACACAGTACCTCTTAGACATAAGATGAAATATAACGTCCCGACCACACTTTTGAGATATAAAAACTATGACAAATCTCGGATAATGGAGTAGCAAGATAAATTATCAAGCCTGGTATTGACTATGGAATGAAATTATTCCAATCAGAGAGTTACCTCTGAAATCAATATTATTATTTTTTTATTCAGTAATATGCATCGTTACTGAATAGTGACAATATTGTTGTAGCACTTAACAACTACACATCCGCCAACAGCGGGAAGTTTTCTGAATATCAGGCTGATTAATTTATATCAATACTACACAAAATAAAGTTATACATTACCGAGAATTCAGACGATCTGTTCATTAGGATCTTTCTCCTGGCTTTTCTTTGTTTCTCTGCATTTTCTCTTTTTTATTGTTGTCCCTTATGCTGCTGTTCTGTTCTCTCCCTCATGTGTGTGTGGTTTATGATCACAAACTTATCAGTTAGACACACATTCCTAGTTTGGAGTTTTCCAATCATTGTTGGCTAGGCGTGTACATATGATAAGGACTGTGATGTCATTGTATTACCCAAAATGCACTTCTGCTGTTGGTGTAATGCTACAAATTTACCCCTAGGTGACACTATTACCTAAGCTATTAGTATCATTCTATTAAGGGTTAATTATCCAAGTATGACTTTATCTCACATTCTATACACATGACCGTTGGAACCTAAATCAAAGCTAGAGGGATTCATTTTGGCACAAAACTAACTAAAACACAGACGTTTGGGCACCATTTGAATGTTTCCCATACTCCTAAATTTATGTTACCGATAAGACAGACAATATATATGTTGTACTCTCACAGAGATATGTGTGCCTCTTCTGCTACACCAACGGGTGATTGATGGTTAGTTAAAATAACACATCTTTACAGATACTCATTAACAAAGTCCATATTTAAACTGTTCTCATCATATAATAGGACTATATGCATTCCTATTGAGAAATATATACATGATGGCAGATACATAAACGTCCTTAAGAATACGTAACAATATAAAACGTTACATATGTCTTATTGATTTTCTTATACAAAACTAAGGTTGATTATACAGGTATATATATAGATCACAGATTTTCTGCTTCATTAACAAATACCAAACTATAGAGGTAACTAGCACCAGCTGCGTCCACAGAATTTCCTTATCTCAACCATAAATCCATAAAGAGACAAGAAGGCTTTTTTTCATGCTGTAACATCCATAAGAAGAAATCTTATTAACAGCAGACTTCCCATGACCCTCTCTCGGCCATCTTAAAATACATACATATAGCAATATGGCCTCTTATAGGTATATACAGTCATGGCCGTAAATGTTGGCACCCCTGAAATCTTTTAAGAAAATGAAGTATTTCTCACAGAAAAGTATTGTAGTAACACATGTTTTGCTATACACATGTTTATTCCCTTTGTGTGTATTGGAACAAAACCAAATAAGGGAGGAAAAAAGCTAATCGGACATAATGTCACACCAAACTCCAAAAATGGGCTGTTCCCTGGCCAGGGTCTTTCTTGTCTGTTCTAGGATCTGTGTAATCTGTTCTTGGGAATAACCGACGTGCATTTGATACCGCATCTTTATCTCTGGAGACTGAATCTCGGAAACGTTAAACTGTCTTTCAACGGAGATGCGTGGATCCAAACTGACGTAGATCCTCTTATTCGTCAAGATTAATCCCGTGGTATTCTGCAGCATGATCCCAGATGAAGGGCCTGGTACAGCGATCGGTTCAGCATGGAACTCCTTCCCCAACATTAGGACGCTGTAGATAACAGCAACAATCCTAGATGCTATCTTGCGCCTATAATATATTATATGACAAATATAAGCACATACATCTCTCCAGTTTAATTTTTTTCAACTCTACGCTGAAAGAAATCATACTACCGTATATCTTCATTTTGGCATAGTTTTCTTTCTTGAATAGAGCAAGTTCTTGGTTCAGAAGTGAGTTAAGAGATAATTAGTTACAGAGGAAAAATAAATGAGGATAGGTTAGTACACTCATATGTTTATACTATATCAATCCTGGATTTCCGCCTTTAGCTGAAACGTACGTCGAGGTGCAGCTTTTGGTCACACGCTCTGGGTCCAGCATATCATGGGTAATACATGTTTTGTTGTTTTGCTCAGTTAGTTGTTACATTTCCTTTTATATCTCTATTACCACCTGCACTTGGCACACTTGCCTCTGTCTGTATTGTACAGTTCAATGGCTATGTGCATACCTTATGCGGCCATTCCAGGTTTTTAGGTGGGCTAGTTGGCCTTGTGCTATTTGTACATTTTTTCATTTATCTTTCTGTGCATGCAACATACATACCAGTACATGTTACTTTGAGTGAACCTACAGTTCTCACAATTTTCATGCTGATGTATACCTAGGGCTGTGACATCTTTTTCCCTGCCAGTTGGGTGTTTGGGAGAGAGGTTGTATTTGACCTCCTTACATGAGGTCTCCCCCCTCCTGTACACTTGTGCCTTATGTTTCATATATTGTTTGTTATGTGATCATGTCTTAATAAATTACATATATTTTATATGTGCATCTCCCACTTTTCTTTGGGGTTATTAGTTTTGTTTTTGGGTTGGTTTTATTCAGTAATATACATAGTTACTGAATAGTGACAATATTGATGTAGCACTTAACAACTATACATCCGACAACAGCGGGGAGTTTGCTGAATATCAGGCTGAATAATTTATATCAATACTACACAAAATAAAGTTATATATTACCAAGAATGCAGATGATGTGCAGAGACTAAGGGAAGTCAGCTCTAAGGTACGATCTGGTCATTAGGATCTTTCTCCTGGGTTTTCTTTGTTTCTCTGCGTTTTCTCTTTTTTTTTTCTTGTTGTCCCTTATATTGCTGTTCTGTTCTCTCCCTCATGTGTGTGTTTTTTATGATAAACTTATCAGTTAGACACACCTTCCTAGCTTGGAGTTTTCCAATCATTGTCGGCTAGGCGTGTACATATGATAAGGACTGTGATGTCATTGTATTACCCAAAATGCACTTCTGCTGTTGGTGTAATGTTACTAATTTACCTCTAGGTGACACTATTACCTAAGCTATTAGTATCAGTCTATTAATGGTTAAATATCCAAGTATGACTTTATCTCACATTCTATACACATGACCTTTGGAACCTAAATCAAAGAAAGAGGGATTCATTTTGACACAAAACTAACTAAAACACAGACGTTTGGGCACCATTTGAATGTTTCCCATACTCCTAAATTTATGTTACCGATAAGACAGACAATATACGTTGTACTCTCACAGAGATAGGTGTGCCTCCTCTACTACACCAACGGGTGATTGATGGTTAGTTAAAATAACACATCTTTACAGATACTCATTAACAAAGTCCATATTTAAACAGTTCTCATCATATAATAGGACTATATGCGTTCCTACTGAGCAAAATATATATATATATATATTTATATATGTATATGATGACAGATACATAAACGTCCTTAAGAATACATAATATAAAACGATACATATGTCTTATTGATTTTCTTATACAAAACTAAGGTTGATTATACGGGTATATATATATATATATATATATATATATCACAGATTTTCTGCTTCATTAATAAATACCAAACTGTAGAGGTAACTAGCACCAGCTGCATCCACAGAATTTCCTTATCTCAACCATAAATCCATAAAGAGACAAGAAGGCTTTTTTTCATGCTGGTACATCCATAAGAAGAAATCTTTTTAACAGCAAACTTCCCATGACCCTCTCTCGGCCATCTTAAAATACATACATATAGCAATATGTCCTCTTATAGGTATATACAGTCATGGCCGTAAATGTTGGCACCCCTGAAATCTTTTAAGAAAATTAAGTATTTCTCACAGAAAAGTATTGTATAGTATTGATTATACGGGTATATATATATATATATATATATATATATAATCACAGATTTTCTGCTTCATTAATAAATACCAAACTGTAGAGGTAATTAGCACCAGCTGCGTCCACAGAATTTCCTTATCTCAGCCATAAATGAATAAGGAGACCAGAAGGCCTTTTTTCAGACTGGTACATCCATGAGAAGAAATCTTATTAAGAGCGACCTTCCCATGACCCTAACTCGGCCATCTTAACCCTTTAGGGACGCATGACGTACCGGTACGGCATGTTTCCCGAGTCCTTAAGGACCCATGATGTACCGGTACGTCATGGGTTTAAACCGCGATTGCGGGGCGGCGGGGGTTAATCAGAACAGGATGCCTGCTGAAATCATTCAGCGGGCATCCTGTCACAACGCCGGGGGGGTCATGTGACCCCCCCCGTATCGGCGATCGCCGCAAACCGCAGGTCAATTCAGACCTGCGGTCTGCGGCTTTACCTGCGGTTGTGGCGGCTGTGCGGCGGTGCCATCGGGTCCCCATGCGGCTGTGGGGGGGACCCGATGGCATGGAAGGCAGCACAATGTCTAAGTAAGGCATCGTGCTGCCTTCCGGTGAAGAGCCTGTGAGATCCAGCCCCTGGATCTCACAGGCCCCCGGAAGCTGTATGAGTAATACACACAGTATTACTCATACAGCCAATGCATTCAAATACAGAAGTATTGGAATGCATTGTAAAGGAATATACCCCCTAAAGTTCAAGTCCCAAAGTGGGACAAAAAAGTGAAAAATAAAGTTGAAAAAATAAAGTTTTCCCCGATCAAAAAGGCATTTGCCCACCAAAATAGTACCAATATAACCGTCACCTCATCCCGCAAAAAATGAGCCCCTACCTGAGACAATCGCCCAAAAAATAAAAAAAACTATGGCTCAGAATATGGAGACACTAAAACATTTTTTTTTGTTTGAAAAAGCGGTTATTGTGTAAAACTTACATAAATAAAAAAAAGTATACATATTTGGTATTGCCACGTTAGTATCGACCAGCTCTATAAAAATATCATATGACCACCGTAAAAAAAAATTCCCCGATCAAAAAGGCATTTGCCCACCAAAATAGTGCCAATAAAACCGTCATCTCATCCCGCAAAAAATGAGACCCTACCTAAGATAATCGCCCAAAAACTGAAAAAACTATGGCTCTCAGAATATGGAGACACTAAAACATGATTTTTTTTGTTTCAAAAATTATATTATTGTGTAAAACTTACATAAATTAAAAAAAGTATACATATTAGGTATCGCCACGTCCGTATCAACCGGCTCTATAAAAATATCACATGACCTAACCCCTCAGATGAACACCGTAAAAAATAAAAACTGTGCTAAATAAACCATTTTTTGTCACCTTACATCACAAAAAGTGTAATAGCAAGCGATCAAGAAGTCACACGCACCCCAAAATAGTGCCAATAAAACCGTCATCTCATCCCGCAAAAATCATACCCTACCCAAGGTAATCGCCTAAAAACTGAAAAAATTATGTCTCTCAGACTATGGAAACACTAAAACATGATTTTTTTGCTTCAAAAATGAAATCATTGTGTACAACTTACATCCGTGACAACCTGGTCTATAAAAATATCTCATGATCTAACCTGTCAGATGAATGTTGTAAATAACAAAAAAAAAAAACGGTGCCAAAACAGCTATTTCTTGTTATCTCGCCTCACAAAAAGTGTAATATAGAGCAACCAAAAATCATATGTACCCTAAACTAGTACCAACAATACTACCACCCTATCCTGTAGTTTACAAAATGGGGTCACTTTTTTGGAGTTTCTACTCTAGGGGTGCATCAGGGGGGCTTCAAATGGGACATGGTGTCAAAAAAAACAGTCCAACAAAACCTTCCTTCCAAAAACCGTATGGCATTCCTTTCCTTCTGCGCCCTGCTGTGTGCCCATACAGCTGTTTACGACCACATATGGTTGTAAACTACAGAATCAGGGCCATAAATATTGAGTTTGGTTTGGGTGTTAACCCTTGCTTTGTAACTGGAAAAAAAATATTAAAATGGAAAATCTGCCAAAAATGTGAAATTTTGAAATTGTATCTCTATTTTCCATTAACTCTTGTGGAACACCTAAAGGGTTAACAAAGTTTGTAAAAATCAGTTCTGAATACCTTGACGGGTGTAGTTTATAGAATGGGGTCATTTTTGGGTGGTTTCTATTATGTAAGCCTCGCAAAGTGACTTCAGACCTGAACTGGTCCCTAAAAATTGGGTTTTTGAAAATTTCAGAAAAATTTCAAGATTTGCTTCTAAACTTCTAAGCCTTGGAACATCCCCAAAAAATAAAATATCATTCCCAAAATGATCTAAACATGAAGTAGACATATGGGAAATTTGTAAAGTAATAACTATTTTTGGAGGTATTACTATGTATTATAAAAGTAGAGAAATTGAAACTTCGAAATTTGCTATTTTTTACAAATTTTTGGTAAATTTTGTATTTTTTTATAAAAAAAAAAAAATGACTTCATTTTACCAGTGTCATGAAGTACAATATGTGACGAAAAAAACAATCTCAGAATGGCCTGGATAAGTCAAAGCGTTTTAAAGTTATCAGCACTTAAAGTGACACTGGTCAGAGTTGCAAAAAATTGCCAACTCCTTAAGGTGAAATAGGGCTGAATCCTTAAGGGGTTAAAATACATACATATAGCAATATGGCCTCTTATAGGTATATATAATCAAATGCACTATAATTATGATATTTAGATAAATGTTTTATACACTTATGAAAAAGCACAACATCCTCTACTATTCGCGATTATCCTAGAAAACACTTGCATGTAAAAGCAGGATGGATGATAGGATAGTAGGGTTTGGGGGAGGTGGGATTAGAGATAAAAATAAGTCTATATGCAGATGATGTATTGATATTTTTGAAAGCAGGATGGAAAATCCTTCCTTATGTTATGAGGGTGGTAAATGATTTTGGAGCCATTTCGGGATTTGAAATAAATTGGGCAAAATCTGTATTATTGCCACTGAACAAACAAGTTGGTGGCAATGTTACTAATGTTTGAATACTGAAACCTACAGAACAGTTTGAGTATCTGGGGATCAAAATCACTAATTTGAAGGATTATAGTATTTTAAATCTATCTCCGATGATTAAAAGGGTAAAAAATAAGATAAGAGTATGGCAGAAGCTTCTGCTGGCCCAAGTGGAAAGAATTGCTCTAGTGAATCTGAAGCTTGTTTCGCTCAACTCCAGTGCTACGCATGGTGCCTTTTCCCATGTGTGCATTAGAGATGTCGCGAACATAAAGCCCCCTGAGATGCCTGCTGTGTTTGGTCTTCCACCTCCTCAAAGCCACCTTCCTCCTCTGACTCTTCTTCTTCAGACTCCTCTCTCTGCATTGCCTCTCTCTGCGTTATTATAAGGTGTGTTAAGTAGTACTATTCCTATCAGTTTAATCCCTGTTACGTCCACGTTTGGGAGATTGCAGGCGATGGGGTTTTTTCAAAGCCTATGGTTGTGCTGAAGTAGTTCAGTGACAGTTAAGTGACCCAGAAAACAATGATTCTGCGGTGTGGGACCATTGTTGGCCTAGTAGGCTTTAATGATCACCTTAGATGATCACAAAGAAAATGAATGTTTTTTCTGGCAACCTTATCATCTGGGGTGTGCCAACATTGCCATTGCCAACACACTCATAGAGGTGATCGCTTCATTGTTATATGCAAGCCCCTTCACCACAACAAGGTAACGATCACGAAGGGGAATTTACACATGTATGTGCCCTTTTTTTTGTTTGGTTTTTGAAGCCACAGTGCAGCACTAGAGGCTAGAAAAATTAGGCATGTACACATGCCTGAAAAATTAGGTATTGTTGCAGCCGCTGCTGAAAGTGCCCTAAAACATTGCAGCTTGAACCCTAGTTGGTGGCGGATAAGTCACGCAAGTCATCCGGCATTCAGAGATAAAATACAGCAGCGTGGGGACCATTTTTAGCCCAAGGCAGCTCATCTCAGTCATCAGGCCTTTTTTAGTCGAATGTTGAAGGGGGACATTGAAGGGGGAAGTTATCATTATGGGAGACTTCAATCTTGCAGATGTAAACTGGAAAACCAAAATAGCTAGTTCTGCCAGGAGTAGAGATATTCTAAATTCCCTACTGGGAATATCTCTACAGCAAGTAGTGGAGGAGCCAACCCGGAAGGAGGCCATTTTAGATTTAGTATTCACAAATGGGAATTTGGTATCTGATATTACTGTAGGGGAAAGCTTGGGATCTAGTGATCACCAGTCAGTGTGGTTTACTATAAGTACAGACACCACACAAAAACAAAAGTTTTAGATTTTAGAAAAATTGACTTTTCTAAAATTAGATTAGTGGTATACGAGTCCCTATCAGACTGGAACAGTTTCATTGGAGTCCAGGAGAAATGGGACTACTTAAAAGTGGCACTATTGAAGGCAACAGAAAATTGCATTAGGTTTGTCAGTAAAAGCAAAAAAAGGAAGAGACCACTGTGGTACTCAGCAGAAGTGGCCAAAATCATTAAAAAACAAAAAGATAGCATTTAGGAATTATAAAAAAAAACAAAAGAAAAACCAGGATGACAGACAAAAGATTAGACAGAGAGAGGCCAAGCAAGTTATAAGAGCTTCTAAAGCACAGGCAGAAGAGAAATTAGCTCAGTCAGGGAAAAAAGGCGATAAGGCATTATTCAGATACATAAATGAAAAAAGGAAACTAAAACAAGGAATTACCAAATTAAAAACAAAAGAAGGAAGGTATATGGAAGACGATAGAGAACTAGCTGTCTGCCTCAATGAATACTTCTGTTCAGTTTTTACAAAAGGAAAATGAAGGAGAAGGACCTCAGTTAGGAAAGAAGACTAATGAATCTTTTGATGCATGTGTCTTTACAGAGGAAGAGGTTCTAAGTTAACTGTCTAAAATTAATATAAATAAGTCACAGGGGCCTGATGGGATACACCCAAAGCTATTAAAAGAGCTCAGCGGTGAACTAGAAAAACCATTAACAGATTTATTTAACCAATCACTGGCAACAGGAGTCATCCCAGAAGATTGGAAATTAGCAAATGTTGTGCCCATTCACAAGAAAGGTAGTAGGGAGGAATCGGGCAACTATAGGCCAGTAAGCCTGACATCAATAGTGGGGAAATTAATGGAAACCATACTTAAGGAGAGGATTGTGGAACATCTAAAATCCCATGGATTGAAAGATGAAGAACAGCATGGGTTTACTTCAGGGAGATCATGTCAAACTAATCTTATTGTTTTTTTTTGATTGGGTGACTAAAATAATAGATGGAGGAGGTGCAGTAGACATTGCTTATCTAGACTTTAGTAAGGCTTTTGATACTGTCCCACATAGAAGGCTTATCAATAAAGTGCAGTCTTTGGGCTTGGACTCCCATATTGTTGAATGGATTAGGCAGTGGCTGAGGGACAGGCAACAGAGGGTTGTAGTCAATGGAGACCAAGGTCTTGTTACCAGGGGGGTACCTCAGGGATCTGTTCTGGGACCCATATTGTTTAATATCTTTATCAGCGAAATTGCAGAAGGCCTCAATGGTAAGGTGTGTCTTTTTGCTGATGACAAATATTTGTAACAGGGTTGATGTTCCTGGAGGGATACACCAAATGGAAAAGGACTTAGGAAAACTAGAGGAATGGTCAAAAATCTGGCAACTAAAATTTAATGTTGATAAGTGCAAGATAATGCACCTGGGACGTAAAAACCCAAGAGCAGAATATGAAATCAGCGATACAGTCCTAACCTCAGTATCTGAGGAAAGGGGTTTAGGGGTCATTATTTCAGAAGACTTAAAGGTAGGCAGACAATGTCATCGAGCAGCAGGAAATGCTAGCAGAATGCTTGGGTGTATAGGGAGAGGCATTACCAGTAGACAGAGGGAGGCGCTCATGACGCTCTACAGAGCACTAGTGACACCTCATTTGGAGTATTGTGCTCAGTACTGGAGACCATATCTCCAGAAGGATATTGATTGATATTGAAAACTGAGGGGGAGGCGTGAGGCTATCCCGTAGAAGCCATGGCACCATCATGCCCCAGTTAAGTAGAGATAGCCTTAAACACTTTACCGTGGAAGGACTCTGAACAGGAGCAACAGCAAGATAGCGTCAGGGCAGAACCCCCAGCTGAAGGGGATTAGAGTCAGTGGACACTCAACTCGCTGGAATGTACTCCCCATTTATTCGCAATGGCGAATGCACTACGTATTGATGAGGACCATATCATGACTGACTGGTACCGAGGAGGCCCATGGAGATGGGTGGTCTCTAGGACACAAAAGTGTTGCTAGACAAATCCTCTGAGAAGACAGAGGATGTCACAACCCCAAGATGCTTAGGTATTTCCCTGTAAGCGGATCACTTGTGGAAGGGGGAAATGCAACAGGAAGCACGGTGATGGGAGAAGGCAAATGCATACGGCAGGTACAGAACCCAGTGGAGATGCGATGCCGCCACCTTCCGAAGGGGGGATGCATACGTCAGGCACTGAAACCAGTGTAATTGTACTTAGTCCACCTACGGCAGGGGACAATATATAAGACAAGTACTGCAACAGTAGTAGTGCAATTACTCCGCCTATGGAAGGGGTAATGCATACATAAAGTACTGCTAGAGGAAGTAGTCATGCATACAGCAGGAACTGAATGCAACAGTAGTGATTACACCGTTTATGGAAGGTCAATACATATGCAATGTGCAATTACTCCACCTAAGGAAGGGGTAATGCCTACGGTACGGACTGTACCTAGTGGAAATTTAATTATGTCCCCTATGGAAGGGGAAGCGCCTATGGGCGTCACTGAAAATAGCGCTCTAGCAGTTAGTTCACCTATGGAAGGAGGTAATGCCTAAGGTAGGTATTGTATGCAGCAGAGGTGCAAATACTCCACCTCTGAAAGGGGGTAATGCAGACAACAAGAACTGCTGGCTACTGTGGACGCAATCTTGGAAGATTGCAACGGATTCGCGCTAGAGCTCAAATCACTGATTCCCCTCCCCCTCGGACCGAACCTCTCCAGCGATGGAAGGGTGCGTCTGAGCGGGACCCTTGGGGGTGCGCAGGTGACCGAGGAGAAATGTTCTGCTCTGGCCCGCTTGCGCGCAGTTCTACCTCTCAGAAACTGCCCACCGCAGTTGTAGGCCACGCCGGTGGGGATATATCAACCAACGACCCAGAGGGTGGAGTGGGAATCTAGAGGTCCATCCACCGGATTGCGTAGGCAGAGCTTATCAACCAAACGACCCTGGAGGATGGAGTGGGAACTTCCAGAAGTTCTCCATTGGATAATGCAGGTGGAGAATTATCATCCTGTAGGACGGATTGGGAATCCAGAGGTCCTGTACTGGAGAATTATCAACCAAACGGCCCCGGAGGACGGATTGGGAATCCAGAGGTCCTGTACTGGAGTACTTCCAACCACACGAACCAGAGGGTGGATTGGGAATACTTCAGCTGTCCTTCCCTGGATCTGCGCAGGTGGAGGAATATCAACCAAAGACCCAGGAGGGCAGATTGGGAACTATGAGATGTCCTCCTTTGCCCGCTGTAGGACACAGACCCAGCCTGATACCACACAAACAGGGTGGTCCTGCAGTGATGAGGGAGGGGGGGGGGGGGGGCGTATGAACGCACATTTTCCACTTTTCTTTTTAAATTTAACTAGGATGCCCAGCATCAAGTGGGCAGAGAGGCTTGAAGGAGTTAACTGTGTTAACGTTAAGGCACATTGCACTAGAGATAAGATCAGATAATCTGGTGCCGCCTTCAGAGGTGGCTGGCCAGAAGGGGTTAAGCTGTCTTGAGGACCAGGGGTGGGGCCTAGCAGCTTGTGGGGGAGGGAAAGTGAGGCAGGAAGAATTCGTGCCACAGCACACCCCCACCCAGTTTAGAGATGTGATTAACCCCCTAAGTGCCCTGACACGAGCAGATCACATATAGGGGACTGGGGAGCCTCCTCGGCTCCCTTCCTTGCCTATCGACCAATGCATGGTCAAAGTTTTCGCGCACGGCCAACCGGGATCTGTCGGTCAGCCGAGGCACAGAGGGACCGAGAACAGAGAGCGGCCGCTTGCGCCCACCAACCGGGGAAGGTCACCCCAGACTGGGAAGATCACGGGCCGAAGTTCCTTATGGCGGACAGCTTCATACAGGTTGCCACCTAATATCCGAGGGCCCTCAGATCCTGTCTGCTGTTTATACTTTGTTTGGAATCCATTCCTCTGGTTTCCTGGCAGAACCTAGTGAGGCCCTATTAACATCAGCAAGTCCGCCCCATATCCTGCGGCAGAACCCCACTAGTTTCTTAAATAAAGCCTTGTGTCTGTTTCCTGGTACCCAACCCTAGAAAACTATGTAGGGGGAAGAGGGATAAAACATACTTGCCTAATCGATTGGCTGGTAAAAGATTCTTCTCATAAGCTTTCTCAGGATCTCCATACAACTCTCCGCCTATTACATCATGAAATCCTGATCAGCTATGCAAAATCTCACCTTTTACCAGCTCAAAGTTTACAGTTCCTGAGCTTCATCATAGATTCCATTCAGATAACAGTAACCTTATCCAAAGAAAGGAGGCTGAAGATCCACAAGGGGGTACGTCTCCTAATAGCTGAATCAGTGACAGTCCATTTTGCAATGAGAATTCTGTGCCTTCTGATGTTGGCTATCGACGGAGTACCTTAGGCCGAGGCCCACATTCTTTCCCTCCAGCAAAACTTTCTTCCTTCATGGAAAAGGTCTCATCTACACCTGGACAAATCTCAGGATCTGGTTATTCATGAAACAAGATCTCCAATGGTGGTTAGCCATTTCATATCTCCACAGGGAAAGATGTTTTCTGACACATCATAAGCTCCTCACAACGGATGTCTCCTCTTAGGGTGCCTATGTAGACAACCAGTGGGTACAAAGGCATTGGTCAAACAAGGGCTAGTTGCTTTCCTCAAACATGAACAAATTTAGAGCAGTCAGATTGGCTTTAGCTGATTTCCAAACTCTTCTCCAAGACAACTCTGTTCTGGTCCAGTTGAAGAATCTACATCAACAAGCAAGGGGGTACCAGAAGCCCACAACTGGAAGCAGAGTGCAGACTGCTGATCAAGTGGGCAGAACAGAACACCTGGGTCATTTCAATGCTACATATCACAGGAGTCCTCAAATCAGAAAGCGGATTTTCTCAGAACGCAGATTCAACCATCAGAGTGGAGCCCGAACCATACGGTGGTACAAAAAATAAAATAAAAATGGGACCACCAGTTCTGGATGCCATGGCCTTGGTGACTAACAGGAAGGTGAAGAACTTCTGCTCCCTTTACCACTCTGATGTGGTAGGAAGGGGTCTCTGGTATATGCATTTCCCACGATACCGTTGATTATACAGGAAGAAAAAAGGAGATTTTTGTATAACTTACCAGTTAAATCTCTTTCTCGCTCTTCCTTGGGGGACACAGACCTTGGGTATAGCTCAGCTCCCTAGGAGGCGTGACACTAAGTAAAACTGTTAAGCCCCTCCTCCATCAGCTATACCCTCAGCCTGGAGATAGAGGCTACCAGTTGCGTGTCCAAGTAGTGAAAGGATAACAACCAACAATGCAAACAACAGCCAACAACCCAACGGGGCGCCAGCCATAACCCTAGAACCAAAACACAAAAGGGTGGGTGCTGTGTCCCCCAAGGAAGAGCGAGAAAGAGATTTAACTGGTAAGTTATACAAAAATCTCCTTTTCTCGCCCATTTTCCTTGGGGGACACAGACCTTGGGACGTTCAAGAGCAGTCCAAGAAGGGAGGGACTACAACCCAAGGCGGACCACCGGAGCATCAGGAAACCGCAGCCTGCAAAACCAGGCGGCCCAAAGCAGCATCCGCTGACGCGTGCGTATGCACTCTATAGAACCTGGTGAAAGTGTGCAGAGAGGACCAAGTGGCTGCTTTGCACAACTGCTCAGCCGAGGCTCGATGCCTCTGCGCCCAGGAAGCCCCGACTGCTCTGGTGGAATGAGCAGTGACGCCGAAAGGCGGAGCCCTGCCCTTGGCTCGATAAGCCTCAGACACCGCCAGTTTAATGAAACGGGCAATGGCCACCTTGGAGACCGCCGAACCCTCCGGAACCACAAACAGGGAATCCGTGCGCCGGAAGGATCCGGTGACCTCCAAGTAAATCCTCAACGCCCTGACCACATCCAGACGGTGCAGTTCCCGTTCTCTGGAGTGGGAAGGAGAGGGACAGAGCGACGGAAGGACTATGTCCTCATTGACGTGAAAGGCGGAGACCACCTTTGGCAGGAAAGCCGGGACTGGCCGGAGCACAACCTTATCCTGGTGGAAGATCAGGAAAGGTTCGGAGCAAGAAAGAGCCGCTAACTCCGACACCCGCCGGAGAGACGTGATGGCCACAAGAAAGATGACCTTGCAGGACAGAAGGCGAAGGGAGACCTCCCGCAAGGGCTCGAAGGGGGCAGATTGAAGCGCCGAGAGCACCACATTCAGGTCCCAGGAAGGAACCGGAGGGCGGTACGGCGGAACAGAGTGAGCCACCCCTTGCAAAAAGGTCTTAATCGGCCCCAGAGGGGCCAGGGGACGCTGGAGAAGAATAGACAGCGCCGAAATCTGTCCCTTCAGAGAACTGAGGCCCAGCCCCAGGTCCAGGCCCGACTGGAGGAAGGACAGGATCGTGGGAAGAGAAAACCGGAGAGGTGGGACGCTCCGGGACTCACAGAACCCCAGATAGGACCTCCAAACCCGATAGTAGATCCTCGAAGATACGGGTTTACGAGCACGGATCATGGTGCGGACTACGTCCGCGGAGAAACCCCGTCGCGTTAAGACGGCGGTCTCAACAGCCACGCCGTCAAACGTAGCGAGCCTAAATGCTCGTGGAAGATCGGACCCTGAGAGAGAAGGTCCTCCCTGGAGGGCAGTGGCCACGGAGCGTCTGCCAACAGCAACATTAGGTCGGCGTACCAGGACCGACGGGGCCAATCCGGGGCGATCAGAATCGCGGGAACGCCCTCTGCCGCGATCCTCCGAAGAACCCGTGGCAGGAGGGGAAGAGGAAGAAAGACGTACAGAAGGGAGAATTGGCGCCACGGAAGGACAAGCGCGTCGGCGCCGTATGCCTCCGGGTCCCGTGCCCTGGCTAGGTATAGTTGAACCTTGCGGTTGAATTTGGAGGCCATGAGGTCCACGTCGGGGCGACCCCAGCGAAGACAAAGGGCCTCGAACACCTCTGGGTGCAGAGACCATTCTCCCGGATCGATGGTGGACCGGCTGAGGAAATCTGCCGCCCAGTTGTCTACCCCCGGGATGTAAATCGCAGACAAGGCTGGCACGTGCTTCTCCGCCCAGAGGAGAATGAGGGACACCTCTTGCATCGCCGCAGCGCTGCGGGTGCCTCCCTGATGGTTTATGTACGCCACCGCCGTGGCATTGTCCGATTGGATCCGAACAGGGTGGCCCCTCAGTAGATGGGTCCAGTGTCTGAGGGACAAAAGAACCGCCCTCAGCTCCAGAATGTTGATCGGAAGTCTGGACTCCGATAGAGACCAAACGCCCTGGACGGATCGGGGAGGGAAAATCCCCCCCACCCCCGTAAGCTGGCATTGGTGGTAATCACCAGCCAGTTCAGTGGAAGGAAGGACCTCCCCCTTAGAGGGATATGCAACCACCAGTTGAGGGAAGCCCGAGCCAGAAGGAAGGCCCTGTCCAGACTCCTCGGTGATTTGTCCCAGGCCGACAGAATCGCCCTCTGAAAGGTGCGGGAACGGAATTGTGCGAACGGCACCGCTTCGAAACAGGCAACCATCTTCCCCAGCAACCGCATGCTGGATCTGAGGGAAGGCCGGTGATGACGGAGAAGGCTGCGAACCGACCCGCGAAGGGCCAGACGCTTGTCCGACGGAAGGCGGACCTCTGCCAGTTCCGTATCCAGGAGCATCCCCAGGAAGATCAGCCGTCTGGAGGGGGTAAGGGAAGACTTGGGGTGGTTGATAATCCAACCAAACCGCGTCAGGGTCTCCAGAGTGAGATCCACACTGCCGGATGCCTGTGAAAAGGAGGGTGCCTTGACCAAGATGTCGTCCAAGTACGGAAGAAGAAAAACACTTCTTGAACGTAGAAGGGCCAAGACAGGGGCCAGGACCTTGGTGAACACCCGAGGAGCCGTTGCTAGACCAAAGGGAAGGGCAACGAACTGGAAGTGATCGTCCCCCACCGCGAAGCGTAGGAAGCGGTGATGACATGGAGCAACCGGAACGTGGAGGTATGCATCCTGAACGTCGATGTAGGCCATGAAATCCCCCTTTTCCAGGGAGGCCACTGCGGACCGGAGAGACTCCATCCGGAATCTCTGCAGGCGGAGGAAGCGGTTCAGGCGCTTTAGGTCCAAGATCGGTCGCACCGAGCCTTCCTTCTTGGGGACCACAAAGAGGTTCGAGTAGAACCCCCTGAACCTTTCCGTCGGAGGCACCGGGGCGATGACACCCTTGTCCATTAGTGAGCGAACGGCCGCGAAGAAAGAGGCCGCTCGTACGGGGTCCCGCGGAGGACGGGACCGGAAGAAACGGTCTGGCGGAATGGATGCAAATTCGATCTTGTACCCGCAAGATACAATCTCGAGCGCCCATGCGTCTGAGATGTGGTTCCGCCAAACGGTCCTGAAAAGGAGAAGGCGGCCCCCCACCCGGGTGGGTGGGGGCGCACCTTCAGGCAGAGGGCTGCTGGCCTGTGGGAGCCAGTGCAGGCTGGGTCTTGCGCCAGGTAGGTTGCGCCCGAAAAAACGGCTTCTTGCGTCTATCCTGGGTTGGGCCAGAGGAAGAAGAACCGGCCCCGGGTCTAGATCCGGAGGGCTTACGAAAGGACCGAAAGCGGGACGAACCCGCGCGACCCCGTGGGGCGCCCTTTGGCCTGGGGGAGGTGAGTACTTTTCCCACCCGTGGCCTCTGATATAAGTTCGTCCAGGCGGGTCCCGAACAAGCGGGAACCCGTGAACGGTAGGCAGAGAGAAAAATTAAAAACAACAAGGAGAAAACAGCCCTGCAGTAGCAGGGGGTGTCTTGCCTCCTTGGACACTAAGCTAAAACTGGTAGCCTCTATCTCCAGGCTGAGGGTATAGCTGATGGAGGAGGGGCTTAACAGTTTTACTTAGTGTCACGCCTCCTAGGGAGCTGAGCTATACCCAAGGTCTGTGTCCCCCAAGGAAAATGGGCGAGAAAGTTGAAGCCAATGCCATTCTTCTCTTCTGGCTGCAAATGATTATTCTTTCTAGCATGTACTCTGTCCAAGGGAAATTACTGGAAGCCCAACTCAGTTCAGATCTCGTAGCCCAAGGAGAGATTCTACATCCCAATCCCCATCTACTGCAACTGGAGGCTGAGCAGCAAAGTCTGAGTAATATGGGTCTCTCCAAGGTATCATCTACCATCCTGTCCGCTAGAAGACCAGCTGCTTTCAGGTTGTATAAGAGTGGGGTCAGTTAAATCCCGGTGCAGTAGAAATTATGCAAAACCTAATGACATCTCTTCTGTCCTGCAGTTTCTCCAAGATTGCCTGGATAAAGGTCTTAGACTCAACAATGCATTTCACTGCAATTAATGCTCAACTTCACTGGTGCTATCAGCTCTACCAAGACTGCAGTTTAAACCTCTTCAAGTTTCAACTATCTCCCTACTCTTAAATCCTTTATTCTAGTGGCTATTACATCTGCCAAGACAATCAGCGAACTGCAAGCCTCATCTTTATAAAGAACTGCATTTCAGAGACCTAGGAGACTCATCTTGCACACTATGCAGGTCACTTCTGCAGTCAACATAAATTAGCTAAGTGCTTTTTCTAAAACACCAAGGTCTGAATAAGGGGCACAAGGCTAGTAAGGCAACCCTGGCCAGATGGATCCACAGCGTCATCAAAAAATGCTACTCAATTAGTGACGTTCCATGTCCTTTAAATATTAGGCGCTCACTCAACAGGTCAACAGCCACATCCTGGGCAGAACTAACCCAAGTATCTCTTTACCAGATATGTGCAGCTGCCATGTGGTGCTACATTTGGCAGAAGAGTGCTTGAAGTTACTACACACCCCCTTAAACTAACAGCTTATCAAATCCCATGTGTTTGTGCTGTAGGACAACCAAGAAAATAAAAATGTACTCATCGAAATTTGTGCAGTGTAGGCAGAACAGCTTTTTTTTTTTTTTTGCTGCATATTAATACAATGTGTCTGTTCATTAGCTACCGATAAATGGGTAGTGTCTAATTAAAGGGGTTGTCTCATCATTGACAATAAGGGCATATCGCTAGGCTATGCCCCCCATTGTCCTATAGGTGTGGGACCCACACCTATATCGAGAAAGGAGCCCTGCAAGTGAAGGAGGGCACACTGCACATGCACAGCCACCCTCCAATCACTTTCTATGGGGCCGCCGAAAATAGCCAAGCACATGCACAGAACGCTCCCATTCACTTCTATGGGGAGCCGGCGTGGTGGCCAGACACGAGTCAGATTAGGGTTCCCTTGGGCCCAACCTATATATCATCAATAGTGTCTAACAAGTTTTGATTTAAAGAAATAAGTGATTCTAGTGGTAAGTGATTATCCAAATTGGATTCTCTGGGACCTTTGGGGTTCAACAGAGAATCCTCTCCTCTGGAGGGTCAGCCCGGCTAAGGCTACTTCCGCACAGAACGCAAGTGTGAATCAGTCATGGACGGATCCGTTCAGATAATACAACTGTCCGCATCCGTTCTGAACAGATCGGTTTGTATTATCTTTAACATAGCCAAGATGGACCCGTCTTGAACACCATTGAAAGTCAAAGGAGGACGGATCTGTTTTCTATTGTGCCAGAGTTTGGCTCAGTTTCATCAGATGTAGTCTGTCTCCAAAGCGGAATGGAGACTGAACTGATGCATTCGGAGCGGATGCTTTTCCATTCAGAATGCTCAGTTTTGGACCGCTTGTGAGAGCCCTGAACAGATCTCACAAACTGAAAGCCAAAACGTGAGTGTGAAAGTAGACCAAGTATACAGGTCCTTCTCAAAAAATTAGCATATTGTGATAAAGTTCATTATTTTCTGTAATGTACTGATAAACATTAGACTTTCATATATTTTAGATTCATTACACACAACTGAAGTAGTTCAAGCCTTTTATTGTTTTAATATTGATGATTTTGGCATACAGCTCATGAAAACCCAAAATTCCTATCTCAAAAAATTAGCATATCATGAAAAGGTTCTCTAAACAAGCTATTAACCTAATCATCTGAATCAACTAATTAACTCTAAACACCTGCAAAAGATTCCTGAGGCTTTTAAAAACTCCCAGCCTGGTTCATTACTCAAAACCGCAATCATGGGTAAGACTGCCGACCTGACTGCTGTCCAGAAGGCCATCATTGACACCCTCAAGCAAGAGGGTAAGACACAGAAAGACATTTCTGAACGAATAGGCTGTTCCCAGAATGCTGTATCAAGGCACCTCCGTGGGAAGGAAAAAGTGTGGCAGAAAACACTGCACAACAAGAAGAGGTGACCGGACCCTGAGGAAGATTGTGGAGAAGGACCGATTCCAGACCTTGGGGGAGCTGCGGAAGCAGTGGACTGAGTCTGGAGTAGAAACATCCAGAGCCACCATGTACAGGCGTGTGCAGGAAATGGGCTACAGGTGCCGCATTCCCCAGGTCAAGCCACTTTTGAACCAGAAACAGCGGCAGAAGCGCCTGACCTGGGCTACAGAGAAGCAGCACTGGACTGTTGCATGTCATTCGGAAATCAAGGTGCCAGAGTCTGGAGGAAGACTGGGGAGAGGGAAATGCCAAAATGCCTGAAGTCCAGTGTCAAGTACCCACAGTCAGTGATGGTCTGGGGTGCCATGTCAGCTGCTGGTTTTGGTCCACTGTGTTATCAAGGGCAGGGTCAATGCAGCTAGCTATCAGGAGATTTTGGAGCACTTCATGCTTCCATCTGCTGAAAAGCTTTATGGAGATGAAGATTTTATTTTTCGGCACGACCTGGCACCTGCTCACAGTGCCAAAACCACTGGTAAATGGTTTACTGACCATGGTATTACTGTGCTCAATTGGCCTGCCAACTCTCCTGACCTGAACCCATAGAGAATCTGTGGGATATTGGGAAGAGAAAGTTGAGAGATGCAAGACTCAACACTCTGGATGAGCTTAAGGCCGCTATCGCAGCATCCTGGGCCTCCATAACACCTCAGCAGTGCCACAGGCTGATTGCCTCCATGCCACGCCGCATTGAAGCAGTCATTTCTGCAAAAGGATTCCCCACCAAGTATTGAGTGCAGAACTGAACAAAGATATTTGAAGGTGGACTTTTTTTGTATTAAAAACACTTTTCTTTTATTGGTCGGATGAAATATGCTAATTTTTTGAGATAGGAAATTTGGGTTTTCATGAGCTGTATGCCAAAATCATCAATATTAAAACAATAAAAGGCTTGAACTACTTCAGTTGTGTGTAATGAATCTAAAATATATGAAAGTCTAATGTTTATCAGTACATTACAGAAAATAATGAACTTTATCACAATATGCTAATTTTTTGAGAAGGACCTGTATATGGTTCAGTGAGTGAGCAGTATCTAGAGCAAAGAAAAAAAAAAAAAAAAAAAACACACAACACACACACGATCATATGTTCAAACAGCCGCCTTCGTTGCAGACATCGAGAGACCCAGAAAAAGGATGTGAAAGCTGAAATCGCTTCACACATCAGACACTCAAAGTCAAGGATTGTCAATAATACCAATCACAGGAGTACTGCACGCCTGAACAACACCAACTATGGCAGCCTCAGGTCTTCTGAAGTGAATCTCCCCTAGGTAGCAATTATAAATAATTGCAGTCTATGGGAGAAGTGTTCAGATTACTACATGTTAAGTGGGAGGAAAAAATAAAAAATAAAAAAAAAAGGGTTGCCCGGATTCAGAGCTGTACTGAGCCATAACCCGATCTTTCACTCATTTAGCATGTACGAGTGGAGCATCAACACATTTCTTGCAGATGCTCCCCTTGCCCTGCATTGCACAGGGAAATGTTGGTTCCTAGTAAACTTCATTATTCTAGGTGGAGGTGACATCACTGCCACAAATGATCCTGGTGACATCACCGCCACAAATCGTGGTATATAGCGCTACCCTAGGAAGCATGCGCCTAGCACAGTGACAGGCAAACTGCAGCTCTCCAGCTGTTGCAAAACTACAACTCCCACCATGCCCTGCTGTAGGCAGTCTTTGCATGCTGGGAGTCGTAGTTCTGCACACTGTATCAAAAAAATTAACTAGCCATTTTGTCACTTTTTGTGCACAGCTATGGGTAAGCATAATGTGGGTTCAATATTCTTTAATGAAAAATGTGAACACAGCCACATACGTGGACATCTTCAAGCAACTATGAACAGTTTACAGACCAACAGAAGGAGTATTAAATAGCTCATGACAATATAGCCCTCTGAAGGTTGCATACACCTGGTATAAAAGTAAAACCTCTTACAGTCTATTTGGATCAACTAGTTTTTTTTATACAGATTGATCTTTATCAATTTATTTAAATAAAAGCAATACAAACCACTAATTTGCCTACTAATCCAAAGGCAAATTTTAACAGTGAAAACTGCAGGTTTGAAATTCTCACCAGTGCCAGAGCCACACGTGACCAGCACCCAATACAATGCTATATGTACAAAATTTAAACATAATTCATCTTCTTACAGAGCTGATAGGAGTCTTTTTTTCTAAACTCACAATGAGCAGTAGGACTCCCATACAGTAGCAATTGATATATTATCCCTACAATAAAAATATCAATTTACTAAATGCAGAAATTGTACTAATCCTTAAAGAGTCTTTATTTTTAAAATGAGACGCCCCTACCATACACATATATAAGAGAGCCTGTAACCAAAAAAAGTTATATATATATATAAAACAGATAAAATTGACGTTTAGACAGACAAGTTTAAGAGCAGCGTGCAGTAGTCCGAGGTGTGGGCCAGTAAGATTGCAGTTCCCTAAGCTCAGTATTTCTTCATCCCATAGCCCACAGCAAGATGCTGCCTGTTGCTGTTTAGCGGAGGCGAGTGCCATACTGCAGAACTAGTGCGCTTGTTATATCGTGGTTTGCTCTTATAAAACAGGTCTTCTAATTTTGGGCTGTCAATGATGCCATAGAATTTGTCCACATCTATGGGGTGGTAGTACTGCCGACACATTGCTTGGGATAGTTGATTTCCTATGACAATGGAAAAAAAATATATATTAAAATTCATTAGGCCTCCGCCGCTCTGCTTGGTGCCATTTTCTATTGATTTCACATTTAACATGTATTTTTTTTTTTCTGGCATTTAAAGGGGTTCTGCACTTTGTTTAAACTGATCTATCCTTTGGATAGATCAGCTTCTGATCGGCGGGGGTCCAACACCCGGGACCCCCACCGATCAGCTGTTTGAGAAGGCAGCGGTGCTCCAGCAGCGTTCTCACCGTTTGCCGCAGGCCCAGTGACGTCCCGACTAGTATCACTGGCCTGAGCGCAGCTAAGCTCCGTTCCCTTGAATGGAGCTTATCCCCACCCAGACCAGTTGATACAAGTTGTGACGTCACTCAGCCAGCGGTAAACAGTGAGAAGGCCGCGGCGCTGCTACCTTCTCAAACAGCTGATAGGCGGGGGTCCCGGGTGTCAGATCCTTGCCGATCAGAAGCTGAACCCCTTGAAGTACTATGGAGAAAATAGGTAAGGTGAGTTTTACATTTCACTACAGACAAATAAGGCCACAGTGATTTATTTTCCCCCAAAAAAATTGTGTGAGAGTATGTACCCCAATTTGTACAATACAAAATACTGTGACTAAACAGCACTCACCGGAGGCCCATGCTGGAATGGGCTTACGGGGTTTACTTTCGTCGTCTGTGGAATCATCACTATTCAGGTCCATGCCATAGTCATCTTCGTTGATTTTCATAGATGGAGCTTTGTAGCCCTTTGGAGTCATCTCATAGGATTCACAGGCTGGGGAGTTCTGTGAGAAGACAAATGTGTGAAGGTAAAGGATATTTGTAAATCTGAGAGAGTTTGTTCTAAGTGTCCTTTTTAAATCCTTACAGAATATGATGTCATTCTGACGGCAATGCATGTGCATGAGAAATTATACCTCACTTACATGCTCAGGAAAAAAATAATTGCCCACAATGTGCTGCGGGTTTAAAATTCACAACTTGTTTATAATTTTTTTTTTAATAATTCTCTTTTTATTAATACGTTATCCACATAATAAATCATACATTACAAATATTTAAGTACTTTTGAAAAAGAGGCGTACCACACCAACTGGTCAGCAAAGTATTACATCGCATGTCACACATATAACCTGTCTCTTATTTAAGCAATGGTCTTCCAACCTGACTTATCACGTATTGTGAGACATACGATACACATACACTGTTGATTCAAAAGTTCTGTAGTGGAAGTCTTTTCACGAGTAAGAAAACATAGAACACATAGAACACTGAATCGATGTATAAAAAATTAAATACAATGAAATGTTGAGTAGGTTCACTCTAATAGAAGCTATATCCTTATAGCTTTTGGACCAGAGCACTATATTATACTTTAGTCTGGATACCCAAACCTTTCCCACAAACTTATATTTATCCCTTTAGATGATATGTTGTTTGACTTTTAACTCCACCCTCCCTTGTTAACCCCTAGAGGGTCTCCTTATTCCACCCCCCCCCCCCCCCCCCCACAAGGAGGGAAGAAGAGCAGTGGAAGAACGGGAGCCCAGTACACAAAACCAGATTGTGTTCACTCACGTTGTTGAGCTTCCATGTGCAACTTCCATGGGCCCCAAGTGTCCAGAAAACCTTGCCTATTATGGTTTTCCCAGCTCGCTAGCTCCTCCATTCTACATATGTGATTCATTTTATCGTACCACATTGTTATACTAGGTGGATCAGTGTTTCTCCATAATGATGGAATAAGTAATTTGGCCGCTGCAATCATATGTGTCTGAAGGTTATTTTTATGGGGAATAAATTTGCCTTCTGGTTTCCATAGTAAAACTAGAGAAGCAGAGAGTGATAAATGTCCTGGGCAGATCTTATTGATGGTGTCCTCCACTAATTTCCAGAATTGCTTAATTTTCGGGCAATACCACCATATGTGGGAAAGGCTACCCAGACCTTCTAAGCATCTCCAGCATTCACTCGAGTTACTGATGTGGATTTTATATAGAAATTCAGGTGTACGATACCATCTAGTGAGGGTTTTAAGTGAGTTCTCTTGCACTTTGACACATCTAGAGAATCCGTGCGAATGTGACATAATAAAGGATCTGCTCAAATTATCTAAACTGATACCTAATTCTTTTTCCCAATCACCTATGTAAGAAGGGGCCAGATCTCCTTTTTTTTCTAAAATCTGTCGGTAAATTAGTGATAGACCCTTAGTTGGTGATTTTGGGAGCAGTACCATGGTCTCCAGCCAAGAGGGGTCAACCTTCTGCAGTCGGTTAGAAGAAAGGAACTTCCTACATGTAACTTCAAAATCCCATCTCTGTATATCTGAACCAACACTCGGCGGTTCACCCCTGAGAGATTTATAGAAATCAGAGGTGGGAGTTAATTTCAGTAGATCCCCCAATCTGAACTCAGACACTGAATCCCAAACTGGGCTAGCTTCCATCACCTTGTCCGAGAGAGTATAGGGTAGTACATCAAGAGGCATAACCGGTGACAATCTCCCCCTACTAAGACTCAGTGCAGGTGACTTCTGGCATTCCTTAATAGTGCCTTTGGTAATGGCACTTATGAGTCCCAGTGTACCCAAAGAAGGAGCTTTGTGCCATAGCAGACATGCACCTTGTTTCCCTAGTATTTCTCTTTCCATACGCACATGCAGAGGAGGTTCTTTCTGTCTAGCTAAAGCTAACCATCTCTCTAGATGAATTGCCTGCACGTACGCATACATGTCAGGTAATGATATCCCTCCATGTTTCTTTTTCCTGGTGAGCAGGGAGAATGGCAACCTAGCTTTCTTGTTAGCCCATAAAAATTTACTAACGATAGACCTTATTTTGTCCAGAAAGGTTCGAGGTATCTCTATAGGTAGGGAGCGTAACAGGTATAGCATTTGTGGCAGAACATATGTAGTTATAACATTTTTCCTGCCTATCCAGGAGATCCTGGGTTTCAAGGGTTTATTTAGAAACACTTGGATTTTAGCTAATAGTGGTGAGTAGTTCAGGTGAAACAGATGGGTAGGATTGGCCGGTATCATCACTCCCAAATACTTCAACGCTGTGGATGGCCACTTAAAAGGGGACATATCCTTCAACTTTCTCATTTGTGTGGGAGTCAAAGAAACCCCAATGGCTTCAGATTTTTCTAAATTAATTTTAAAATTAGAGATTTCCCCAAAGATACGGAAGGTCTCTAGTATAGGTTTCATCGCCTCAATAGGATTGGTGACCATTAATAATAAGTCGTCAGCAAATGCTGCCATCTTATGTGAGTCACCTTTCAGTTGCAGTCCTTTGATAACGGGGTTCTGCCTAAATTTCAATAGTAATGTTTCTAGGACTAATATAAACAAGGATGGTGACAGGGGACATCCCTGTCTAGTACCGTTCCTGATAGCAAAGGAATCTGACATTGTGCCATTTACTAAAATACGGGCCGTGGGAGCTGAATACAGGGAGAAAATAGCATTGACAAATATCTCTGGGAAACCAAACGCTAATAATGCACTGCGCATGTATAGCCATCCAACTCTATCGAATGCCTTTTCGGCATCTGTCCCCAATAAGACCAGAGGCATATTTTTCTTTCTGGCAAAACAAACCGCATTCACCACTCGGCTAACGTTGTGCCTACCTTCTCTGCCCTGTACAAATCCTACCTGTTCCTCCCCCACAAGCCCAGGCAGCAAACCAGCCACTCGATGGCTCAGCAGTTTAGCCCACCATTTCAAATCCGTATTAAGTAGCGAGATCGGGCGATAGCTACCACATGCTTCAGGATCTTTTCCTTCTTTGGGTATAATAGTGATGGTTGCCGCCTGGGCCTGCGGAGGAAGGACAGAACCACTGAGGAGAGAATTACACAGTTTAGTAAAGCGCGGAATCAGCACATCAGCAAATTTCTTGTAATATACAATGGGGAAGCCGTCCGGGCCTGGGCTTTTCCCTATAGGGATGCTTTGAAGGACTTTAGTCACTTCCTCCTCTGTAAAAGGTCTCAATAGGTCCGTCTTTTCATTGTCAGACAAGGTAGGCATCTTAATAGAAACCAAAAAATCATCAATTCTATTCTGCAGAGAGATATTATCACTAGTCTCCGTCCTGTCTTCGCTCTCAATATTATATAGAGAAGTATAGAACCTGCAGAATTCCTTTGCTATTGCTGGGGTAGTAGTTAATCTATGCCCCTCTTTGGATTTGATTACTTGGATAAAGGACTTCTGCCTCTGGGATTTTAGCAGGTTTGTCATTAATTTGGATCCTTTGTCACCATGCGAGTAGTATTTGAAACGCAGCGCATGAAGTGTTTTCGCCGATTTTATGTTCAGTCTATCTTTAAGTTGTGACCTTAAGGATTTCAGTTGTTTCAGCACATCCTCCGTCTGATCCTTTTTATGAATCTTTTCTAGCGTGGAAATCTGCAAGAGCAGGGAATTTATTATCTGTGTCCTCTGTTTTTTAACTCTGGCTCCTATGCTAATAAATTCCCCCCTTACTACAGTCTTATGGGCTTCCCATAAAATCGGGCACGTTATCTGCGGGGACTCATTTAGGCTAAAATAATCTATGAGTGTCTTATTGATCCTTTCCTTGTGTTCTTTTTCTTCTAACAAAGTTGAGTTAAGCCTCCATGTCCAGGTCTTACCTGGCATATCTTTAATTTGCAGCTTCAACAGCACAGGGGCATGGTCCGAAATCGTGATAGATCCTATGGAAGACCCTTTAATTGCTGGTATAGCAATATTGGACAAAAATATATAGTCCAGGCGCTGATAAGAGCCATGGACCTTAGAAAAAAATGTGTAGTCCCTGACTTCTGGGTGAAGCAATCTCCATGCGTCGGATAAATTCCCCTCCTTCAAAGCAATTTGTAATCTACGTTTTTGTTTTTCTGAAATATGGGGTGTGGCAGATGTGGAGTCCATCTCATGATCCAATGTAAGATTGAAATCACCACCCAATATCAAGAGCCCCTCAGTGAAAGTTTTCAAAGATTCTAGCATCTGAATAATCCATTTAACTTGCCCTTTATTAGGAGCATATATAGCAGCTATAGTGATCATTGAGTTAAGGACTTTCCCTTTTATAAATAGAAATCTTCCATTAGGATCTATCAACTTTGCTGACACTTTAAATGGTAGGTTTTTGCTAAAACCGACAGAGACACCTCTGGATGCCGAGGAGTGGGTGGCATGATGCCAATCTGGGAAGAGTCTACTGGACATATTGGGGACGTGGTCGTGTCTATAATGTGTTTCCTGTAGAAGCACAATATCAGGGTTCTCTTTCCTAAGGGTGTGGTAAACTTGACTACGCTTCTGCGGGATGTTCATTCCATTCACATTTAGTGAGTAAATTGTGACGTGCGCCATATCAATGGGTTATAAGGCTTGCGTTACTGTTAAGACTGGTGCTCGTGAACCTTGAAGCTCGATTCAGAAAAAATAATATAAAAGCAAATAACAATAAAACAAATATCAACAGAATAGAAGGGCTTAGGAGCCCCATAGGCGCTACAATGCGCAATTTAGCAATAACATAGTTAAGGTAAGAGAGTGGGGGAGGGGACATAGGTAGAAACTGCTAGAAAAATCTAGATGTACCACTCACCCGACCCCTTAATTATTAGCAAACAAACTGACCGATAACTGAGACCTGATAAACTTTGAGTCCGACAGGCAGTTTAAAGAGATAGGGAAAATGTCATCACCCATCTCCTCATTATCCACGCTAAGCTCAAACAGCCGAACTACCCTTTCGGTCTCAAAGTAACATCAGATAGAACATATAAGTAGTGTGCTTGTAATAGCAGTTATCAACACTATTAAACCTCATAAACAGCGAGTTTCAAGCACTATAGTGTCTACTTATAAAATAGGGAGAAAAAATGGCGCTCACTGAAACAACAACAGCGAGAGATAATAAACCTGAGTTCTTTAACAACAACGAGAAGCAGATCAGTCCCCTGTCAGCATCTTCTTCTTGGTGTACTTTTGTTTGGACGTCGCTTGCCAGGGCGATGGTGCTACAAGCTTGGGCAACTTTTCCATGTTGGCAGACGGGAGCCAGGACGGTATGTCCAGCGGCGAAATCTCCAAAGCTTCCCACATCTTGGAGAGATCATCAGGATGACGAATTATTATCTGTCTGCCATTGATTGTGGTGCTAAGTCCAAAGGGGAAAAGCCACCTCATAGGCAGCTTCCTCTCCCTCAATGTAGCTGTGAGGGGCTTCAACGCCTTGCGTTTTGCTAGGGTGCTAGCTGCTAAGTCTTGAAACAATAGGATTTTGTTCCCCTCATAGATTATTTCTTCTCTCTCCCTTGCCGCTTTGAGAACTGCCGCTGTGTCAAGATAATTCAAGAGGGCACAAACTGTATCTCTTGGCGGGTCGCCTGCAGCAGGTTTAGGCCTAAGCGCCCTGTGCGCCCTTTCGATGGTGATAGTCTCAGCCCGCTCTTCTCCTACAAGCATGGCAAATATCTGTTTGACACTGTCCAATAGTGCTTCTGCCGCCACTGATTCGGGGATGCCTCTTAGTCTCACATTCTTTCTTCTCCCCCTATTCTCTTGGTCCTCTAAGTGGAGGTAGACGTTATCCACCTGGGAGCTGAGAGACTTCATTTGAGTTTGGAGGCCTTTGCTATGGTGTACTACCGCTATCTGGAAATCTTCCAGCGCTTCCACTCTTTGCCCCACGTGTGTTACCTCCGTTCTAATGGCCGCCAGCTCCGTCAGCACTGGTGACAGCGCCTGAGCCAAAGATTGTTGCAGGGAGTGCTGTAAGAAAGCTCTGGTAATCGGAGCAGGATCCAAATCTTCCGGCAGGTCCGACGGGGCACATGAGCTAGCGTCATCCGACTCCATGTCCAGAGCCGCGGCAGCTTCCTCCGCCGCCGCCATCTTTCCCCTCACTGCTGGAGACGCCGTCTTCTTATAGATATATTTATTCAAGTCTCCATGCGACTTTTTCACCTTGGTCGACTGGGTGACCTCCCCACCTCTCTCCTTGTTGAGTTTGCCCATAATCGATTCGGTCAGAGCTATGAAAAAGGCTGTTGGTCGGGTGCTATGGAGAGGAGCTCAGAGCTCACACGTCTTTCACCATGCTCAGTTGGCTCCGCCCCCCCTGAACTTGTTTATAATTTGTGCTGATTATAAAGGCTGAAAACATGATCCATTGTAGATCTGATATATGTGAACATGTCTTAAAGGGGTCTGGTCAGATGACCCATGTCCATAATGCATATGGATGTCGGATAGAGCCCCCACTAGAGAACTCCCTTATGAGCCAGGGCAGACAACCACCATGTAAGAACCTTACTTGCAACTGAGGTACTGGGCCTTCCATGCACTACAAGGATCATGGATGTTCATTAATTTCACTACAAATGAGTGGTCAAACAGACTAATGACTAACAGTTTATTGCTAGAAGTAGAGAAGTGACAGACATTTTAAAGTTTTTTTTTTTTTTTTTACAGGAGTACGATACCGATGACCTATTCCATCAGGGGGGTCCAACTCGGCACTGCTGCTGACCAGCTGTTTGAAGAGGCATGGTCTGTGTGCAGCTCAGTTCCATTCAAGTGAATGGGCCAAGACTGCAATACTAAGCACAGCCACTATAGACTATAGGCTGCTGTACTTACTGGAGTGCCACGACCTCTTCAAACAGCTGATACGTGGAGGTGCTGGGAGTCAGACCGACCACCGATCAGATATTGATGACTTATCCTGGGGGAAGGTCATCACCACTGTACTCCCTGGAAACTCCGTTAATAGGTTCTTTCACGAGGCAACCCCCTTAAAAGGAAATCTGTTCCCATGAAACTATACATCCATGCCTCCTGCTCTGTAACATGTCGCCTGGAGACTGCACAACATTTGCAATGACAGGCGCACTGGGATTCTCTTTAAAAATAAATAAAGTGTCCACTATGAACATTCAAGTTTAAAAGGGGTTGTCCGGGTTCAGAGTTGAACCCGGACATACCTCCATTTTCACCCCGGCAGCCCCCCTGACTGCTCGCGCAGGGCAAAGGCATTTTTTGGAGATTTGGTGACGTACCGGGGCTCTCCATGGGGCTGACAGGAAGCCCGGTGATGTCACTGGCACTGATGGGCAGGATTTAGCGCTGCCCTAGCCAGTAAAACGGCTAGGGCAGCGTTAAAAAGCCCACCCATCAGAGCCCTTGACATCACCAAACACACTACCGGGTGGAAGTTTCCACCCGGCAGTGTGTTATTGAAAACAAGAGACCTTGCCCTGCACTGCCTGGGTGAAAATAAGGGCATGTCCGGGTTCAGCTCTGAACACGGACAACCCCTTTAATATTTAGCATTGTGTGGCCAAACTTAACCATAATTCTTCTCCCATACCTGTATATCCATAGTTACATTCAGTGTTTGGGCACCAACAGCTGCCTGCTTTTCCTTTGCAATTCTCTCCTGCTCTTCTCGCAGTCTCTGCTCCTCCAGTTCTTTGCGTTTCTGAGCCTCCATTTCTTTACGCAATCTTTCTTGACGCTCTTGTTCCAACCTCTCTTGCTGCTCCTAGAAAAAAAACAAAACCATTACTTTAATTTGTGAGACATAAGAGGACAGAGATGAATGGAATAGAATCTCTCAATCATATGCCGACCTTCCTCTTGCGTTCTTCAGCCTCTTTGCGCTGTTGCTCTAGTTCCCTCTGTAACTGAAGTGCTCTCTCCCTTTCTAGGCGCTCCCTTTCCCTGTACAAATAAGACAAGGTTACGATACTATGGAAACACAGAACAGTCATAGGGCCCATGTTGTGGCAGAATGCTCACTCACTTTTCAGCTGCTAGTTGTCTTTCACGTTCCAGTTCCATTTTTTTGGCCTCAGCAAGCATTCTTTGCCTTTCCTGTTCCTCCTCTTCCCGCTTTTTCTGGAGAAGTTCTTCCTCCTAGAACACAAGTGTAGTACAAATCAATTGATACTTTAATAACTAAAATGGATTGTGTCATCTGAAAATGAGCCATTGTGCAAATCACGTTTTTAATGTTTAACATTTTTAAAGACTTAAATTTTCCATATCAATATCTATATTTGAACAAAAACCATAAAGTCATGCAGTTTTTACACTGATTAAAGCCTGTATTACACTGGAAGATTTTCTGCCAGATCGATAACGAGCTTTCGTAGTAAGGCTACTTTCACACCAATATCTCTGCTGGATCAGCAAAACCACTTCAGTTACTGATCATACAACCGTCTGCATCCGTTATGAACGGATCCGGTTGTATTCTCTTTAAAATAGCCAAGACTGATCAGTCATGAACACCATTGAAAGTTAATGGGGGACGGATCAGTTTTCTAATGTGTCAGAGAAAAGGGATCTGTGCCCATTGACTTACATTGTGTGTCAGGACAGATCTGTCTTGCTCTGTACCCAATCAGGGACAGAAAAACGCTACATGCAGCGTTATTCTGTCCGCGATGGGGACACAACTAAACAGAACGCATTCTGGTTCACTCCGTTTCGTTCAGTATTGTCTCCATTGACAATGAATGGGATCTGAAGGATCTCAATATCGGAAAGGGAAAGCCCAAGTGTGAAAATAGCCTTACACTCATTAACAATTATCTGGCAGTGTAATACTGCTACCAATTACCCATTGATCTCGTTCATCGAGCAATCGTGGTCTTTCAGCATGCTGAAAGATCACAATTTGTCGGTGGCAGTTCATGGTGTCTGATCACGATCTGCTACTGGCAAATTAACTAGACAGCATGGGGACAAGCAATTACATGCTGGGGAGGAGATTGCTGCATGTAATCATCAGTCTCCTCAGCTAGCAAGCATGCAATCGCCTGCAGAATCTGGCTGTGTGATACAGCCTTAAAGGGGTTGTCCAAGTTATAGTTATTGATGACCTATCCTCAGGATAGGTCATCAATATCAGATCGCCTGGTACAACACCCCGGCCGATCAGCTGTTTGAAGAGAAGGCGCATGCCGTGTCAGCGCTGCCGCCTCTTTATTGTTCACCTTCTCGCCGTTGCATCTGCAGCAGTGAGCAGGTGTAATTACACCTAACCTCCCCATTCATTTCAATAGGACGGATCGTTCCCATACACTTGTATAGGAGCGATCCGTACCATTTAAATTAATGGGACGGCTTGGGTGTAATTACACCTGCTCACCGCTGCAGATGCAACAGCAAGCAGGTAAACAATGAAGAGGCAGCGCTGGCATGGCGCGCGCCTTCTCTTCAAACAGATGATCTGATCGGCAGAGGTGTCGGACCCCAGCCAATCTGATATTGACGATCTATCCTTCGGATAGGTCATAAATAAATATAACTTGGACAACTCCTTTAAGCCTAACAGGCTCCACTTAGTCTGTACGGATCACTTTAATGCAGTTACCTGCTTCTGTCATTCTAATCATACCTGTGCCGATATCACCTTTGTGTACAGATAAGACAGGATCCACTATTCACAATGATCGTCAAAGCTACAATGACCTCTGCACAGGTCAGAGCATGCCTAGAAAACTCCCAAAGAAGTCAATGCGGTCTACTCCTCCTGACCATTGTGTATGGACCATGTGGCTCCTATAAAAGCAATTTTCTTAATGCTCTCTAAATGCGGCGAACAGCTCAGGCAAGATGGCTGCCCTCAATCTTCTTCAGGAAATAGAATTTAAAAAAAAGGAGCCAGACGCATAAGGTAACTATACACTGTAGTTTCTAGGGTACTGCAGCTCAGGTCCTATTCACTACAGTGTATGGCACAGTCTACTTCCAGTTACAAAATTAGTAGCTTCCAGAGACCCCTTTAATCTGATATCAATGACAAAACCTGAGGGTAGGTCATCAATATCTTACATACCGTTTAAAAAAAAAAAAAAAAAAGAAAAAAGCTAAGCTTTTAAATGATTAGGTTATTGGCTTCTCCAAACATACCAGCTGTTTAGCTTTCAGTTTCCGTGCTTCCTCCTCCTGCCGTCGCCTGTTCTCTACCTCCTCCTGTTTTTTAACAGTCATTTTCTTTTTGGCCTTCTCCTCAGCCAAGCGGTCCTCTCTCACCTGTGTTATGTCAAAGTAAAAGCATTGAACAGGGGGACTAACTCCAAGTCATTTTCTGTTTTAACCTACAGAAAGGCTTTACAAATATTGTTTGTGTACCACAGAGATAAAGCAATGAGATCAATATACAATTGCATAAAAGGATTATAGGTCAAAATGTTAGCTGCATGCTATTTCAGACTGGTAAGAGAACGACTGAAGTGTTCTGCTTAATTCCAAACTGATCCCAGGAGGAGTTATCACACTTTAGAAACCCTAGAAACATCTGCGTTAGGTCTTGGGGGGGGGGGGGGGAAACAAAACAAGAATTTGGAATTTAGGTGGGGCACCTTTTCACTCTTCTCATCTATTTGTGCAAGTTTCTGTTCCATTTTCTTCTTTTTCTCTTCTTCCAATTGCTCTACTCTCTCACGAGCCTGCAGGACCTTACGTTGACGCTCTTCTCTCCTCCTATATTTAACAAAACAAAACTAAAAAATTTAACATCAAGTAACAAAGGTTTTATTATACCTGAAATGTGCATATTTACTAAGAATTTAAAGGGATTCTGTCACCAGGTTTCACCCGTCAGCTAAAAATATGCTGATGTTCAGGGCGTCTTCACGATTCCTAATGTGGGCTTCTAAATGTCATCTGTAGGCTTATTTAGCTAAAAAAAAAACAGCTATTACTAACCTGACAAACAAATAAGGTGCCCAAGGGGATGTTGATGGATGCAAGGTGCCGGCCGCACCCACCGCCGTTCGTGCCCTGTGCCGCCTTTCCAGACTTCTGTGCCGCCTCTCGCCCCCCCCCCCCCGCCCTCCTCCTCCTGCTGTAAGATCTCACGCATACAGGGGTTGAGCAAAGTGCCGGCGCATGCGCACTTCGCTGTATGAAGCCAAATGGAGAGGTCTGCACGGGCGCATCAGGCAGAGCCCTGTGCGCAAGTGCGAGATCTTACAGCAGAAGGAGTGGGAGGGAGAGCGAGAGGCGGCACAGAGGATTAGGAGGCTGCGCAGAAGTCTGGAAAGGCGGCGCTGGGCACAAACGGCAGCGGGTGCGGCCGGCACCTTGCATCCATTAACATCCCCTTGGGCACCTTATTTGTTTGACTGACAGGTTAGTAATAGCAGTTTTTTTTAGCTAAATAAGCCTACAGATGACATTTATAAGCCCACATTAGGAATCGCGAAGACGCCCTGAACATCAGCATATTTTTAGCTGACAGGGGTGAAACCTGGTGACAGAATCCCTTTAAATTGTAAAAGTTACTACAGAGTTACTTACAACTTGAGTTCCTCCTGTTTGCGTTTCTTTCCCTCCTCTATTTTCTGCTTGCGTAGAACTTCAGCCGCCTCTTTCTTGCGGAGAGTTTCCAGGCGTTGGCGCTCTTTCTCCTATGAATTTAAAAGAGATAAGTACTTACATTAAACCCCCACCATAAATACAATCTTCGGGAGGGGGAGAGAAAAAGAAAAAAAAAGAAAAAAAAAAAAAAAAAAAAAAAACACAGAACACCTGCCACCAAGCCTTGTGACTCATCCCTTGCCCTGACAAAACAGATCTCAGACACCAGTGACATCTTTAAAGAGTTGATAAGTACTTACATCTGTCTGGATATAGCGAAGGGGGGGAAAAAATATTACATAGTAAGTAAACAAACAAAAAAAAAAAACACGCGCAAAATAAGTGCATTATAAGCAGACATGTTCTGATTAGTGTTGAGCAAACTTCTGTTTTCATGTTCAGTTTCGGGACATCTAAGGATTCCGCTACCATGGACCATAACTTATGGTCCGTGGTATTGGAATCCATAACGGAATTCTTAGATAATCCGAAGCTTGTACGCCGAACTTGAAAACAGAAGTTTAGTCAACACTAGATTTTTAAGATCATGGATTAGAGCAAAGTATTTTTTTTTTAGAATGTACCTACTTTCAGGTGGCTCATAATATTACATTTCTGCCCAATTTCTCTCCATTACACGACTTGTACCTGACTTTTTTAGTAGTCTGTCCCCTTTGCAGGCTCCATCTCTAATTTTCAATTCAAACTGAGCTACAGGGTGAGGCCATCTACTAAGATCTTATATACACAACACATATTGGAAAGTCAACTCTGCTCCAATATACTCCTACCACTCAGAAGCACCCTAAAAGGACATTTGAGAATTACTCAACAGCACTGATGTGTGATTCAAGCACTCAGGACTAGAAAAGTCAGCTGCTCCAGCCTGTCTTGAGCCATGTAACCGTGCCGCTGATTTCCCAATGAACAAGCAAACATTGTTTATGCAGCACATTAAAAGGGTTGGCAACTTGGTCCACTGTTGATGAATGTTACCAATATAGACTTTGTTGATATTCGCCATTTTCTATATTTCATGAGATATGCCTTGTAGGCCAAGTCTTTTGTACTGTCCGCACAGATGTCCTGTCCATAAATTAGCTGCTGATGCACGTGATCTACTAACATGACCAGGCAAATCACTTACAATGCACCTGCACTGTGGCAACTCTAGAGAGTGTTAGAATGAAGGAGACCGAGTGATGTGTCTGGTCACATGACCCTCCATCAGCGGTCATCCTATGGACAAAACCTTTATGCAGACAGCACAGAAGACTTAACAACCAAGGAAACATGGCGCACAATATCAAATTCTGTATTAAGTGCCACACAGTCATCTTACAAAGACAGTCATTCAACAGTGGACAAAAAAAAAACAAAAAAAAAAAACACATTTAAAGTGCTGAATGCCATATGATTAAAAGTAGCCAGGAAGTGGCCAACCACTTTAAATCAATTTATGGGCAGCAGAATATGCTGAATAAGCAGCGATCTGCTGCCCGGAAACAATGAATCTGTACGAGGAAGGGCGATTGCCTCCATTGACAAGCAGTCAATTATTGGAAAGGAACTGTTCATTCCCGACAACTGCTTCCTCAGTCGGCGCATGTAAAAGGTGACTTTATGCCATTCTTTAGATATTACAGTGTCAACTGCCCAGGGTCCCTACTGAATGAGCACAGATCAAGACTTCTGAGCACTGTATGGGAGCCAGAGATGAAGTCTTATCTTTTGCATTGTAAGAGTACCATACAGCATGTCTCATGAAACGTGTAGTCAATGTTTCTTTAGCCTAATAAGTTCCACATACCTTGGGGTCTACTTTCAGAGGAGTGTTGCGCTTTATAAAGGATTTTGCAATGAGACATTTCCCAATAGAGCCTGGAGTCATTAGCAGTTGATTTTTCTGTACTGTATGCAGGAAAGTCCTCATATGAGGAGGCGGCTTTATAACCTAAAGAGGCAGATTGAGATAACCACAATTAACTACATTACAGCCTAATGTGTCATCAGAAAATTAAGACTTTTGGGTGAGGAAATTTTTTTTATTCTATTTAAAACCACCATAAATTCCAGCTGTTTTTGCACTGGCCACTAAGCCTAATAGGGGTCACTTCTTGGTCTGTGCAGATAACTTTACTGTAGTTACCTGCTTATCTATCATTCTAATCTTGCCTGTAATAAAGCAATACCACCATTTACAATATGATTTTCAAAGCTCATCTATTCTTTCTTTGTACAATGACCTCTGCACAGGTCACAGAGCAGGCCTAGAAAACTCTCCCATAGAAGCCAATGAGGTCACGTCCTGACTTGTGACCATGGAACATGGGGCCGCCGTCAAGAAATTTTTAATGCTGTTACCATGCTCAGGTAAAATGGCAACCCCATAACAAGTCCAGAAAACGTTAAAAAAAAAAAATGCTGGAAATAAAATCTGATTAGAAAAAAAAAAAAAAAGGAGATGTGACACCATCTGGTTTTAACTGGCAGATAACATTTTTGGCGACACATTTCCTTTAAGAGGATGTAAACTTACTTTACTGGGAGGACATGGGGGAGAAGGAGTCTTCTTCCTAGGAGGAGAGTTCACTTGCTCATTAATGGATTGGTCACCATCAGATAGATCATCCATAGCACGCTTATAACTTTTCCTCCTGCTGTAAGAGAATTGATACCATTTATAAAGCTACAATACACCAATATGTATTGGCCCCCAGATGAAGTTTGCAAAAAGGCACAATTCAAGGCAAACCTCAGAACAGTCATTGATAATGGCCCTTAAATCCCAGCTTTTAATAATTCATCAGGTTTATTGCCTCCTACGCCAAAGGCACTTTAGGCATTTACCTTATAGTTTGATCATCCGTGTCTGAAACAGTTTCTGTAAAGAGCAAAAAAAAAAAAAATATATACGTCAGATTTATAATAAGGTATTTAAGTTCTCTGAAATCACCACCTAAATAAAAGGGAATCTGATTAGAAATAACTCTCACTTTTAACTCATTAAAGTTTGTTGTTTCAGGCAATTTTTCAGAAGGAGCTGTGTGTGTACGAGGAATAACTTCCCGGCCTTTGTATCTGAAATTTTTTAGCCGATTTCATCTCTGCAATCAGTTACTCCAAGTTACTAGCTGGTTTCATGTTTGCCCATACACAGGGCATAAACAGGGACCCCTGCTTCCTAACTCTCCAAAGCACACCCTCAGAAGCTATGGAAGACATTATCCGGCAGAATTATGCAGTTTAATTAGCTGTTGGATTAATATTTAATCTGATAACCTCTACAATAGCTTTAAGGGGGTTCTCCTTTAAAGGGTTGACCCATGTGGGACACTGATGACATATCATTAGGATGTCAAACACTGGCTCCATGTGTCATAAGACGTTTTTAAGTTTTCAGAGCTAATGAAAGAAAGCATTATATCTTAAACATGTCAAAATGATACCAACCAGCAGTCATCTGTTGAGGCTCAGAGTCGGCCTGCTTGCTAATTGCGATCTTGTTAAAAGCCCGTGTTCGCAGAGAACGTTTATGGTCTTCAGGGGCCTAGAAAAGTGGCAAGTGTGCAACATTACTACACGTTTGATCAAAGAGCTTGACAAATATTTAAAGGGATGCGCAGGGTCCAGGTAAATAAAAGGCTGTGCAATCTCTCAATATAATGGATTTCAATTTAGACACCAATATGTTTGCAGTCAGTGGCTATAAATCCTATTTGCATCCAGAAAGTTAACTCTGTACAGACTTATACTTCAGAGATGGATATTTATCCAGTCTAGACAATCCTCTGAAGTAAACAGATCAGTAGTCCTATGTCCTAACAATCGGCTGTGATATCTGTGTATAAAATGTAATACACTTGGAGCCAAGGGTATTTAAGCACTGGGACTGCTGTGTTGTCAGGAGCAAAACATTGCTCATAATTCAGGACCAGTAAATAAGTAAGAGTCTGTTCACACGTGTTGTGCTTTCTGGTATAAACTGCCAGATAGACCACACTGATTGAAGTCCATCAGGTTCTACCAAGGTGTCTGAAAGTTTATTTTAAGAAAAAAATGGATACTTTTGACGGAACTGTCGGGGGGGGGGGGGGGGTTTGTGTGGTCTGGACTACAGAAGTGTGCGGCTTTATCATGCTGTCAGTATCATTCTGTTACAGAAAGGTCAGGCAGAGGCACACAGCATTAGTAAATCATGATAATGCCATGCGCTTTTGTAGTCCAGACCCCACAATCGCCCTCACATGGAGCGCGATTCCCACAAAGGACACGCTCGTGTGAAAGAGCCCCAATTCAATCCCAGTGTACTAAAGAGTATGCTCAATAGGGTCTGTCCTGTACCACAAGGGTTCATAGTTTTGGTGGAACGTGGCAGAGCCTCCAAAGCAAATGTCGATAGAACCATAGCCAATTCACATATACAACTAACCATTTACTGCTGCTACATATGTAAACAATTGTGTCCTTACCTCCTCAACAGGTTGGGCAGTTTCTGGTCTGTAAAAGAAGTTATAATATGTGTGAAGAAAGGAAATGTACAAGTTTAGGTGTACACTTCACCTACAGTAATATTTCACTGCAGTCTGAGGAACTTTGTTTTGGCTTTCGTTATACTGTGCTTATTGGGAGGTATCTTAATATATAATCTTTTGTGCATAAAAAAAATGGCCCACATTTACTAAAGTGTCTGCGCCACATCTGTATAAAATATATATACGCAAATACTTTGCTGGAAATGGGGCAGGAGCTAAAAATGCACCATTTTGTATCAAAGTTTCGGGGGCAATTCTAGCATAAAAATCTCTCAAAGTAAGCCAACCAATAGTTGGTATAGTCAATGAAAAGCGTCTATCCCTGCACTAGATTTATCCTCCAGCCTAAGCCTGTGATAAATCTGATGCAGGTCTTATAGGATCAGTAAATTTGGGCCAATGTGCACAGTTCTAAGAGCTACGGATACAAAAACCAGTGCGAGACTGATCCATAAAGGCAGCCTTATGGGAAAGGGCAAGTAAAGGGTACATCAGTGCTCCAAAATCACAGCTCAGCAACAGAAATTCTAACTACAGTACAACTGACAGTACATATCCTATAAAAGTTACATAAAAGATGTTAGAAAAAGTGAAATTGCTCCTACTTGATTTTCACAGTGATTTCGTCATCAACTATTTCAACAGAGCTCTGGTCTAAAAAGGAAAAAAACATAATATAAGATATAAAACCTGCGGGGTAACATACTGCATATACAGCACCAATGCTTTGGACACTTACAGCTCTTATAGCTAGAAGAAGTTGATATCTCTGAAGTTTTCTTCCGTGAAACTGAGCGGCGAATGGATTTACGCACGGCTTCTTTGGTCATACTTTCACGTTTGTTAGCGAGAGAGTACTGGTTAGCCAGAGATGCTCGACAGCTGGTTGATTTCCGTCCAACGATGCTACGGCGGACAGACCGACGGTCAGATTTTGACCCTGTGGGTGTCACACTGTAGTTTGACAGTTCAAGAGCAAGCTGCTTTGCATCTTGTGCAATAGGCGGAGGAGAGTCAAGTGTTAGATCTATAGACCCTGCTTGCACCTTAGGTGTGGAGCTGTCGGCAATCTTTAATTTGGCTGCAGTGCGACTATTTTTCTCAGGAGTGACAGGAGCTGATGGCTCATCAGTAGAGACTGCTGGTGGAGCAGGTGGGATAGGTGGTGCAGAGGAAGTTGGAACAACAGTTTCTAGGAGAGGATTTTTTTCCATAGAGACTGACTTAATCACCTCTGAGAGCTGCACCTCTGCACTACGACGTTCCTCTGAACTAATCTTCACCTGCAGAACACGGTCTGTAGGCATCAATGTGTCTTCTAGTGGTTTCTCAGCTACAGGCATGCATGTTATGCTGGCTTGTGCCTTGGATCTTGTCATTTTCTTAGGCTGCTGCTCGGTCTCATCCTTAATGGATGTATCTAGTGGTTTAGCTATATTTCGAGAAGACAACCTGCGTACTGATGTGGTCCAGCTGACACTACTTTTCCTCCTGGATATCCTGTAGAAACAAGGTGGAGATTTATTAATCTTCTCTTAAATTTGGTACATCATCTTCTACCAGCCTGGTCTAGTTTTAAGCTGCCTACACTTAATATAGTGGCTCATGACGTGTGAAAGATCTGGTGCATCCTACTAGACATGTTACACAACCTTGTCTAGTTTACTTTAGACCAATAGTGTGCCAAAGCTTTGATGCAATTTGGTACATTTCAACCTACAAACCCCCCCCCCCCTTTATTTTTTTTTTTAAGAGCCTTTTCTAAATTTCAATAAAAATCGGAAAAAAAAAAGAAACATCTAGCGAGGTGCAAAGTGTCTAAAATGCATATTACATCTGGGGCAAGGCTTGTAATGCCAGTCTTCTTCCAAAGAATTCTGGTGTATTTGGCTTATTAAAATCTCCACCAAGGTGTTAAAAGGAACCCGAGATGAGTCCTGTCCCTGAGATGAGGCAGGGACAGGACTCATCTCAGGTTAATTTGCATATGTATCAAATCTTTTTTTTTTTTTACACAATAAAAGCACACAGAGCTATGGGGGCTGGGTATTGCGGATGTGCTAGCAACCCATGTCCTCAGCTCTATACCCAAAATCCAGGTAACAGGTTCCCTTTAAACATTTTTCCCCTGTATTAAGTCACAAGGCTTAGTTGCCAATGCTCCTCTTACCTGCGCCCACTGGGATCTCGATTCTCAGGCACAATCGATGTTCTCTTCTTTCTACGTCTCTTCTGAGATGGAGTCTTTGGCATTAGCTCTGGCTCAGCAGTGAAATCACTGATAACAGAAATCACATGCATTTAGAAAACATTCTGCATAGCGCAATACACGGACAAGCAGATAACATAACCAACGCAGATTACTGCCCATAAGCAAGTTGTTTTTACTTCTCTTCACCACCTCTAGGATAGATTCTTACTTTTGTCTGAAGACTTGGTAAGTCATACCCCAGACTGTAGTAGCCAAATAGGTGCAGTGTGATGTAGTCTGTACCTATAGAACCTTGCTGTAGGTCAGCAAAGAACGTAACAGAAGCCTATACACCAATCTGTGGTCATTCCATATGGAATTCACAGCTGATGAACACGTAGGACACTACTGCTAGGTGTCTAGTCATTCTAAGGCCTCATGCACACGACCGTTGTGCCGTTTTCTTTTTTCGCGGACCCATTGACTTTCAATGGGTCCGTGGAGAGAGAAAAAAAAAACAAAAAAAACTGAAAATGCACCGTTTTGCAGCCGCATCAGTGATCCCTGTCCGTCCAAAAAATAGGACCTGTCCTATTTTTTGACCAACGGTTCACGGACTCATTAAAGTCAATGGGTCCGTGAAAAAACACGGATGCACACAAGATTGGCATCCGTGGCCGTAGGTTACTTTTACACAGACGGATCTTCGTGAAAACTCAGATCCGACAGTATATTCTAACAGGCGTTCCCATGGTGATGGGGATGCTTCAGGTTAGAATATACTAAAAGAACTGTGTACATGACTGCCCCCTGCATTTAACACATTGGTGGCCAGTGCGGCCGGCCCCCCCTCCCTCCCCTGTAGTACTGTAGATTCATTGGTGGCCAGTGGGCCCCCCCCCTCCCTAATAAAATCTCCCCCCTATCATTGGTGGCAGCGGAGAGTACCGATCGGAGTCCCAGTTTAATCGCTGGGGCTCCGATCGGTAACCAGGATGCTACTGCAGTCCCGGTTGCCATGGTTACTTAGCAATTTGTAGAAGCATTATACTTACCTGCGATGTCTGAACCAGGCCGGGCGCTCCTCCTACTGGTAAGTGACAGATCTGTGCGGCGCATTGCTTAATGATCTGTCACTTACCAGAAGGAGGAGCTCCCAGCCAGTCACAGACATCGCAGCTCGCAGGCAAGTATAATGCTTCTAGAAATTGCTAAGTAACCATGGCAACTGGCCTCGAATGAATCTACAGTACTACAGGGGAGGGAGGGGGGGGCGGCCGCACTGGCCACCAATGTGTTAACTACAGGGGGGGGGGGGGGGGGGTTCTGCCCCCGACTGCCTGGCAGCAGTCATGTACACAGTTCTTTTAGTATATTCTAACCTGAAGCGTTCCCATGGTGATGGGGACGCCTCTGTTAGAATATACTGTCAGATCTGAGTTTCACAATGTAACTCAAATCCGATGGTATATTCTAACAGAGGCGTTCCCATGGTGATGGAGACGCTTCAAGTTAAAATATACCATCGGATTGGAGAAAACTCCGATCCGATGGTATAAAAGGGACTCCTGACTTTACAATGAAAGTCAATGGGGGACGGATCCGTTTGCAATTGCACCATAGTGTGTCAACGTCAAACGTATACGTCCCCATTGACTAGCATTGTAATTCAGGACGGATCCGTTTGGCTCCGCACAGCCAGGCGGACACCAAAACGACTTTTTTCATGTCCGTGGATCCTCCAAAATTAAAGGAAGACCCACAGACGAAAAAAAACGGTCACGGATCACAGACCTACGGACCCCGTTTTTGCGGACCTTAAAAAAAAAAAAAAAAACGTCGTGTGCATGAGGCCTGTATTAGCACAGCTACTCAAACAGATTAAGTTACTTGGGATCTTAAGCTGCCAAACCCACCTGCTGAACATCTTTCTGGCTGCATCTTCTATCTCCTGGAGCCATACCATATGCTTGCTGTCTAGAAGACGAAAAAAATCCTCTGTCTTGCGGGCATAAACCTGCAGAAGCTGTGAAAGGCTCTCCGGATCGTTCATGGTGGCACCTGTAGAGAAAGTAGAAATAGAGCTTAGGCCAGATTTAAATGGCTTGTATTAAAGGGGGTTTAGGAGACCCATTTTCAGATTGGTGGTAGGTTAGGCGCTTCTGCCTTGTCACAGTATACCAAGCATAGTGCTGTTTATTGGATAGCGGCTCTGCTTGCTATCACAGCTCAGCCCTATTCACTTGAATGGGACCTAGCTGCAAAAAGGCCATGTAAGCAATGAACATAATGTCACTGGTCCAACAAGATGCAGCAGCTCCGAAGCCTCTTCTGACAGCTGGTCGTCATAAGACGTTTTTCGGGAATGATTTGAAATGGCCGCTAGCAACCTGTCTGAGAACATGAGCAGGACTGGTTGCCTCCATTTGCAGAGCTGCATGGGGGTGGGGGCTCACTACACTCTGATGGGATATCATAGGTAGGAACATATCAGTCCCATCTTGTGTAGAACAGTGTAATACAGTCCTGATCAAAAGTTTAAGACCACTTGAAAAATGGCAAAAAATCCTATTTAGCATGGCCGGATCTTAACAAGGTTCGAAGTAGAGCTTCAACATGCAACAAGAAGAAATGGGAGTGAGACAAAACATTTTTTTGAGCATTCAATTTAATGAAAACAATGAATAAACTGAAACAAGCTGTTTTTCAGCTGATCAAAAGTTTAGGACCACACCTCCAAAAAAGCCCTAACCCCCCCACCCCAAATAGAAATACAACTTCCAAACATGAACTCAGTGATGAGTAGCTCTGCCGTTATTGTTGATCACTTCAAAAATTCGTTTCGGCATGCTTGATGCAAGCGTTTCCATGAGGTCAGTGGGAACATTTCTCCAAGTGGTGAAGATGGCCGCACGAAGGCCATCTACTGTCTGGAACTGTTGTCCATTTTTGTAAACTTCCCTTGCCATCCATCCCCAAATTTAGATCAGGGGAACACGCAGGATGGGCCAAAAGAGTGATGTTATTCTCCTGGAAGAAGTCCCTTGTCCTGCGGGCATTGTGTACTGTAGCGTTGTCCTGTTGAAAAACCCAGTCGTTACCACACAGACGAGGGCCCTCAGTCATGAGGAATGCTCTCTGCAACATCTGGACATAGCCAGCGGCCGTTTGACGCCCCTGCACTTCCTGAAGCTCCATTGTTCCACTGAAGGAAAAAAAAGCACACAAGAGCATTATGACGCCCCCTCCACTGTGGCGCATAGAAAACATCTCAGGTGGGATCTGCTCGTCATGCCAGTAACGTTGGAAACCATCAAGGTTAAATTCTTTCTCATCAGAGAATAAAACTCTTTCTTCCACCTTTGAATGCCCTATGTTTGGTGCTCTCATTCAAAGTCCAAACAAGCAGTTATGTGGCGTTCAAGGAGACGAGGTCTTTGAAGACGTTTTTTGTTTTTGAAGCCCTTCAGTCTCAGATGCCGTCTGATGGTTATAGGGCTGCAGTCAGCACCAGTAAGGGCCTTAATTTGGGTCGAGGATCATCCAGTGTCTTGACGGACAGCCAATTGGATCCTCCGGCTTAGTGCTGAGGAAATTTTTGGGGTCTTCCACTTGACTTTTGTTCCATAACCCTCAGGATCATTTAAGAAATTCCAAATGACTGTCTTACTGCGTCCCACCTCAGCAGCGATGGCGCGCTGTGAGAGACCCTGCTTAGGCTACTTTCACACTTGCGTTCGGGGATCCGCTTGTGAGTTCCGTTTAAAGGCTCTCACAAGCGCCCCCGAACGGATCCGTCCAGCCCTAATGCATTCTGAGTGGATGCGGATCCGCTCAGAATGCATCAGTATGGCTCCGTCTGTCCTCCGCTCCGCTCAGCAGGTGGACACCTGAACGCTGCTTGCAGCGTTCGGGTGTCCGCCTGGCTGTGCGGAGGCAAACGGATCCGTCTAGACTTACAATGGAAGTCAAAGGGGACGGATCCGTTTGAATTTGACACTATATGGCTCAATTTTCAAACTGATCCGTCCCCCATTGACTTTCAATATAAAGTCAAAACGGATCCGTTTGCATTACCATGAAGAAGAAAATAAAAAAAAAAATTTTTTTTTTTGTTCATGGTAATGCAAACGGATCCGTTCTGAACGGATCTAAGCGTTTGCATTATAGGAGCGGATCCGTCTGTGCAGATACCAGACGGATCCGCTCCGAACGCAAGTGTGAAAGTAGCCTTATGCAGTTCAACAACCCGACCACGAGAGTTTTTTTGCCTTTGCCATCACAACGTGCGACTACCTGACAGAAAATGACAATGAATCCACGTCTTTGCACAGATTTGGACTTTTAAAGGCATATGGTCCTAAACTTTTGATCAGCTGAAAAACAGCCTGTTTCAGTTTAATCGTTATTTTCAATTAATTGAATGCTCAAAAAATGTTTTGTCTCACTCATTTCTTCTTGTTGCAGGTTGAAGCTCTACTTGGAACCTTGTTAAGATCCGGCCATGCTAAATATGATTTTTTGCCATTTTTCAAGTGGTCTTAAACTTTTGATCAGGACTGTACGTAGTCAAGTCCCTGTGCAGCTCTGCAAGTGGTGGCAACCAGCCCAGCACTCATTCTAGGACAGGCTGCTAGCAGCCATATTAGTTTCCACAAAACCCCATTAAACTCCAAGAAAACCCGTTTCAAAGGGATTCTCTGGGCTACAAGATAAAAGTAATCAATATTAGATCAGAGGGGCTGACACCCCAATGATCAACTATTTTAGGCTGCCAAGACACCATACACTAACAGTGTATGATGCAGAAGCAAAAACCTCCGTACATCGTAGTTTCCAGCGCACCGAAGCTCAGCTTCTATTCACTGGAGTGGGAGCTGGGCTGCAGTACCCCAGCATGGCCACTACATAGTGTATGGCGCCGTCTGCTTCCAGCTCCGTACACTGTACAGTTCCAGGTGCTGCTGTCTGAAGCAGATCAGTGGTTGGGTGCTGGGTGTCAGACCACCACCACTATATTATTGATAATTTATCATACGGATGTCTTGTGCCACAGTATACGAGTACTGTAATGACTGCAATACAAACATAAGAGCGTGTCCTCTCATCCTCTACCATGAAGGAAGGAACAGGGAGACGAGTACAACGTCATGAGATCAGAGGACACTGTTCACACTGCATGATGACCAACACTCAGCAGGGAGGCAGACATCAGTCTCTTATGCTGGCTGTGCATCTTCCCTGATGCTGGAATGAAGCCTGCTAATTCACCGAGCCCTGCGGTCATTGATTCAAGGCCGACACCCAGATACGCCCTTGCACTTTTCTCCCCCAATGTGCTAATTGAGGTCACCTCTGGCCCTGACCTCTACACGTCCACAAGCCGCTCCTCTATGAAGTGGCTACTTCCTCGTGCACCAGGATTTTGCAAGTTCAATCTGTATGATATACCCATTTTCCTTCAAGGAATGGACCCTGTATAACTGCACATACAGATGTTAGGGGCGGAGGTGGAGCAGAGGAAGAAGAAGTGCAACATGGGTTTGGTTGGTGCTACATACAGGATGGAGATAAACCAGAGGGATACATGGGGAACACAGGTCAGGAGAATCCAAAATAAAAAAAAAGCACGGGGAAGACGTCCATGAGGTGGTCAAGTACATGAACATACCACAGTAGTCAGAGACCTGAGCCTCTTAGTAAAGCCTGCGGGCTTACATGCGACCAGTGTGAAAAATGGTCGTCTTTAGTAAATGACCGCTGCCGTCTGCAGTCCTGGGCTAGGACTACACAACAATAAGTCCCAACTACATGGCGAGGAGTGTCACACAACATTAGGCCTCAATCTCCCACCCGCTGCTATATTCAGTTCTAAGGCTACACCACGACGTGTCAAACGTCAGTCATGTAACTTCATGGCGTCACTACAGCAGTCAGACAGAAATCCAACTTGGATGGATTTTTTGCCACTGTGGCAGTGCGACACCACGACTTCTCTGCGACACGTCGCTGTGTAGCCCTGGAACCGAATATAGCAGCCACCGGGGGATTGGTGCTCTTCATCTAATGGGAGCGGAGCTGCAGTACACTGTCAAGGGGTCGTTTCAAGCCCCACCACTGCTTAGGCCGGGTTCACATTACGGTCTTGTTTTCTATTCTTCTGAACCATCAGAAGAACAGAAAAATAATCCTTTATTTTAGGCATCCGTTATGCTCAGTTGTGCACATTTTGCATCCGTTTTAGCCTAAGCCACGCTATTTTAGACTGAAAAAAAGGCCTAGCCATAGTATTTTTTTATTCGGTCTAAAAAAAAAAAAAAAAAAAAAAAGAAACACACAGATCTCTGAAGGAAATGGCTAAAACGGATGTAAAGCTCTTGTGAGCAGGGCCCTCACAGTCCTCTTGGTTTAATGGTTGCCCTGTTTGCAGCTGTTATTTATGACCGTTTGTACTTGAACCTCCTGAGTGTAAAGCGCTGCAGAATATGTTGGTGCAAAATAACTAAAGATAATCATAATTAGCGTCCATTCACACGTCCGCAAATTGCGTATCCGCAAAACACCGAGCCAGCACTGCAATAGAAATGTCTATTCTTGTCCGCACTGTGTGCTTTCTGCATCTTTTCCGGCCCCATTGAAAATGCATGGGTCTGCAACTGTTACGCATAATTACGGAAGGGATCTGGACCCATTCAACAGACATGTGAACGGACCCTTACTAGGATCTGTTTGTTTTCTGACAGATTAGAAGAAAACGGGAAAACGAAACAGCGATGTGAACCTGGCCTTAGTTTCTGGCACTGGCACCTGCCAAAAAGCTGATGTGTGGAGGTGCCACATGTCAGAGCACCTACTGATCTATAGGCTGTATTACAGTGGCTGATAATCGCTAACACTTGTTAGTGATCATCTTGCAGTGTAATTATTTCAGAAGACTTAAAGGTGGGAAGACAATGTAATAAAGCAGCACGAAATGCAAGCAGAATGCTTGGATGTATAGGGAGAGGTATAAGCAGTAGAAAGAGTGAAGTGCTTATGCCGCTGTACAGATCACTAGTGAGACCTCACTTGGAGTATTGTGCGCAGTACTGGAGGCCATATCTCCAGAAGGATATAGATACTCTAGAGAGAGTTCAGAGAAGAGCTACTAAACTAGTACATGGATTGCAGGATAAAACTTACCAGGAAAGGTTAAAAGACCTTAATATGTATAGCTTGGAAGAAAGAAGAGACCGAGGGGATATGATAGAAACTTTTAAATACATAAAGGGAATCAACTCGGTAAAGGAGGAGAGCATATTTAAAAGAAGAAAAACTACCACAAGAGGACACAGTTTTAAATTAGAGGGGCAAAGGTTTAAAAGTAATATAAGGAAGTATTACTTTACTGAGAGGGTAGTGGATGCATGGAATAGCCTTCCTGCAGAAGTGGTAGCTGCAAATACAGTGAAGGAGTTTAAGCATGCATGGGATAGGCATAAGGCCATCCTTCATATAAGATAGGGCCGGGGCTATTCATAGGATTCAGATATATTGGGCAGACTAGATGGGCCAAATGGTTCTTATCTGCCGACACATTCTATGTTTCTATGTAATTACTGCCACCGACTGCCCGATGAACAAGCAAACGCTCGTTCATCGGGCAATTCTGATTTTTAAGCATGCTTAAAAATCAGCGCTTGCCCGTAGCAGATGGTGCTGTCTAATAGCGACCTGCCGCCGGCAAACAGCATGAGGACAAGCGATGGCATAGCGAGCACTTCTCAACACGCTGCCGAGGAGATCGCTGCGTGTAATATCAGCAGTCTACTCCGCCAGCGATTGCTGGGAAGGAACGATTCCCTCCTGACAATCGCTTGCTGATCTGCCCGTCTGATGGAGGGCCAGCCATCGTCATCTCCTTGCCTGGACGTTTAACAACCACAGTAGAAAATAAAAACCATCAATTCAACGAGAAGATCCCGGCTCTCAGATGAGACAAAGCAACATCAATAACAAAGTATCACAATTCAGTAAGCGACACAAAGCTACAGAAACACATCCGAAGCACAAGACAACTGCCCCGTAGGATGCTAGCTCATAAGGGAACGATTTTCTGAGAATAGCCGCTATGATCCTCCGGTCGGAAAGTCACGGGTCACGCTTCAGCCATACATGCATGTGTCCCTCCATGTTCGTGCACATGCCCTCACTAGCTGCTGGGCAAACACTCATCCAGGCGCCAGCTATCCCTCACGATGCCCTCTATATACTTGGCAGAGCATGCAGGTGCAGAGTGATAAGCTGGGGCTAGAGTTCTCATTTAAAAGGGGTATCCCCACCTCAGACACCGTGGACATATCTGGGACACGCACCTACACCAAGGACAGATCCCTAAAAGTGGTGATCACACTGTGCAGCCGCAATCCATTTCTATGGGGAAAGCGATTGGCGGTGTCTGAACCTGGGGTCCTGCAGCCACCACCTTCCCCCGCTCCGTTCTTGATGTAGGTGCGGGTCCCAGAGGTGGTACCCGCACCTATCAGACAATCCTAGTGATATGCCCCTTTAATGAGTCACCTGAGAACAAAAGGATGGGGCACATCAAATTCAACGTGTTAGATTCTCGTTTGCCCCCCCCCAATATGACATCATGTCAGGATGATTGTAAGCTCTTGTGGGCAGTGTCTTCTCCCCCCGCCCCCTTTACTTGTATTTTCATATTATCTATGTGTACCCCCAATGTTTACCTAGGGCTTACAGTCACCTTAATTAGAGGGGTTCTGCAGGACTGAAGCACCCATAGACCTATCCTCAGATCAGGTCATCACTATCAAACTGGTGTGGGCCCACCTCCTGGTCAGATGTTTTTGGCACCTGTGAGGGTGCTGGGTGTCAGACCCAGGTCAATCTGAAATGGACGGCCTGTCTGGTCACGGATGACCCATGTGCTGCCCGCATCCATTACACAGAACATGTCCTACTCTTGGCCGCAAACACAGAACCATTAAAGTCAACGGACCCACAAAAAAAAAAGCCTATGGGCAGGTTCCAGCTGACATGCGTGTACATGTGCACTGTATCCATACACGAGGGGAGCTCTACACGGAGCAAACCCCCCCCTGTACATAGCGGAGGCTCCTCGGTAACCAGTCCTCACACTACACCGAGCGCGGTGCAGGCCCGGCCGGTGAACAGGCTGCGCCATAAGTAAATCCCCGGGGAACAAAGCGCCTGACCGCACGATAATGTAACAAGGGTTAGTGCTCCGCTCCTGAGCCCTTACCTCTCCCGTGTCCGGTCCCCCGAGTTACAATTCCCCGTAGCTGCTTTCTATCCCGCGTCTCTAGTTCCCCGGCTCTGGAGACCTTCCTTCCTCTCCCGCCCAAACCGTTCAAATGGTTCAAATCCTAACGGCTGCAGCCAGAGGTGAGGTGACGTCGCAGGGGAGGAGCTAGGGAACCATAGAGTCGCCTTGTCTCCGGACAGAAGGCCCACGACAGAAAAATGCGCTTCGGTCACGTGACGAAGAGCAGTCGCTCAAAATATTCCATTCTATTGTGCACCAGAGGGGAGGGGACGTTAGATAATCACCGCCTGTAAATACTCGGTGCCTGTCACAAGGTGGCGCACTACGAGAATGGCAGCAGCAGTTCCTGGCCAGTATATATAGCTGAAGCCGCTGGGGTTCTTTACCCGATTGACTTTCAGCGCGGCTGTAACCGTCCTGTCACTGGGAGTACTGGGGGAGGTTTGTCAGATCTGCTGTAAAGAAGAACTGGCTTAGTTGCACACAGCAACCAATCAGATTCCACCTTTCATTATTCAGAACTCCTTTTAAAAATGAAAGGTGGAATCTGATTGGTTGCTGTGGGCAATTAAAACCAGTTTTGATAAATCTCCCCTTGGTATTTGGCAGGTTGCAGACACAGTGCAGTGGCCCGGATAATGGGGGTCGTTTATCAAACTGGTGTAAAGTAGAAGTGGCTTAGGCTACTTTCACACCTGCGTTCGGTGCGGATCCGTCTTGTATCTGCACCGACGGATCCGCACTGATAATGCAAACACTTGTATCTGTTCAGAACGGATCCGTTTGCATTATTCTTTAAAAAAAAAAAAAGTCTAAGTCAAAACGGATCCGTCCTGACTTACATTGAAAGTCAATGGGGGACGGATTTGTTTTTAATTGCACCATATTGTGTCAGTGAAAACGGTTCCGTCCCCATTGACTTACATTGTAAGTCAGGACGGATCCGTTTGGCTCCGCATCGTCAGGCAGACACCAAAACGCCGCAAGCATCGTTTTGGTGTCCACCTCAAAAGCGGAACGGAGACCAAACGCAGCCAAATTGATGCATTCTGAACTGATCCTTATCTATTCAGAATGCATTGGGGCTGAACTGATCCGTTTTGGGCCGCTTGTGAGATCACTGAAACGGATCTCCCAAGCGGACCCAGAAACGCCAGTGTGGAAGTAGCCTTAGTTGCCCCTAGCAACCTATCAGATTCTACCTTTTATTTTCCAAAGGAGCTGTCCAAAATAAAAGGTGGAATCTGATTAGTTACTATGGGCAACTAAGCCAGTTATACTTTACACCAATTTGATAACTGTCCCACAATACTTTGGCACATGGCTAGCATTCATCTGTATTTTAGCACTTTACCGTCTGTGATACCCATGCCTCAAAGAACTCAGATTATGGACTTCTATCTCATACTAATAACCTCTCCCAGAATGTCCGGTGACTTATAGAAAAATAAGAAACCGTACCCCATCTTGTATCCAGGCTAGAGGCCGTATCTAATCTTGTATCAAGGCTAGAGGCCGAATCTCATGTATCCAGACTAGAGGCCGTATCTCATCCTGTATCAAGGCTAGAGGCCGTATCTAATCTTGTATCAAGGCTAGAGGCCGAATCTCATGTATCCAGACTAGAGGCCGTATCTCATCCTGTATCAAGGCTAGAGGCCAAATCTCATGTATCCAGACTAGAGGCCGGATCTCATCATGTATGCAGGCTAGAGGTCGTATCTCATCTTGTATACAGGCTAGAGGCCGTATCTCATCTTGTATCCAGACTAGAGGCCATATCGTACCTTGTATCCAGGCTAGAGGCCGTATCTCATCTTGTATACAGGCTAGAGGCCGTATATCATCTTGTATCCAGACTAGAGGCCATATCTTACCTTGTATCCAGGCTAGAGGCCTTATCGCATCATGTATTCAGGCTAGAGGTCGTATCTCATCTTGTATCCAGGCTAGAGACCGTATCTCATCTTGTATCCAGGCTAGAGGCCGTATCTCATCTTGTATACAGGCTAGAGGCCGTATCTTACCTTGTATCCAGGCTAGAGGCCATATCTCATCATGTATGCAGGCTAGAGGCCGTATCTCATCTTGTATCCAGGCTAGAGGCTATATATCATCTTGTATCCAGGCTACAGGCCGTATCCCACCTTGTATCAAGACTAGTGGCCGAATCTCATCTTGTATCCAGACTAGAGGCCGTATCCCATCATGTATGCAGGCTAGAGGTCGTATCCCATCTTGTATCCAGGCTAGAGACCATATCTCATCTTGTATCCAGGCTAGAGGCCATATATCATCTTGTATCAAGGCTAGAGGCTGTATCTGACCTTGTATCAAGGCTAGACGCCGAATCTCATCTTGTAGCCAGACTAGAGGCCGAATCCCATCTTGTATCCAGGCTAGAGACCATATCTCATCTTGTATCTAGGCTAGAGACCGTATCTCATCTTGTATCTAGGCTAGAGGCGGAATCTTATCTTGTATCCAGGCTAGAGGCTGTATCCAGTGGCTTGCCTAGGGTGTTTGGCACCTAGGGCGGGTCCTTTCTTTGGCACCCCCCAATACTTAAAAATAAATGGTACCCCCTCACAGTAGTATTTCCCTCATTGTACAACCTTCACAGTAGTTTTTTACAGATGTGTGCCCCCTCACAGTAGTTATGCCCACATTGTGCCCTCTCTGTGCCCCTTTCATAGTTGTAATGCCCTCTTTGTGCCCCCTTTACAGTAATAATCCCCATTGTGCCCCCTTAATAGTAATAATGCCCACTGTGCTCCCTTCATAGTTATAATCCCCATTGTGCCCCCTTCATAGTAATAATGTCCATTGTGCCCCTTCACAGTAATAATCCCCATTGTGCCCCCTTTATAGTAATAATGCCCACTGTGCCCCATTCATAGTAATAATGCCCACTGTGTCCCCTTCACAGTAATAATGCCCTCTGTGCCCCCTTCATTGTAGTAATGCCCTCTGGCTCTGTGCCCTCTCTATAGTAGAAATGCCCATTGTGTCCCCTTCACATTAGTAATGCCCTCTGTGCCCCCTCCATAGTAATAACGTCCTCTGTGCCCCCTCCATAGCAATAAAGTCCTCTGTACCCCCTCCATAGTAATAAAGCCCTCTGTGCCCCCTCCATAGTAATAAAGCCCTCTATGCCCCCTCCATAGTAATAAAGTCCTATGTGCCCCCTCCATAGTAATAAAGTCCTGTGTGCCCCCTCTGTATTTAAAACAAAAAAACAAAACACAGTAACTACTCACCTTGTCCTGTTCCTGAAGTTCACAGTCCTCTCTCCCCCCCGCAGGCACAGATCACTCGGCAGCACTGTGGGGCGGAGTTTATGCAGATTACCAGACTGTAGGCTCCACCCACATAGGTCGGCAGTGCGATCCGTGCCTGCAGGCTGAAAGGTGGAGCGGGGAGAAGTCTTCCTGCTTCACCATTCTGTGCGCCGCCAGCCTGAAGGAGGGGAGGAGCGTGGGGAGATGAGCAGTGAGTGACAGGACCGCAGTTCCCTGCGCTCCATCAATGAGCGCTTCCATCTGTGTTGATGAAAGCACTCATTGCTTCTGGCACCCCCCTGAGAGCGGGCACCCGGTGCAGACCGCCCCTCCTTAGTACGCATCTTGTATCCAGGCTAGAGGCCATATATCATCTTGTATCCAGGCTACAGGCCGTATCTCATCTTGTATCCAAACTAGCAGCCATATATCATCTTGTATCCAGGCTAGAGGCTGAATCTGATCTTGTATCCAGGCTAGAGGCCGTATCACACCGCTAATATGAGGATCCCTTATGCGTCCCACACACAGTAGAATGCCCCATTATGTGCCTCCAATATAGTATAATACCTCCCCTCTACCCGAGAATGCCCCCTGATTTGCCCCCCAAAGTATTTTGCCTATTATACAAAATAATGCCCCCTACATGTGCCCTCATATAGTATAATTGTAGTGTCCCACTAGGTAGGAGTGGGCACTACACAAGGGTCAATTGGGTCACAAGGGACAGTGATATTATATTTATCTATGCAGTTAATGTATTTTCTTGTGTGTTTTACATATGTTGTTTCCCCTGTGACATGCATAGCAGGCCTATCTGGGTGTAGTTAGACATCCTAGACACTAGAGGGAGATAGGGAGCCCCTAGTATAAAGGTCCAGGCCCAGACAGGGAGGGGTGAGGTCATAGTCAGGAGTCTGTGGAGACAGAAGTGAGAAGGCACCAGCCCGAGCTATGCTGAGGGCCTCCTCATGACATGCCGCTGGATAGTCCAGGCTTCTAGTTGCCCCAGGAGGCTAGTGAAGGAGTACAGCCTGCCTGGAGACCAGTAATCCTACAACCACAGAAGAAGTAACCCCAGTAGTAGGAATGGACCTCTTGGGAGAAACCTGCAGCATCCCTCACAACAGGAACAGAACAACCAGCTCAGAGAAGTAAGCTGAGAGGCAGAGGTACTACAGAATAGAAGCAAGGGTCAATACGGGAGGAAGAATTATTACCAAGGATTAAAGCCAGCATTTAGGCATCCGGGCCTTGGGATCCAGCCAGCTAGAATAGCTGAGGGGATAGAGCAGCATAGTTCTGCGAAGCATTAACTGTTTACCCTCCAAGTATCTTGCATGATTATTACCTGCCATATTGAGAAGTAAACCTGCTGTGGCATCTGTGATATAAGGGACTGCATAATCAACTGTCTGTACAAAGTTGGACTGTTTCCAAGTAAAGCAACGTTTGGTTTACCATACCAGCTGTGTACCTCCATTACTACTCCTATAAATCGGTGTGCCACCGTTACAGGCACTGGCGTCACGATCCTTAAATGGACCTTGCCCCAGGCACTCAAAATACCTGCAACATCCAGGGCACCTCACACACCATCAAGCCTGGTCCCTATTTACAGAGTGTGCCCCAGAGGAACTAGTGTCTACCTCTCCTTCACTGCCGCATGCCTCGATTGCCCATAACCGTGACCTCACTATCACAATACCCTGCAGGTCTGGCGTGCTGCATAATGCCCCCTACACATGTACCTCATACAGTCTAACCCCCCCCCCCCACCATGTGTCCCTTATACCATACAATACACCTATATGTGCCTTCTGTGCCCCTCACACAGGACATACTCATTTAGCCAACTCCTACAATATAATGCCTTTACATGTGTCCCTCATACAATATAATGCCTCCTACATGTGCCCCTCATACAGTATAATGCCCCCTACCTAGCTCCCCCACACAGGTTATACTCACCTAGCTTCCCCACACAGGGCATTCTCACCTAGCCCACTTGTGCAATATAATGTCCCCTACACTTGCCCCTCATACGGTATAATGCCCCCTACATGTTCTCCTCATACAAGATAATGCGCCTTCTGTGCCCCCCTCACAGATGATACTCACCTAGCCCATGATCGCACAACCAATAGGCAGATCTACTCCAGTCTACACCCAGCATGACTTCACTACATCCGGCAAACGTCCTTTCCATATACCACCGAATGGTGTACTATAATTTGCACCACGAATTGGTGCACATCGACTAAATTTGATACACTTTATGACTCGGAAAATGGTCAAACGTCAATCTTAAATATGGGGTATGTTACAAGTAGCAATATTTTCCAGGATATTTACTCTAAGAGTGCAGTAGAGTACATTGACTTCTGTTGGAATGCAGCTCAAAGAAGTCACGTGCCGTGTTCCCAGCCTAGTCTATGGAAATCGTATACGCCAGTGTAAGATTGCTCAGTAGATGTCACCTTATGGAGGTCAACCTGACTCTACTACATCGAGTTGCACATTATTTGTGCTAGGTTATGGGCCATTCTATATCTCCAGCCTTGTACAGTATATATTACAGCTCTGCAATTACATATCATCACATCACTCATTATCTAGTTCATAATAACTTGTATCTAGGTTAAAGCGGCTGTCTCATCTGGGACATTTATTATTATTATTATTATTTATTATTAAAGCGCCTTTCATTCCATAGCGCTGCACATATGATAAGCGGTGCACATACATAATACAGACAATAGCACTAATCATAAACAAGATGAGTTGCAAACTGGTACAGGAGGAGAGAGGGCCCTGCCCGTGAGGGCTTACAATCTACATGGTATGGGAGAAGGACACAGTAGGTGCGGGTGCTCTTGGTCATGGCGGTATAGAGGCAGCAGGGTCACTGGTTGTAGGCTTGTCTGAAGAGGTGGATTTTCAGGTTTCTTTTGAAGGATTCTACTGTAGGTGAGAGTCTGATATGTTGGGGTAGCGAGTTCCAGAGTGTGGGGGATGCACGGGAGAAATCTTGGAGTCGATTGTGGGAAGAGGCGATAAGAGGAGAGGAGAAAAGGAGGTCTTGTGATGATCGGAGAGTGCGTGTGGGGGTGTATCGGGAAAGTAGCTCAGAGATGTAGGGGGGGAGGGGGGGGGGGGACAGGTTATGGACGGCCTTGTATGTGTTTGTTAATACTTTGAAGTGGATTCGTTGGGCAATGGGGAGCCAGTGAAGGGATTGGCAGAGGGGAGAGGCAGAGGAGTAATAGGGTGAGAGGTGGATTAGTCGGGCAGCAGAGTTGAGGATAGATTGGAGGGGTGCGAGAGTGCTAGATGGAAGGCCACAGAGGAGAATGTTGCAGTAGTCTAGGCGGGAGACGATGAGGGCATGTACAAGCATTTTCGCAGATTCAAAGTTAAGGAAAGCACGGATGCGGGAGATGTTTTTGAGTTGGAGGCGGCAGGTGGTGGAAAGAGCTTGGATGTGCGGTCGGAAGGAAAGGGACATAAATGTCCGATAGATACAGGTTCCACCTCTGGGACCTCTGGTTGTTCTCTCCACTGTGAATATAGAGCATATTGCGCATGCGCAACGTCCTCTGCATTGACTGCTATGGACTTTTGAAAATAGCTGAGCCACCATAGCAGTGAATAGAATAGAGGGTGACTACTTGCTCTCCATTCAGTTAGAAGCCCCATTCTTCAGGTAGGAGCAAGTTCTCTCAATATGCCATTAAAGGGCATCTGTCAACAGATTTGTCCCTATGACACTGGCTGACCTGTTACATGTGCACTTGGAAGCTGAAGGCATCTGTGTTGGTCCCATGTTCATATATGACCACATTGCTGAGAAATATTATGTTTTAATATATGCAAATGAGCCTCAAGGAGCAACGGGGGCGTTGCCATTACTCCCAGAGGCTCTGCTCTCTCTGCAACTGCCGCACCCTCTGCACTTTGATCGACCAGGCCGGGTCTGATGATGCTTACACTGCCTGGTCCTGTCAATTAAAGTGTAAAATGAGTGGCAGTTGCAGAGAAAAGGGTGATTAGACACCCCGATGCTGCAAGCGATTGTCGGGAGGGAACACTTCCCTCCCGGCAGTCGTCACATAGCTATGCCATCGCTCATCCCCATGCAGGAGGGCGGTGTTTCGGCACGATCTGGTGCCGGCAAATCCCTATCTTTCAACGTGCTGAAAGATCTGAATTGTCCGATAAACGAGCTTGTTTATCAGGCAATTGGAGGCTGCATTAGACTGCCAGATGATCGCTAACAAGCATTCATAGGAACGCTCGTTAGCAATTATCGGGCAGAAAAGTTGCCCTGAATTACCCTAAGGCCTCTTCCACACTAATGACACAGATTGGCTCAGGATCGTCTCAGACTCTGTACTACAACTGACCAATTTCATCCTCACCCATAACTATTTTTCTCTTTTGACAAGGAGATATATTTACAGTGCACTGGGACCACCATGGGCAGTAAAAATGGCACTGCAATATGCAAATCTCTTCATGGCAAAACTGGAAAATGACTTTTTGCTATCCTGCCCCAAAAAACCCTTGGCCTACTTCCATTTAATTGATGATATCCTAATAATCTGGACCGACTCTGAACATGAACTGATAAAATTTCATGAACAATTCAACAAATTCCATCCCACCATAAACCTGACCCTCAACTATTCACACACAGAAGTCAGCTTTCTGGACGCCACCATAAAATTTCAAGACGGATCAAAACAGACATCCCTGTATCGAAAACCTATTGATCGGCCTACATACCTCAAATGGGACAGCTTCCACCCCAAACATATTAAAAAGTCCATTATCTATAGTCAAGCCATCAGATATAACCGAATCTGTTCCAGCCCATCAGACAGGGATGAGCATTTACAACATCTAAAAAGGACATTGTTACACCAGGGCTATCATCCTTCTACAATTGAAGATCAGATCACAAGAGCCACCAAGATCCCCAGAAGTCAACTTCTCCAATACAATGAAAAGAAACAGAACCAGCGCGTACCTCTGGTTGTGACCTACAGCCCACAACTAGAGGTACTGAGGAAAACTGCCAAAAAATTACATCATGTCCTACGTAAGGATGAACGACTATAAAACAATCATCCCAAATCCCCCCTTTCTAGCTTACCGACAACCTCCAAATCTAAGGAATATTCTGAGCAGATCAAGTTCAAGGCCACAGAAAAAGTAACCCATCCCTGTAATATGAGAAGATGCAAAACCTGTTCCCATATAATGACAACAGATAAGATCTGGATCCCCAACACACAGCAGGACTATAGGATCCCTGGGACATTCACATGTTCTACATGTTGTTTATCTGATTCTCTGCACTAAATGTCCTGTTGGAGGCCTCTACGTTGGGGAACAGGACAGAGACTCAATGCAAGGATGAGGTCCCACCGCCACACGATTAAAGAGAAGAAGCTACACTTTCCTGTGGCATTTCTGTAGCCCAGGACACAATGAAGACTACATGAAAGTTCTCATATTAAAAGGTAACTTCAAATCCCAAAAAGCTAGAAGAATTTGGGAATACAAATTTATAACATTACTTGACACTTTAAAGGGGTTGTCCAGGTTCAGAGCTGAACCTGGACATCCCTCCATTTTCACCCCGGCAGCCCCCCTGACATGAGCATCGGAGCAGTTCATGCTCCGATGCTCTCCTTTGCCCTGCGCTAAATCGCGCAGGGCAAAGGCATTTTTCTGAGTTCCGGTGACGTACCGGGGCTCTCCATGGGGCTGACAGGAACCCCGGTGACGTCACCGGCACTGATGGGCGGGATTTGGCTCTGCCCTAGCCAGTAAAACGGCTAGGGCAGAGCTAAAGCCCGCCCCTCAGAGCCGGTGACGTCACCGAACACACTGCTGGGCGGAAGTTACCGCCCGGCAGTGTGTTATTGTAAACACAAGAGCCTGTGCCCTGCGCGATCTAGCGCAGGGCACGGGAGCGCATCGGAGCATGAGATGCTCCGATGCCAGGCTCAGGAGGGCTGCCGGGGTGAAAATAAGGGTATGTCCGGGTTCAGCTCTGAACCCGGACAACCCCTTTAAATACTGAACTGAATTTGTCCCCGGGATTTATGACACACTACAAGATCTAAAGAGTCTTCTATAGACATAGTTGGGGCATCAGGTCTCTGAGATAACATCAATTTAGAGACCATAAAACTTTCACACCCCTTATCTGTAAGATAATTAAGGACTCATTCTCAAGATCTTTGATATTCTATTGTTTTTCAAAGGTCCATTCATTCCCCCATGTCTCTTATTGTATATATTGCTGTTTCTTCATATATTCTTGTAGTACGCCTGATGAAGGGACTGGTGGTGTCTCGAAAGCTCGCTATGTAACATTACTTCTATTTTTGGTAGCCATTAAAAGGTATCAAACCTGCAATACTCTTATTTTGTTTCTCTTAGTGAAAGCACTAAACTGGACCAACTTTACTTCCAATCTAACACCGGCTGATTCGGACTTAGAGGACTGATGGCAGAGATCAGCAGAATGGTCTGGTTCACGTCTACTTTAGGAGTCTCCGTTGCAAATTCCTTCAAAATGGCAGATGAAATAGCAGCGGCAGAATGACGGGGACTAGGATGGAACCCTGAAAGATCCCATTAACCACCTCCCGACCGCCTAACGCGCCGATGCGTCCGGGAGGTGGTTGATTTGTTCCTCCTGGACGCATCGGCGCGTCATCTCGCGAGACGCGAGATTACGTCACAGCCGGCCCGCGCATGCGCATCGCGGGCTGGCATTTCGCAGCAAAGTATTTCGTCAGCAACCTGCCGGCCACGATCATTGGCTGGCAGGTTGCTGATTTTAAAAAAAAACAATCAGCAGCCATTTAACCCATCATATTAGTAAATATGATGGGGTTATATGGCTGCTGTGCTCCTCTGCTCCTTCTTTTGGTCGGTTGGTTCCAGCAGAGGAGCAGAGGAGCACACATCACTGTGAGTACCCACTACACCACACTTAGCCCCCAGATCACCCCTATTAACCCTTTGATCACCCCTTCTTGCCCCTGTCAATCACTAGTGAAAGGAAAAAAGTGATCAGTGCAAACTGTCACTTTTTTTTTCCACTGGTATTGACCGTTAGGTTTCAGTATAGTTTAGGCCCCTTGGTTAGGTAGTTTAGGGATCAGTTAGCGCCCAGCCCACCGCACCGCAGTCCGTTATTCGCTGATTAGCGTATCGCTAATCAGCATTTGTACTTTTATAGTATCTGGAAGTGATCAAAACTGATCACGGTCAGATCTATAATAGTATTAGTGTCACTTTAGTTCTCCCTCCACCCAAAACGCAGTGTTTGCCCGATCAGGCCTGATCGGTCGCCCACACGTGCGTTCGCCCACGCCCACCCCACCGCAGTGACAAAAAAAATATATTTTTTTTGATTGCTGCACATTCACTTTACACGCACTGCGGCGATAAAAAAATCAGTTTTGATATTTTTTATCAACCGCAGCGGCCTCCGGTACTTCGCTAGCCTCCCATTTGTAAGACAGGCTTGCTTTTTTTTTCTTGGGTAGTCTCAGGGAATACCCCTAAATTTAGTTGCCCACATGTCAAACAGGGGGTATTCCTCTAAAGAGGCCTACAGGCTTCTGACCCAGTCGGATGAGGAGTGGGAACCCTCATCTGATGAATCCAGCGGGTCAGAATACGAACCTGTAGAAAGCAGTGGCTCTCTGACCCAAAGTTCGGACGAGGAGGCTGAGGTCCCTGATAGCAGCAGGCGTACCCGGCCCCGTGTCGCTAGACCGCAGGTTGCGCAGGATCCGCTTCAAGAGCAGCAGAGTGGGGCTGGTGCTGTCGGATTACGTGGTGAGGCATACACCAGCAGCCCAGCCCTTCCTGGACCTAGTACCAGCACTGCCGTACAACCTGGTGAAGTAGCGAGCACCAGAGGGGCAGTTGAAGCTGGTACGGTGGCACGTGCAGTAGTGACCCCGTCGCAGCCACCGCAAAGACGTGCTCGTAGAGCCCCTAGAATCCCAGAGGTGCTGGCAAACCCTGATTGGCAGTCCCCAACTTCAGCCGCACCTGTAGTTCCCCCTTTCACCGCCCAGTCTGGAGTTCGGGTTGAGACAGCTCAGATCGGTTCGGCCCTGGGATTTTTTGAGCTGTTCTTGACTGCGGAGCTCTTAGACTTAGTTGTGGCAGAGACAAACCGGTATGCCACACAATTTATAACCGCTAACCCGGGAAGCTTTTATGCCCAGCCTTTCCGGTGGAAACCAGTCCAAGTTTCCGAAATTTAAACTTTTTTGGGCCTCCTCCTCAACATGGGTCTAACTAAAAAGCATGAATTGCGGTCATATTGGTCCACGAACCCGATTCATCACACGCCCATGTTCTCTGCTGCTATGTCCAGGACACGATTTGAGACCATCCTGCGTTTCCTGCACTTTAGTGATAACAGCACCTCCCGTCCCAGAGGCCACCCTGCTTTTGACCGGCTCCACAAAATTCAGCCCCTCATAGACCATTTCAACCTGAAATTTGCAGATATGTATACCCCAGAGCAAAACATCTGCGTAGACGAGTCCCTTATACATTTTACCAGGCGCCTTGGCTTCAAACAATACATCCCAAGCAAGAGCGCCCGGTATGGGGTCAAATTGTATAAGCTCTGTGAAAGGGCCACAGGCTATACCCACAAATTTCGTGTCTATGAGGGAAAAGATCAGACCCTGGAGCCCCTGGTCGGTTGCCCTGACTACCTGGGGAGCAGTGGGAAGATAGTCTGGGACTTGGTGTCACCCTTATTCGGCAAGGGGTACCATCTTTATGTGGACAATTTTTACACAAGTGTGGCCCTCTTTAGGCATTTGTTTCTAGAACGGATTGGCGCCTGTGGTACCGCGCGAACTAGTCGCGCGGGCTTCCCCCAACGGCTCGTTAGCACCCGTCTTGCAAGGGGGCAGAGGGCCGCACTGTGTAACGAAGAACTGCTCGCGGTGAAATGGAGAGACAAGCGTGACGTTTACATGCTCTCCTCCATTCACGCAGACACGACAATACAAATTGAGCGAGCAACCCGTGTCATTGAAAAGCCCCTCTCAGTCCACGACTATAACCTTCACATGGGAGGGGTGGACTTCAATGACCAGATGTTGTCTCCGTATTTAGTTTCCCGCAGAACCAGACGCTGGTATAAGAAGGTGTCTGTATATTTAAATCAATTGGCTCTGTATAATAGTTTTGTTCTCTACAGTAAGGCTGGGAGAACTGGATCCTTCCTCAAATTTCAGGAAGAGATCATCGCGAACCTCCTGTACCCAGGAGGTTCTGTGGCCCCATCCACCAGTGTAGTTAGCCGTCTACACGAGCGACATTTCCCCAATGTCGTTGCTGGTACCTCAACCCACCCGTCACCCCGAAAAAGATGTCGTGTCTGTAGCAGGAGTGGAATAAGGCGTGACACCCGCTATTTCTGTCCTGACTGTCCTGACCACCCTGCCCTATGCTTAGGGGAGTGTTTCCGGAAGTACCACACACAGGTACACCTAGCATAGGGATCATCTCACCAGGACAGGCACACAGGGCTATTAGGGCCCATTCACTCACAGCTGCTGCAAACGTCTCCTTTCACCTGGGACAAAGTGCATAACGCACTTCGCCACATCTTTGGGCGATTTGCGCTTTGCACATTGACCCATGGGGAAGGAGAGGTTTGTTCTATAAAGGTAAAAAAAAAATAAAAAAAAATAAAAAAAAAACACCAGTAAGCAAACACGTTAATGTTTAGTTCAAAAAGTTAAAGTTTACATGTTCTGTTCCAAAGTTAATAAAATTATTGCGTTGTGGCCTGGTTTTTTCTTTTTTTTTTTTTTCTTTTTTTACCTTCCAGGTGGACCAACCGATCTACTAGCTGCAGCACCGGAGTGCATTCTGACAGAAGCATTGCGCTGCTGTCAGATTACACGCAAGTCGGTGTATGCGGCGCTGCAAGACGAGATTTTCTCCTCTGCAGTGACAGATACGTTTGCCGATGCATACGAGCTGAGGAGGAGGCGGCGTTCCTATGCTTTGGCAAACACTTTGTATATATATAAAAAAAAAAAAAAAAAATATCCCGGCAATGATTTATTCATCCACATCGATTGATGCGAATGGAGAAATCTGGTTTGCCAGGGCATACGAGCTAAGTGGGTATGGATGTTGGGCGGAGCTCCTATGTCCTGGCAGACGCCTTTCCCCTCCTTTTTTTTTTTTTGGCAGAGATTTTTTCATCCACATTGATCGATGTGAATGAAGAAAGCTGTGCCATTCATTTTTTTCTTTCAGCCCAGAGGCTGAACGGAAAAAAAATCTCATTACCTGTATGCTCAATATAAGGAGAATAGCAGAAACTCCTAATGCTGGCCATACATGTAATGATTGCAGAGACCCTCAAATGCCAGGGCAGTACAAACACCCCACAACTGACCCCATTTTGGAAAGAAGACACCCCAAGGTATTTGCTGAGGGGCATATTGAGTCCATGAAAGATTTAAATTTTTGTCCTAAGTTAGCGGAAAGTGAGACTTTGTGTGAAAAAAATAAATAAAATCAATTTCCGCTAACTTATGCGAAAAAAAATAATATTCTATGAACTTGCCAGGCCCCTCATTGGATACCTTGGGGTGTCTTCTTTCCAAAGTGGGGTCACATGTGGGGTATTTATACTGCCCTGGCTTTTTAGGGGCCCTAAAGCGTGAGAAGAAGTCTGGGATCCAAATGTCTAAAAATGCCCTCCTAAAAGGAATTTGTGCACCTTTGCGCATCTAGGCTGCAAAAAAGTGTCACACCTCTGGTATCGCCGTACTCAGGAGAAGTTGGGGAATGTGTTTTGGGTTGTCATTTTACATAAACCCATGCTGGGTGAGAGAAATATCTTGGTCAAATGCCAACTTTGTATAAAAAAATGGGAAATAGAAACTCGCAGTGCCCCTCACGGAAAACCTTGGGGTGTCTTCTTTCCAAAATGGGGTCACTTGTGGGGTAGTTATACTGCCCTGGCAATTTAGGGGCCCAAATGTGTGAGAAGTACCTTGCAATCAAAATGTGTAAAAAATTGCCTGCGAAACCCGAAAGGTGCACTTTGGAATATGTGCCCCTTTGCCTACCTTGGCAGCAAAAAAGTGTGACACATCTGGTATCGCCGTACTCAGGAGAAGTTGGGGAATGTGTTTTGGGGTGTCATTTTACATATACCCATGCTGGGTGAGAAAAATATCTTGGTCAAATGCCAACTTTGTTTAAAAAAATGGGAAAAGTTGTCTTTTGCCAAAATATTTCTCTCACCCAGCATGGGTATATGTAAAATGACACCCCAAAACACATTCCCCAACTTCTCCTGAGTACGGCGATACCAGATGTGTGACACTTTTTTGATGCCAAGGAGGGCAAAGGGGCACATATTCCAAAGTGCACCTTTCGGATTTCATCGGTCATTTTTTACAGATTTTGATTGCAAAGTACTTCTCACACATATGGGCCCCTAAATTGCCAGGGCAGTATAACTACGCCACAAGTGACCCCATTTTGGAAAGAAGACACCCCAAGGTATTCTGTGAGGGGCATGGTGAGTTCCTAGAATTTTTTATTTTTTGTCGCAAGTTAGTGGAATATGAGACTTTGTAAGAAAAAAATAAAAAATAAAATCATCATCATTTTCCGCTAACTTGTGACAAAAAATAAAAAGTTCTATGAACTCACTATGCCCATCAGCGAATACCTTAGGGTGTCTACTTTCCGAAATGGGGTAATTTGTTGGGTTTTTCTACTGTTTGGGCATTGTAGAACCTCAGGAATCATGACAGGTGCTCAGAAAATCAGAGCTGCTTCAAAAAGCGGAAATTCACATTTTTGTACCATAGTTTGTAAACGCTATAACTTTTACCCAAACCATTTTTTTTTGCCCAAACATTTTTTTTTTATCAAAGACATGTAGAACAATAAATTTGGCAAAAAATTTATATATGGATGTCGTTTTTTTTGCAAAATTTTACAGCTGAAAGTGAAAAATGTCATTTTTTTGCAAAAAAATCGTTACATTTTGATTAATAACAAAAAAAGTAAAAATGTCAGCAGCAATAAAATACCACCAAATGAAAGCTCTATTAGTGAGAAGAAAAGGAGGTAAAATTCATTTGGGTGGTAAGTTGCATGACCGAGCGATAAACGGTGAAAGTAGTGTAGTGCCGAAGTGTAAAAAGTGCTCTGGTCATGAAGGGGGTTTCAGCTAGCGGGGCTGAAGTGGTTAAAGTCAATGTCCATTGGGCACCGTTGGTGCCCGCCTTGTGATGGATCCAACATTGCCTTTAATTTCATGGTTCTGTTCCTATAATAAATACCAGCTCCTGAGATGTCAATGTCTTTCAGATTTAGCTGAACTAGGGACATTGGTGACTTTTGATTTTGCTGAGTGCAGTGGGAGGGAAGCAAACTATCAAGGGTACAAGATGAGAGTTGGAGGAGAAGTATGATGTAACGTGCATACCAAGCGTTTCAGCAAATTGGAACCTCGTTACTTGACTCCTCGTATGTAGGAGTCTGTAAATGCATGAGAGATAGGCTTACAATAGACTCCCTTATCATCTAAAAGGTCTCTTGCAGACTGCTTTTCACACTAGCGTTTTTGCTGGATCCGGCAGGGTTCAGCAAAAACGCTTCCTTTACTGATAATACAAAATCTGCATCCGTTATGAACGGACCGGGTTGTATTATCTTTACATTAGGGATCGACCGATATTGATTTTTTAGGGCCGATACCGATACCGATAATTTGTGAACTTTCAGGCCGATAGCCGATAATTTATACCGATATTCTGGGAATTTTCATTTTTGAAAAAAAAATAAAAAATTCCCACAAATCTGCTGAAAATTAATGTTTATTGTTAATGTGTATATTTTTTTTTTGTAAATCTTTCTTTTTCATTTATATTTAATATTTTGGTGTTTTTATTATTTTTTTGTAACTTTTTTTTTTAACTAACTTTTAGCCCCCTTAGGGACTAGAGCCCTTGTCCTATTCACCCTGATAGAGATCTATCAGGGTGAATAGGAGCTCACACTGTCCCTGCTGCTGTGTGCTCTGTGCACACAGCAGCATGGAGCTTATCATGGCAGCCAGGGCTTCAATAGCGTCCTGGCTGCCATGGTAACCGATCGGAGCCCCAGCATTACACTGCTGGGGCTCCGATCGGAGGAGCAAGGGAGAGGGGATCCTGTGGAGGGGCGCACTGCGACTGGGGTGGGGGGGCCCTATGCGCCACCACTGCTTAATACTGGGGGGGAGGGGGGGCGCACTGCGCCACCAATGCTTAATACTGGGGGGGCGCACTGCGCCACCAATGTCTGATACTGGGGGGCTTGGGGGGGCGCACTGCGCCACCAATGAAGCTTAATCTCACATTTATTCATATACAGGAGGCGGGAGCTGGCTGCAGGATCACATAGCCGGCTCCCGACCTCTATGAGCAGTAGCTGCGATCCGCGGCACCTGAGGAGTTAACTACCGCAGATCGCAGCTACAGCTCATAGAGGTCGGGAGCCGGCTATGTGATCCTGCAGCTCCCGCCTCCTGTATATGAATGAATGAGAGATTAATCTTCATTGGTGGAGCAGTGGCCATAGCTCCTCCCCTCCTCCTGTCCCCTGTCCTTACATTGGCGGCAGCAGCAGCAGCAGCACAGGGGGAGGAGACACTGCTCCTTCTCCCATGGGCTGCTAAGGGGAACACGGAGAGCGCTGTTAGCAGCGCGAATCTGTGTTCCCCATACACTATCGGAATATCGGCAAAATAGATGCCGATACCGATAGTGTTCAAAATCCTGAATATCGGCCGATAATATCGGTAAATCCGATAATCGGTCGATCCCTACTTTACATACCCAGGACGGATCCGTCATGAACTCCATTGAAAGTCAGATTGTGTCAGAGAAAACTGATCCGTCCCCATTGACTTGTATTGTGGGTCATGACGGATACGTCTTGCTCCGCATCCCAGGATGGAAAAGAAATTCTCCGGTATGAGAATGGAACGGGATGCATTTTGGAGGATTCCGTTCTGTTCAGTTATGTTTTGTCCCTATTGAAAATGAATGGGGACAAAACGGAAGCGTTTTTTTCCGGTATTGAGACCCTATGACGGATCTCAATACTGGAAAATATTAACGCTAGTGTGAAAGTAGCCTAATACTGATATAAATGGGTTCTCCAGATTCAAGGAAAGAGAGCATAGTTATTAGAGCCTATTCTATGTCCCAGGTTTCCTTACATACACCTTACACGTTGATCCATTTAATAAGGAGTTGCCTTTGTATTGTTTTTAGTACTGGTGGTGGTCCGAGCTACTAGGACCTCACCAGTCTAATTTTTGACCGGTCACATTTTTGGGTGCTCATGTGAACTGATGCCACCTTCTAAAGATTCAGTATGCCGTAGGGCTGTGTATCCCAACCAGTGGCACAAGGAAGGGTGGAATCTATGGTCAGAGTGCCTTAGCAAGTGCATCTGTAAGTGTTCAGGCACCATCAGCATGAGTTTTACTATTTGTTCAGTCATTAAAGGGGTATTCTGGCTTTAAAGGGGTTGTCTTCAGTATTTATCACGCAGAGAAAGTTAATACAAGGCACTTACTAATGTATTGTGATTGTCCATATTGCCTCCTTTGCTATCTGGATTCATTTTTCCATCACATTATACACTGTTTGTTTCCATGGTTACGACCACCCTGCAATCCATCAGAATACCTCCCAACTGTAGAAAAGAAGGAAGAGGGACACAAGGCAAATTTGTTCAGCACTAGGCCAGACCTCTAACTCTGCCCAAAAGATATCTAAAAAGCTAAACAAATCGAACCAGTCCCCTAAATGCCACCACATAGTAATTATTTCCCCATTATGCCACCACACACTGGTTAAGCCAGCATTGTGCCCCCTTCAAAGATTATGACCAGATATGTGCCCCCTCACAGTAGCATTGCCCAGATATGTGCCCCCTCACAGTAGTTATGACAGATATGTGCCCCCTCACAGTAGTTATGACAGAAATGTGCCCCCTCACAGATTATGACCAGATATGCGCCTCCTCACAGTCGCAATGCCCTGACATGTGCCCCCTCACATTAATATGCCTAGGACTGTGCCCCCTGACAGTAATATTTCCAGCTGTGCCCAAAACAGTAATATGACCAGCTGTTCCCCCTGACAGTAATATGCCCAACTGTGCCCCCTCAATGTAATATGCCCAGCTGTGCCCCCTTCACAGTAATATGTCCAGCTGTGCCCCCTTCACAGTAATATGTCCAGCTGTGCCCCCTTCACAATAATGTGTTCAGCTGTGCCACCTTCACAGTAATATGCCTAGTAAAGTGCCCCCTTCACAGTAATATGCCCAGTAAAGTGCCCCCTTCACAGTAATATGCCCAGTAAAGTGCCCCTTCACAGTAATATGCCCAGTAAAGTGCCCCTTCACAGTAATATGCCCAGTAAAGTGCCCCTTTCACAGTAATATGCCCAGTAAAGTGCCCCTTCACAGTAATATGCCCAGTAAAGTGCCCCCTTCACAGTAATATGCCCAGTAAAGTGCCTTCTTCACAGTAATATGCCCAGTAAAGTGCCCCCTTCATAGTAATATGCCCAGTAAAGTGCCCCTTCACAGTAATATGCCCAGTAAAGTGCCTCCTTCACAGGCAGTAAAAAACAACTTCAGACCGGCCCCGCCCCTACCCAGACCTGCAGTGTGGAGCGCAGACAGAGGGGAGGAATGATGGAGCAGGGAGCCGACTGGCAGCTCTTACCTCATCATTACAGGCAGCTGTCTCTGCTTCCTATGGACACAGGGACAGCTGGCAGAGTACCAGGAGTGGACCACGGGACATCCACTGAAATCCGAGACTGTCCCGCAGGATCCGGGACGGTTCATAAATGGCTAACGTCTGAGAACATAAGGACCTGATGTCTTGAGCATCAGGTCCTTAGGTGCCCGACCACTGGACAGGCAGGTCTATTGCAGTACTGATAAATTAATATCTCAATAAACCTGCCCTGAACAAGCGCTCAGTTATGTCTACGACACTCCCAGAAAGTTGGAGTGGCTGCAGTCATGCGTGATTGCCAACCTCCGTTAGCATGATTGTACTGTGGATAGTAGATAAGTGTTTGTCGTAGGATAACCCTATATAGCAGGGGTAGGCAACCTCCGGCACTCCAGGTGTTGTGAAACTACAACTCCCAGCATGCATACTTGCTCTGCTCTTTTCAGAACTCTAATAGAAATGAATGGAGCATGCTGGGAAGTTTCCCCAACAGCTGGAGTGCCAAAGGTTGCAATTATCATTCTCTTTGACTTGCAGCCTTATTTGCATAATTGCAAAATCCTGACAATTATATGTTATCAGCAGTAAATGCCCAGTAAATGCCATCTATGCCCTTACGCAGGAGACATTCCAAAAATATAATTAAAGGGGTTGTCCAAGTTACAGTATTTTTATTGATGGGCTATCCTCAGCTGCTTGAAGAGAAGGCACGCGCCGTGCCAGCACTGCCTTCTGTTCATTGTTTACCTGCTCGCCGTCGCAACAGCACTCCCTTCATGTGCACGCGCCCTAACCATGATAACAGATTAGCAGCTTTAAGAATGAAGGCTCCATACACATCAGGGCAGGGCTGGCCAACCCGTGGCTCCTGAGCTGCATGTGGCTCTTTGCTTCTTCAAGTGCGGCTCTAGCTGTGGAGCCGGGAAGCAGTCAGATGGCTCACTCTCCACCCCGTGCTCAGCTCTCTTTTCCTGATCGAGCACTGCAGCTCCAGCTCACTCTCCACTACGTCCTGATGCACACAGTGTGAGAACCTAGTACGCGGAGACACGCACTATAACCTGGCATTGTGCTCTTCAGGTCACAGTGGAGAGCGTGTCAGACCTAGTGATGGGAAGTTCGGATCTTTCAAATGAATCGGTTCATTTGAATCAGCTCATTCAAATGAACCGATTCATGAATCGGATCTTCGGTTCACTTCCTGAGCCGGCAGAAGCAAGTGAACTGAAGATCAATGCGCATGCTCAGCTCATCGAATCTTCGGTTAACTTGCTGAGTCGGCTCTCAAGTGAACCGAAGGTCAGGAGGGACTGGCTCCTGGCAAACACAGCTCTGCTGCAGTGAGCAGACTGTGATAATTGAGAGTTTTAGTTAAAAGAATTGTCACCGAGTCCCTACCAGACTTCCTGCTCTGCTACAGCATGTAGCAGAGCTGTGTGTGTACAGGGTGCATGTAGCAGTGTAGCATGTGCTACACTGCTGCATGCACCCAGTACACATACAGCTCTGCTACATGCTAGATTAATGCCCCCCTTCCCCCCGGACGGACTTACAAGGAGCCGCAGAGCAGAGAGCCTGGCAGGGACTCGGTGACTCACGGTTCTTTTAACTCAAAAGAATCGAATGAGTCTCTGACTCATTCGATTCTTTTAACTAATAGACTCAGCCGACTCTCCGAGTCCCTGCGACTCCCCCTGTGCTGGGAGTCAGTGCTGCGGCCTCTGATTGGTTGGAGGGCGGGGAGGGGCGGGGCTAGCGTCCACTGGCTGCCTCTGATTGGTTGGAGGGCGGGGCTATTACGCTGGCTGCTGCTGCCTGTATGCTGATCTGACTGAGCCGTTTCATTCGGATCGGCTCAGTCAGAGGAACCGACTCTTCCGGATCAGTGAACTGAATCGGTTCAAAAGAACGATTCGTTCATGATCCGGACATCACTAGTCAGACCTGCAGAGTAGCAGGTGCCCGAGCAGGAGCCCAGTGCCTGATCAGGAGAGGGAAGAGAGTTTTTAAAATTATAGAACTGAGCACGGGGCTCTGATCTAAACATGGGAGGTTCTGATCTGAGCATGGGGGGGGGGTCCTGATCTGGGCAATGGGGGTCTGATCTGAGCATGGGGGGGGACATGATCTGAGCAATGGGGGTCTGATCTGAGCAATGGGGGTCTGATCTGATCATGGGGGTCTGATCTGAGCATGGGGGGTTAGATCTGAGCATGAAGGGAAGATCTGAGCATGGGGTCAGATCTGAGCATGGGGGGCAGATCTGAGCATGGGGGTCTTGTTTGAGCATGGGTTGGTCAGGTCTGGGCATGGGGGGGTTCAGATCTGAGAAGAGGGAGATCTGAGCATGGGGGGGGATCTGAGCTATGGGGGGGGGGGCGGATCTGAGCACTGGGGGTCTGACACTGGGAGTCTGATTTGTGTTGTTTGATCCGTGCATTGGGGGTCTTATTTTGGGGGTCTGATGAGGTTTGGGGATCTTATTTTAGGTCAGATGAGGATTGGGGATTGAGTCTGATCAGAGGAAAAATATTTTTTTATTTTTTTCTGTGCTAATGAAAAATAAGAAAAAAATATTTTTATCAGACCTCAGATCAGATGAAAAATATTTTTTTTCTCTTATTTTTCTTTGATAAAACCTAAATCTTGTAGGGCGCAAAATACTGTGACTCGTGTGTAAATGTATAGCTTGTGGCTCCTGGTAGTCATACGTTGTTGTTTTTTTTTTGGCTCTTTGTGTCTGTAAGGTTGGCCACCCCTGCATTAGGGTATTGTTGGCTGAAGTTGTGACCAGGCAATAGTTTCATGTGTATGGGGAGTTCTCAACTTGACAGATGTTGTTGGAAGAGAAAAAGGAAAATTTAGGCAAATTTAGTTTTTTCACCCCATCCATTTGTTCTTTCGGAAGATAAGCCACCACCAGAAGTGTCTGGCAGTGGCTTATGGGCATCTTTAGGGTTCGGCCACGCAGTCAGGTTTCTGATACAGTTTTGGAAGCCTAAATCAGGAGTGGATCATAAAAGGAGAGAAGGTATAAAGGACATAAATGACATTTCTTCTTTTTTGAATTCACTCCTGATTTTGGCTTTCAAAACTGCATCAGGAAACCTGACCGTGTAGCCGTACTCTTAGGCCTCTTTAATATTTATCCGCGCGGGTGCAATGCGTGAGGTGAACGCATTGCACCAGCACTGAATCCGGACCCATTCTTTTCTATGGGGCTGTGCACATGAGGGGTGATTTTCACGCATCACTTGTGCGTAGCGTGAAAATCGCAGCATGCTCTATATTGTGCGTTTTTCACGCCATGCAGGCCCCATAGAAGTGAATGGTGCTGCGTGAAAATCGCAAGCAAGTGCGGATGCAGTGCGATTTTCACGCACGGTTGCTAGGAGACGATCGGGATGGGGGCCCCATCATTATTATTTTCCCTTATAACATGGTTATAAGGGAAAATAATAGCATTCTTAATACAGAAAGCTAAGTAAAATAGTGATGGAGGGATAAAAAAAAAATTAAAAAAATATAACTCACCTTAATCCACTTGTTCGCGCAGCCCGGCTTCTCTTCTGTCTTCTTCTTTGAGGAAAGGGACCTGTGGTGACGTCACTGCGCTCATCGCATGGTCCGTCACATGATCCATCACCACAGTGATGGATCATGTGACGGACCATGCGATGAGCGCAGTGACGTCACCACAGGTCCTTTTCCTCAAAGAAGAAGACAGAAGAGAAGCCGGGCTGCGCGAACAAGTGGATTAAGGTGAGTTAAATTATATATTTTTTTTTAACCCCTCCATCCCTATTGTACTATGCATTCTGTATTAAGAATGCTATTATTTCCCCTTATAACCATGTTATAAGGGAAAATAATAAAAACTACACAACACCTAACCCAAACCTGAACTTCTGTGAAGAAGTCCAGGTACGGGTTTGATTACCAAAAATGCTGAATTTTCTCATTAAAATGCATTGCACTCGCGCGAAAAAAATCGCGCATTTTCCCGCAACACACCCGCATCCTATCCGGCCCAAATCCGTGACGCCCGTGTGAAAGAGGCCTTACAGGTTTGAACCAACGGCTACAGAACACTCTGGTCACAGTTTGTTAATTACATTATTATTCACCAGATATATCCACAGGGTCTCGTTCACTGAGAACATATCAGCAGAGTGTCCGATATGCGTGGACATACCTTTTTTGCACTGTCCATTTTTTTTTTGCCATGTCTATAGGGGTTATTTACTCACAGAAATATGTCTATATTAGACATATTTCTGGCGCAGATTGTGGCGCAAAAGTTCTTTGCGCGCAATCTGAGACTTTTCCCCGCTCACGCCAGGTCTACAAAAGTGGGCGCTGCATGGTAGGGGGGGGGGGGGCTGATGTCACAGAGTTGAAGCGCTGTACTCTCCCGCATGCGCGAATATGCTGCATGTGAGTGTGCTGGCATAGTGTTCCTTCCCGATGCTGGCATCAGCCTCAGGGAATGAACTGCGCATGCGCTAGCTGGCATGTGAGAGATTACGGCACTTCAACTATGTGACATCAGGGGAGCAAGGAGGAGATTCGGGGCGGTGCTGGGCTCCTTCACAGTGGGTGTGGCTAGGCTCCTAAAACGTTGGTAACAGCCCCTTGGGTTCCTTACTAGCCTCATTTGCATATATATAAAAAATTGATTTTTTGATTGAATAGAAGCAGTCAGAGCGATGGAAAATGTATATTGTGGATGTGCTAGTGGCGATCTAGCAGCACATGTCCTCCGCTGTATAGGCTCAAACTAGCTGACATAATCCCTTTAAGAGCTGTTCACACAGTATTTTGAATCTGCCTGGTGGAAACCTTCAAGAGAGGACATGTCCCATTGAACGCAATATTAAGTGCAACCTCCTGGTGTTTTTTGGTGAGTAATCCGCGCCGAAACTGAGTGAATATGGGCCCTAAAAAGATTTGTCTTTTGACTCCAAATAAACCATAATTGCTTCTCCTAGCGTTGACCAGCAGGTGGCGATAGAGAGACAATTTTCGGGTTAGGCCAGGACTACACCTTCAGAGACTTTTTGGTTGTGCTAATGATTGATTTTAGCTACGGTATATTACTATACCTGCAGTAAAAAAGAATATATTGAGTCAGCGCTTTAACCCCTTAAAGATGAAGCCCATTTTCGGTTTTGCATTTTAGTTTTTTCCTCGACACATTTTAAGAGCCGTAACTTTTTTAGTTTTCCGTTCAAATAGCCATATCGAGGCTTTTCCTTATCGTCCTCGTCAACACCTAGGGTTGATTTATTCTAACTCTGCATTAGGACAGAACATACACAATCAGCATGGAAATGGTTAACAACAATTAACAACAGTATAAAACACCGCCCCTGATACCACATACTAGTGAAAATGTATTCTGTCCCTGCCTTTGTACCTACAGCATGGTATTTCTTTTTTTAGTTTCTTGCTTAATAGTAATATTTTGTTTGCTAACTGTTGTTTTCTTATCTCTAACTCTTTCCCATTCCCCCATTCTTATTACCCAGGGATCATAGTCACCGCTGGTATCGCGGTTTGTCTGGAAGCCCGCATAGCTTTTTTTTTTTTACTTTTTAGCTGAGTTTGCTTAGCTATGCCTCGCTCCAGTACACGCCCTCTGCGTCTGCCGTAGTAGGCTGTAGTAGGCTGCATTCCGGCCGGATGGCGTAGTATTGAGAGATTTTGAGCGCAATCTCGCTAGTGACGTGAGACTTGCATGCCATTCGCTTGCTGTGGGTGTCCTGAGCAGACCAGCGTGCTAGGCAGCAGAGCACCCTCTGTTTTAAGGTACCAGGGGTATCCCCCTCTCTCCACTATATCTTTGTGGGATATTAATGTTTTTTTTGTTTTTTATAGATGTCCAGTCTAACCCTGGAGACTTCAAACAAGAAGCAGAGAAGAAGAAATGAAAGTCCAGACATAGATTATAGACAAAGCTTCTGTTCCATCTAATCCTCAAGGCTTCTTATCTTGTTTCTGTGAACAGTTAGCGGAGACCTTTGAGGAAATAAAGTCCTCTCTCAGAGGTTCGGTGCACAAAAGACCTAGAAGAGAAGAGCTTTCTCAGTCGTCAGCATCTGATGAACCTATGGAGCCTATCTCTATTAATAATTCAAATTCTTCTGACTCCGATTCTGAAGTCACAGTGGGGGAAGAGAGGTATATTTTCCATAAGGAAGATACATCCAGACTTCTTAAAACAGTTAGAACAAATTGTAAAGGTAGAAGAAAATAAGGTGCTTAAAGGTGGAGGACAAAGCCTCTTCTATTTCTGTGGGGGTTCTCTCTGATCGGCAGGTTAGCGGACGCAGTATAGAGGCAAAGACCAGTTTATAACTCAAAAACTTCAGCATATATTCACACTTGTTGCAAGTACACAGTATGACAATTCAATTGTAGTATTGGTGTTCGTTTACACCCAGACCGTTCCGAAAGCAAAAACAGTCACCTTTGATCATGGTTGTTAATCCACAACCAGTCGGCATAGCACAGGACAGAGCAGTCCTCCCAGATTCAGGCCTCCAACCTGGCACAAGGCTCAGATCCCACAGAGATTGCCTGTCACGGTCCCTCCTGTGAGAGAGGTGAGAAGATCGAATAGACTTGCTGCAGGCTATCTGACAGGTCTCTCTGTTTTCCTCTATGTATGTTGTTGTTTGGCAGGATCTCACCTCTCCTCAGGTGCCGCTCGTTATCAGTGATGAGGCTCTATTTAGATCCGCCTCACACTGATGACCATGCGGTTGATAGTTTCTGCTTGGAGTTGCTAGTGCTGGTTTGTCTTGGATCTCCATACATCTCTAAGCTAAGTACTTGTTGCCTTTGATGTTTCTTATTTTCTGGTGTATGTTGTTTCCAGGCCTCAGGGAGACACAGGTTCCTTCATTCTGGAAGGAACCAGCTGTCTCATCCCCTGCTACCTATCCTAGGGCTTGTCAGTTTTAGAAGGACTTTAGGTATCTGGTGTATGAGTATTTCCACCATCAGGATCTGCTCATACTGGCAGGAGTTAGGGAAAGGCCTAGGGATTACTAGGAGGTCACCATCCCTCTTCCTTAGCTTTTGAGGCCTAGATTGTTGTCTATTTGTTGTGGTGTATATTTGGTGTTTTCCCTTCCCCTTAACCTGTGACATTGCCAGAGCTCCAATGTCTGAGAGAGATCATCACCACCACCTGACACTGCTGGCTGTACACAGTATGACAGTTCAATTGCATTATTGGTGTTCGTTCACACCCAGACAGTTCCGAAAGCAAAACAGTCACCTTTGATCCTGGGTGTTAATCCACATCCAGTCGGCATAGCACAGGACAGAGCAGTCCTCCCAGATTCAGGCCTCCAACCTGGCACAAGGCTCAGATCCCACAGAGATTGCCTGTCACGGTCCCTCCTGTGAGAGAGGTGAGAAGATCAGATAGACTTGCTGCAGGCTATCTGACAGGTCTCTCTGTTTTCCTCTATGTATGTTGTTGTTTGGCAGGATATTAACTCTCCTCAGGTGCCGCTCGTTATCAGTGATGGGGCTCTATTTAGATCCGCCTCACACTGCTGACCATGCGGTTGATAGTTTCTGCTTGGAGTTGCTAGTGCTGGTTTGTCTTGGATCTCCTGCTTCTCCATACATCTCTAAGCTAAGTACTTGTTGCCTTCGCTGTTTCTTATTTTCTGGTGTATGTTGTTTCCAGGCCTCAGGGAGACACAGGTTCTGGAAGGAACCAGCTGTCTCATCCCCTGCTACCTATCCTAGGGCTCGTCAGTTTTAGCAGGACTTTAGGTATCTGGTGTATGAGTACTTCCACCATCAGGATCTGCTCATACTGGCAGGAGGAAAGGCCTAGGAATTACTAGGAGGTCACCATCCCTCTTCCTTAGCTTTTGAGGCCTAGATTGTTGTCTATTCGTTGTGGGGTATATTTGGTGTTTTCCCTTCCCCTTAACTTGTGACGTTGCCAGAGAGAGATCATCACCACCACCTGACACTGCTGGCTGTTTTTTATAGGCCTCTCAAAACCTGGCCTGGAACGTAGGGAGTAGTCACCCACCCAGCACTTTGATTACTCCCAGTAAGAGCCGTCCCGGGTCAGTTATTTACAGTCATATTAAATAGCAAGGTGTCAAACAGCAACTGCTGCTGACACATGAAAACTGGCTCTTACTCCACCGAGGCCAGGAACCTCGATGACACATACCTATGATCCAGGATGATTCCTTGTACCTTCTTACATACCCCCCCCCCCCTTTTTTCAACCCTGAGGGGGTGAACACATCCCATACCGTATATTCGGGACAGGTCATCCGCATTTCCCTGCAATCAGTCTGACCTGTGTTCTATGAAGAACTTCAAGTTTTGTAAGAACAGGAACCACCTGGTGACTCAGGCATTTCTCTCTTTGGCCTGGCTCATCCACTTGAGAGGGGAGTGGACGGTCACCAGGCGGAATGTTATCCCCAAAAAATAATAGTGCAGAGACTCGAGTGCCCACTTGATAGCCAGGCTCTCTCTCTCCACTATACTATATCAGGTCTTGGCTGGGGTAAACTAACGGCTGAGACAGACAAAAAAATGCTCCTCCCCGTTGACTTCCTGAGACAGTAAAGCACCAAGGGCTACTTCGGAGGCATCGGTCTGTACTGTAAACTCCCTTTTGATGTCGGGCGTCACCAAAACCAGGGACTCGCACAGGGCCAACTTCAAAGCGGAGAAAGCCTCTTCCGCCTGATCATCTCAGCGAACCATCACTGACTTGTGTCTCTTCAAGAGCCCTGTCAATGGCGCGGTCCACTGTAACAAAGTGGGGGACAAACCTCATGCAATAGCCCACCATTCCCAGAAATGACTTTACTTGCCTCTATTTTGTTCACTTGGGGTTTGATGACTCAGCGCCCAATGACATACCCCAGGTACTTAGTCTCCTCTAACCCTATCGCACATTTTTTTGGGGTTAGCAGTTAGTCCCGCCTTCCGAAGGGAGTCCACTACAGCCTGCACTTTGGGTAGGTGACTTTCCAAGTCGGTACTGTGGATGACAATATCGTCCAGGTAAGCTGAAGCGTACCGACGATGTGGACGCAGCACAATGTTCATAAGCTGTTGAAAAGTGGCGGGGGCACCATGCACACCAAAGGGTAGCACCTTGTACTGATGCAGCCCTTCAGGTGTGAGGAAGGCAGTTTTCTCTTTGGCAGCCTCCCTTAAGGGCAACTGCCAGTACCCTTTTGTGAGGTCCAAAACAAAAAAATACCAGGCTTGTCCTAACCTCTCGATAAGCTCATCCACCCGGGGCATGGGATACACATCGAATTTGGAAATCTTGTTCAGTTTACGAAAATCGTTACAAAACCGTAACGTCCCGTCTGTCTTGGGTATTAAGACTATAGGACTGGTCCATTCACTTTTAGACTCCTCAATGTCTAGTTGCAGCATTAACTGCACTTCTTTCGAGATGGCTTGTCACCGAGCCTTGAGCACCGGTATGTATTTAACCGGACTTTGGCCCGAGGTTCCATTATAATGTCATGCTGGATTGTGGAAGTGCGTCCAGGGAGGTCCGAGAACACATCCGTGTTCCGACTAACGAACTCCCTGGCCTTCTGAGCCTGTTTATAGGAGAGACTGTCAGCAACTTTTACGGCAGCAACCGCTTCGCTTGCATCAGACAAAAGGGTCGGAACCTCTTCCCCTAGAAAACCCTGACGTGCGCTGTCTTCCTATCCTTCTACGGCTTCAGTAAATTAACATGGTAGATCTGTTCTGGCTTTCGCCTCCCTGGCTGGTGTACCTTGTAATTTACCTCTCCAACTTTCTCGAGTACCTCGTAGGGCCCCTGCCACCTACTGTCCACGGTCGGTACCAGAACCAAAACTCGATCACCCGGGTTAAGATCTGGACCCGAGCCTGCCGATTATAGATCCGACTTTGTGCTTGCTGAGCGGCCACCATATGCTCCCTAACAAGAGGCAACACTGTCTCTATCCTTTCTTGCATCTGGGTAACGTACTCAAGGACACTTTTGTGCGTATTAGGTTGCGGTCTTTACACCTCTTTGGCTACGTCCAACAAACCACAAGATGTCTACCAGATAGCAGTTCGAAGGGCGAAAACCCAGTAGAGGCCTAGGGTACCTCTCGCACTGCGAATATAATAGGGCAGAAGAAAGTCCCAGTCCTCCCCATCTTTAGCCACCACCCTTTTCAACATATTTTTTAATGTTTGGTTAAAACTTTCTACCAGACCATCTGTTTGCAGATGGTAAATGGGCGTCCTTAGCTGTATTATGTGCAGCAACTTACAGAGTTCCATCATCACCTTGAACATAAAAGGGGTTCCCTGGTCAGTCAGAACCTCTTTAGGCAGTCCTACTCAGGATAACATTTCCTTTAGCAACTTAGCTATCCGTTTAGCTGATGTATGCCGCAGTGGCACTGCCTCCGGGTACCGAGTGGCGTAGTCTAGGACGACCAAGATGTGTTGGTGTCCTCTAGTGGACTTCGGTACTGGGCCTACGAGGTCCATAGCAATACGCTTAAATGGTACCTCGATGATCGGGAGAGGTACCAAAGTACTATGGAAAAGGGGCTGGCAGGTCGGGCAAGACTTAAAGAGTTCATCCACTTCCCTAAACACACTGGGGCAGTAAAACCGTTGTAGAATCCGGTCCTGTGTTTTCTGCATTCCCAGATGACCCCTGAGAACATGTTGGTGGGCTAACTCTAATACGAGTTTGTGATAAGCCTGGGGCACCACCAACTGTTCAATGGGTTCACCCCGCAGCTGGTTTACTCGATACAACATATCCTGCTGAACCACAAAACGGGGAAACACCGACTTTGCCCCAGCTTGTTGTGGTTTACCATCTACTATTAATACATTTTCCCAGGCTCAGGATAGGGTGGGGTCCCGGTGTTGTGCAGTACCAAAATTTTCTCAAGAGACATTGAGGTCTGCCAGCTCAGGCTCCGGCGGTAAGTCCCCCACATCTTCCACCATTACACTCAGTGGAGTTGCCTCCCCCTCTTCAACTGAAGTCCCTGGGTCTGGGGTGGAGATTTATGGGGTTTGACGGCCCCCCTACCAAAAGAACCCTCCTTAAGATTCATAGTAGCCTCATACCACTCCACCAGGTCCACCATCTCCACGGGTGTCATCTAAGGAATCGCTGCATGGACTGCCTTCCGGGCAGTGTGGACGCTCTGGGTTGCTCCTGCTGTCTGCAAAGCCATCACATGTTGTAGCAGCAACTGGTTGGTCTCTTGCTGCTGCTTATTAGCCTTGGGTTGGAGCTGGTTTGTTTCCCGCTGCTGCAGATTAGCCTCCATGGGGCCCTTCACAACAGCCTCTATTTTGTCGTGGGGGACGGGTTGTAATACAGCTGGTTTAATGTACGACATACAACCGTGCCTGAAAAAATGCAGAAACCCAAAAATATCGGCGTTCACACCAGCCTCACTGCTCATGCATGCATCCTCCACCAATTGTGGGGGTTCGCTCTGATAGGCAGGTTAGCGGACGCAGTATAGAGGCAAAGACCAGTTTATAACTCAAAAACTTCAGTGTTTATTCACACTTGTTGCAAGTACACAGTATGACAGTTCAATTGCAGTATTTGTGTTCGTTCACAGCCAGACAGTTCCAAAAGCAAAAACAGTCACCTTTTATCCTGGGTGTTAAGCCACATCCGGTCGGCATAGCACAGGACAGAGCAGTCCTCCCGGATTCAGGCCTCCAGCCTGGCACAAGGCTCAGATCCCACAGAGATTGCCAGAGCTCCAATGTCAGAGAGAGATCATCACCACCACATGACACTGCTGGCCTGGAACGTGGGGAGTAGTCACCTACCCAGCACATGAAAACTGGCTCTTACTCCACCGAGGCCAGGAACCTCGGTGACACATACCTATCATCCACGAAGATTCCTTGTACCTTCTTACAGTTCCAAAAGCAGAAGCTAAAGTTTTCTATCAGATCCAGTAATCAAAGAGCTTATGCAGAATGAATGGAATAAACCTGAAAGAAGAACAGATTTAGGTGTACTGTTTAAGGGGGTCATTTATTATACTGAACTATGCCTATCTGCGACTTCTCCCTGCTCACACCAGATCTAAAATGTTGGGAGTGGTGTGGGCAGGAAAAGGGATGGGCTGGCAGGCCCGTCTCATTTACCATTTTCTACGTCTGTTTTAAGTAAACAAAAAGGTCACTGGATGCGCCGAAGTTATGGAAAGGCCTGCGCCTCTTTATAACTTCATCGGATCCTCCCCCATGTGCCCCTAAGTCCATATATAGAGGAGAAATATACTGAGAACAGGGATGCTCCTCCAAAGGTAAATCTGGCAGTGGCAAAACTTTCCAGATCGGTGTTTCCATCTGATGACTCTTCTCTTTTAAGAAACCCGATGGACAGAAAGGCCGACACAGGACTTAAAAGAACTTAAGTTTCACTGAGGCTTCTATGGTGGCCATTCCAGTGGACAGGGCATTAAGGATTTGCCTAAGCCAACTAGCAGAGGAAATTGTGCCAGGTTCCTGCTGTTTCCTCAAACAGGATAAACCTTCCATTTCTAGTGGATACAGAATATTTTCTCCCAAGAGGTTTCGGAAACCCTTTTGTTTCATGGAGAAAAAGGATCAGAGATTTAAAAGAAGATCTGACAGAACCACATCCCAGAAGAAAGCCTCCTCTAATACCAAGCCAGAGTTCTGATGCCAATCCTCTGGTGGGAGCCAGGCCTTCAAAACTTCTACCTAAGCTGGCTAGAAATCACAACAGACTGGTGGGTCTTATTAACCATCAGGTGGGTGCATCATCTAGAATTCGCTTCTACTCCTCCTTCGAGATTTTTTAATCCAGAAATAAATCCACAGATTGCGCTACTTCTCAACAAGTTCTTTGAAAAAGGAGCTCTAGAAGTGGTACCCCAGAGGTCAAAGGGGAAAGATTATATTTCCCATTTTTTGCCGTTCCCAAGCGAGAAAAATAATGGCTTTTAATAAAAGATCTAAGAGGTCTCAACAAGACACTACAAAAGAACATTTTTCGAATGGAAACACTAAAGTCCGTCATCATCTCCACTTCAGCCGGGGTACTTTATGGCAAAATGATTTTTGATGGATGCCTATCTTCAAGTGCCTATTTACAGAGAACACAAAAGATTTCTGAGAATTGCTCATGTCCAAGATGGAGTAGTTTCACATTACCAATTTAAAGCCCTTCCTTTCGGCCTATCATCCGTCCCGCGAGTATTACCAATATTGCAATTATCATACCAGCCTGTCTCAGACTAGAAGGCATATGCTTGATCCCATTTCTAGACGAATGCCAACTTCCAAACATCTTTTGATCCAGCATATCCAGACCTCCATACTGTGCCTTCAGAGTCATGGATTTCTGATCAACGACCATAAACCAGAACTTGTTCCAGTAAATCATCTCAAGTTTCAAGGATTACTCTTGACTCCAAAACTATGTCATTATATCTACCTTAGGAGAGGAGGCTTCAGATTGTGTCAGCCTCAATCAACTGATTCTGAAAACAAGGACATCTATCAGGAACATCATGAAAGTGCTGGGGTTTTTAACCGCTGCCACAGAATCTGTTCCATTGAGAAAAGCCCATCTGAGGCCCTTACGGTCTTTTCTTCTCAGAACAAGGATGTGACCCTACTGAACAGATCAGTTTTCCTTCCCTTATAGATGACACAGTCTCTGACTTGGTGGCTCCAGAAGAGGAATCTGTCCAGGGGGAAGTTGTTTGCCCTTCACCAACAAGTGATCCTCACATCGGATGCCTCCATTTTTGGTTGGGGAATGATCTTCCAGGATCAGTGGATTCAGAGACAATGGTCCCCAGAAGGGAGAAGGTTATCCTCGAAAATGTCCAGCCCCGCTGGAGATGTTTAACAAAAGACAGCGGATCTTATCGATCCCATCTTTTGATGTGGCCGCACATGGACATGATTGTCCAGCCACGCAGGCGGCATTTTCCTTCTGCAGGCTCATTGAAATGTGCCTGCAGGAGGATTTGGCTGGGGAGAGGGCACCCATGATGAGGGGATATTTTGGCCAGCATTTAAGCATATACATGTATATAGATGTTTGGGGCACAGCTGTACACACACACACACATATATATATATATATATATATATATATATATACAATATAAACCTGGGGCATAAATGGGCAGCTATAAGCCCACATATATATATATATATATATATATATACATACATGTATGCTGACGAAGAGGTATATATATATATACAGGGAGTGCAGAATTATTAGGCAAGTTGTATTTTTGAGGATTAATTTTATTATTGAACAACAACCATGTTCTCAATGAACCCAAAAAACTCATTAATATCAAAGCTGAATATTTTTGGAAGTAGTTTTTAGTTTGTTTTTAGTTTTAGCTATTTTAGGGGGATATCTGTGTGTGCAGGTGACTATTACTGTACATAATTATTAGGCAACTTAACAAAAAACAAATATATACCCATTTCAATTATTTATTTTTACTAGTGAAACCAATATAACATCTCAACATTCACAAATATACATTTCTGACATTCAAAAACAAAACAAAAACAAATCAGTGACCAATATAGCCACCTTTCTTTGCAAGGACACTCAAAAGCCTGCCATCCATGGATTCTGTCAGTGTTTTGATCTGTTCACCATCAACATTGCGTGCAGCAGCAACCACAGCCTCCCAGACACTGTTCAGAGAGGTGTACTGTTTTCCCTCCTTGTAAATCTCACATTTGATGATGGACCACAGGTTCTCAATGGGGTTCAGATCAGGTGAACAAGGAGGCCATGTCATTAGATTTTCTTCTTCTATACCCTTTCTTGCCAGCCATGTTGTGGAGTACTTGGACGCGTGTGATGGAGCATTGTCCTGCATGAAAATCATGTTTTTCTTACCTTGCAGACTTCTTCCTGTACCACTGCTTAAAGAAGGTGTCTTCCAGAAACTGGCAGTAGGACTGGGAGTTGAGCTTGACTCCATCCTCAACCCAAAAAGGCCCCACAAGCTCATCTTTGATGATACCAGCCCAAACCAGTACTCCACCTCCACCTTGCTGGCGTCTGAGCCGGACTGGAGCTCTCTGCCCTTTACCAATCCAGCCATCTGGCCCATCAAGACTTACTCTCATTTCATCAGTCCATAAAACCTTAGAAAAATCAGTCTTGAGATATTTCTTGGCCCAGTCTTGACGTTTCAGCTTGTGTGTCTTGTTCAGTGGTGGTCGTCTTTCAGCCTTTCTTACCTTGGCCATGTCTCTGAGTATTGCACACCTTGTGCTTTTGGGCACTCCAGTGATGTTGCAGCTCTGAAATATGGCCAAACTGGTGGCAAGTGGCATCTTGGCAGCTGCACGCTTGACTTTTCTCAGTTCATGGGCAGTTATTTTGCGCCTTGGTTTTTCCACACGCTTCTTGCGACCCTGTTGACTATTTTGAATGAAACGCTTGATTGTTCGATGATCACGCTTCAGAAGCTTTGCAATTTTAAGAGTGCTGCATCCCTCTGCAAGATATCTCACTATTTTTGACTTTTCTGAGCCTGTCAAGTCCTTCTTTTGACCCATTTTGCCAAAGGAAAGGAAGTTGCCTAATAATTATGCACACCTGATATAGGGTGTTGAGGTCATTAGACCACACCCCTTCTCATTACAGAGATGCACATCACCTAATATGCTTAATTGGTAGTAGGCTTTCAAGCCTATACAGCTTGGAGTAAGACAACATGCATAAAGAGGATGATGTGGTCAAAATACTCATTTGCCTAATAATTCTGCACGTAGTTTATATATATATATATATATATATATATATATATCAAACAAATAAAGTAGCAGCACACCACTAAATGCACTAAGACTGAGTGAACAGGTGAATGTGTGAACAGGGTCAAATACATGAAGCCACTACTTACTGCTAAGCAGTGAAGAAGCTCTTAGCGCATATTATTGATCAAAAATATGTTGAGCCCACCTACCAGACGACAAGGTAGCTTCTTATCAGGTGGGACCTACAGGGAGTGCAGAATTATTAGGCAAATGAGTATTTTGACCACATCATCCTCTTTATGCATGTTGTCTTACTCCAAGCTGTATAGGCTTGAAAGCCTACTACCAATTAAGCATATTAGGTGATGTGCATCTCTGTAATGAGAAGGGGTGTGGTCTAATGACCTCAACACCCTATATCAGGTGTGCATAATTATTAGGCAACTTCCTTTCCTTTGGCAAAATGGGTCAAAAGAAGGACTTGACAGGCTCAGAAAAGTCAAAAATAGTGAGATATCTTGCAGAGGGATGCAGCACTCTTAAAATTGCAAAGCTTCTGAAGCGTGATCATCGAACAATCAAGCGTTTCATTCAAAATAGTCAACAGGGTCGCAAGAAGCGTGTGGAAAAACCAAGGCGCAAAATAACTGCCCATGAACTGAGAAAAGTCAAGCGTGCAGCTGCCAAGATGCCACTTGCCACCAGTTTGGCCATATTTCAGAGCTGCAACATCACTGGAGTGCCCAAAAGCACAAGGTGTGCAATACTCAGAGACATGGCCAAGGTAAGAAAGGCTGAAAGACGACCACTACTGAACAAGACACACAAGCTGAAACGTCAAGACTGATTTTTCTAAGGTTTTATGGACTGATGAAATGAGAGTGAGTCTTGATGGGCCAGATGGATGGGCCCATGGCTGGATTGGTAAAGGGCAGAGAGCTCCAGTCCGACTCAGACGCCAGCAAGGTGGAGGTGGAGTACTGGTTTGTGCTGGTATCAAAGATGAGCTTGTGGGGCCTTTTCGGGTTGAGGATGGAGTCAAGCTCAACTCCCAGTCCTACTGCCAGTTTCTGGAAGACACATTCTTCAAGCAGTGGTACAGGAAGAAGTCTGAATCCTTCAAGAAAAACATGATTTTCATGCAGGACAATGCTCCATCACACGCGTCCAAGTACTCCACAGCGTGGCTGGCAAGAAAGGGTATAAAAGAAGAAAATCTAATGACATGGCCTCCTTGTTCACCTGATCTGAACCCCATTGAGAACCTGTGGTCCATCATCAAATGTGAGATTTACAAGGAGGGAAAACAGTACACCTCTCTGAACAGTGTCTGGGAGGCTGTGGTTGCTGCTGCACGCAATGTTGATGGTGAACAGATCAAAACACTGACAGAATCCATGGATGGCAGGCTTTTGAGTGTCCTTGCAAAGAAAGGTGGCTATATTGGTCACTGATTTGTTTTTGTTTTGTTTTTGAATGTCAGAAATGTATATTTGTGAATGTTAAGATGTTATATTGGTTTCACTGGTAAAAAGAAATAATTGAAATGGGTATATATTTGTTTTTTGTTAAGTTGCCTAATAATTATGCACAGTAATAGTCACCTGCACACACAGATATCCCCCTAAAATAGCTAAAACTAAAAACAAACTAAAAACTACTTCCAAAAATATTCAGCTTTGATATTAATGAGTTTTTTGGGTTCATTGAGAACATGGTTGTTGTTCAATAATAAAATTAATCCTCAAATATACAACTTGCCTAATAATTCTGCACTCCCTGTATAAGATACTACCTGATAAGAAGCTACCTTGTCGTTTGGTAGGTGGGCTCAACATATTTTTGATCAATAATATGCGCTAAGAGCTTTTTCACTGCTTAGCAGTAAGTATTGGCGTCATGTATTTGACCCTGTTCACACATTCACCTGTTCACTCAGTCTTAGTGCATTTAGTGGTGTGCTGCTACTTTATTTGTTTGCTGTATTATTGCCGGGTAGCTTGCACCTGCGATTTGTCTCAGGAGGTGCTGTTCTGTTTTTTTGCTTATATATATATATATATATACACACACACCACACACACACCTGGATAGGCCCAAGTACTGGACTCACACTGTATATAAGGGTTAATATATATGCATATATATGCATATATATTCAAATCTAACACTTCTCTCTACAATCCTCCCATGAGATCCCTGGCTCAGGACTTTGTGGGGCGTTATGTCCTGAGCCTCCTACAGTTAACTTCGTGAAGTTCCGTCTGGTCCTGGTGTAACTGGTCAGCAAGTCCCTTGACCCTCCGATACACAGTCCCATGTAGATGATGATGACCAGAACCAGAAGAACTTTTATTGGGTGAATCAAGAGATTGTAGCTGAATAAGCTCTTCCATCCGAACATCTCCAAGTCTTTCTCAAGAGCATGAGATACAGTAATGCTTCCACTGGATTGTGGCACAGTTCTCCATCTCTTGAAGACCTCTGAACAAGGGTTGCTTGACTGCCAAAATCCAGTGGGATCCTCTGGAGCCTCAGAAGAGTGTCAAGGCGGATAGCTAGTCTCTTCTGTGGCGTCATCTGGGTTTTACCTATGACAGAAGAAAATACCAGGCGCTCCTGGGGGATTTCTCCCCTCACGGTGCAGTTAATTGTCCTACACCAGCACCAATACCTTTGACCCATGAGTAGAGAAAGGTATTGGGCTGACCTTCATATCACAGGACTAGGGCTGCAGTAAAACATTATTTCAGTAATCGAGTATTCTATCGATTAATTTTTATGATTAATCCAGTAATCTAATAAGAAAAAAATGAATTAATAGACTGTTTTCCAGTATAAAAACTTATCAGACCCCCTGCCATCAGTCCCCAACACCCTTCGTTCCCCCCTGTGCGATCAGCCCAAGTGCATCAGTTCCCCCAGTGCCTTTATCTCTCCCCCACCCCAGTGCCTTTAGATCTCCCCCACCCCAGTGCCTTTAGCTCTCCCCCACCCCAGTGCCTCCAGCTCCACTCCCCTAGTGCCATCAGCCCTTTCAAGCCATCCATTGCCTTGTTCCCCACTCCCCCGTGCCATCAGATCAGCCCCTCCATGTCCCCCAGTGCCATCAGATCAGCCCCTCCATGTCCCCCAGTGCCATCAGATCAGCCCCTCCGTGTCCCCCACTCCCCCAGTGCCATAAGATCAGCCTCTCCATGTCCCCCACTCCCCCAGTGCCATCAGATCAGCCCCTCCATGTCCCCCACTCCCCAAGTGCCATCAGATCAGCCCCTCCATGTCTCGCAGTGCCATCAGATCAGCCCCTCCATGTCCCCCACTCCCCAAGTGCCATCAGATCAGCCCCTCCATGTCCCGCAGTGCCATCAGATCAGCCCCTCCATGTCCCCCACTCCCCAAGTGCCATCAAATCAGCCCCTCCATGTCCCCCAGTGCCATCAGATCAGCCCTTCCATGTCCCCACTCCCCCAGTGCCATCAGATCAGCCCCTCCATGCCCCCCAGTGCCATCAGATCAGCCCCTCCATGTCCACCACTTCCATCAGTCAGCCCCTCCATGTCCTCCACTCCCATATGCCCCTCCATGCCATCAATTGCCGGCTGTACCCCTTCAGTGCCATGTCCCCAGTGCCAGTGAAATAAAATACTTAACTCTCCTGTAGGGGCGCCACTCCACAGCTCCTTCCTCTTCTTCTCTACGCGCTGCACTGGATCCTGACGTCACACAGCGTCTGGTCATAGTGCGCGCTTACGTGCACTATGACCTGGTGATGTGTCAGGATCCAGTGCAGCGCGGTACGGGCCGGCGGGTGACAACAGAGCGGTAAGTAAAAGAAAGCGCTTCACTCCCGCTCCGTGGTCACATGACACAAACGAGAAATTTGCATCAAGGATTTTTTTGTGTCGAATTACTCGATTCAATAGAGTAATCATTTCAGCCCTACACAGGACCCCATGTTATCCTAACACTGGTGTCTGAACACCCTACCATCAGAGAATCCCGTCCTTTGCTTCACATCCATCTGTACCAACAGATAAGGGTGGCCACCCTAAGAAGTTAGGATATCCGAGGGGAGCTATGGATGAAGCACCATCTTGTAATTGATGGCACTGTATCCCTGTCCACTCATGTGCGCTAAAGGTGATTTCCCCCTGTCATCCTGTCTTGTGGAGGCCAGGAGAATCCATGGCATGAGTCATGCCCTGGCTCTTCAGGACTCCACAATACAAAAACACAGCCCACACTCTGCTGCCAATAACTCTGTGTTCAATCCCAATCAGAGCTGTGTTACCTGATCGGACTAGAATTTAGTGCGCAGCACAACATTACTCCAATGTTGTCTGTCCGCCCCAGTCCCCAGTATAACACAGCCCTACCGAAAACCTTAAGAAAAACAGTGTTGCCTGTATCGATCAGAGACTTTGGTTGCTGATCGTGACATCCGACTTAACCGTGTTCTAATGTCACCCGTTCCGCTAACCAACAACTTTCTCAATCCACAGTATAACACAGTTTTACTCAAAGTGGACACAAGAATGAATCAAAAACAGCAGCGACTGGACTCACAGCGGGGAATGTAAACTGCAAAAATCAGCAGGTGAAACACATTTATAAACAGGAGCCACCACCATCAACATAAGGAAAACATACAAACAGATAACAAAAACACACAACATGGACATACACGGGGAACAAACGATGTAACAAATAGTACAGGGGGTGTCAAATATTTCCTAGTTTAGCTTGATCACTCTGACCCCTCAGCGCCTGGTGAGGCATGTGCTGCTGAGAGGTAACCCCTTTATGGCCAATCTGACTAGACCCCACTGCACGATTTGATACCTGGCTATTTCTACTGGACACATTGCAATTACTTGCACAAGGGCAATTCCTTGCAATGTGTCCCTTGTTCCCACACCTGAAGCCCCTGACTTGGCTTCCTGTCCTGTGTGCTTTGTTCTTTCCTGATTCGCAGTGTTTCACTATATGACCTAAGCCACCATGCAAAACATCTAACATTTGCCCTGCATCTCTTAGGTCCGTCTGCACTGCAGCCGTGCTCCCTTCTTCTGTACTGTTGCATGCTCAGGGACGCACTCTTCACAACATTTCTTTTTCCCAAAGTCAGGGAAAAATCTCTGTTAGTCTGGACAGGCTTGGTCTGGTGATTTGACCGGTCACAGACTACTCTCCCCCCTTTTTGCCCTAGACAGGGCAAAGTTTTGGGAAATTCCGGCCCTGACTTCACTGGACAAAAAAATGGGCCGACACCAAATTAGTGATGACCTGTTGCATGCCAGTCATTAGCTGGGACCTTACAGCAACCTCATCCTTAAATTTGGCTACTTTCACATCAGTAGAGGCAGCCAGCTCCTTGAAGGCCTTGATCTCAGTATAAGACCTCTGCAGCTCTACTAATCGTGACTCTATATTAGCCACCTGCGCATCTCGGTCAACGGTAGACTGTACATTCTCCGCCAGCTGTGCCCACAATGCCGAAACCTGGTTCGAATTACTGGCACAGCACTGGCAGTGAATGGTCGGAGGAATTGTCTCTGCTGACCGAGATACCACCGCAACTTGCTTTGGCTTGCAGATGCTAACCTCAAATGTATGAACAAGTTTGGCTAGCACCTGAAGCCGTTGCTATATTCGTGTGCTTGGCCGAGCACCCGAGTATAATGGAAGTCAATGGGAGACAACCAGGCACCCCCTGCTCTGAAGAGGGGAGGGTGCCTGGTCCATTGGAAAAGGTCAGAAAGTGACAAACACCACCAAAATGGATCGGGAACAGCATGGGGACGATGTCTGGATGCATCTTGGCTACTACTTCAAATCAAGGCAGCATGAGTTGCGGGCCTGCAGGTGAGCTTTCCCTGTAAAAGATTTGAGTTGCGGGCCTGAAGGTGAGTTGACCCTGTTGACCATATCTCCAGAAGGATATAGATACTCTAGAGAGAGTTCAGAGAAGAGCTACTAAACTAGTACATGGATTGCAGGATAAAACTTACCAGGAAAGGTTAAAGGACCTTAATATGTATAGCTTGGAAGAAAGAAGAGACAGAGGGGATATGATAGAAACTTTTAAATACATAAAGGGAATCAACTCAGTAAAGGAGGAGAGCATATTTAAAAGAAGAAAAACTACCACAAGAGGACACAGTTTTAAATTAGAGGGGCAAAGGTTTAAAAGTAATATAAGGAAGTATTACTTTACTGAGAGAGTAGTGGATGCATGGAATAGCCTTCCTGCAGAAGTGGTAGCTGCAAATACAGTGAAGGAGTTTAAGCATGCATGGGATAGGCATAAGGCTATCCTTCATATAAGATAGGGCCAGGGACTATTCATAGGATTCAGATATATTGGGCAGACTAGATGGGCCAAATGGTTCTTATCTGCCGACACATTCTATGTTTCTATGTAAAAGATTTTAGGTTCAGGCCTGTTGGTGAGCTGACCCTGTAAAACATTATATGCTAGTGCCTGCGGGTGAGCTGACCCTGTAAAACATTATATGCGAGGGCCTGCAGCTGAGCTGACCCTCTAAAAAGTTATATGCGTGGGCCTGTATGTGAGCTGACCCTGTAAAAGATTTCAGCCTCGGGCCTGCATGTGAGTTGACCCTGTAAAAGATTCGAGTTGCGGGCCTGTAGGTGAGCTGACCCAGTAAAAGATTTTAGGTGGTGAGCTGAGGTGGAACCAACAAACCCAACTTGATTTTGATGGCTGCATTAATCTGCAGGTGACCATGATACAGCTCCACAGATGGTACCCATCTGCATCTTTCTAAGCAATCTGTGGCCTTAGTCTTTTATCCAGACTCAGTCATTGTGCCACTATGTGGCCTCCTCATGCTGCCATCTCCACACCATGTCACCTTGCCACTCATTTTTATCACCATGCTGCTGCTGATGCTGCTTAACAGGGCTTAAAGTGATCACCAGGCCCACAATCTAATTAAGGTTTAACGCACAATACCAAAGTAAAAAATCGATTTTATAGGAAAAATTGATTGAAAACATTATTTCCTGTATATTTACTTGTATATAAAGTGCAAGTGCTGCCAACAATTACAAGGAAGAGGCACTCTGATACAACCTGTATATCACATAAAGGAGTGTCTCATTCACATTGAGTTGCGGGCCTGCCGGTGAGCTGACCCTGTAAAAGATTTTAGGTTTGGGCCTGCAGGTGAGCTGACCCTGTAAAAGATTTGAGTTGCAGGCCTGCAGGTGAGTGGACCCTCTAAAAAATTAGATGTGAGGGCCTGCTGGTGAGCGGACCCTCTAAAAAATTTGATGTGAGGGCCTGCTGGTCAGCGGATCCTCTAAAAAAGTAGATGTGAGGGCCTGCTGGTCAGCGGACCCTCTAAAAAATTCGATGTGAGGGCGTGCTTGTGAGCGGACCCTCTAAAAAAATAGATGTCGACATCAGGATGACTCTCCATCTCCTCATCCTCCTCTTCTGCCCATCCACGCTGAACAGATAGAATTAAAGTTCCATGGGTACTACCCTGTAGCAGAGGCAACTGTCTCCAGCTCCTCCTCCTCCTCTTCATAATCCAATTTGCACTGAGAAGACGAACTGTGGGTGGTCTGGCTATTACCCTGTGTATGGCCTTCCCCATTTCCTCGCCTGCCACATTCAGAGCGTCGTCCTTAATTGTGAGCAGCGATCGTTTTTGAGTAGACACAGCAGTGGGATGGTTACGCTGATAATAGCGTTATCGCCACTTACCATCTGTGTGGAGTTTTTTAAAACCTCTCAGAGGTCTGACATCAATGCCCACTCCTTGCTTGTGAATAGTGGCAGTTGATTCGAAAGGCGATGACCATGTTGCAGCTGGTATTCCACAACTGCCCTCTGCTGCTCCCAATGCCTGGCCAACATGTGGAACGTAGAGTTCCAGCGCGTTCTCACGTTGCACAACAGTCAGTGAGCTGGAAGCCGCGAGAGCTGCTGCAGCGTTGACAGACCAGCTGAAGCTGTGGACGACTTGCGGAAATGGGCACACACGAGACGCGCCTTCACTAGAAGCTCTGGCAAATTGGGGTAGGTTTTGATAAACCGCTGAGCCATTAAGTTTAAGACGTGGGCTAGGCATGGGATGTGTGTCAGGTTGCCGAGCTCCAAAGCATCGACCAAGTTACGGCCATTGTCAGGTTGAGTGGCGAGAGACACAGCTCGGTCTGGTCCCTTATACCCTGCCACAGCTCTGCGGCGGTGTGCTGTTTGTCCCCTAAACAGATCAACTTCAGCACAGCCTGTTGACGCTTACCCACAGCAGTGCTACACTGCTTCCAGCTAGCGACTGATGGCTGACCACTGCTGGAGGTGGAAGTGGAGGAGGAGAAGTGGGGGTTGGAGCCAGTAACATAGCTTCTGGCGGAGACCCTGATGGACATAGAGCCCGCAATCCTGGGCGTGGGAAGCACCTGTGCCATCTCAGGGTACAACTCACTCTCTGCCTCCACAACATTCACCCAGTGTGCCATCAGGGAAATGTGGCGTTCCTGGCAACCAGCACTTGTCCTTGTGTTTGTGCTTAAGTAGACCTTCCAGTAACTGCCTTGGTCAGGGTACGGGTGATGTTCTGGGACACATGCTGGTGTAAGGCAGGCAAGGCACACCGTGAAAAATAGTAGTGGCTGGGGACTGCGTACAGAGGGATGGCCGCCGACATCAGGCTGCATAAGGCCTCAGTGTACACAAGCCTAAATGACAACATTTAAAGGGCCGGTAATTTTGAAAGTTGCGCATTTAGTGCTATGGCCTGTGGGTAAGTATTTGTGCTTGCGTTCAAATGACTGTTATGGACATTTGGACGCTGCGCTGGGACAGGGAAGTGGATGTTGTTGCTGATGGCTCATAGAAAGGTCCAGATGCAGGGCGAGGGGCATCCGGGCCTGCGCCTTCGACAGGGGATTGGCCAGCAGTGCGTAACACAGTGGAAGAGGAGGCAGTGGTGTGACCTGCAGACCCAGATTGTAGACCCAGGCATTCGGCCCACTTGTTAGGGTGCAAACTACCACTCTTTTGTCGTCAAAAAAGCGCCATACTGCGGAACACCTACCCCTTGGCAAGGTAGATTTACGCATTGGGTGCTCGGTGTAACAGTTGCGGGCCTGTTCAGTGTGGGACGACTTCTCCCTTTTGCAACCCCACTTCCTCTTCCAGCCTGTTGCGGTGCTGCAGATCCCTCCCCCTCTGTACTGCTGTCCTCGCTCGGCTTTTCACCTTCCCATGTTGGGTCAGTGACCTAATCGTCAACCACCTCCTCTTCCACTTCCTCACTCTGCTCATCCTCCTGACTTGACCTAACCACAACCTCAGTGATTGACAACTGTGTCTCATCATCATCCACCTCGTGAACGAATGATTGCCATTCACCACCGTCATCTTCTTGAGACTGTGAAGGCTCAGGAAGAGGTTGGGAATCAGGGCACAATATCTCAGGTCCCTCTTCAAGCGTGCCGGGCGCGAGGGCCAAATGTAACAGCGGTGCTGGAAAGAGCTCCTCAGAATATCCGAGTGTGGGATCACTCGTTTGGCAAGACTCTCCATGGTGGGAAGAAGGATGATCAGAGTGATTATTCGGTTGACCAGACTCTTGGCTACAGAGACTGGACTTAGAGGAAGAGAGGGTGGTGCTTAACGGACTGGAAGCATTATCTTCAGCAATCCAACCGACCAACTGTTCGCACTGGTCCGACTTGGACAATGTTGTCCTGCACGACCCAGCTAAGTTGGACATGAAGCTGGGTACGGTGGATTTTTTTCTGGTGCACTGGCAGCAGGCACAGTTTAATTGCGCCCAGGGCCACGGCTTCTGCGTGCACCATCAGCATCACGCCCACTTCCCCGTCCCTTAGTGCTCGCCTTCTTCATATTAATGTTTTTGTCACTAGATGTGGCGCAGATTTTTTTACAGTCTGCTAAAGACAGTTTTCTGATACAGGACAGTATATGTCACAGAAACACACAGAATATGGACACTATATTAGGCCCAGATTATTGGAATTTGCCCTAAAGAAACAGTTTTCGGAAGGCGTACTGTATATGTCACAGAAACACACAGAATATGGACACTATTTTAGGCCCAGATTATTGGAATTTGCGGTACAGACACTGTTTTCTGATGTAGTTTATATCTAGGTCTGACAACCACAAAAGGTGTTGAAGCGTCGATTACACAATTCACGGATTACACCGTTGACAGCAAAAATGTGGATAGATTATGGGGAAAAAATAGTGTTTTCTGTATTATAATTTTTTCCCTATATCTGGGCCTGACAACCACACAAGGTATTGAAGCGCAGATCACACAATTCACGGATTACACCGTTGACAGCAAAAATGTGAATTATGGGAAAAAAAATATTGTTTTCACTAATATTCTTCCTATCTCTGCCCCTGACACACAGAAGGTATTGCTGCACAGATGTCACAAGTCACTGCAGACACCTTCTATATAGCAAAATAATCGCTATTTTGCAAAGTATAAAAAAAAAAATTTTTGGGTACAACTTTGCACATTAAATTGCTTCCACCACACACAATAGTCCTTAAAAGGACTTTTGGGTCTTTGAAACGTTATTCACTGAAATCTCCCTACACTATCCGTCCCTTCCCAGGTGCTATATAGCACTCAATGACGCGTTCCGGACAGCCAATCACTGTAATGTCAGCAGCCAACATGGCTACTGGCATTACAGTGAGGGCAGTACTTACCTACACGTTTATTGGCTGCTTAGCAGCCGCGAAACGTGCGGGAAGAAGTCTCGAGCATGGCGCTCGAGCACATGTGGTACTCCGCCGAGTACCGCCATGTGCCAAGCATAGCAATGCTCGAGCCGAACAGGTATTCGGCCGAGCATGCTTGCTCATCACTAGTGCTGTCCTTCCTTGTCCTTTGTGTGCTGTGTGGAGGAGGTCCTTTAATATCCGGAACGCCTTCTCCTGACCAGCCGGACTTCTGTTCAGCTCCAACGGTGATGGTTCTCTCTTCAGTGACGTATGTGACGACTTCTCTCCAGTATTCAGTGGGCGTGTAAGGGGATCAGAAAATCGTTAGTACACAAAAATCTAAATATTTTAGGTTCTCTGCTGTAGATATTGCCTTGTGTTTAGTTCGGATTGAAAAAAAACGCTTTGCCTGTCCGAACTATCAGTCCCTGGACGCTCAGAATCCACTGACCGCGTCCCTCTTGCCTGACTAGTTCACAGCGTAAGCGATTTTCTTCACCAAAGCCCCCAAAAACTTAGCAGTTGGCCTGGCTCGCCAATGTTAAGAAATATTAATTATTAATATTTTGGTTAATATCAATAGTTAATATTAATAAATAGGCGTACAATCATCTACTGTGACCCTGCTTATCTATTCTGTCTCCTACCTGGCTCGCCAATGTTAAGGGAAATACAGTCCTGATCAAAAGTTTAAGACCATTTGAAAAATGGCTAAAAATCATATCTTACATTGTTGGATCTTAACAAGGTTCCAAGTAGAGCTTCAACCTGCAACAAGAAGAAATGAGAGTGAGACAAAACATTTTTTGAGCATTCAATTAATTGAAAATAACGATTAAACTGAAACAGGCTGTTTTTCAGCTGATCAAAATTTTAGGACCACTTGCCTTTAAAAGTCCAAATCTGTGCAAAGATTTGGATTAATTGTCATTTTCTGTCAGGTAGTCACACGTTGTGATGGCAAAGGCAAAAAAACTCTCCCTTTTTGAACGTGGTCGGGTTGTTGAACTGCATAAGCAGGGTCTCTCACAGCGCGCCATCGCTGCTGAGGTGGGATGCAGTAAGACAGTCATTTGGAATTTCTTAAATGATCCTGAGGGTTATGGAACAAAAAAGTCAAGTGGAAGACCCCAAAAAATTTCCTCAGCACTGAGCCGGAGGATCCAATTGACTGTCTGTCAAGACACTGGGCGATCCTCAACCCAAATTAAGGCCCTTACTGGTGCTGACTGCAGCCCCATAACCATCATACGGCTGTCACGAGGGTGTCAAGAGCCACGTCTGACTCCGTTATACCCGGGGTCAGGAAGTCGCAGCGGGTGGCTGCGCGCTCTATGTCTAAAGATCACGGTGTTTCTTAGTGTTTGTTTTCTGTGTTTGCCTTGCTATCCTTTTTGTCTCACTCAGGGATCCGTAGCTTCTCCTCCTCAGCTGTTTCTTGTCTGCCACTCCCAACCTCCTTATATTCTCCTCTCACACTTCTCTAGTTGCCAGTTATAGAGCTTCCTGCCTGGACATCTATACTGACCCACTGGAGCTGTGAATCCTGGTTGTTGTTCCAGAGTGCTTCCCTCCGGATCCCTGTTGGGCTTTTTGTTGTCTCCTGTTGTCGCCCACCTGGGATTATATGTTTAGTCTGTATTGTCTGTCCTCCCCTTGGTGTTTTCCTTTAGAGCTAGTGGTGCGGACTAGTGTTCCCACCGCCCTGTTCACTATCTAGGGCTCATCTTAGGGAAAGCCAGGGTTTTAGGCACGTGATCGGCGTACGGGTGAGGAACCCGTCTAGGGACGTCAGGGCAGCCAGGTGCCAGCCGCAAGGTGAGTCAGGGGTCACCACCTTCCCTCTCACTTGGGCAGGGCCTTCCTCTTTCCCTCCCTCTGTGTCACGTATGTGATAGTCACGCCGATCGTGATAACGGCATCTGAGACTGAAGGGCTTCAAAAACAAAAAACGTCTTCAAAGACCTCGTCTCCTTAAACGCCACAGAACTGCTCATTTAGACTTTGCAAGAGAGCACCAAACATGGGACATTCAAAGGTGGAAGAAAGTTTTATTCTCTGAGAGAAAAAATTTAACCTTGATGGTCCTGATGGTTTCCAACATTACTGGCATGACAAGCAGATCCCACCTGAGATGTTTTCTACGCGCCACAGTGGAGGGCGTCATAATGGTCTGGGGTGGTTTTTCCTTCAGTGGAACAATGGAGCTTCAAGAAGTGCAGGGGCGTCAAACGGCTGCTGGCTATGTCCAGATGTTGCAGAGAGCATTCCTCATGACTGAGGGCCCTCGTCTGTGTGGTAACGACTGGGTTTTCCAACAGGACAACGCTACAGTACACAATGCCCGCAGGACAAGGGACTTCTTCCAGGAGAATAACATCACTCTTTTAGCCCATCCTGCGTGTTCCCCTGATCTAAATCCAATTGAGAACCTTTGGGGATGGATGGCAAGGGAAGTTTACAAAAATGGACAACAGTTCCAGACAGTAGATGGCCTTCATGCGGCCGTCTTCACCACTTGGAGAAATGTTCCCACTAACCTCATGGAAACTCTTGCATCAAGCATGCCGAAACAAATTTTGGAAGTGATAAACAATAACGGCGGAGCTACTCATTACTGAGTTCATGTTTGGAAGTTGGATTTCTGTTTTGGGGGGGTTTAGGGTTTTTTGGGAGGTGTGGTCCTAAACTTTTGATCAGCTGAAAAACAGCCTGTTTCAGTTTATTTGTTGTTTTCATTAAATTTAATGCTCAAAAAATGTTTTGTCTCACTCTCATTTCTTCTTGTTGCATGTTGAAGCTCTACTTGGAACCTTGTTAAGATCCGGCCATGCTAAATATGATTTTTTGCCATTTTTCAAGTGGTCTTAAACTTTTGATCAGGACTGTATTAATTATTATGATTTTAGGTAATATCAATAATTAATATACATAAAGTATATTGATGACTCCGCCTATTTATACCAAAAATACTACTAAGTTACTAGCTAATTAGATAATTGTCTAGCTAACTAATTACCTCTGTTGCCTCACACTACACTGAACTGTGTGCGACTTACTACTGCTACTGTACTACGGCCGCGACTACTACAATAAATGACTATACAATCTATGTTGAACAATAAAGTATTTATTAAAACAATTACAAGCTACACAGTCTACTTATTGCTATAATTATATATATATATTTATAGCCGCTGTGGGGATTTGCTCTGGTAGGCAGGGTAAGCGGACGCAGAACAGAGGCATAAAACCAGTTCGTAAAACAAAACTTCAGTGTTTATTTACACACAAGGCAAAAACAAAGCAACATTTTTCAGTTCTTTTACACAAAGGGAAGTCCAAGGAACAAAACAATCACCTTGTTATAACAGGTTTTTCCAGCGGTCCTCAGCAGGCTTTAGAGGGCCTGTTTCCCCGCATGCGGTTCTCAGCCCTCCAGCACGGCACAAGCCTCAGATCCCAAAACAGAGACAACTCGCTGCTGAGCCCATCTGTCTTGTAAGGACAGCTAGGTGTTGTCAAAACCCGGACCGGTGCTTAAAATCCAGTTTGACCCCACCTGGCTGCAAATCAGCCCAGCAGCACACACTGGGAGGAAAATACCTGTCCTCTCAGACCATACCCTTCACTGTGTCACACCGCACACAGTAATACTACAACACCGCAATATAATATCACACCTAGATACACTACACACAATACACTATTCCCATTCCACCCCAAACACTACCTAAACATTACACACATTACATCAGCTCCCACTCAACCTGGCTCTATACACTGTCCATGCGGGGTAACGCAATTTTGGCACTGTAGGGGTTAATATGCATGCAGGCCAGGAAACACAATGCAGGCCAGGGGTAGGAGTGGTTCTGAAAGGGTTAATGCAGGGTTGGCTTGGACTGCAGGGGTTAAGTACCTGCAGGACAGTGCAATAGCGGTAAATACAGGGTTAATATAGCCCGGCAAGGGAGGTGATCAGGGTTCAGGGCAGCAGGGGTTAATGCTGGGGCTTCACACAGGGAATGCAGGGTAAGGGGTATTCAGGGCAGGGGCAATTGGGGCCGTTCAGGGGTACTCAGCTAGAATCCAGGGTCTTCGTCTTCACTCTCCTTGGGGGCTGGACGGGGCGCAGCACAGTGCTCCTGGCGCTCTTCCTTCCATGGGGGGCGTGGGGGCCGGTCTCCTTCTCTGGATGCAGTGCAGCCTGTGCCTGGTGGAGGGAGTCGGTCTTCTCCTCTGAGCGCCGCACGCACTTTCCTATCTTCCGGGAGGTCAGGGGGTGCGGGGGTTAACTTCGGAGTTCCGGTTGCGCTCTCTTCTAGCACACGCCAGGCTAATCTAACTAGCGCAGCGCCGCCGGGGTATTTAAACCCCGCGGAGCTCGCTCCAGCGCTGCAGGCATGTGCACGCACGTCTGCAGCCAGGTCCATATGGTGTCACCGCACCAGCCTGCGCTTCCTGGCGCGCACTTTAAGGCGAGGGGGCGGGATTTGAATCTCCTGCCTGAAGCGCCCCGCGCATACCTCTGGTGCTGTAATTACCGCACCAGAGATATGCCACAAACAGAGGGAGGAGAACTTTTCTTCCCCTATCTCTATTACACTAAACATGTCCAGCCCTGCTGAAGACGTTTAACAAAAGACAGCGGATCTTATCGATCCCCTCTCTCTTGATGTGGCTGCACATGGACATGATTGTCCAGCCACGCAGGCAGCATTTTCCTTCTGCAGGTTCGTTGGAATGTGCCTGCAGGAGGATTTGGCTGGGGAGAGGGCACCCATGATGGGGGGATATTTTGGCCAGCATTTAAGCATATACATGTATATAAATGCTTGGGGCACAGCTATATAGGTATATATATAAATATACACACACACACACCTGGATAGGCCCATGTACAAACCGGATTCCCAAAAAGTTGGGACACTAAACAAATTGTGAATAAAAACTGAATGCAATGATGTGGAGATGGCAAATGTCAATATTTTATTTGTAATAGAACGTAGATGACAGATCAAACGTTTAATCCGAGTAAATGTATCATTTTAAAGGAAAAATACGTTGATTCAAGTTTTCACGGTGTCAACAAATCCCAAAAAAGTTGGGACAAGTAGCAATAAGAGGCTGGAAAAAGTAAATTTGAGCATAACGAAGAGCTGGAAGACCAATTAACACTAATTAGGTCAATTGGCAACATGATTGGGTATAAAAAGAGCTTCTCAGAGCGGCAGTGTCTCTCAGAAGCCAAGATGGGTAGAGGATCACCAATTCCCACAATGTTGCGCAGAAAGATAGTGGAGCAATATCAGAAAGGTGTTACCCAGCGAAAAATTGCAAAGACTTTGCATCTATCATCATCAACTGTGCATAACATCATCCGAAGATTCAGAGAATCTGGAACAATCTCTGTGCGTAAGGGTCAAGGCCGTAAAACCATACTGGATGCCCGTGATCTCCGGGCCCTTAAACGACACTGCACCACAAACAGGAATGCTACTGTAAAGGAAATCACAGAATGGGCTCAGGAATACTTCCAGAAACCATTGTCAGTGAACACAATCCACCGTGCCATCCGCCGTTGCCAGCTGAAACTCTACAGTGCAAAGAAGAAGCCATTTCTAAGCAAGATCCTCAAGCTCAGGCGTTTTCACTGGGCCAGGGATCATTTAAAATGGAGTGTGCAAAATGGAAGACTGTTCTGTGGTCAGACGAGTCACGATTCAAAGTTCTTTTTGGAAATCTGGGACGCCATGTCATCCGGACCAGAGAGGACAAGGACAACCCAAGTTGTTATCAACGCTCAGTTCAGAAGCCTGCATCTCTGATAATATGGGGTTGCATGAGTGCGTGTGGCATGGGCAACTTGCATGTCTGGAAAGGCACCATCAATGCAGAAAAATATATTCAGGTTCTAGAACAACATCTGCTCCCATCCAGACGTCATCTCTTTCAGGGAAGACCCTGCATTTTTCAACAAGATAATGCCAGACCACATTCTGCATCAATCACAACATCATGGCTGCGTAGGAGAAGGATCCGGGTACTGAAATGGCCAGTCTGCAGTCCAGATCTTTCACCTATAGAGAACATTTGCCGCATCATAAAGAGGAAGGTGCAACAAAGAAGGCCCAAGACGATTGAACAGTTAGAGGCCTGTAGTAGACAAGAATGGGAGAGCATTCCTATTTCTAAACTTGAGAAACTGGTCTCCTCGGTCCTCAGACGTCTGTTGAGTGTTGTAAGAAGAAGGGGAGATGCCACACAGTGGTGAAAATGGCCTTGTCCCAACTTTTGGGGGATTTGTTGACACCATGAGATTCAACATATTTTTCCCTTAAAATGGTACATTTTCTCAGTTTAAACTTTTGTTCCGTGATTTATGTTCTATTCTGAATAAAATATTAGAAGTTGGCACCTCCACATCATTGCATTCAGTTTTTATTCACGATTTGTATAGTGTCCCAACTTTTTTGGAATCCGGTTTGTACTCGGCTCACACTATATATAAAAGGGTCAATATATATGCATATATAAGTAGGCACATACACATATATATTTAAATCTAACACTTCCCTCTACAGAAGGTAATTGCCATAATTCCTTACTAGCCCAGGAGGGCATGATTTATGGACTTATTGGATCTTTTGAAGGGAGAATTTTGGTATCTCAGGAAGGACTTCCTTCTGCAGAAAGGACTTTACTACCCCAATATATATATATATATATACGACATACAAGATCTACAGCTTCTTAGTGGGCAGAACTGGCAGAAGTGCCTCTTCAGTTTGTGTCAAATTGCTTCCTGGGCATCCGTGAAAACTTTCATGAATAATTATAGGCTAAATAACACAGAAGGGTGTTTGGCCTTCAGCACAGCGGTCTTAGGAAGAACTATGTCTTCTTCTGCCCCTCTCCCTTACTTCTTTGGCTTCTTAAATCTGTAGGTGCTGCCAAGGGAAGAGTGAAAGGAACTAATACGTCTAAGGGTACTTTCACACTTGCGGCAGAGGATTCCGGCAGGCAGTTCCGTCAAAACGCATGCAAACTGATGGAATTTGTCAGACGGATTAGGATCCTGATCCGTCTGACAAATGCATTGAACTGCCGGATCCGTCTCTCCGGTATTACCTGGAAAAACGGATCCGGCATGAATTTTTTCTCACATTTGTTGCGGTCTGAGCATGCACAGACTGCAATGCCGGATCCGTTTTGACGGAACACTCGGGGCCGTATCCGGCATTAATGCTTGTCAATAGGAAAAAAAATGCCGGCAAGTGCTCCGGAATTTGGGTGGGGTATAAGGTGACCGAAAGATGGCAAATCGCTTACACCACTCCAAATTACGTACACCACATCAAATCTTTTATATTTTAATAGTTCCAACATTTTTGGACGTGGCGATACCTGTTTATTTTTTTAATTGTTTCTTTATTTTTATATGCAAAACTTTGTTTCACAGAGAGGAGCCCCTCCTTCTGGCTTACTCCACAGATGCCACAATAGCTATTGAACGTGGCAAATGAGGGGTTAAATGGTTGGGTTTGGCATCATCGCCGATCCCAGTCACTGTGGCCAGGTGCCTGCTGTATTATATGGAGCTGGCCCAGTGCAACAGCCAGCTCCTTACATTCCGTCAGCCATTCCCTACAGGTACGTCACGATGGCTGAAGGGGTTAAGACATACATTTCTTAGAGCTGTGTTAATAACAAGTCCTGCTTGTGAACCATGTGCCAGAATTATTAAGAGGTAATAATTATGGAGGATCACTGGGAGTCCTGTGTGCCAGAAAATTAAATCTATGTCAGCCAGGGAGCTGGCATAGACCCAGGTGCAATGCACATCATATTATTAAATGTGTCAGGCTGTGGGTGACCCCCTCCTGTACAAAGGTGACTAGGCGGGATTGGGACATGTATAAATAGACATTGGGCGGCGTTAGAGGCGTGGCTTAGCGTCAAAGAAATTTGCCGGGCGCTCCACTGATGGCTTCCATTCTTGGGCTTTTTAAAAGTTCATGGGTATTTGCGTGCAGTGTATATATATATATATATATATATATATATATATATATAGTATATTTATGTTTGTAGAATGTATATGGTGCATTTATGTATGTATGTAGCATGTACAGTACAGACCAAAAGTTTGGACACACCTTCTCATTCAAAGAGTTTTCTTTATTTTCATGACTATGAAAATTGTAGATTCACACTGAAGGCATCAAAACTATGAATTAACACATGTGGAATTATATACATAACAAAAAAGTGTGAAACAACTGAAAATATGTCATATTCTAGGTTCTTCAAAGTAGCCACCTTTTGCTTTGATTACTGCTTTGCACACTCTTGGCATTCTCTTGATGAGCTTCAAGAGGTAGTCACCTGAAATGGTTTTCACTTCACAGGTGTGCCCTGTCAGGTTTAATAAGTGGGATTTCTTGCCTTATAAATGGGGTTGGGACCATCAGTTGCGTTGTGGAGAAGTCAGGTGGATACACAGCTGATAGTCCTACTGAATAGACTGTTAGAATTTGTACTATGGCAAGAAAAAAGCAGCTAAGTAAAGAAAAACGAGTGGCCATCATTACTTTAAGAAATGAAGGTCAGTCAGTCCGAAAAATTGGGAAAACTTTGAAAGTGTCCCCAAGTGCAGTCACAAAAACCATCAAGCGCTACAAAGAAACTGGCTCACATGCGGACCGCCTCAGGAAAGGAAGACCAAGAGTCACCTCTGCTGTGGAGGATAAGTTCATCCGAGTCACCAGCCTCAGAAATCGCAGGTTAACAGCAGCTCAGATTAGAGACCAGGTCAATGCCACACAGAGTTCTAGCAGCAGACACATCTCTAGAACAACTGTTAAGAGGAGACTGTGTGAATCAGGCCTTCATGGTAGAATATCTGCTAGGAAACCACTGCTAAGGACAGGCAACAAGCAGAAGAGACTTGTTTGGGCTAAAGAACACAAGGAATGGGCATTAGACCAGTGGAAATCTGTGCTTTGGTCTGATGAGTCCAAATTTGAGATCTTTAGTTCCAACCACTGTGTCTTTGTGCGACGCAGAAAAGGTGAACGGATGGACTCTACATGCCTGGTTCCCACCGTGAAGCATGGAGGAGGTGTGATGGTGTGGGGGTGCTTTGCTGGTGACACTGTTGGGGATTTATTCAAAATTGAAGGCATGCTGAACCAGCATGGCTACCACAGCATCTTGCAGCGGCATGCTATTCCATCCGGTTTGCGTTTAGTTGGACCATCATTTATTTTTCAACAGGACAATGACCCCAAACACACCTCCAGGCTGTGTAAGGGCTATTTGACCATGAAGGAGAGTGATGGGGTGCTGCGCCAGATGACCTGGCCTCCACAGTCACCAGACCTGAACCCAATCGAGATGGTTTGGGGTGAGCTGGACCGCAGAGTGAAGGCAAAAGGGCCAACAAGTGCTAAGGCCTCTTTCACACTTGCGTTGTCCGGATCCGGCGTGTACTCCACTTGCCGGAATTACACGCCGGATCCGGAAAAACGCAAGTGTACTGAAAGCATTTGAAGACGGATCCGTCTTCAAAATGCGTTCAGTGTTACTATGGCAGCCAGGACGCTCTTAAAGTCCTGGTTGCCATAGTAGTAGTGGGGAGCGGGGGAGCAGTATACTTACAGTCCGCGCGGCTCCCGGGGCGCTCCAGAATGACGTCAGAGCGCCCCATGCGCATGGATGACGTGTCCATGCGATCACGTGATCCATGCGCTTGGGGCGCCCTGACGTCACTCTGGAGCGCCCCGGGAGCCGCACGGACGGTAAGTATGCTGCTCCCCGCTCCCCACTGCACTTTACCATGGCTGCCAGGACTTTAGCGTCCCGGCAGCCATGGTAACCATTGAGAAAAAGCTAAATGTCGCATCCGGCAATGCGCCGAAACGACTTTTAGCTTAAGGCCGGATCCGGATCAATGCCTTTCAATGGCCATTTATTCCGGATCCGGCCTTGCGGCAAGTGTTCCGGATTTTTGGCCGGAGCAAAAAGCGCAGCATGCTGCGCTATTTGCTGCGGCCAAAAAACGTTCCGTTCCGGAACGGAAGACATCCTGATGCATCCTGAAGGACGGACTGTCCATTCAGAATGCATTAGGAAAATCCTGATCAGTATTCTTCCGGCATAGAGCCCCGACGACGGAACTCTATGCCGGAAGACAATAACGCAGGTGTGAAAGAGCCCTAAGTATCTCTGGGAACTCCTTCAAGACTGTTGGAAGACCATTTCAGGTGAATACCCCTTGAAGCTCATCAAGAGAATGCCAAGAGTGTGCAAAGCAGTAATCAATGCAAAAGGTGGCTACTTTGAAGAACCTAGAATATGACATATTTTCAGTTGTTTCACACTTTTTTGTTATGTATATAATTCCACATGTGTTAATTCATAGTTTTGATGCCTTCAGTGTGAATCTACAAAATTTGAATCCCACCCCTGGGCATCACTGATGTGAAAGGGCACTAAGAAGGCATAACTACTGTGTAATGGCTCTCGGAACGGAACGGGCGGCCCATTGTAGAAATGCCTATTCTTTTCCGCAAAATGGATAAGAATAGGACATGCTATATTATTTTTGCTGGGCCACGGAACGGTGCAATGGATGCGGACAGCACACGGAGTGAAGTGAATGGGTCAACACATTTTTTGCGGCTTGGATGCGGACCACAAAAACGGTTGTGTGCATGAGGCCTTATGGTGGAATGCTGGATATTGGGGGATCTCTCCAAGATAAACTGTCATAAATATAAAAAGATTCTTTTGATAAAAGTAATGTTTTTGGCAAGACTTTTGATTACACGGGTCTGGTTTTCACAATATATTCCAAATGTGATTATATGGCTTAACTTGGTTAACAAGATTAAAAGATACGAAAAGGTTCTTTATAAACAAAGAAATATAGAGAAAAAATGGATCAGGATATGGGGTGAAATTTTTATATTTCTTTGTCTCGACTTCCCTTTTTTTTTTTTTTTTAAAGATAGATGCACGGCAGTGGGTAAGGAGGGTATTAAAGGGTTGGGCTAAAAAGGAATAAAAGTAATAATGATCTGGATATGAATCTGTATGGAAAACTTTGTTTGACTCTTAATAAAAATAAAGGAAAAAAAAAAAATACTGTGTAAGGGTACTAAGGGGGCATAACTACTGTGTGGGGGCAAAAAGGGGACTGGACAGGTTGGCATGTATAGATAGGTATTGGTAGGCGTTAGAGGCGTGGCAAATTGTAAAAACATTTGTAACCGCGTACTACATACTGTATTGATGGTGTTTCTCCTTAGCCCTGTTTAACCCTTTCAGTACCGGGCCATATTTTACCTTAAATCCCAGGCCGATTTTTGTAAATCTGACATGTGTCACTTTATGTGGTAAAAACTTTGGAACGCTTTTACTTATCCAAGCCATTCTGAGATTGTTTTCTCGTGACACATTGTACTTCATGACAGTGGTAAATTTGAGTCGATATGTTTCACCTTTATTTATAAAAAAATCCCAAATTTACCAAAAGCCTCTGCCTTTGCCCTATCGATGAGGCAAGAGACTTGGAGGGCGGGCAAAGGCAGAGACTGGGGAGGAGTAAAGTGAAAAGAAGGCAGAGCAGCCTAGGCACCTACACACTGAACGCCGCCCCTGGGCACCTGCGAGTGCTCATTTGCATATAAATTGCATATGCATATGTGAGATCCAGGGGGCTGGATCTCACAGGCTCTCACGGAAGGCAGCCACGATGCCTAAGGAAGGCATCGGGCTGCCTTCCCGCCATCGGGTCCACGTCACAGCAGCGCTGTGACCCGATGGACACCCTGCACTCAGCAGGATACCGCACGTGCTGCGGTCAGCACTGACCGCGGCAGTGCAACGGTTAATGCGCTGGCATCAGTGACTGCCAGACCCCTGCAGCTGATCGGGTGGGCGCAGCTCCTGCGCCCGCTCGATCAGAGTGCCGTAGCTGTACGGCGCTGGGATTTCTGTCCCACATTCCAGCACCGTACATGTACAGTGCTGGTATCCTACGGGTTAAAGCTTGGGAGGTATGCTACTTCATATAACACAAAAACAGAACATAGAGACCACAGTAGTACAGCACATAAGAGGATATGAGACATTTCTGGAGGGTGGGGGCACACATGACATTTTTACACTGGGCCCACCAATATGTTAAAAAGCTCCTGGCCGGACACTGCACCTGCTGCCTGCAAGGATCCTACCAATGGTCAGCACTGGACCAAGTGAACATTACCCATTCCTTTCCTCTTCCTAAATACTCTACGTGGGTTCAGTAATATAACTAGGGCAAAAAATACATCAAATAAGCGATTTAAATGCAGCATTATTCTAAATGTGTCTCTATCACATTGACTGCTGTGGCAGCAGAAAATGAGAACTCAGATATGGGTAGCTGCTATGGAAACACCATGGAAAGTGACCTTATATCCTACTCAAAATGAATAGCAAAAATGTTCTGAATATGTTGTTTTTTGAAAAAGGCAGTAATTTTCCAAATGACAAACAAGGTACGATAACTGAATTTGTGAACTGTGGGTTCAGTACTGGGCAATTTCAGCTGCTGTAACTGTCTTGGAGTATGGCACAAATGGTTAAAAATATATGAGAAGGTGACTGTGTATTTCTTCATCTTCCTGACCACAGACGGCTTACGGAGGGGAAGAAGGAGGGGAGATCCCGTTATTTCTTGGACAAAGTTGTCATTGAAGCCCTGGTTGCTTAAGTCAGGACGTCACGCTTCTTCATCCTGAACTACAAATAAAGAAGTCTTCTGCAAATACCAAAATAGCGACATCCACAATTCATTCATCGCTGTAAGGCCAATGAGCTTCTTCTTAGGTTTTCCATTTTTATGCAACTGAAAAGGAAGTCTCTGAGTTCATGGGACAAGTCTTGATGAAATAAGAAGAAATGACGTAAGCTCTTGAATAAGTTCTATTCCTAGGCCCAGGGCAAAACTTGTTACATAGGATTGGTTCACAAGTGATAGGTCGCACTACTGTATGGGGGAACCCGGATGGGTGCTCACAGCCCGCAGATTCACCCAATCTAACAAGCAGAAAATTATACAAAAGAAAGGGCTGGGCACTCACTATATCTGGTAGCCGTGGTACTTTATTGAATAAAATAAAATATTATATTATTAAAACCACATATTCAAACACATATACATACACATCAATAATAAAAGTATCTAAAATATATATAGTCACTGAAACACAATGGTAAAAAGGACCTATTAGATATATATAAAAAAACGGATGTGGCCAATAATTTGCATATGTGGAGGATAGGAAATATCCGAAACTATCCAAATGTTCAGTCCAATGTCAGAGATGTGCCATATGAAATAGTCGATCCGATATCCTAGGCTCTATTGCAGAGACTAGCAGTCTGTATAATTATAATCCTGGATTCGAATGTATTTGCACAGTTCAGGGTAACAGCATTAACTTCTAAATGAATTATTTGTCGATTATATTATAGTTCAGTCTACTCACATAATAGATGTACTTAGGCGGCTCAGATCAGCAGTCCGCGGCGTCCCGCGTAATGGTCAGGGTATGATCTCCGCAATAGGATGGTATATGATAACTCCTAGTGGATTTCACAAAGGGTTTTCGACAAGCTGTTTTTCAATTGAACAATCAAAGTTCCTCACTTACTGGCGCCAGCAGTATCTTTATAGTCCACGGCTGTCATGGAACCATGAACCAGACGTACAACAAGAGATAAGTGGAAAATAAGAAGGTTTTATTGAAGAGCAAGCCGTAGCAAAGTCCGAACGGATGGCTAAACCGAAGCAGGGTCTTGCGGAGACAGAGGTCAGGAACCAGAAGGGTAGTCAGACGAAGCCAGGAACAGGAACCAACGGGGTAGTCAGACGAAGCCGGAATCAGGAACCAACGGGGTAGTCAGACGAGGCCAGGATCAGGAACCAGAAGCAGCAGCAGTCTTGGAAGCATGTGAACACAGGAGGACCAAGCAAGGAACTGAAGCCACAGACCTCCTATATATATGAGCTAGGCATCCAGCTCCTCCCAGTGGGAAGGAGGAGCCGCAGGGTGGGAGGCTACAAGAAAACCCAGAAACCAAGATGGCCGCCAGCACATGTCAAACGAAGGGAACAGCAAGGAGGTAAGACCATGACAGTACCTCCCCCTCAAGGGCCCCTCCTCCGCGGAGTAAGGAACGGTTTCTGAGGGAAGCGTGCGTGGAAGGCTCGGAGCAAGACAGGAGCATGGACATCTGCGGAGGGAACCCAGGAACGCTCCTCTGGACCATAACCACGCCAATGGACCAAAAACTGCACCCGGCCGCGGACCAGGCGTGAGTCCAGGATATTGCTCACCTCATACTCCTCACGATTGCCCACTTGGACCGGACGAGGCCGAGGAATCGAGGAAGTGAAACGATTACACACCAGTGGCTTCAACAGGGAGACATGAAACACGTTGGAGATCCGCATGCCAGGAGGAAGCGCAAGGGCATAGGCTACCGGGTTTACCCTGCGAAGCACTCGGAAGGGACCAACAAAGCGAGGCGCCAGCTTGGGAGTGGGCACTCGAAGGTTGAGGTTGCGGGTGGACAACCATACGCGGTCTCCGACCTGGTAGGAAGGAGCGGGCGCTCGTCTGCGATCAGCCTGGAGTTTCTGGCGCTGCGCAGAGACCTCAAGGGACCTCTGGATCTGTACCCAAGAAGCACGTAGGACGGAAAGGTGATCCTCCACAGCCGGAATATCCTGGGGAGAGAATACCTCCGGTAACACGGCAGGTTGGAACCCATAATTGGCCATGAAGGGAGACGTCCCAGAGGAAGAGTTCACCGCCGTGTTCCTGGCAAACTCAGCCCAAGGCAGGAGGTCAACCCAATTGTCTTGGTGATCGGAGACATAGCAACGAAGGAATTGCTCCAAGGCCTGATTGGATCGTTCTGCGGCCCCATTGGACTGAGGGTGGTAGGCCGAGGAGAAAGAGAGATGAATCCCCAACTGGGAGCAAAAGGCGCGCCAGAACCTGGACACAAACTGACTCCCCCGATCCGACACAATCTCCTTGGGCAAACCGTGCAACCGGAAGACCTCCCTGGCAAAAATCGAGGCCAACTCTTGTGCAGAGGGTAACTTCTTGAGAGGAACACAGTGGCACATTTTGGAAAACCGATCCACAATCATGAGAATGACCGTATGGCCTCGGGATGCAGGGAGGTCCACAATGAAATCCATCCCCAGGTGTGACCATGGACGCTCCCCGGTGGCTATGGGTTGCAAAAGGCCCAACGGAAGGTGCCGAGGGGACTTACTCTGGGCACAAACGGAGCATGCCGCTACATATGCGGCGATGTCGGAACGTAGAGAAGGCCACCAGAACAGACGTGAAACCGCCCAGGACAGCTGATTCTTTCCAGGGTGCCCCGCGGCCTTGGAGTTATGGTAGGTTCGCAACAACCGAGTGCGCAACTCCTCAGGCACAAAACATCTGCCGTTGGGTCTCCCAGAGGGAGCACCAGATTGAGCCGCCAAAATCTGCTCACCCAGAGGAGAAGTCAGGCTGGTGCGAATAGCGGCCAGGATCTGATTCGGGGGTATGACCGTAGTCGGAATCGACTCCTCCCCGGACAGCTCGGAGTACTGCCGTGATAAGGCATCCGCTCTGATGTTCTTGGAGCCGGGTAGGTAGGAGACCACGTAATTAAAACGTGACAAGAACAGAGCCCATCTGGCCTGACGTGGTGTCAATCTCTTGGCCTCAGAGAGGTAGGTCAGATTCTTGTGGTCCGTCAGGATGAGAACCGGAACCACCGAGCCCTCAAGCAAGTGCCTCCATTCTTTAAGGGCCTGCACGATGGCCAATAACTCCCTGTCACCAATCTGATAGTTGCACTCCGCGGAAGACAGTTTCCGGGAGTAAAACCCACAAGGAAGCAGAGGACCCTCTGGTGTTCTACGCTGAGACAGGAGGGCGCCTACTCCCGTCTCAGACGCGTCCACCTCGAGGACAAAAGGCAACCCAGGGTTGGGATGCGACAGAATCGGAGCCGACACAAAGGCGGACTTTAGAGCCTCAAAAGCTCGGATGGCCTCGAGCGGCCAGACCTGAGGATTACTGCCCTTCCTGGTCAGATCCGTGAGAGGCTTGGCTAGCATGGAAAAGTCCCTGATGAACTTCCGATAATAATTGGCGAAGCCCAAAAAGCGCTGCAGGGCACGAAGCCCACTGGGCTGGGGCCACTGTAAGACAGCCGAAACCTTCTCAGGATCCATGGAGAACCCCTCAGCGGAAATGATGTAACCTAAGAAGGTTACCTGGGATCGGTGAAATTCGCATTTTCAAGCTTACCGAACAGCTTGTTCTCTCGTAAGCGTTGCAACACTCGTCTGACATCCAGAATGTGGGCCTCCATGGATGCAGAATATACCAAGATGTCATCCAAATAGACCACCACACACTGCTGCAACAGGTCACGGAAAACATCGTTGATGAATTCCTGGAAGACTGCGGGCGCATTGCACAACCCAAAGGGCATAACCAAGGATTCATAATGACCGGTCCTGGTGTTAAACGCGGTCTTCCACTCATCGCCCGCCTTGATCCTTACCAGGTTATATGCCGCCCTCAGGTCGAGTTTGGTAAAGACCGTGGCCCCTTTGAGGCGATCGAACAGCTCGGAAATCAAGGGTATCGGGTAAGCGTTCTTGATCGTGATGCGATTGAGACCCCTGTAATCGATGCAAGGCCTCAACTCGCCGCCCTTCTTTTTCACAAAGAAAAATCCAGCCCCTGCCGGGGACGAGGATTTGCGAATGTGTCCGCGTGAAAGCGCCTCCCTCACGTACTCCTCCATGGCCTCATTCTCCGCTACCGACAGTGGATAGACTTTGCCACGAGGAGGAACGGCACCGGATTGTAACTCTATGGCACAATCGTATGGGCGGTGCGGAGGTAGGGCAACCGCGCGCACCTTATCGAATACATCCCGGTACTCTTCGTATTCAGGAGGCAACAGAGAGTCCGAGGAAGTACACAGCAACTTGACAGGCCCATGGATGCAACTAGCCCCACACTGCGGTGACCACGAGAGGATCTCGACCGATCTCCAATCGAAAGTCGGATTATGCTTCTGGAGCCAGGGGTACCCCAAGACCACCGAGTAGTGCGGAGACGAAATAACCTGGAGACAGACCGACTCTCTGTGAACGGCACCAATGGCCATCCCCACTGGAAGGGTCTCATGAGTCACGTGTGGCGGCAGAAGGGGTCTGCCGTCTATCGCCTCAAGAGCCAGTGGGGAACCTCGAGGCTGCAGAGGAATGGAATTGGCGGCAACGAACACTCTATCAATGAACAAACCACCAGCACCAGAGTCCACCAACGCCTGGGTCGTCACCGAGCCCCCGACCCAGGAGAGGACAACCGTGATCAGTGGTTTGTCAACACGGGAAACCGGGGACGAGGAGACTCCACCCAAGATCTGCCCCCGACAGGACCTCAGGTGCGAGCGTTCTCCCGGACGGTTCGGACATGCCAACCGAAAATGCCCACCGAGACCACAGTACATGCATCGGCCCTCGCGTCTCCGGAGTACCCTCTCCCCCTCAGACAGGCGAGCAAACCCCCGCTGCATGGGTTCACCCCCAGACAAGTCATCCCCAGGAGGCGTGGGAGGAGAGGGAGGCACGGGTGGGACAGCAAACGTAGGCGCCAATCTGTTAGGAGACCTCCGCAGGCTCTCCTTAAAGGAAGGTCTCTCCCTGAGTCTGGTGTCAATCAAAATCAGGAAAGAAATAAGAGACTCGAGCTCCACTGGTAGGTCCTTAGCTGCAACCTCATCCTTCAAGGCATCCGAGAGACCATGAGAGAAAGCAGCGACCAGAGCCTCATTATTCCAGCCCACCTCTGCTGCCAGGGTACGAAACTCAATGGCGTATTCAGCTACGGATCGTGAACCCTGTCTGATGGACATAAGGAGCTTCGCAGCAGAGGCAGCACGAGCCGGCACATCGAATACCTTCCGAAGAGAAGCAACAAAACCGGAAAACTCGGCAACCACCGGATTGTTGTTCTCCCATAAAGGGCTGGCCCAGGCCAAGGCCTTGTCCGAGAGCAGCGAGATCAAGAAGCCCACCCTTGATCTCTCAGTAGGAAAGGCATGTGGCAGCAACTCGAAGTAAATGCCCACCTGGTTAAGGAAACCTCGGCACTGAGTTGGCTCTCCCCCAAAGCGCTGTGGAAGGGGGGCAGAACCGGTCATACCCTGAAACACCACAGGCGCAGCAACAGGTGTCAGGGTAGACTCTGGCGCAACAACCGGAGCGGCAGTAGGAGCGGGCCCAGGAGCGACAACCGACCCATCGGCAACGGAAGCTAAATGAGCCGTGCGTTCAAGCAGGGTTTGCAACGCCACAGCGAACCGACCCAACAGGTGATCCTGCTGATCAAGTCTGGCAACCAGCGTAGGTAGCGAGGGTGGCCCTGTACCGTCAGAATTCATGGCTTGGTCCTAATGTCATGGAACCATGAACCAGACGTACAACAAGAGATAAGTGGAAAATAAGAAGGTTTTATTGAAGAGCAAGCCGTAGCAAAGTCCGAACGGATGGCTAAACCGAAGCAGGGTCTTGCGGAGACAGAGGTCAGGAACCAGAAGGGTAGTCAGACGAAGCCAGGAACAGGAACCAACGGGGTAGTCAGACGAAGCCGGAATCAGGAACCAACGGGGTAGTCAGACGAGGCCAGGATCAGGAACCAGAAGCAGCAGCAGTCTTGGAAGCATGTGAACACAGGAGGACCAAGCAAGGAACTGAAGCCACAGACCTCCTATATATATGAGCTAGGCATCCAGCTCCTCCCAGTGGGAAGGAGGAGCCGCAGGGTGGGAGGCTACAAGAAAACCCAGAAACCAAGATGGCCGCCAGCACATGTCAAACGAAGGGAACAGCAAGGAGGTAAGACCATGACAACGGCTCTGCAAGTATACGATCAACCTTCAGTGTATTTTCTCCAAGAAGGGTCGGAACTGCAAGAATTGGTGGTCCTTAAGTCCAATCGGGGGGTCCAGTACCAGACGCGTTTCGGGGCTCTTAGTGGCCTCTTCCTCAGACCGTGGACTATAAAGATACTGCTGGCGGCAGTAAGTGAGGAACTTTGATTGTTCAATTGAAAAACAGCTTGTCGAAAACCCTTTGTGAAATCCACTAGGAGTTATCATATACCATCCTATTGCGGAGATCATACCCTGACCATTACGCGGGACGCCGCGGACTGCTGATCTGAGCCGCCTAAGTACATCTATTATGTGAGTAGACTGAACTATAATATAATCGACAAATAATTCATTTAGAAGTTAATGCTGTTACCCTGAACTGTGCAAATATATTCGAATCCAGGATTATAATTATACAGACTGCTAGTCTCTGCAATAGAGCCTAGGATATCGGATCGACTATTTCATATGGCACATCTCTGACATTGGACTGAACATTTGGATAGTTTTGGATATTTCCTATCCTCCACATATGCGAATTATTGGCCACATCCGTTTTTTTTATATATATCTAATAGGTCCTTTTTACCATTGTGTTACAGTGACTATATATATTTTAGATACTTTTATTATTGATGTGTATGTATATGTGTTTGAATATGTGGTTTTAATAATATAATATTTTATTTTATTCAATAAAGTACCACGGCTACCAGATATAGTGAGTGCCCAGCCCTTTCATTTGTATAAAACTTGTAACTTCACTCCATCCTACAGTGTGCCATTTATCATACTAGTATCTTATAAGACCCCTCAGGTACTAGGACCTGGGTGCTACTCCTCCTCTACCCCCCCTATAGCTATGACCCTGCATGTAAGCTACCCACAGTTATTTGTGATAGGTATTGCAACATTATAGAGCACCAGACAGGTTGGACCTCTGCAATTCTGTTGTCTTTCTACTAGTGCCAGATTTTCAAGGCCAGTGGTATGAAGTAGATGCTTATGCAATGGACGTGTTTAGGGTGGGCCAAATGCTACACTGAGTTCCCCGGACATTGTCGAGGTGTCACCACATGTTGTCACTCTCCAAAGGGATGGTGAGGCATGGTGCACCTCAATGGAAAATCAGTCCAGATAGTCAGTGTTTGAAGTAAACTAGTGTGCTTCTATACTGGAGGAACTCCAATATAGGCAAAACAATACATGCAATGCACTGATCTGGCTTATTCAGTCTCCTCCTGGGCAGGAGAAGGTTATGTGCCAAGGAAAGGCCTGAGCTAGCTGTCCTTCTGGCCAAAGGGCTGGTGGCCCAGGGTCTGTGACTCAGTCATACAGTGGAAGAGTATCCCCATCTCAGAGTCTTATTCTGGTCACTCATGCCGTCCTCTACTAAATACTAGTCCCTATCTGCAGACAAGTAGGGGATCTAACTGCTCTCCTTATATAAAATTTCTAACTGAACTAGAACCTTCTAGTGGGAGGGGTGGAATGGAGAAGCACAGCCTAAACAGAAAAAAATATTTCAATTTCAGCCTGTCCTAGACTTGTATAGAGTTTCAATACAAGTCTATGGGAATGTCTTTGCAGTTTTTCCAGACATAAACAAGTCTTCAGACATAAACAACAGGTCTAAACCAGACAGTCAGAAGGTCAGTGTGTCTGTTTTTTCCCCTCCAAAACTTTGCATGGTCCCTTATAGTAACTGTGGAAGATTTCTAACTTCTCAGTGCATAGATAGAAAGTCCCAAAGTCTCTCAGTATAAGCTAGCTGTGCATTAACCCTTTCCAGAGTGCTCTGTGGATATAGATCATTAACAGTGCAAATGAACAGGATATATTACAATCAACATATAAAATGCAGTTCAACAATATAAAACAGTATAAACAACGGCATAAATCGTAGTGGAAGTTAACCTTTACAAGTGCACTAAAGTAGGGAGTTGATGGCTTTGCCAAGTAGCAATACCACAAATGTTCATAGTCCAAAGTACCCTTGCTCCAAGGCACTACCGTTATCTCTCCCAACTCTATCCTATCCAACTCTTGCCGTGACCTAAATTATATTGCTTTGGTTGTTGCATGCATTTCTCATTATCTGACCTTATTCTTTGACTTAGTCTTATAAATATTTGTATGAAAACTGCCATGTTTAAAAAGTGAAGATTTAAATTTCCAATGGCTAATCGCCTGCACTGCCCCCTATAGATGCAATTGTTAATAACTCCAGAAAACAATAATGTTGCCTGCTTCTTCTGCCTGCCTGGTTGTTGTCCAGTGGTTCAATTACAATGTCTAGTGGTGATGTCTTATTGAAATGTTATTATATACTACATTTATGCTCTATGCAAAGGGACTTAAAAGGGATATTTTCATCTTCTGATTAGGAGGTGGTCCAACCTCTGGGATCCCCACTGATCAATGTTTCTCCAGCTTTATTCCTGCACAGTGATGCCTATGGCCATATTCTATATAGGGACCATTTAAAGTGGTGCAGAGAGCCCTGGAGCAACCGGTACAGAAGATGGGAGTGGTAGTGGCTCTGATGAAGTGTGTAACGGTGTACTCTCTCATACCGTTGCTTTCTGGGGATTGGAGCAGTAGATATGTAGTTTTGAAGAAAGAGGCCAGAAGTAACTATAACAAGGTCTTTTTACTACTGCAATTCAGAACTTCAGCAGCAGGTTTTAAGTGCAATTCTTCTCTGGCTCCCGTAAGTATTATGGAGGAAGGTTGGATGGTGGCAATTTAGCACTTAGGTGGTACTGGCCTAATAACAGTCTAGGTGATGGCTGTCTTGGCTTTAATCTTTTACCTTGCAGCAGTGTATTTGATGCTGGTCATAGCAGTTCACTCTGCTGTCTAGTCTCTTCACTTGTGGCAGATGATTGATTGATCTCTATGGAGTATCAGGAGCAGGAGCTCTGACATGAGTTTCCTCTCCATTCTGTCTCTGGGCAGGAACTCTGCGCTTCTGGCAGGGAGCAGGACCATCCGACTCCTGCCAAGAGGGAAGGAACAGGGTGATTAGCCCTGGTTCTTGCCAACCTTTGCCAACCATTCCCTGCCAGGAGCATACAATAAAATATACAGAGGTCCGAGCATAGAAACCCCTGCAGATCACTAGAGCGAGGAGAGAGAAAGGCGGTACCCTGGACAGTGGATGGGGCTGAAGGGGCCATAGCATTTAGCTAGCACTTCTGACATATTCTAGGGATTGGTGGAGATCCCAGCAGTTGGAACCCTACGATCAGTAAGTGATGACATATTCTAGGGATATGTCATTACTACTTTGGTGGTAAAACTACTTTCAAGATTTTTAATCAGTAGTCAGCACATTCGTTAGTCTTTTTGCCTTGCAGTTCTGGGGTCAAATCTACCAAGAACACATCTACATAGAGTTTGTAGGTTCTCGCCATGTTTTGCTTGAGTTTTCTCCAGGTACTCAGTCTCCTCCCCTGAAAAAATGCTGATCGGTAAATTGTAATTGCACTGCGGCTTGCAGGCTTTTTAATTGTACCTAATTGGAGCAGTGACTTTTTTAATTTTTAAGGCTTATGATATAATGGAGATGATTGCTGCATGTTAATTCATCTCTTTAGCTCCAGTGATGAGCAGGCAGGTATCCGGAAAGAACAGTTCCTTCCCAATAATTGCCTGCCCCTCAAGGCAGTCTAAATGTAGCTTTACTTATCAACCCGTTACTGCTTGCTCCTAATCCGAATGACTATTTATGTTAGAACTATTTATTCTTGATAATGGGTCATGTCTATGTCCTCCCCTGAGTCATGTCTATGTTGTACAGTACCAACCAATTACTGAACAGTGGTTACTAGGTCAAGCTACCTGCTGAGGCTTATTTATGACACACCTGGAATCCAGTGTGTCAAGGTGTCCATACATCTTCAACTGCTGTTTGGCCGACAGCCATCTCTACCGACTCCCCATATACTCCATATACATACACGTCGGATCTGATGAGTTTCCATGTGTTTTTATCGGACAGAGAGGAGAATGTTGCTGCCAGACATCATGACATATCACATGACTATTTATTTCTAAAAAAAGCTACAACCAGCCCTGTCCTCACATGGATCCAGAGCTCTCCCCATTCATGGCTTAGATTGCTCAGCTTGATTCTTTTCTGCCTGGCAGCTCAGGGGGCGTGTCCGTTTTTTCTGCAGTTCTCTCCTATCACAGCTAAGGATGTGTGTCCTTTCTGCTGCGTCTCTCTCCCTTTCACAGCGCTATGATACTGAAGTGAAGAGAATATCTCCCTTTTTTGTAGCAGAAAGTAAATAAAATAAAAAAACATTTACTTGCTGAATTATATTAAAATAAAGTTTAATGGCTTTGATTCTAGGTGGAAATTATCTTTACCCATTGTCCCGTTACAGACATAATTAATTGGACACAAACATTCTCAGAATTAGACATTTATGGTTAATCCAGTTAATATCCCTTACTTGGAAATACACTTTATTTGGGTGGTTTCACACATAGCATTTTTGCAGTCCTTTTCCTTGCATTTTTCCCTTTGTTTGTTTTTTATGCTGAGGCCTGATGTCAACGTTAGGGCTACATTCACAGTAGTATTCTGAAATCCAGCAGAGAAACAGCCTGTCAGATTTGAATGTATCCAGCATAGCCAGATAATGCCAGGGACCAATAGATCTCTATTAGGGTGAATAGGACAAGGGATCCCAGGTTCGAGCCCCCTAAGGGGGCTAAAAGTTATTAAATAAAAAGTGAAAAACAAAAACAAAGTATTAAGTTTCAATCACTCCCAATTTTACATATAAAAATATATAAACAATTAGGTACGTTGATGGAAAAAAATTCAAAACACATGATTCGCCATTTTGAGTCATCTTGTCACCCCCTAAAAAATGTATCAAAAAGTCATACATACCACAAAAAAGATACCAATATAAAAACTACAGTTCGTTACACAAAAAAACAAGCCCTCATACAGCTTTGTAGACCGAAATAAAATAAAAAGTTATGGCTGTCAGAATATGACGATGCAAAGAAAATTGCAAGAATGCAAGAATTATGTTTTTTTTTTTTAAAGTAATTAAACAAAAGAAAAACTACACAACGTTGTAGTATTGCTGTAATAATATTGAGCCACAGAATCAGGCCTCTGTTTACGTTCCGTTTTTTGCTTTTCGTATACGGTCCGTATATGGAATCATTTATTTTAATGGGTCCGCAAAAAAAACGGAATGTACTCCGTATGCCTTCCGTTTCCGTATTTCTGTTCCGTTCAAAGATAGAACATGTCCTATTATTGTCCGCATAACGGACAAGGATAGTACTGTTCTATTAGGGGCCAGATGTTCCGTTCTGCAAAAAACTGAATGGACACGGATGTCATCCGTATTTTTTGCGGACCGCAAAACACTGAAAAAGCCATATTGCCGTGTGCAATAAGCCTAAGGACGTCATGTCCTTTTTAGTGCACAATGAATAATGAATGTCGCAATGTCAAAACCCCAAAAACCTTGGTGGAATTGTGTTTTGTTTTTCAATTTTACCCCATAAAGAATTGTTTTCCTGTTTTCCAATACAAGACATGGTAAATTAAATGACGGCATTAAAAAATGCATCTTGTTCCGTAATACATAAACCCTGTCTATGGCTGTGTGAATGGGAAAATAAAAAAATGATGGCTATTGGAATGTGGGGAGGAAAAATCAAAAATTAAAAAATGAAAGTAGGCCCGGTCTTTAAGGGGTTAATAAAAGTACACAAAATTCCCTAATAATGTAAATTACCAAAGTTATTAACATCACTGTCCCTACACATTTTCAAAAATGTAAATTAAATTTACACCTTAGGGTGGGTTCACATCTGCGTTCTGGATTCCGTTATGGAGTCCATAAGACGGAAGTCAAAACGGAAGCCTTTTAAAGGCATTCCGTTTTGATCCGTCTTATTAGAAGTCTATGGGGAAGCATAACAGATCCGTCTGGCTCCCGTTATGCAAGACGGAAAACAAAGTCCTGTCGACAGGACTTTTTTCTCCGTTCTGCATAACGGGAACCAGACGGATCCGTTATGCTCCCCGTAGACTTCTATTAAGACGGAAAGCAAAACGTAATGCAGCATAACAGATCCGTCCTTCCGTCTTATGGATTCCGTTATTTTCAGTTATAACTATTTTATAACGGAAAGCCATAACGGAATCCAGAACGCAGATGTTAACCCACCCTTAAGGCTACATTCACATGACTGTATGTATGAGCCCACGGGTGCGGACCCATTCATTTCACACTATCTTGTCCGCAGACAACAATAGGCATTTTCTATGATGGCGGCAGACTGCAGGAGACACGTGTGCCACTGGCCGTGTTTTGTGGATCGGCAAAATACCACGGTCGTGTGCATTTAGCCTAAAACAAAGTGCGGCTCTGTGTTTTTGACTTTACCATATTGAATATGTGCCTAAAGTCCAGAGTCTAACAGGACACATGACGCTTTCAGATTAACATGCTTTTCTCATCCTGGAAGTTATTTTATATCTTATGAACAATGTTTATGAGCAAACTTATTCACCTGCTAAAAATGACGTGAATGCCAACACCCTTCTTACAGCTCATTTCACACCTCTGTTCCCATTACCATCACGTGGGTCACGTGGGCAGTCTGCTGTGTGATGCAACATGGTGACAATGTTGGACATGTACAGGCGGTGGAGTAGGGTGGAGATTGCAATGCTTCTCTACATCAACCTACTGATTGAAGAAAAACATTATAAGACCTGGTTCATACAGTGTTATGCTTCATGTAGGCCAAAAAATTCTCCCAGCATATAGGTCTAAAGTGCCCATACACTTGTATTAGCCAAATCTATGCCAAAATAGTGTCTTCTTGGCACACATTTGGATGGTATGTCTATATTCCAGTCCCCAGACCTCCCAAGTGTCCCTCTTTAGTAGGGACAGTCTCTACTTTTGACTCAAGTCCCTCCTTTTGATCCCAGGTATAGATTTGGGTGGTGATTAAGGTATCCAGATATCAAAATCATTTTTAAGAGTAGGCCCTTCACATTCCGGTATTGGGTCATAACCTCGTCTAAGTCCCCTGCCCAAAGCCGGGTCAGGAAATTGTAGCCATAAAATCAGTAAGATGGAACCATTTCACAGAGACCAGAGACCCCTATTATAAAATGTGAAGATGTCATATACCTTATACAGACCAGAACCGTTAGAGGGGTCAGGAATAGGCTAGCGTCCTCTCCAGCTGAGGTCACACATGAAACCACTATCTTGCAATATACATCAAAGAAATACGTGGACAAATCCATATTTGAACCACGTGCTTCCTCCTGAGATCTCAGGCCATGTATAGGCATCTATCGTAAAAACTGTCGTAAAAGGTCATTACCATACTCCCTGGTCTCAGGGGTGCACCTAGACTTCCTGATGCAAAAACTGAAATGGTGCCACCCTCCCCAATGTCAATTTCTTAACCTAACCCCTTTGCTACAATGAAAGCGCTCATTGCCCATGGCTCTTCCGCTGCCTCCCTCTAGCCCCTACCTGGTGCTGCCTGAGGCGATGGCCTCCCCTGGCCTTATTGGTGGTGCACCCCTGCCTGGTCTCCTCCTACCTCACAGGCCGGAGGGGGGTTTGTGGGGAATCTACAGACACTTTTTAACACGTGCAGGGAGAAAAAGAAACTCTCATTTCTTTTGGGATCACTAGTTTGATGGACTGTCCGATATTTCTGCTTCCACACTCAACTGGACTTAACTGTCGCGTAACGTATTAAGTTCTGTTTTTATCCTTTTTATTGTACAAACTGTTATTTTGCACTGTATGTATATGTCTGTATATTTTAGGTTATATTTTCTATGATAACCCTATTGTTTGTACGCACTGTACATTTTTTATATTATAATTTCCCTTTAATAGGAGCCTTCTTGTGTTCTAACAATACTATGACCTTAGAAGGAGCCTAGATTGGTTTATTAACCCTGTGAATACTAGCAGCTGTAGAGAGTACTTAGGTGTTATTTCATGCAAGGTGTCTCGTCAGCCTGACACCTAAACACACTGGGCCAGTAAAACCGTTGTAGTATCCGGTCCTGTGTTTTCTGCCTTCCCAGATGACCCCCGAGAACATGTTGGTGGGCTAACTCTAACACGAGTTTGCGATAAGCCTGGGGCACCACCAACTGTTCAATGGGTTCACCCAGCAGCTGGTTTACTCGATACAACATATCCTGATGAACCAAAAAACAGGGGAACACCGACTCTGCTCCAGCTTGTTGTGGTTCATCATCTACTATAATACATTTTCCCAGGCTCGAGATAGGGTTGGGTCCCGGTGTTGTGCACTACCAAAATTATCCCCGGAGACATTGAGGTCTGCCAGCTCAGGCCCTGGCGGCAAGTCCTCCACGTCTCCCACCATTACACTCAGTGGGGTTGTCTCCCCCATTTCCACCGAAGTGGCGATCACCCCTACCGCTGGCCCTTCGGCCTCGGGTTCCTAGAGTTCTGGCCTCCCCCTGGAGCAAGGCCACTCTGCTGGGGTTACCCCTGTCTCATGGGTATCAGTCACTTTCGTAGCAGGCCACAATGTCGGGAAACCCGGGAAGTCTCTCCCGATTATAAGTTTGTAGTGCAAGTTTGTGGCAACTGCCACTTCATGAGTCCACCTGCCGGCCTCCGTGGTAAGAGACACCAGGGCGGTGGGATAGTCTTTTAAGTCCCCATGAATAAACATGACCCCGACTTTCCATCCAGTATACTCAGTGGACCGTACCAGGGGAGCCCTTACTAGGGACACCAGACTCCCTGAGTTCAGCAGGGCCTCCGCTGGGATGTGTCCCACTTCCACCTGGCACAAGTGATTTAGAGTTTCTGGGGTACCTGTTGCACACAGCTTACTGACATATAGCGACTGACAGTAGCCATAGTTAGTGTCCATGGGCTCAACCCGATGGGGACAGTCAGCTCTTACATGGCCAGGCTCCTGACACCGCCAGCAGACTATCGGAGCCAGGTCCGCAGTGGGTACATTCTGTGCGGATTTTATCGGCTCAAATCTCTGGGCCTGGGGTGGAGATTTCCGGGGTTTGACTGGCCCCCTCCCGAAAGAACCCTTCTTTAGATTCCTGGCAGCCTCATAGTGTTCCACCAGGTCCACCATCTCAAGGGCATTGCCAGGAGACACCTGGTCGATCCAGTGCTGGAGAGGGGGTGGCATAGCCCTCCAGAACATATCAGCTAACAGACGATCCAGCATAGCTGCGGGCCGCACGTCAGGCTGTAGCCACTTTTGCAAGAGGTGAAGTAAGTTATAATACTGGGGTCTCGCGGGCTCAGCCGGGTTGAACCCCTACTGATGCACCCGCTGGGTCCGGACCAACACATTCACCCCTAGTCTTGCCAGAATCTCACCCTTTACTTTTTGGTAGTCGGCTACTTGTCCGTCCGGCAAGTCGAAATACACCCGCTGGGAATCGGATGCCAGGAACAGAGTGATGACCTCAGCCCACTGATCTCGGGTAGATTGTCTCTTGTGGCCACCTTCTCGTACATCACCAGGTAGGTTTTGATGTCATCTGAGGGTGTCATCTTGGGGATCGCCGCACGGACTGCTTTCCGGACATCTCCTTTGTTGTCACCTTCTCGTACATTGCCACGTAGGTTTTGATGTCATCTGAGGGTGTCATCTTGGGGATCGCCGCATAGACCGCTTTCCGGACATCATGGACACTCTGGGACGCTCCTGCCGTCCGTAAAGCCATCACGTGTTGTAACAGCAACTGGTTTGTTTCTTGCTGGTGTTGGTTAGCCTCCACGAGAGCTTTCATTACAGCCTCCATTTTGTCACGTGACAGGTTTGAATTTAGCTAGTTTAATCCAGGACATCCAGCCGTACCCGAAAACAAAAATATTTTGGCGTTTACGCCAGCCTCTCTGCGCGAACCCGCATCCTCCACCAATTGTGGGGATTCGCTCTGGTAGACAGGTTATGCGGACGCAAATTACCAGTTCTTAAATCAAACTTCCGTGTTTATTCACACATAAGGCAAAAACAAAACGTCACTTTGCAGTCTTGGTGTTAGTTCACACACAATGGAAAGTCTACATAGCAAAAATCACCTTGTTGGCAGTTCTGCCTCCAGCAGTCCATAGCAGGCTTTTAGGGGGCCTGTTTCCCCTAAACACGAGTCTCAGCCCTCCAGCACGTCACAAGCCTAAGATCCCAGCGAACACACATTTTGCTGCTGGGCCCAGCAGCGCACGCTGGGAAAATACCTGTTTTCTCAGACCATACCCTTCACTGTGTCATAACTTTTACACATGAATCTGTGTTATCTTTGTTTCTGTATAAATGTCAAAGAAAATCAATAGAAAACGATCTGATAAAAAAATTAATCTTTCACACAATAAATCATAAACATCCCTCTAGGGCTGCAGTTAACGATTATTTTGGTAATCGAGTATTTTATTGATTATTTTTTTACGATTAATCGAGTTATCTAATAAGAAAAACTTTCTTAAAATAACGTATTGCTTTATATAAATGTCCCCCTTTCCCAGTGCCTTCTATGCCATCCACCATGTCCCCCACTCCCCCAGTGTCATCAGATCAGCAGCCCCTCCATGCCATGTCCCCCCATGATGGCACTGCCATCAGCCCCTCCATCCTGATTGCCTTGATTTCCCCCCTCCCCAGTGCCTCCTATGCCATCCACCATGTCCCCTATTGCCATCAGATCAGCAGCCCTCCATGCCATGTCCCTCCAGTGCCCCCATGATGGCACTGCCATCAGCCCCTCCATCCAGATTGCCATGATGTCCCCCTTCCCCAGTGCCTCCATGCCATCCACCATGTTACCCACTCCCCCAGTGTCATCAGATCAGCAGCCCCTCCATAAAATGTCCCCCAGTGCCATGATGGCACTGCCATCAGCCCCTCCATGCCATCCAGTCCCCCTTCCCCAGTGCCTCCAGGCCATCCACCATGTCCCCCAGTGCCATCAGATCAGCAGCAGCCCCTCCATGCCATGTCCCACAGTGCCCTCATGATAGCACTGACATCAGCCCCTCCATCCAGATTGCCATGATGTCCCCCTTCCCCAGTGCCTCCATGCCATCCACCATGTCCCCCACTCCCCCAGATCAGCCCCTCCAGGTCACTAATCACAGGTGCCCCTATTAACTTTATACATGCCAAATCACAGGTGCCCCCATTAACCCCTCTCCCGTCAATAACGTTATACATGCCAAATCACAGGTGCCCCCATTAACCCCTCTCCCGTCAATAACGTTATACATGCCAAATCGCAGGTGCCCCCATTTCCCCATGCCAAATCACATGTCAAACGAATCCTTGATGCAGAAAAACAGCATCAATTATTTTTTTGCCTCGATTACATCAATTAAATCGATGAATCGTTTTAGCCCTACGTCCCTCTTTGCCCCGCCAAAAAGTTCGGAGGTGTCTGTATACCTCCAATGGAAAGTCCAGCAAGGGACTAAACACAGTGTGAACCCTGCCGGACATGTAAGCGGCTGTGCCTGGCGCTACTACTGATCCCATTGGATACTATTACCTTGGGTGCAACTGCAGTCACTGCGACCTCTGTAATAACTGCCGGTACCAGGCCACAGATATAAACTCAGCATATTTGCCTCAGAGACCAAGCATCAGCAGTGACTAAAGTGGTGCCAGAAAATGGACAGCCCCTTTAATTCAACTCCAGAATCTGTTTTACATAAATAGGTCAGTAATTAACGTGCTCTCATTATTTATCTGCGTCTTTTATAACAGCTTTTACATTGCTGCAGCTTGACAGGAATTCAGTAATTAAATAAGCAGGTTATATATAACACGACACAACATCGCAATGGCCGTCCCACGTTACACAAGCATATTTGTTTTGAATGTCACGGCCATGTGACCTAGTCGTCCAGTGGCCATTTTTGTTTTGGGCAACTGAACTCTTCCAATGAGCCAAAATGTTACCAATAAATGTTAAGCACAGACCCAGGATATCTCATTCACCTATATCAGAATGAAATTGCAAGTTTTTTCTTTTCCATGACTAGAATTTATAGAACAGGCGCAAAGGCTGCCCTAAACAAAAATGGCAACCGGCTGATAGTACGTGACGAGGGGCGGGGCAGTTTCCTTGGCAGCGCTTGGGGGTCGGTGACGTCACGTTGTATATATAACGGACAGCGAGTCGTTGCTGCGTCAGATAGAGCGCTGTGTGATATCGACAGTCAACGGAGGTTCCCGCTTCAACAGTGATTGGACGGAACCTATTAACCCAGAACCATGAGCTCCCAGGTCCGTCAGAATTACCACCAGGACTGTGAGGCCGCCATCAACCGCCAGGTCAACCTGGAGCTGTACGCCTCCTACGTCTACCTGTCCATGGTGCGTATTTAGCCTGCACAGCTGTGTACGCCTCACGGTCTCTTGTTTGTAACCTCTTTATGGCAGATGTTGTGATGATATTTTTAATAATAAGGGGTGATAGAGCACGGACGGCGCTATTGCCGTAAAGTATTTGTTGTGGAGCTGTAAGTCATAGCATGCTGTAGTTGTCCCCCCTCCCCCCCCCCCCCCCCCCCCCCCTCCTCTCTACAGTGGTACAAGCTTTCTATGTTAGGATTTCAGCTATGGAACGATCCATCTCTGGGGGAGTGGGGGTTTGCAGTGGTCTGCTATTTGGAAGTGGTTAGGTATGGGAGACTCCCACTTGAGAAGATGGTTTCCCCTCTAACGTGGCGGGGGCCTCGGTTTTGGGAAGCAAAGGGTTATTCTATTCCATTTTATCCACCCACTGATAGGGGCCTTGGATCTCATGTGGTTGGATTGCAGTAGATCAAGTTACTTGTGCCAGGGCTGGGTAGGATTGTGTAACTAGCTGTGCCACTGTCTTGGGCACTGATCTCGGTGCCAGGTCTATTGTTTTTATTGTGAAACCATCTTAAAGGCGTCCTTTGTAGTATCATTTGAGCTGCGTGAGGATGCCTGCTTCATGGCTGTGATCTGAGGTGTGGAGGGTCTCCCCAGGATGTGAGGAGGGGGTCTTGCAGTTCCTGATGCTTGCCTCAAACATCCAGCTAAAGTGGTAGGAAAGTCACCAGTAAGGGACTGTAAACCTAGATCCAAGAGGGCGGACTAGATGGACCGCTCGTTCCGGAGCATTATATCACAGGAAAGTGCCCAGTCATTGGCGGCCATGTGCGTGGACGGATTGTTGGCAGCACATGGTCCTGTGTTGTGGTAAGTAGCAAACAAGTTCCTGGGCACATTGTGGCCTGGCAGCTGGATCTTCATGCACATTACCACGAAAGCCCATCCAGCACTGGTACATGCTAACTGGAAGAAATGGCCTGGTGATTAGTGGCGGTAAAATGCAAGGTCTATGGGACATAGAAAATTAAGGTCCCACAAGCAATTTTTGCTACTTCTGTTTTCCTTGATGGGAGGTGGCTTTTCCAAAACCTTGGCCATTTTTGCCTTTTTCTCATGTTCTGTACAGGAGAGAAATGCGAGGACACGCTAGTGGGCAAAGCCACTGTTTACAAACTAATAAGTGGAGGCCAAAAATACCGCATGCACTGGGATTTTTGGGGATTTTTTATTTTTTTTAGTTCATGTGTTAGGAGCCCAAGGCTGGGTTTTCATGTTTTAGGTTTTCTGATGTAGTTTATAAGGCCAGGAGTGGATCCTAAAGGGAGAGAGGGGATAAAGGACAGAACTTTTCCACTTTTTACAGTCCACTCCCGGTACGTAAAATGTGTCGGCACCCTAAGGGCTCCTTCACACAACCGTCCTTTTCTTTCCGGATCTGATCTGCAATTTTGCGAACCCATTCACTTCAATACAAAATGTGCTGACAGTACACCGTGTGCCATTCGCACTTGTTCCGCAGCCCAGCAAAAAATGTAGCACCTGTCCTATTGTCTGTATGGAGGACGTTCTGATCCGCAGAAGGTACGTGGCTGGTATCTGTATTTTTGGAATCTGCAATTTGCGGTCCGCAAAACCTGATTGTGTGAATGAGCTCTTAGGCTACTTTTACACTGGCGTTTCTGGGTCCGCTTGTGAGATCCGTTTCAGGGCTCTCACAAGCAGCCCACAACGGATCAGTTCAGCCCCAATGCATTCTGAATGGATAAGGATCTGTTCAGAATGCATCAATTTGGCTGCGTTTGGTCTCCGTTGCGTTTTTTTTATACGGTCACTAAAACGCAGCTTGCAGCGATTTGGTGACTGTCTTACTATGCAGAGCCAAACGCATCCGTCCTGACTTACAATGTAAGTCAATAAGGAAGGATCTGTTTTTATTGACACAATATGGTGCAATTGAAAACGGATCCGTCCCACATTGACTTTCAATGCAAGTCAAGATGGATCTGTTTTGATTTCGACTTTTTTTTTTTTTAATGAATAATGCAAACTGATCCGTTCTGAACGGATACAAGCATTTGCATTATTGGTGCGGATCCGTGCAAGACGCATTATTTGTTCGTTACTTCCATCAGTGACTAAGCCAAAACCAGGTGTGGTTCAGAAAACGCAGAACAGGAGGAAACCTTCCATTATACCTCACCTCTATGGAGGCTTCACTACTGGTTTTGGCTCAAAATCACGGATGGAAATGACCGATCGTATAACTGAAGTGTGAACGTGGCCTTAATGGACACTAACACGTTTTATGGCTTCACTACTTCATGTAGATGGGCCCTTTATAGTGTCTCAGCCTAGTAAACCTAAGGCCTCATGCACACCACTATATGTGTTTTGCGGTCTGTGGGCTTTCAAAAAGGTAGAACATGTACTATTCTTGGTCTTAAAATGCGGACCATGGATCCATTGTAAACAATGGGTCTGCCAAAAACAGACGGCACATGGACAATCTGTTTTGCAGACTGCAAAATACATAGTTGGGGCTCATTCACATGACATGTATCTTGCTGTCTGCCTAAAAACAGATCCACAAAAAATACAGATGACTCCATGTGATTCCGTATTTTGCGGAACAGAACAGCTGGCCCGTAATAGAACAGTCCTATCCTTGTCCATAATGTGGACAATAATGGGACATGTTCTATTTTCTTGCAAAACGGAAATATATAAACAGAAAGAATATACATTTGTGTGCATGAGCCCTGATGTGTAGAAGACCAAAGGTGACACTCCACACCCCTATAATGCAAGGGGGAGACTACTAGAGTGGATGACTTTTTGGGGCTCTGCATTTGGATTTCTTGTGCATAACAAAAAAAACTCCAGTCCTAACCCAATGTCTGGATCTTTCTTCCTCACAGCGTTCGTGCTCCTTTATCATGGTTTCCCCACTTTGGCTCCTGCTGTATTGGGGGCTGCACCTTATGAAATTGTCCTCATTAAGCTGAACCAGCTCCAGGGCTTGGTTGTAATGAGGCCAGTTTGATATCGAGACCCAGCAGATCTGTAGAGCAAAGGTGAAGGGTGTGGCCGATCGATGTACTGTACGCCCGGCCTATCTATGGGGTGCAGGTGGCTGGAAACTGGGTGTTGGTGACTTGTCATGTAGTCCACGATATGGGGCTGCTCTATGATCGGCTATTGGAGAGCAAGGGGCCCCTGTGTGGTTTTTGCCTGGGGCCCTCTGCAGTTTGTGTATGATGGGTCAGTGCTCATCAGCTTTACCCTCGTCACTGACTGTATTCTAATTCTTTGAAGGATGGTCTAAGGCCACTTTCTCAGTCAGTATTTGTAAGGGCTCATTCAGACAAACGCAAGGGCTCTGTGCCGTGTGCGCAGTGATGTGCACTCATTCGCTTGAATGGGCCCGCGATCTGCAAGCTCTGTCAAAAGATGGGGCACATCCTATCTCTAGAGGTGCAGAGGCACTGACCTGAGCGCCCACGAAAGCGTAGTTTTTCCGTGGGCTTCCAATCCATGCATCCATTCCACAAAAGATAGGACATGTCTTATCTTTGGCTGTGTCTTGCAAATCGCGGACCCATTCAAGTCGGTGTTCATCCGCACCACTGGGTACACTCGGTGGGTGCCCCTGTTTATTGCAGACTTGCATTTGTGTCCTGCAATATGGGCATTTAGCCCTTATAGCTGTATGAATGGGGCCTAAGCCAGCGCTAGTAGCGGGTCCAGAACTTGGAAAAGAGACTAATCTTTCCATTATAGGTTCTCTGTAGGATCCACCCCTGGTTTTGGCTGATGCATTATTCTGCTTAAATTACTAACTTGGAGAAAGTGGCCTAAACCATAGGTCTCCAGCTGTTGGTACTACAAGTCCCAGCAGGATGCATGGACAGTCTTGTGCTGAATAGTAGTCTCACAACGGCTGGAAAGCCTGGTTTTAGTGTCCCCTCCTAAACCAAATTCGGGCTGCCCCTGCTAGACTGTTCCCCTCACATACATACCATTAGATGTACTAACTTTATAGGTTCCATCACCCGAATGTTGCATCCATCTTGCACAGCTGCTCAAAAGTGTTCGGCGAGCAAATAACAGGGTAGTGTGGTGTGACCGTGCAGCTTAAAGGCCTCTCGGGTATTATGGGGGATGCTTCAGGAACCTTCATCTTAGCGTACCTTAAGACCTAGTCTTAGAAGTTTCTCAATGTGACGTGCAGTTTTTACAATGGCTGCATCAATGAGAGGGTTAAAAGGCGAAGAGTTAACTTTGTCGGTCTTGCGCGCGTATGATACAAAGGCATGGTGACCTCTAAGAAGGCTTGTGTGTGATGGGAGGGGACTTTGTGCCATGTGCGCGCCATTGGTAAAGGATATGGTTTCACTGCCCTCTGCTGGCCAGTGTCTGCCCTGTATATGGTGCTGGGAAGTGGAGGACGCTATAGCAGTTGGGAATGATAAGTAGGTAAAATTTAATAATTGTCAATGAAAAATTGTTCACTGCAAAAGGGGGGGGGGGGGGGGGGTTGGGGGAGTGAAAGGCAGTAAAGGCATTAGAATTGCTGAAATTCCAAAATGGGCAAAGTCTTCGTCCTATGTGTTGATACTAAACTTTTAAATCGTTGGCTCATAAAGTCCACCCTATAATCCTACTGTGCTGATAGAGAAGGAAGATCAGCAATGACCGCAAATTGGTGTAGAGAAATTCCAAGCTTGGCCATCAGAATAAACCCTGGATCAGGGCCCATCTCTACAGATCTAGTGCCTGTAAACTGCAGGGTCTTTACATTCAAGAACGGCGTCCAGGCCCCTCCTGTGCAATGAATGAACCGTCACAACTGCTCTTACAGTAAAGAATCTTTGATGTTGATGGGAAAACCTTCTCTCCTTTAGATCTAGAAATGCCCTTTTGTCACTACGGGTCTAGGTATAAAGATTATTATTCCTTTAAAGGGGTTCTCACTTCAGCAAATTGCGTTCATCATGTAGAGAAAGTTAAAGGGGTTATCTGATTTCAGAAACATTCCCCCGTGTACCCAGCTCCTTGCACCACTCTTGGTCCTCGCGCTGCCGCTTCTCCCTGTACACGGGTGAAAACATTCAGTGGGGGGATGAGCCTCCCTAGCATCATGGGCTTCCAGTAGCAGACGGGATGAGCTGTGCGCTGCGATTGGCCAGCGCTGCAGCAAGGGACACGCCTAATACAAAAAATCCGTCCAGTACAACAGAGGGAGCTGCAGACACCGGAGCCTATACCGGGCGAACGGAGCGGCACCCAGACATACTAGTAAGTGCAGGGGGACCACTGATATAGTTAGTTTTTAGTTTGTAAACTAGTGAAAGGTCCTCTAAGTATGGAAATATTGATAGAGATTAGACTTTACATGTACAAATGATTAGTTCAGTGATCTGTGTTTAGCCTCTCAGTACAGTTGGACCTAAATCCATCTTAAGTAATGAACTTAAAGGGGTTTTCCAGGAGTTTTGCACAGATGACCTATCTGCAGCCTTCTCTCAGCTCACCAAGCACAGCGCCGCACATTGTATAGTGGCTGTGCTTGGTATCGCAGCTGTCACCCAGTTTTTCTGATCCTCCACCATCCTGTACATGCACCAGGAAGCCCTGGATACACTTCCTGGTCCCTCCCTGACTGAGCATGCTTCTCTGGTGATGGAAGGCCACGTGACAACTTGTAAATGTTTCTTCAGATGTTCATGTTGTGTTTTCTCCTCTTGTAGTCTTACTACTTTGATCGTGATGACGTGGCACTGAGGAACTTCGCAAAATACTTTCTGCACCAATCCCATGAAGAGCGCGAGCACGCCGAGAAGCTTATGAAGCTGCAGAATCAGCGTGGAGGAAGGATTTTCTTGCAGGACGTGAGGGTAAGCAGACTTTGACTTGTCAAGGCCAAGCATATCCTCTAATGATTAAACCTAACCAAATAAACCTGACCTTCAGCATCAGACTCGATGGCTTGTTGGCAAGTAGATGGTGGGTGGCGTGAAAGGCAGGGGGGGTGCGAATGATCAAAGGATTGGTTTCCACCTTGTGCCCCCTTACCCCCCCCCCATTGGTAACTTTGATTTGTCGTCTTATACATGCACGTCCTGGTAGGTATAGCAGGGGGCGATCCTGTGTAGACTTCTAAGAAACTGCTTCAGAATGTTGATTCATGGGGAAGGCGAGTTTTTACAAAAACCAGTCCAAAGGTAACTAGGTTGAAGGGAGTCTGTCAGCAGTTTAAGAGAATAGGTAGATGAGGGGTAAAGCTGCTTAAAGAGAACCTGTCACCAGGATTTTGTGTATAGAGCTGAGGACATGGGTTGCTAGATGGACGCTAGCACATCTGCAATACCCAGTCCCCATAGCTCTGTGTGCTTTTATTGTTTAAAAAACTGATTTGATACACATGCAAATTAACCTGAGATGAGCCCAGCACCGCCCTGCATCCTCAGAATCTCCTTGCTCCCTGACGTCAGAAAGCTAGAGCGCTGTAATCTCGCGTTGCGTGAGCTAGAGCATGTGCAATGTCTTCAGTGTTCCTTCCCTGTGCTGGCAACCTCGGGGAAGGAACTGCCCATGCGCTATCTTGTGTATTGTGAGATTACAGCGCTCTAGCTTTCTGATGTCGGGGAGCAAGGAGTTTGTGATGATGCGGTGCTGGGCTCCTTCACGCTGGACTCGTCTCAGGGTAATTTGCATATGTATAAAAATGTTTTTCTTACACAATAAAAGCACACGGAGCTATGGGGACTGGGTATTGCGGATGTGCTAGTGGCCATCTAGCAACCCATGTCCTCAGCTCTATACACAATCCCGGTGACAGGTTCCCTTTAAACACAGCTTAGTGGGTTCTCGTGCCTCGAGGAGAGGTTGTTTAGTTTTTTACCATTGATGACCTATCCTCAGGATGGGTCATCAATAACAGATCGGCAGGGGTCTGACTCCCGTAACCCCCACTGATTAGCTGTTTCTGCTCTGTGTACCTGGTCACTGCAGTGGTGAGCAGGTGTTATTACCAGTATGGCATCCTCATTCACTTCTGAGACAGTTCTGTAGTATTCACTTGAACAGACAGAGCCGTCCCATAGAAGTGAATGGGAACGCCATTACACCTGCTCACCACCATAGTTGTTGCAGCGAGCAGGTAAACAAAGCGGCGCTGGAAAGCACTGCCTTCTCTTGCATTTCTCCTCTGCAGTACCAACCTGGAATTGTAAGTATAAGCCGACAAATGGAAGTGTTCACCCAAAAGACCGCTAGAGCCATCGCTCAGAGGGGAGCGGTTGGGAAGAATTTTGTGTACAGAACCCCGGACACTGCACAGGAAGGCATTGCCCCATGGCACATGCAATCGCGGTATTAGAACTTTAGGTATTTAAAGAGGACCTGTCGCCACTCCTGACATGTCTAGTTCAATAATTGTCCTGTGTATGGAATGCCAATTCTGGTAACGTTAGTCTTCTATTTTGTGCCATTCCTCGATCTTGACTACTGGTTTATGAATAAAGGTACAGTTGCTGTCCCTGCAGTTTGACACTCCAGTCAATGCTGCAAGTGTTAGTCTGTGCAGGGGCACCCCTGACTGGTAACACCCAGTGGTACCTTTTATTCATGAATGTCTGTAGGAATAATAGAGGAATTGCACAACATACAGTTATGAGACTCTAGAATGGTGATGGGTTCTCTTCAAACATCCGTGTTTCAGTTCCCATAAGGTTTGAGTGGTAAGACGTTTGCCCTAAGGGCAGTCGGCGTTCATGCATCATGATTTGTCAGTACAAGACTTTTAATCCCCATCTTAAATTCCTTGTGTAACAGGGTGTGTCCACACATGACGCTACAGGATCTGCCATAGCATCAAAGCATATCTGTGGGTTAATGGAGACAATGCCTGCAATATGTAGGCACCACCTGCACATGATGCAGCATTCATGCTGTCACATCTAATCTGTACCAAAAAACAGTTGGAAATTGCGGAAATGCACTTGGATCCACACGGAAATTCTTGCAGATCTTATGGGCGTTCACCCTCTGTGTGCAGTCAGCCTTAGAGTAAAGGAATTGGCACAACTATGCTACGTAGTCCAACCAAATTCAGTGCAATCTGTATAATAATTGTGCACACCTACCCTGTTTTGTGGAATAGGTTAAAAGCGCACCACTGCATTAGACTGCAGTGCAGTAACATTTAGTGCATGGTTTATCACATACATTGGTCCTAATTTTTCAAACCTTGATTGGCAGATATCTACCATTTTCTCCAACTTTACTCTTCTGCATGTGGCAGACTAGAAGCTTTGGACAGTCCTAGTAAAAATGGTTTATGTAGCTGTGGCCAATGCAGTGTCATCACTGTTTGATATTAGGAACATAAAAATAGCTGTTTGTTAAATGGTTCATACATCTAGTGATTTGCAGAGCAGATAAAATAAATTGGGCGACTGTTGATGGGTTGGCGGTATCTCTGGAAAAGTCGGGCTCCTCATATGATACTAATGTTGTCTTGGACACTTGTGATTGCAGAAGCCGGAGCGTGATGAGTGGGGTAGCGGGCTGGAAGCCCTAGAGTGCGCCTTGCAGCTGGAGAAGAACGTTAACCAGTCCCTTTTGGATCTGCACAAATTGTCTACAGATCGGAATGATCCACATGTAAGTGACTGCTGAGACAGGAATTCCTAAACCGTCTGATATAGGCAATACGTAGGGTTTGTGGGGGCTGCACATAGATTACATCTACATGCACTGGGGCTAGAGATTTAAGGTTGGAGTGGCTCACAGCACTTTTAGTAATGTATCTAAAAATGACTAAATCAAAGTAAATTCTTAGGTGTCCTCTTTATGCCTCGTTCACACTTCAGTGTTCAGTTAGGTGCAGCTTTAAAGGGATTCTGTTATGACATTTGAGGCCTATAACCTAAAGATGTGGCCAGGTCCCTACTAATAACCTGAATCCAAAACTGTCCTTATTAAATGTGCCTGTGGCTCTATTAGCACATAAAACAGGTTTTTATAACCAGTCATTCACCTACCTAAGATGCCCAAGGGGACTTTGCTTCATACAGGGTGCCCGGCTGCAGCCATCTGTCTGGTGCCCAGCGCCGCCTTCCCACTAGAAATCACCGCCCTCCCTTTCTATAGAGCCACCTCCCTCACCTCAGCACCGCCTCCGAAATCGTCCGCTTTCTCAGCCAGATCCCGTGAGGATGGCTGCAATAGGGCGGTCAAGGCAGGTTTGAGCGGAGTGTGCTGGACGGCGCATGCGCACTTCACTCAACGAGGCCGATGCCAGGAGTCTGCATGGGCGCATCAGGTTATACCTAGTGCGCATGCATGGGATCTGGCTGAGGGAGCGGACAATTTTAGAAGCGGTGCTGAGGTAAGGGAGGCGGCTCTATAGCAAGGGAGGGCGGTGATTTCTAGTGGGAAGGTGGTGCTGGGCACCAGGCGGAGATGGCTGCAGCCGGGCCCCCTGTATGAAGCAATGGCCCCTTGGGCATCTTAAGTAGGTGAATGACTGGTTATAAAAACCTGTTTTATGTGCTAATAGAGCCACAGGCACATTTTTAATAAGGACAGTTATGGATTCAGGTTATTAGTAGGGACCTGGCCATATGTTTAGGTTATAGGCTTCAAATGTCATGACAGAATCCCTTTAAACACAACAGGTGCAGATATTTCCCTTATATCTGCAGAGGCTCCAATCCAGTTTTCACCTCACAATCATGGACATGTGAATGAGGCTTTATTCTGATAAATCTGGGGCAAGTTTAGGTACTTGGCCTAGGGTGGCGAGTATTTGATTTAGGTTACCCATCCCCAGATAGGGTCTGTTCATATGTGAAAAATGAAGTTTTATGATATGCAAATGAGCCTCTAGGAGCAAGAATAGGCTTGTTCTATTGTGGGCCTTCCGTTCTGCAACATGCAGAACACACACGGCCAGTATCCGTCTTTTGCAGACTTCAGAACCCTGGTCGTGTGCATGAGCCCCTATGTTTAGTCTCCACCATTTTGGCCCAGATAATAACAAAAAAAAATTGACTCGCTCACAGTTATTGTGATTTAACTTTTAACATCTAGACCTGGGTGCATGGAAAATTCCTGAAGTGGAAACACACTGACATGGTATTCCAGTGTATAAAAAAAAAAATTCTCAGCACTTAAAAAAAAAAAAAAAAAAAAAAAATCTATCCTCAATTGAAAATACATTAAAAACATTGTAGAAAAGGATAAACACAGTAATGGCATTTCATGGATAAGGACAAGTCTTGCGGTGTTGAAAATGCATGGGTTTGGTTTAAGGAGTTTAGTGAGATTTTAATACTGACTTGTACTCTGGATAGGTCATCAGTATCTGATTCGTGGGGGTCCGACACTTGGGACCCCACTGATCAGCTGTTTGAAAAGGCACTGCTGCACAGCCTTCTCACAGCTCTTCCTAGGCGCAGCCCTGCCCCATAAAGGTGAATGGGGCCGAGCACGGTGCCAGGCACTGCCACAATACCATGTTCGGCGCTGTGCTTGGCAAGCATGGATGTGGCACTCAAGGAACATCTGCCTTAAACAGTGTATTGGGGTCAGACCCCCAACGATCAGATGCTGATGACCAGACAATAGATCTCAGAAAACCCTCTTAATGTATTTACAATAAAAGGGGGGGGGGGAATTGTGGTTTTGGTAAAGTAAATCTCATTGAGCTGCACTTTAACAATACTGTTGCTGTTCACAGCTCTGTGACTTCCTGGAAACACACTACCTTGATGAGCAGGTGAAGTCCATGAAGGAATTGGGTGACTTCGTGACCAACCTTCGGCGAATGGGAGCCCCACAGAATGGCATGGCTGAATACCTCTTTGACAAACACACAATGGGGGAATCCCATGACTAGTATCCCACCCATGTCCTGCTTGATCTACGCTTCCCTTTAGGCTAGGGATACATGGCGACAGGACACACGGCAACATTTGTTGCGTGACACTACTTGTAATATATTTCAATGGTGTCACAATGCGGCCTACTGATGAGACTGTCTCTTGGTGTAGCGCATTGTGAAACAATCAAATCCATTATGTGGACTGCCATGTATCCCTAGCCTTAATGCTCGTTTGTAAATTTTTATTTGTTTCTTGCCATATTTTGCAACCAATAAAGCTCTTCAACTAGTACATCCGATTGAAGTATCTCTTCTGTTACTACTGTATTACCAGTGCGCGTTATTTCACAGCCTGCATTGCTTTATGGTTTACACAAGTCAATAGAGAATATACAATCTCCTATAATGTGACTGACAGGGGAAGGGTGCAGGGTATTTTACATATGAAGTCTTTACTAGTGAAGTTTCAATTTTTTTTTATAGTAGTAACACTTTTATGGCTGACATGTCTATTTAGTAACTGCATCTGTTCCTCATGTAATAGCAGTTCTGAAATACTCAATCTTGCAACTTTATGTGCCATTCCTTTTATTCCTGCTAAAGTTATGAATTGGTTACTAGCAAGCTGCAATGAAGGTACAGGTGGGTGTTACCAGTTGGATGTGTCCCTGCAATCTGATAGTGGCAGACTGTGGAGGGACACGCCCCAACTGGTAATATCCTGCTGGATCTTTATTGCAAACTGCTAGCAATTCATTCAAAATGTATCTAGATGAAATGAAGGAATGGCACATCATCGTACAGGGGGTCAGCAACCTTCAGCCCTCCAGATGTGAAACTACAACTCCCATCATGCTATACTTTTTTGGGAGTTCTGAAAAGCGGCTAAGCAGGTGTACATGCTGAGAGTCCACTGTAGTGTGCTACATATTTTGCACAGAAATGCCAGCTTATCCCCACGGAATGACAATGGGGACAATCCTTGTGCGCATCTGTGGCTCAGTCACTCATCTTGTAATAAAATGTGGGGTGTGCAATATAGAAATTTGACACCTACTGGGCCTGGGAAAGAGTCCTGGCCACCTGAGAAGAGTCCTGGTTATTCATAAATTCCTGCTCTCCTGCTGATGGACAGGCTTCTACCTAGTTTTCTCCCTTTCTCTCTAGGAGAGAACTGCCAATCAGCAGAAGGAGATTAGGAATAACCAGGACTCTTCTCGGGTAGATTTGACTCTTTTCGATGTCTGCGCTGCAATGACTATGATGCTGTTTCTTGGCAACCACTTTTAGCTCATGAGTGACAGACCGCTGAGATCAGCATTTGTCACTATTTTATGCTAGCCTCACTGAGGTCAGCATAAACTTGACAGGTTCCCTGTAGGCCTCCTGCACACGAACAGGCCGCAATGCACAAACACTGACCGTCTCCTATTCCAGCTCCATTTTAGCATGCTCAGTAGAGATCAGACTAGATTATGGACTCCAGACGGGAGGATGCCATCTTTACCACTCAATTTTAGTCTCAACCCAAGGAAAGAACCATCCCAATAGCGCCACCGTGTGAAAGTGATTCCCTGGGTGATGCTTTGGATGTTCTGCAAGATTTTTATTTCTTCCAGAATGCATACAATAGTCTGTGTGCAAACAGAAAAGAGCATTGAGATGCTGAGGGAAGGAAGATGACCTTGTATGAATAAGCCCTTGAGTTGTGTATCAATCTAAAAATGTAGACTATTCCAAGGCTGATCTTCAATGACAATTTATGGCAAGTGTTCTGATGTAATCTTGTTCCAGTTCTTGTCTGATTTAAAAAAAAAAATTCCTAGTACATTTAAAGTGATACTTTCAATAAAACATGTTGTATCATGTGCTAACAACCTATACTTTACTATGGTATGTACACTTTTCTTAAAGGGTTGTCAGTTATTTTTATTGATGACCTATCCTCAGCTGGTGGAAGAGGTGTGCCCACTCAGCCTTCTCCATTGCTTATCTGCTTGCCGTTGGCATTGTAACGGTGAGCAGGTGTAATTACAAAAAGCAGTCCCATTGAAGTCAATGGGATGGGTTGTTCCCTTTAATAAAAATGTGGTGGTTTCTATTCTTTTTTTTTTTCCTCACTCCATATAAAGTGCATTTGGAAAGTCTTCAGACCCTTTTACTTTTTCCACACCTTATGTTGCAGCCTTGTGCTAAAATAAAAGTTAAAAACAATTTCTTCTGCACTTAATACCCCCCATAATGAGAGAGTAAATATGCAACGACATTTTAGGCCCTTAGCACTTGGTAGAAGCATCTTTGGCAGTGATTACAGCCTCCAGTCTTTTTGGGTATGACGCCACAAGGTTTGCACATCTGGATTTGGGGATTTTCTGCCATTCTTCTCTGCAGATCCTCTCGAGCTCTATCAGGTTGGATGGGGACTGTTGGTGGACAGCCATTTTCAGGTCTCTCCAGAAATGTTTAATTGGATTCAAGTCAGGGCTCTGGCTGGGCCATTCAAGGACAGTCACAGATTTGTCCCTAAGCCACTCGTGTGTTGTCTTAGCTGTGTGCTTAGATTCATTGTCTTGGAAGGTGATCCTTCTGCACAGTGAGGTCCAGAGCATTATGATCAGCTTTTCATTAAAATATATTTGCCCCACCCTGACCAGTCTCCTTGTCCCAGACGCTGGAGCATGATGCCGCCACCATGCTTCACTGAATGGATAGTATTAGGCAGGGTATGAGCAGTGCCTGTTTTCCTCGACATGACACTTTCATCTGTCTTTTACTGAGGAGCAGCTTCTTTCTGCTATAAAGCCCACATTGGTGTAGTGCTGCAGTGATCGACCTTCTAAACGTTTCTCCTATCTGCTCGCAGGATCTTTGGAGCTCAGCCAGAGTGACCATTGGGTTCTTAGTCACCCGTCTTACCAAGGCCCTGCTCCCCCGATTACTTGTTTTGATGGGGAGGCCAGCTTTAGGAAGAATCCTGTTCCAAAGATCTTTTGTTTAAGAATTATGGAGGCCACTGTGCTCCTGGGAACTTTCATGGCAGGAAAAATGTTTTGTTCAGATCTGAGGCTCCACACAATCCTGTCTCTGAGCTCTACAGGCAGTTGTTTTTTGTCAGCTGTGAGACCTTATATATAGGCAAGGATTCCAATGAAGGTGTAGAAACATCTCAAACATGATCAAGAAAAATAGGAGGCCCTTATAGCTAAACTTCAAGTGTGTTAGCAAAGAGTCTGTATGTCCAGACAAAATGTACGTTTTTCATTTTTAATAAATTTTGCAAACATTTCTAATTCAGTTTTCACTTTCTCGTTATGTGGTATTGAGTGCAGATTAATGGAGGGGGAAACTTTTTTTCTCTCTCTATTTTAGCACAAGGCTACAACATAACAAAAAGGGAAAAATGTGAAAAGGTCTGAAGACTATCAGAATGCACTGTCCCTGCCTGGGACTACCTCTCTGTCTGGATTTTTGGCAAGGCAGACAGTTTCAATTAAAATGGATTGTCTGGGCTACAGATATTGATCTGACCCCCACCAATCTGATATTGATGACCTCACCTTAGTATAAGTAATCAATATCTGTAGCCCAGACAATCTCTAACACTCAAAACCAGAAAAATCACAGAAAAAACATCCTGCACGATATGATAGATAAATGTGTGGATGTCCCTGGCCACATTCATGAAAAAAATTAAATTACAGAAATAACATAATAATGCACTTAGTAAAGTAGATGCAAGCACCATATATGGACAAAGTCCTCACTCTGACGTGATAAAATCTGAGACACTTAGCCAATATATTTGGATTCAAACACATCTGTGCCCACCTACCAAGCACCAAGGTGGTCTCAGGTCAGGCGGAACCTACCTAAGCTGTTGGGCTTCTATGTTTAGGAGCGCAGACCCTGCACATATGGTGTGCTGCTCCTAGTCACCTCCATGTGCATCAAGCAGCTGATGGGAGGAGGAGCAAGCACAGCCATATGTACCACCTAATCAAGGGGGTCTATGAGATGGGAAGGGCAAAGGAATGCTAGTCCCAAGATAAAATAGGTGCACATTCACACTTGAAGGTGCCACTACCTCAAGCATATACTACATAAACAGAAAACATCCTGCAGTTGGTAGGCGGGCACAGATGTGTTTTGATCAAAATATATTGGCTAAGTGTCTCAGATTTTATCATATCGGAGTGAGGACTTGGTCCATATAGTGCTTGCATCTACTTTACTAAGTGCATTATTATCTTATTTCTGTGATTTAACACTGAAAAGGAATATGTGAGGGGTGATGGCTCAATTAAAGTATCGCACCTCCCCAAAGTTATCCTAGTTTGACTGGTCAGGGTTTCTCTCATTACACTTATCAATACATTGCTCCTGTTGATCTAGGCCTATGACGAGAACAATAGAGCTGCCATGCTGCAACCAGGTGAGGAGTACAAAGACAAGTGTGTCTTGCCTACAGTCAAGCATGGTGGTGTCATGGTCTGGGGCTGCATGAGTGCTGACTGGCCAAGCATGTCTCCAGACCTAAACCCTAGTGAGCATCTGTGGGGCATCCCCAAACAGAAGGTGGAGGAGCACAAGGTCTCTAACCTCCACCAGCTCTGTGATATCGTCATCGAGAAGTGGAGGAGGATTCCATTGGCAACCTGAGAAGCACTAGTGAACTCCATGCCCAAGAGAGTTAAGGCAGTGCTGTAAAATAATGGTGGCCACACAAACTATTGACACTTTAGGCACAATTTGGCCATTTTCACTTAGGGGTGTACTCACTTTTGTTGCCAGCGGTTTAGACATTAATGGCTGTGTGTGTGGAGTTATGTTGAGGACACACCAAATTTACACCGTTATACAAGCCGTACACTGACTACTTTCCATTGTGTCAAAGTGTCAGATCTTCAGTGTTGTCCCATGAAAAGATATAATAAAATATTCACAAAAATGTGAGGGGTGCACTCACTTTTGTTAGATTCTGTATGTCCTGGTGCGCTTTTTGCATCGTTTACGTACATCACAATTTAGTTTGTTGATTAGTAAATCATTTCTCATGACAGTCTGTATAGGAGAAGAGGGAACCTTTTTGCCGGCGCTGTCAGCAGGAGTCAGATGCCAGGTAAGGCCTCTTTCACACTTGCGTTGTCCGGATCCGGCGTGTACTCCACTTGCCGGAATTACACGCCGGATCCGGAAAAACACAAGTGTACTGAAAGCATTTGAAGACGGATCCGTCTTCAAAATGCTTTCAGTGTTACTATGGCAGCCAGGACGCTATTAAAGTCCTGGTTGCCATAGTAGTAGTGAGGAGCGGGGGAGCGGTATACTTACCATCCGTGTGGCTCCCGGGGCGCTCCAGAATGACGTCAGAGCGCCCTATGCGCCTGGATGACGTGCCATGCGATCACGTCATCCATGCGCCTGGGGCGCCCTGACGTCACTCTGGAGCGCCCCGGGAGCCGCACGGACGGTAAGTATGCTGCTCCCCTGCTCCCCGCTACACTTTACCATGGCTGCCAGGACTTTAGCGTCCCGGCAGCCATGGTAACCACTCTAAAAAAGCTAAACGTCGGATCCGGCAATGCGTCGAAACGACGTTTAGCTTAAGGCCGGATCCGGATCAATGCCTTTCAATGGGCATTCATTCCGGATCCGGTCTTGCGGCAAGTCTTCAGTTTTTTGGGCCGGAGCAAAAAGCGCAGCATGCTGCGGTATTTTCTCTGGCCAAAAAACGTTCCGTTCCGGAACTGAAGACATCCTGATGCATCCTTAATGGATTTCACTCCATTCAGAATGCATTAGGATAATCCTGATCAGAATTCTTCCCGCATAGAGCCCCGGCGACGGAACTCTATACCGGAAGACCATAACGCAGGTGTGAAAGAGCCCTTAGTATTGGAAAAGTAGACAATAAATTTTATTTTAAGTCGATGCGTTTCAAGGGCGGAGCGCCCCCTTCATCAGGACAGTAAACAGAGGTCATCATCATGCAACAGTTTAAAACCCCCTTTTTAGCGCGCAGCCCGGGGGGGTGTGAGAGAGGGGAGGGGGAGGGGACGGGTGTGTGTCTGCATAATTTTGCATATCAGCCTATATATAGGTAGTGCAGGGGGAGGGTGTATTGAATGTTAATAAACAGTTACAGGAAGAAAGGAAGTCATAATAGTTTTTATCTGTATTTTCTGTGGGCGGTACGGTTGCGCAGCCAGCTGTGTAACAGTATCACAAGGGCGATCGCAGCTATGTGACAGGTACGATCGCGCTGTATGTTAGTGACAGAAGATGCTATGGTGGACTGAAAGGGGAGGTTATGCATAGGGACACGGAGTGTATGTTAAACCATCAGCTGGTTCTTGGCTCGCAGGAGCGATCGCGCTGTGCACTTGCAATATGAGAAATGCAGCGGTGAGCTGGAGGAATGAGTGCGCAGAGCGGACGAAGGTACCGCAGTTGTCTGACAGTACAATGTATTTAACAGGCAACTGTTTGTATTGTAGCCGGAGACATGTGGGACTGCAGTCTGCTCCTATGAGTGGGGGGCTGTCTGGTGATGAGAATACATGACGGTACAGTGTGTCAGTTCAGTATTTCTGGGATAATTGCGTGTAGCCCAGTGAATGAGGTTATGCAGGGCATATACGCTGCTCATATGGATAGTAGGACGGTGGGGTGGGGGGAGGAAAATGCGAGTACACATATTGCCATTGGTATGGGTGGCACAATGCACATAAAAATGTATATAAGTATAAATATAAAATACATTGCAATATAATACATGTGGTCTATACAGTGGATATAAAAAGTCTACACACCTCTGTTAAAATGTCAGGTTTCTGTGATGTAAAAAAAATTAGACAAAGATAAATCATTTCAGAACTTTTTCCACCTTCAATGTGACCTATAAACTGTGCAACTCAATTGAAAAAAATAAACTGAAATCTTTTAGGTAGAGGGAAGAAAAAATATACAAATAAAATAATATGGTTGCATAAGTGTGCACACCCTTAAACTAATACTTTGTTGAAGCACCTTTTGATTTTATTACAGCACTCAGTCTTTTTGGGTATGAGTCTATCAGCATGGCACATTTGTCTTCTTGGCAAAAACACTCCAAATCTGTCAGATTGCGAGGGCATCTCCTGGGCACAGCCCTCTTCAGATCACCCCACAGATTGTCAATCGGATTCAGGTCTGGGCTCTGGCTGGGCCATTCCAAAACTTTAATCTTCTTCTGGTGAAGCCATTCCTTGGTTGATTTGGATGTATGCTTTGGGTTGTTGTCATGCTGAAAGATGAAGTTCCTCTTCATGTTCAACTTTGTAGCAGAAGCCGGAAGGTTTTGTGCCAATATTGACTGGTATTTGGAACTGTTCATAATTCCCCCTGGCTTAACTAAGGCCCCAGTTCCAGCTGAAGAAAAACAGCTTCTTGCATGATTCTGCCACCACCATGCTTCACTGTGGGGATGGTGTTCTTTGGTGATGTGCAGTGTTGTTTTTGCACCAAACATATCTTTTGGAATTATGGCCAAAAAGTTCAACCTTGGTTTCATCAGACTGTAACACCTTTTCCCACATGCTTTTGGGAGACTTCAGATGTGTTTTTGCTAAATGTAGCCTGGCTTGGATGCTTTTCTTGGTAAGAAAAGGCTTTCGTCTTACCACTGTGCCCCATAGCCCAGACATATGAAGAATAGATTGTTGTCACATGTACCACACAGCCAGTACTTGCCAGATATTCCTGCAGCTCCTTTAATGTTGCTGTAGGCCTCTTGGTCGCCTCCCAGACCAGTTTTCTTCTCGTCTTTTCATCAATTTTGAAGGGACGTCCAGTTCTTGGTAATGTCACTGTTGTGCCATATTTTCTCCACTTGATGATGAAGGTCTTCACTGGTTTCTATGGTATATCTAATGCCTTGGAAATTCATCTGTACCCTTCTCCTAACTGATACCTTTTAACAATGAGATCCCTCTGATGCTTTGGAAGCTCTCTGTGGACCGTGGCTTTTGTGGGATGGGACCAAGAAATTTTTTGGAAAGACCAACTAGAGCAGCTGAACTTTATTTGGGGTTAATCAGAGGCACTTTACATGATGGCCGGTGTATGCTGACTCCTATTTAACAGGATTTTGAATGTGATTGCTTAATTCTGAACACAGCTACATCCCCAGTTATAAGAGGGTGTGCACACTTATGCAACTACTTTATTTTATTTATTATTGTTTTTTTTTCTTCCCTCCACCTAAAAGATTTCAGTTTGTTTTTCAATTGAGTGGTACAGCTTATAGGTCGCATTAAAGGTGGAAAAAGTCCTGAAATCATTTATCTTTGTAATTTTTTTTCAGCACAGAAACCTGACATTTTAACAGGGGTGTGTAGACTTTTTATATCCACTGTATAGAACGAGGGTCACTTAATAGAGAGGGGGATGCGGTACCATAAGATCACATTGGAGAAAATAGGTTGGTATAGGTACGATGTGTACACACTGGGTAGGGTATTTTCAGTAGATAGATAAATAAATAAATAAAAAGATACATAGGAAATATGTGGATATGGCGAGGTGGATGGAACAGTAATAGATAAATTAATTAGATAAATAAATGTAAACATAAATACATCAGAAACACGTGGGTGTGGCAATGGAGAAACTATTAAGACTATAAAACGCCTGAATTTGTTGTCTAATGGAAACAAGTCTTCATAAGTAATGATCAAATTAGTGATCATAATAATAATGAGAAAAAGATAAATAATAATAAAACATATAAAATATAATGGAAATTGGCAACAAAGTTATGAATCAAATGCCAATGGTTCTAATATAATATGGAGAAGGTAAAAGGGGTTATAAGATGTGTTAAAAGATGGTCTTCGTTATCTCATTCAGTCCGTGCGGCGCAAGAGTGTCTAGTTGATAGATCCAGTAAACCTCTCGTTTTTGGAGGCTGCTGAATCTATTGAACGGATTTTCGGGTATGTGGTCTATGGGTGTAATTTTCCACGAGTGTTTTTCCTTTTCAGGCATAGATGCGCAATGCCTCGAAAGACTATGTTTTTGATATTGCCTCTGGATATTATATCTATGTTAGTTCACACGACAATGTAGTGCCTGTGTCGTGCGACCAACATATTGGAGCCCACAGCCACATTCTATGAGATAAATGACGTAACAGGATTGGCAAGTCATGTGGTGTTTTATATTAAAAACGGTCCCATTTTTGTTAGAGGTAAAATTTGTGAGATTGTGTGTAGTTACGTTACAGCAAAGGCAATGTTTAATTCCACATTTGAAGCTACCTATTTTAGGGTGGGGGAGGAGGGGGGGGGGGTTTGTGTATACTGTTGGAGTTGGCCTTTATGTGTTGCTTGGGTTTGCTTGGAGCCAGAATGTTCCTAATCGTAGGGGCCCTCCTGTAGACCGTTCTTGGTTTTGGTGGTAGATATTTGGCTAGATAAGGGTCCTGTAATAAGATGTGCCAGTGTTTTGATACACTGGCACAGTGTACAGTTTTATTCGATGGTACAGTTTTATTCTATGTATTGTACTGGGTAATGAAGTTTATACTTGTTTGTGTATTTTTTCTTTTTTTTGTAACCTGTAGGCAATCCTCCTGTGTGTTCGAGGTGCTCTTGATGTAGGTGTTTATCAGTTCTTTGGGATACCCCTTATCAATAAATCTTTTTTGCTGAGTTTTAGCTTGTGTTTTTAAATCCTAATTTTCTGTACAGTTCCGTCTGAGGCGTTTGTATTGGCTGTATGGAATATTCTGCAGCCATTTTTTGTGGTGGAAGCTGGAATAATGGATATAACTGTTTGTATCTACTGATTTTGAAATACTGTATGTTTTTGTTAGTAGCCGGTTATTTTCAATGGCAACGATAATGTCCAGAAACTCTATTTTGATCTTATTGTAATTCGAAGTGATCAAAATCCCCCAGTTGGTGTTGTTCAGGGTGTTACAGAATTCTAATGCTGTATTTTGGTCACCATCCCAAATAATGAAGATATCATCGATATATCTCTTATAATAGATGATTTGCTGTATGGGGGGTAAAACGTTTAGGATATGCCATTTTTCAAACTCCCCCATAAAGAGGTTTACAAAAGATGGCGCTACTTTCGTCCCCATTGCGGTCCCCCTGCATTGGTGATAGGTCACGTTATTATATATAAAATAATTATTCTCTAGAGTAAAACGTAGACTCTCTAGGAGGAATTCCACCTGGGGTGGTTTTAATTTGGGGTCCTCATCTAGGGTATTTCTTATACATTGAATACCCAAATCATGCTGAATGTTTGAATATAGGGCAGTAACATCCATGGTAAGTAGTGCATATGTATCTTTCCAAGTTAACCAACCTATTAACCACTGAGGAAGAGGTCAGCAAGACCTCGAAACGCGTCTGGGGATATACTGATGCTTTGAAAGACTCCATTAAGCATGGCCATGCGATTGAAAAACTCTATGAACGAGTGCAGCGATTTATGAAACGATCTCTCAGCTATACTCGAATATTGCGCGAGAAGAAATTTAGCCCGTGATTTCACATCTACGTTTTTGCAGGAATTACATACAGAGCAACACACAGAGCGGTTTGAACAATTACACGCCAGCCGGATCTCATCCCAGGTCATTGACCTGCTCCAAGTTTGTGCACACCGAACGCACACCAGCCAGCGTGAAGACCGCATGTTAGGTGGGATGAGTGCTCAGTGAGCAAGATTTTATTACCCGCACGTTGACACTTTATGGCGGACATGAATCCTTCCAGCCTACGGTTCTGAGACAATTCGAACAAAAATCGCAACGCTAGATCATAGCTTGCGTGAGCCGATACATATAGGCCATTATCGAATCAGCTGCTATATATAGGTTGTCACGAAATTAGTGGAATCATCAGATGCGCAAATAAGGCCTATACCTTGATTTCCTTGCTTCCGAAACCTCAATGCGATTATTCCTACGATTTTTTAACTATTATTTTTAATACGATTTTATTGTTATTGTGCCATATTAATCGCGATTTTTGATATTGCATTGTATTTTGTTGTGTGTATTATTTTTTTCCATTTTTGCAGCATTAAATATTGATAGCTTATCTACATTGTTAGCTCCATGATGTTTTGAGTGCTAGCCCACCAGCGTTATTGTATATATACCACATGTATTATATTGCAATGTATTTTATATTTATACTTATATATATTTTTTATGTGCATTGTGCCACCCATACCAATGGCCAGACTCGGACTGGCACACAGGGGTACATGTGAATCCCCCGGTGGGCCCCTGAGCAAGATGGGCCCCTAGTCTCCCACCCCCTGCACGAATGGCACATAACACAGTAGACTTACTGCACTACATACATATATTCAGTGTACAGCACCTCAACCAGCCGATGTTCATATAAAACACTTGACAGATTATTATAGAAACTCCCCAGTTTATTATTATAGACATGATCAGACCTGAGACGACTTCTAGGTATAGAGGAAAGCCACCAGTGTCCTCCTCTCCCCAGGACCTACCTTCTCAAAGCTGCAAATCATCTGGTAGCATCTTGCTGCTGTGTGAGCAGGTAATATTTTAATAATGTATCCGTACGGTGGGCCCCCAAAATAAATTTTACTGGTGGGCACCCCAGTCCCATACTGCCAATGGCAATATGTGTACTCTCTTTTCTCCCCCCCCCCTCACCACCGTATCGGCCCCTCATGCCGTCCTACTATCCATATGAGCAGCGTATATGCCCTGCATAACCTCGTTCACTGGGCTACACACACAAACAATTATCCCAGAAATACTGAACTGACACACTGTACCGTCATGTATTCTCATCACCAGACAGCCCCCCACTCATAGGAGCAGACTGCAGTCCCACATGTCTCCGGCTACAATACAAACAGTTGCCTGTTAAATACATTGTACTGTCAGACAACTGCGGTACCTCCGTCCGCTCTGCGCACTCATTCCTCCAGCTCACCGCTGCATTTCTCATATTGCAAGTGCACAGCGCGATCGCTCCTGCGAGCCAAGAACCAGCTGATGGTTTAACATACACTCCGTGTCCCTATGCATAACCTCCCCTTTCAGTCCACCATAGCATCCTCTGTCACTAACATACAGCGCGATCGTACCTGTCACATAGCTGCGATCGCCCTTGTGATACTGTTACACAGCTGGCTGCGCAACCGTACCACCCACAGAAAATACAGATAAAAACTATGACTTCCTTTCTTCCTGTAACTGTTTATTAACATTCAATACACCCTCCCCCTGTACTACCTATATATAGGCTGATATGCAAAATTATGCAGACACCCACACCCGTCCCCTCCCTAAAAGGGGTTTTAAACTGTTGCATGATGATGACATCTGTTTACTGTCCTGATGAAGGGGGCGCTCCGCCTTGAAACGCGTTGACTAAAAATAAAATTTATTGTCTACTTTTACCAATACTTACCTGGCATCTGACTCCTGCTGACAGCGCCGGCAAAAAAGGTTCCCTCTTCTTCTATTATCTCCTATACGGATTACCTTATCCCAACAACCGCATCCACGACACGGGTAGGAACCAAGGCAGCAGCGCAGGACCCCCGCACGCTGATCGGGCAATATCAGCCAAGCTGTACATAGCTGTTGTGACTCCTCACAACAAGAGTTGGTAAGCACAACTATTGTACGTTATTTCCTTTATTTGCCTCCTGTCTTTTTCTTCCTTTTACATTTCTCATGACCGAAAAGCGATAGTCACGACTTTAATGAAAAATTATTTTCTACAAACTCATCATATTTTCTATAATAACGTGTATAGAAAAGACTTATAGGTTAAAAGACTTTCATAGGAAGTCATTATTTGTGTAATTCCATTTTGGATATTCTGTAAAATGCTGAGGAACAGGCTGTATGGTCTATGACTGGAAGTGGAAAGCCCTCTTCTGCTGAGTGTAGTCATCGTATTGAAGCCTCTCGAACTACATTTCATATGTTTGCATGCTACTGCGTTTCCTTCACATAAGGTCAATGTATTTTTTAAATTAACCACTCTTGTCTTCTTGCTGACATGGCTCCCCAGCCTCCATGATTACTTCCATAAGCTTTGTAAAGTCTCCCTCAGTTAGACTTATGCCAGAGTCTTTAGGAGACGAACAGGGAGATCCATTATGTTCTTTGGTTCCTCCTTCACAGCTTATATCGGGCTGCCCGTGAGAGAATCTGGAAGCCGGCCTTTGCAAATTTGGGGAGTTTATAGGAGAAAATGAAAAGATAGGGCGTGATGTCTTGTGCCCTGGGGTGTGTAGACCATCAGGTGAAGCCAAGGACTGGTTTTCATGGAGTAATGCAGATAAGCGTTGGGCTCGTAGTAACCTTTGGGGCATCAGTATAGGACTCTGCACATTTTGGTCAGTTGTTTTCAGTGAAGAAGTACTTTTAAGACTATCTAAAATGGCTTCCTCTTGTTCCTCCATGCTTCCTAGTGGCCACACAAAACACTCTTTAGACCCAGGAGATAAACTGGATGCCTCGTCTCCACTTTCATTAGATGCCCCCACCTTCTTGCTTCGTGTGTGATAAAGGTTTGGAGTTCCATGGGCAGGAAAACGAGGACAGTATGCAGGCCCTCCATTAAGTGGCGTTTGAGGAGCGCTATAAAATCCTGGCCTCTCATACAAAGGGGTAGACATAAAAACATTTAGATCGCGTAGGGCTTCTCCACTCCTGTTTCCCATGTCTCGGTGGTTAAAATGTCCTGGCGGAATACCACTCCTCCTTCTCATCAACAAGCTCAGTCTAGAGTTGGAACGCGGAGGAATTGGAGAATGCACTCCCAGTAGACGTCCAAGTGGTCCAATTAATGGAGTAGAATGGTTGGCCTCTTCATTTTCATTTATCTGCTCAAGTGGAAGAAACTCCAGATCCTCTTTTTGCAAACTGTAAGGGGAAGATGGATTAATAACACTTTAATTGTAAATATTGTAATTCATCATAAGATATGAGTGTTGGTGCTGTTTTATTTCTAAGATGTTGCGGTTCTTCTGTTTTGGGCCTCAAGTGTCTGTTATACAATAAAGTGAAACGTCTTTGAGACGACCAACCAAAATTGCAATAAAAAATGTTCTTTTAGAAGGGTGGTCCTCTCCAATAAGATGACTATTATATGCATATAGACTTGAAAATCTGATCTAGATAAACAGGTGGTCTTCTCAAAAAGGTAGTCTTTTGGGGAGGTTTTAGTGTATGTATGTAACAGCAAGAACCAAAAGATTGGGGTAGGAAATTAATATAAACAATGTATTAAAGGGAGTCTGTCACCACATTTTAGCATGTTAGACCCATCAAATAGGGTTATGTGATCCACCCAGAACATAAAAACGGTACCTTTGTTGTAGAAAACTGACTTTTCTTTTTGCTGAAAATGAACTTATAAGATTATGTTCTGAGCCCTCTCAAGTGCCCAGGGCGGTCTCTCAATCCTCGGAGCCCCAGGCAGCACCTCCTCAACGGCTCATAACCCCGCCCTCCGTGCGCCTCTGCCCGCCCGTTTACTCCCCTCCCCTGTCCTTTTCCACTGTGGCTGTGCGGTCCAAATCGTAGCGGGCGCATGCGCAATGCGATGCCCGCTCCTGGCAGGGCATCGCAATACCTACTGCGCATGCGCCCGCTACGATTTGGACCGCACAGCCACAGTGGAAAAGGACAGGGGAGGGGAGTAAATGGGCGGGCAGAGGCGCACGGAGGGCGGGGTTATGAGCCGTTTAGGAGGTGCTGCCTGGGGCTCCGAGGATTGAGAGACCGCCCTGGGCACTTGAGAGGGCTCTGAACATAATCTGTACTGTCATAGGTACGGGTGGTGCAGAGGTCGTAGTTGCATTTGTGCCCAGGTGCATAAAAGGGTCTTGAAAGGCCTTCTGCTTCATAAGAAGACACAATCATTATACATATATATGATAGTAGGGCAGGGCACTGCTACAGTTTTGGTTCCAAGGCCTGAAGCTTCAAGTTATGCCTCTGTGTGGTGGAGACTATTTGGTAGGCCACCAGGAAGCAGATGCATTCCTTCCAGCTTGGTCACTAGGGAATATTGAAGGACATCTACTATGCCTTTTGGGTGACCTGAGATTGAAAATATAAGTATACATGGCCGAGAGCAACATTGTAGACATGGTCGAAGTTGCAACATTTGTGCAACTTTATAATTCCCTAATGTCTGTCCTAAACCTAATTAACATAGGTAACTAAGCCCACTTTTCAAAACTGGAGTGAGTGGCATAAAAATTACAAAAATTTAAAAAAATTTCCACAAGTAAGCCCAAAGAGTTGCAAAAGCCCTGTTTTTCAACTTTTTGACACCAGAATTCTCGAATGCAGTTCTTGATAAATCCTCCTTTCTGAGCATCTCAGTCAAAGGGGTTATCCATGAAAAGGTATTGATTACCTATCTTCGGTATAGGTCATCAATATCAGATCTATGGGGGTCCGACAATTGGGACCCCCGCTGATCAGCCGGGCGCTCCATGGCCAGTGATGTGATGTCACCATACATCGGTCACATGGCCTAGTTGTGTTCAAGTCAATGGGGCTGAACTGCAATACCAAGCACGGCCACTATACAATGTAGGGTGCGCTGCTGGGAGGCTTCTTGAAACAGCTGATCGGCAGTGGTTTCCTGACTCAGAACCCCACCAATGTGATAATGATGACCTATCCTGAGGATAGGTCCTCAGTATTATTTCCAGGATAACCCCTTTAAGGCCTCATTCCCCTTTAAGGAATGGACACGGTATTTTCTTTCCGTGTCCATTCCGTTTATTTTGTGGACTGTATACAGAACCATTCATTTCAATGGGTCCACAAAAAAAATGTAAGTTACTCCATGTGCATTCCATATCCGTTCCATTAAAAAAAAAAAAACATGTCCTATTATTGTCCGCATTACGGACAAGGATAGGACTGCTCTTTTAGGGGCCAGCTGTTCCGTTCCGCAAAATACGGAATGCACACGGACGTCATCTGTATTTTTTGCGGACTGCAAAATACATACGGTCGTGTGCATGAGGCTTAAGATGTAGGAGGCCTCTGATGGAGTGTGCATAAGTATTTAAAAAAAATTACCAAACCCCAGCCAAATTATTTAGTTTTTCATTCTTGTGGGGCTTCTTCTTTACCTTATATCAAAGGCAGAACCCATAAAAGATGGTCTCCGAGTCTCTACTGTAGAGGCAGTGTACGGAGGCTGAGGATCTGAGTCATTCCAATAGATATCTTTTTCCAGTGGAGGAAGATTTTGGTGCATTTCATCCACTCCTAGAAGAGACACCTGGTGGAGGAGACAATGACAATATTGTCACATTGTATTTTGCATGTCCTCCAAACATTCATAGGGTAACTCTCCTGTGCCATAGGATACAAGTTCACCTATTGTTGAATACTATTTACTATATACAAAAAAAAAACTTTCCCAGGCCTTCCCTGTTGATCGCCTATCCTTAGGATAAGTCATCAATACCAGATAAGCGGGGTTCGGCTTCCTACATCTCTGCCGATCAGCTGTTTTGATGAGCTGTACCGAGCTGAGTAGTGCTGGTGCCTGATTCCACCACCGCAGCTTGTGAAATAGCTGATCGGCACCAATCTGAGATTGATTACCTTTCCTAAGGATAGGTCATTGATAGGCAAGTCCTCGAAACCCCCATTAAGGGTCCATTCACACTTCTGCAAAGTGGGTCCGCATCCGTTCCATTATAATGATGCCCCCTGGTGTTTAATCTGTATAATAACGTGCACATCCGCCTACTGAGCTGGATGAGCATGGTTGTACCTTCAACTCCCACCAGCCGTATCTACTGTTTGAATTTGTCACAGCTGCAAGGAGTGAGGTGCAGCAGAAAGGACACCCCCCCTGAAAAAGCACACACTCTCTGAGCTGTGATAGGGAGAGAGCTGCAACAGAAAATACACCTTCCCCCCACCATTGAGTTGTGAAAGGGAAAGAACTGCAGAAGAAGAACAGCAGAAAGGACATGCATCCTTAGCTCTGATAGGGAGAGAGATAAAGCAGAAAGGACACCCCCCAGTGAAGGACACACCCCTGAGCCGTAATACCGAGAGAGCTGAAGCAGAAAGGACATGTGCCCTGATCTGTGATAGGGAGAGAGCTGAAGCAGAAGCGCCACACACTCTGATCTGTGATAGGGAGTGAGCTGAAGCAGAAAGGGCATATCCCTGATCTGTGATAGGGAGTGAGCTGAAGCAGAAGGGCCACACACCCTGAGCTGTGATAGGGAGTGAGCTAAAGCAGAAAGAGCATATCCCTGATCTGTGATAGGGAGTGAGCTGAAACAGAAAGGGCATATCCCTGATCTGTGATAGGGAGTGAGCTGAAGCAGAAAGGGCATATCCCTGATCTGTGATAGGGAGTGAGCTGAAGCAGAAGCGCCACACACTCTGATCTGTGATAGGGAGAGAGCTGCAGCAGAAAGAGCATATCCCTGATCTGTGATAGGGAGTGAGCTGAAGCAGAAAGGGCATATCCCTGATCTGTGATAGGGAGTGAGCTGAAGCAGAAAGGGCATATCCCTGATCTGTGATAGGGAGAGAGCTGAAGCAGAAGGGCCACACACCCTGAGCTGTGATAGGGAGTGAGCTGAAGCAGAAAGCGCATATCCCTGATCTGTGATAGGGAGAGAGCTGAAGCAGAAGGGCCACACACCCTGAGCTGTGATAGGGAGTGAAAGGGCATATCCCTGATCTGTGATATGGAGAGTTTGGAAGCAGAAAGGACGCCTCTGGAGCTGTGATAGGGAGAGAGCTGAAGCAGAAAGGACACGTCCCCTGTGAGGTATAGGGCTGGTTCTAGCTTTATGTTTGATTCTCATGTGTTACGTTAATCATGGCATTACCCTAATTTAACCGTTGTTCTAACTTTACCTGAAAGTTTCTGTCAATTAACCAATTGGTGTCAAAGTCATCATCATCTTGTCCAAAGGGGTTAATTAACTGCTCGGCCACCTGGAACATACACAAGGCTGTTCATAGTCATGTCATTTCTATGAACGTTTATCTATGTGTGGATGTAGTGCAACCTACCGCAGACTTACCTTTAACCACCCAGCATAGAAAAAGAACTGTAAGAGGGTAAACACTGGGACATAGAGGTCCAGATCATGTCCTCGGTATCCCTTCTGAGGGTCCAGAAACTGGCGGCCAATGAGGCAAGCCAGAAAAAAGCTGTACACGGCCACGGTGACCACCTGAGGAAGAAAAACCAAGCACCACATGAGTATGGAATACTGGATTTAAAGGGATTGTAAAGGATTTTTTTTTTTTAAAGATGGCTGCTTTCGTGCAGAAATACTGCCATACCTTTCCATGTGTTGGGCATTATTTATTTATTTAATCACTTTATTAAATCCTTCAACTCATTACATAAAACTCAATTATTACAGAATAGAAAGAAAAAATAATAATATTAAAACACGCTCATCATTGTTCATCATACAGAATCTACAAACTTGTGGACATTTCTAATATAAATGATTAAAGGGGTTGTCCCATAAAAAATATTCTACAGTTTTCAAACCGGCTCCTGGGTCTGAATACTTTTGTAATTGCATGTAATTAAAAATTTTGCATAGCCACTGAGTTAGTCACTAAAATCTATCTGTATAGCGCCACCTGCTGTTTTTTTTTCTTATTTCTTTGTCCTGCTCACTGAGAAGGTCGCACATGCTCAGTTTCATCCTTTAACTGCCTTCCTGAGCTGTGATAGGGAGAGCATGGACACGCCCCCTGAGCTGTGATAGGGAGAGCATGGACACGCCCCCTGAGCTGCAGCAGAAGAGACACTCCCCTTGAGCGGTCAGCTTGATAAAAATCTAGCAGAGCAATGAATGGAGACATTCCCAAAAATGAAAAATAAAAGGAACCATAAAAAAGTTCATATCATAGGTATCCCGTACTATTTGGCCCCTTTCACACAGGCGAGAATACCGCGCGGGTGCGATGCGTGAGGTGAACGCATTGCACCCGCACTGAATCCGGACCCATCATTTCTATGGGGCTGTGCACATGAGCGATGATTTTCACGCATCACTTGTGCGTTGCGTGAAAATCGCAGCAGGTTCTATATTCTGCGTTTTTCACGCAACGCAGGCCCCATAGAAGCGAAACGGGGCGGCGTGAAAATTGCAAGCATCCGCAAGCAAGTGCGAATGCGGTGCGATTTTCATGCATAGTTGCTAGGAGACGATCGGGATGTGGACCCGATCTTTATTATTTTCCCTTATAACATAGTTATAAGGGAAAATGATAGCATTCTTAATACAGAATGCTATGTAAATTAGGGATGGAGGGGTTAAAAAAATTAAAATTAAATTAAACTCACCTCATCCACTTGTTCGCGCAGCCCGGCTTGTCATGTGATGGACCATGTGATGAGCACAGTGACGTCACCACAGGTCCTTTTCCTCCCAGGTCCCCAGAGAAGAAGAAAGAAGACAAGCCAGGCTGCGCAAACAAGTGGATGAGGTGAGTTTAATTATTTATTTTTATTTTTTAACCCCTCCATTCCTAATTTACTTAGCATTCTGTATTAAGAATGCTATTATTTTCCCTTATAACCATGTTATAAGGGAAAATAATAAAAATCTACACAACACCTAACCCAAACCCGAACTTTTGTGAAGAAGTCCGGGTTCTGATCTGGGTACCAAACATGCCGATTTTTCTCATTAAAATGCTTTGCACTCGTGCGTAAAAATCGCGCATTTTCCCGCAACGCACCCGCATCTTGTCCGGCCCTCACACGCGACGCCCGTGTGAAAGAGGCCTTAAAATATAAAAAATTTAATCCCGTACGGAAAATGGCAAAGCAGAAAAAAAGTCAAAATGGCCGATTCGTAGTTTTTGTGTCACTTTTCCACCCACAAAAAAAAATCATAAAAAGTGATCAAAAAGTTGTACATGCCCCAAAATGGTGTCACTGAAAAGTACAGATCGCCCCACAAAAAACGAGTCTTCACATAGCTCCGTATACATGAATACAAAAAAGTTATAGGGGTGAAAATATGGAGAATAAAAGAAAAATTTTTTTTTCAAGCTTTTAATTTTCATATTTTTTTTGGTATAAAAATGCAACAACAAATATATATATGTGCTATTGCGGGATTTGTACTGACCTGGAGAATAAATGTACCTGATCAGTTTTATGATATAGGTAACGCTGTAAAAACAAAACCCCAAAAAACTGTTCTGGAATTGTCTTCTAAAATCTATAATTTTTTTCCCCGCTTCCCATCGCATTGCTTGCAACCGTCAATAGTGCCATTAGAAAGGGCATCTTGTCCTGCAAAAAACAAGCCCTCATACATGTGAACAGAAAAATAAAAAAAATATGGCTTTGGGAGGGCTGGGAGTATAAAAAACTAAAAAACAGATAATCGCACGTCATGAAAATGTTAAATAATTCCTTTAGTTCTAAAAGGCTATTAACAAAATGTTACCCCTTATCTTTCGTTGCACTCCCCACAGGACATAACTGAATATATTTATGTAGATTGTAAGCCCTCACGGGCAGGGCCCTCTCTCCTTCTGTACCAGTTTGTAACTCGTCTTGTCTATGATTAGTGCTATTGTCTGTTATGTATGTGCACCGCTTATCACATGTACAGCGCTATGGAATGAATGGCGCTTTAATAATAAATAATAATAATAATATTCAAACTGTATCCTGTTCACTGTGCCATGATGCAAACCCAATGACAAACATTATTTAAAAAAATGCCCTGTTAATTTCAGTCCTTCTCCATACCAAACTCTAATATTTTTTATTTCCACTAATTTAATCTCTTTAACCCCTTGAGTCCTGTAGGATTTTTTAGTTTTTTTTGCGTTTTTGAAGCCAGCCCCCCCCCCCCCCCTTCCCGTCTTCCGGAGTCATAACTTTTTTTAATGTTCCGTTCACATAGCCGTATGAGGGTATGTCTTTTGCTGGACAAGTTGTACTTTCTAATGGCACCACTTAATATTACATACAATGTAGTGGGAAGCTGCAAAAAAATTCCAAAAGGGGTTTAATTGGGAAAAAAAAAATGCAATTCCAACCATAGTTCTATGGGTTTTGTCTCTACGGCCCTCCCTACGTGGTGCAACTGACCTGTTGTCTTCATGCTCTGGGTCAGCACGATTACAGCAATACCACATTTATATAGTTTTTGTTGTGTTTAATAATGAAAAAAAAAAAACGTGAAAAAGAAATAGTTTATTATTTTCATCACCATATTCTGACTTTTCTATAGTTACGTCAGGAGCTGTGTGGAGGCTCATTTTTTACAGGATGATCTCTAGTTTTTATTGATACCATTTTAGAGTGTGTCACTTTTGATCACATTTAATAAAAAAAAAAAATTGGGGTAAGTGAAGCGATGAAAAAACGGCGAATCAGCAATTGTGATATTTTTTTTTCGTTATCCCATTCGCTGTATGAGATAAATATTTTTGGGAAAGCGGCCATGCCAATGATGTTTATGTTTTTTATTGTTAATTTATTTTCATTTTAATTCTGGGGAAAGGGGCAGATTTAAATTTATTTTTATTTTATATTTTTTAAGGCTTTTTTTTTTTTACTTTCTTTTTCACTTTTTCTTAGCCTTCCCCAGAAGGCTAGAATATGCAATCTTCTGATCACTTTTAGCTTACATCGTACTTCAATAGAACTACAAAGTGAGCCCCATTTTCTGTTTTCCTGTGGAGCTGTGCCACCTGCAGGCCTCCATAGAAACGACAGCTCTTCAGAGAGACCCAGCACATTAGAGTGAAGAAACAGCTCCCCCAATCGCCACATGGGGGAGCCTTTCTTCGCCTGGAAGCACATGCTCCCTGGTTTACAGCCTTTAGATGCCATGGTCACATTTGACCACAGCATCTAAAGAGTCAGATATCCGCGATTGGCATTATTGCCGGTTGCTGACATTAGCTTTGTGTCTCTGCTACTAGAAACAGCAGAGACACAGGGGCTCTGGCGCCCGCTGCGCTCGTGAGTGGGTGCCATATATAAAACCCCTCCTTCCTCCATGCATGTATGGCAATGGGACTCAAGGGGTTAATGTCCGATAGGGGCTGATCCAACCTCTGTACATATCTCCAGAACAGGGCCTCATCTCATGGCCACTGTGACTGGAGAGGTGGCCAGGCATGTGCAGCGCTCTCCATTGAGTTCTATGAGAATTCAAAAAAAATAGCCAAGAAGGTGTGAAGAATTATTTTTTGGTAAATGAGGCGCCTTGTGACCCACCTTGTCTCGGATGCATGGGATTAATGAGAGGCTGATAAGAAATAACACAATGTTGCAGAATAAAGACTGATGTAACAGAAAGATAATAGTGTAGGCACCTGAGTATAGACCAGAGGAATGCTGATCCAGTCATATCCGAACAGCCTCCCGCATTGTGTACGCAGAGAGTTCAGCTCCTGAGAAAGGGAGAAGGCGACAGTGCTGGATTAGTCCACGTAAGGTTGTCTAACAATATCAGTGAAGAGCAACGTGATTCATAGGTGCAAATGTCATGAACAGGTTAAAGGGATTGTCCAGCATTTGCTAAGTGACGGCCTATCCTTGCTGCTCGACGGGGGTCCAACACCCCGAAACCCCGCCGATCAGCTGTTCGGGTGTAGCTCATTAAGTCAACGTTGGAACTGCACAGCCCTGTCAACCTTGTAGGTTCTACAACGCTGCTCCCACTGAAGCCATCGCTTAGTAAAGGCTGGAAAACCCCTTTAAATTGTGTAGAATTGGATATGTTAGAATTTTTAGGTGTTTGTGGAGGGAGTTTTTACTGTTGTATCACTTGAAGTATGTTATACTTTACTAGAAAATGTTTTGGGGTCACTGCAGTAGGGCTTTAGTAGGGACGTTTTAGTGTGTTGTCTAGGGCTGTAGTTGTGTGCTGGGGAGAATGGGCCCCAACCATCATGACTGACAGGAGCCAGGGCGGTGGTGCTGATGTTTTGTGACCTCCCATCACCCATGTGGGCTGAGACTGGTATTTAGGGTATGGCGGGGCTCGTTTCCCATCAAGGTTTGTCTTAGAGCCTGCCTGACCTGGAGAAATCTGTGGTTGGGGGACATTCAGATGATTGGAGCTAGATCCAACTGAGCGTGGGGAAGAGTAACTGCTGGTAAAAGAGGAGAGAATATTTAAAAAAAGAAAAACTGCTACAAGAGGACATAGTTTTAAATTAGAGGGGCAAAGGTTTAAAAGTAATATCAGGAAGTATTACTTTACTGAGAGAGTAGTGGATGCATGGAATAGCCTTCCTGCAGAAGTGGTAGCTGCAAATACAGTGGAGGAGTTTAAGCATGCATGGGATAGGCATAAGGCCATCCTTCATATAAGATAGGGCCAGGGGCTATCCATAGTATTCAGTATATTGGGCAGACTAGATGGGCCAAATGGTTCTTATCTGCCGACACATTCTATGTTTCTAGAACAAGTGCCCCGGGGGTTTTCCTTTATGGAGCTGTCATTTTGTAATGTGATTGTCTTACTTTTATTGCTCCTATTTCCCATTCTGGGCTGTGGTCACATGACCATGTCCATGCAGCTCTTATTTCCTATGTGTTAAGTCCATGGGCGGGGCAGTGATAGGGGAGTGTCTAAATAACTAGCTGGTGGGAGGAGCTATAAACTAGCTGAGTGTTGTTATGGGAAGTCATAGGGGAGTGTCTATATAACTAGCTGGGTGGGAGGAGCTATAAACTAGCTGGGCGTAGTTATGGGAAGTCATAGGGGAGTGTCTATATAACTAGCTGGGTGGGAGGAGCTATAAACTAGATGGATGTTAGGGGCAGTGATAGGGGAGTGTCTATATAACTAACTGGGTGGTAGGAGCTATAAACTAGCTGGGCGTTGTTATGGGAAGTGATAGGAGAGTGTCTATGTAACTAGCTGTTGGGAGGAGCTATAAACTAACTGGGTGTTGTTAGGGGCAGTGATAGGGGAGTGTCTATATAACTGGCTGGGTGGGAGGAGCTATAAACTAGCTGGGCGTAGTTATGGGAAGTCATAGGGGAGTGTCTATATAGCTAGCTGGTGGAAGGGGCTATAAACTAGCTGGGCGTTGTTAGGGGCAGTGATAGGGTAGTGTCTATGTAACTAGCTGGTGGGAGGAGCTACAGACTAGCTGGATGTTGTTAGGGGCAGTGATGGGGGTGTGTCTATGTAACTAGCTGGTGGGAGAAGCTATAGACTAGCTGGGTGTTGTTAGGGGCAGTGATAGGGGTGTGTCTATGTAACTATCTGGTGGGAGGAGCTAGAAAACTAGCTGGGCATTGTTGGGGGCGGTGCTGGAGCTGTGGCAGTGAAAGGAGAAGTGCATCATGTGTTTGGTTGGAAGCAACAATAGGAAGTGCTAAATCCAGAGGGATTGTTTTACATGGTGAAAATGGATCAGGAGAGCCCAAATTGAAAAAACAAATCACAGGAAATATGTAGATGAGACAAAAATCTACATGGGCATATCTGTTAAAAACAATAGTAATCCTGGAAAACCCCTTTAAGCTGAACTGCGTTATTGCCTTGTGCCTGGACATTAAAAGTTATTTAAAGCAAGAACGGTGCTGTGCATCCTTCCTCTGCCTGGTCCCTTTAGCTAACCTGCAGCAACTGGGCCTTACACAGTCACAAACATATGTGTATCCCTCAAATGTCCTAAATCTAGCAGAAACTCTGTCCCTGGAGTAACCTCCCCCTAGCTACTGAGTCCTGAATGATTCCAAGAGGCAAGGGGACCGGATAGACTTGGGATGTAGTGTGCCTTTTTACTAGTTAGACTTTTAAAGGGGTTGTCCCATGAAAAATATTCTACAGTTTTCAAACCAGCACCTTGATCTGAATTATTTTGTAATTGGATGTAATTAAAAATTAGCATAGCCACTGAGTTATTTAATAAAATGTATCTGTATAGCGCCATCTGCTGTTTGTTATTTTGTCTTATTTCTTTGACCTGCTCACTGAGATGGCCGCACATGCTCAGTTTCATCCTTCAACTGCCTCCTGAGCTGTGATAGGGAGAGCATGGACATGCCCCCTGAGTTGTGATAGGGAGAGCATGGACACGCCCCCTGAGTTCTGATAGGGAGAGCAGAGACACGCCCCCTGAGCTGTAATAGGGAGAGCTGAGACACGCCCCCTGAGCTGCAGCAGAAAAGACACTCCCCTTGAGCTGTCAGCTTGATATAAATCTAGCAGAGCAATGAATGGGGAGATCTCTGGATCCATGCGAGGTACAGGGCTGGTTCTAGCTTTGTTAGAAAGAGATTGTCATGTACTATATGATGTCTGATTTTCATTTTTTACGTTAGTCATGGAATAACCCCTTTAATATCTTGGAGGTGATATTACTACAGTAACTAGCAGGTGCTAGTATCAATAGCAGAGAGGCACAGTCAACCTGCTAGTGATGCTGCCATCTACGTGAAGAACAGCAGTGTGGTGGTGTGAAGGCCAATATGGGACAACTGAGATGGCCTTTTGGTATTAAGATGATGGCTTGAAGCTGACACTCCTGTAGATGTCCATATTTAATAAATTAAACCTTTTGACTGTTGCAGCGCATGTTATAAAGAGTGATATTGAACTATCGTATATATTGAAGCGTACAGTATATGGCATGTGAAATTCATTCTCATTGAAGGGACAATATATTTTTCTTCACACTAAAAACTAAAAATTCCCAGTTTCTTGTCATGCTATGCATCATTCACCCACTTACTTTGAGGATGAGCGTCAACACCACGCTGTCCCGTATCCGTCCCTCTGTCCTGGCGGTGACCGCTAGGTTAGCAAACCAAACACACGGAATCCAGAACTTGTTGTGAGGAGACGAAATAGCCTCATATTTTAGATGTTCGGCTGGTGTCATGAAGCCTGCGTTGATCAAAAAGGAAAATAAGACAATCGTACCTGTTTACAGTCCACTGGTGCCTTATGGGGTATTCCGGTAATTTAAAGTTATCTTCTATCCTATGGATAGGGGGTTAATTCGGATTACTTGAATACCCCCTTTAAAGAGGACCTGTCCCCTCTCCTGACATGTCTGTTTTTGGAACTACATACATTCCTCTTGTAATAACAGTTCTGGAGCATCTATTCTTATGACTCCATGTTGTGCCATTCCTTTATTATTCCTGCTAGAAGCTATGAATGAATTACTAGCAGTCTGCAGTGAAGGATTAGATGGGTGTTACCATTTGGGAGTGTGTTTCTGCAGAGTCTGACACTGGCAGCAGTGATTGGATAGTGGCAGATTCTGCCGGGACACCCCCACCCCAACTGGTAACACCCATCTGGACCTTCACTGCACACTGCTAATAATTCATTCATAGCGTCTAGCAGGAATAATATAGGAATGGCAAAAGATCGAGTCATAAGAACAGATTCTCCAGAATTTCTATTACATGGAGAATGCGAGTGGTTATACAGACATGTCGGGAGAGGGGACAGGTCCTCTTTAAAGGGGTTGTCTCTCTTCAGCAAACGGCATTTATCATGTAGAGAAAGTTAATACAAGGCACTTACTACTGTATTGTGATTGTCCATATTGCTTCCTTTGCTGGTTTAATAAATTTTTCTATCACATACACGGCTCGTTTCCAGGGGTTATGGCCACTGCTGCCGCGCAGATACGAGGTGGCCAGGACAGAAGCTGCTGCACATGTGTGAGTGTGCACGCTCCCGGCCACCAGAGAGGCTGGAGCTTTTATCTATAGTGTACAAGCATGACCACTGCTGCTAGATTGCAGGGTGGTCATAACAACGGGAAACGAACATTAGTAAGTGGTCGACACAAAGAGGAGCTGGTCACCGCTGCAGCCTGTAATTGCCTGCAGCAGTCAAGTGTCCCCCTGTCGATGGATCTCAGAGCGGCAGGGAGAGGAAGAGTGTTAGAGACCAAACCCAGCGGCGGAGACCAGGTAAGTATAATCTCCACCATGGGTCCGCCACTCTGGAAGGACCGTCTTAGGGCTCATGCACATGAACGTATTTTCTTTCTGCTTCTGTATGCGGAACCATTCACTTTAATGGGGCTGTAGAAAATACGTAAGTTAGTCCGTGTGTATTCCGTTTGTCTGCATGGCCGTTCCGCAAAAAAGTATTGCATGTCCTATTATTGTCCGCAAATCACTGTCCGAGGCACCATTCAAGTCAATGGGTCCGCAAAAAATACGGAACGCACACGGAACACATCCGTATGTCATCTGTATTGTGCGGATCCATATGCTATGCCCAGCCCATATTGCTCATGTGTTTGGTAATTAATAAGTTACTGTTTCCGTTTCCGATCCGCAATTTTTTTAAATCAAATACGGAAACCATACGGATATGTTTTGTGCAATAACGGAACGGAAGAGGACTTAAATCAGAGAGAAAAAAAAACTCAGATACGGAACAACGGATCAGTGAAAAACAGACCGCAAAATTATGGTTGTGTGCATGAGCCCTTATTCTTGGATAACCCCTTTAAGTCCTTCAGATCATTAGTGAACCCCTGGATCGCCAAATTTTCTAACCTTCCAAGGCCTCATGCACACAACAGTATTTTTTTGCGGTCCGCAAAAAGGGGTTCCGTTGTTCCGTGTCCGTTTTTGTTTCCGTGTGTCTTCCTTTATTTTTGGAGGATCTCCAGACATGAAGGAAAGTAAAAAAAAATCAAGTTTGCCTTGCAAATGATAGGAAAAAAACGGACGCGGACGACAATCTTGTGTGCCTCCGTGTTTTTTCACGGACCCATTGACTTGAATGGGTCCGCGAACCGTTGTCCGTGAAAAAAATAGGACAGGTCCTATTTTTTTCACGGACTGGAAACACGGATCACGGACGCGGATGACAAACGGTGCATTAGCCGAGTTTTCCACGGACCCATTGAAAGTCAATGGGTCCGCAGAAAATCACGGAAAACGGAACAACGGACACGGGACACAACAACGATCGTGTGCATGAGGCCTAACATCTATGTATCTCCCCCTTAGGAAAGTCCTGGCTCCTAGAAAATGGATTATCTGGGGATGTCCTGATCAGTAGTCATGTACGGGTACGTATCCACTTTGTGGTCCACATCTGCAAAATACGGATGCGGTCTGTGTGTATCCTGCACGGGGCGGACTGGGAACTTAAAGTGGCCCTAGAAAAAAAAAATACTAAAAGTGGCCCCGTTTTGTAGTTTGGTCCAAATTGATGTAAGGCAGGGCCAGCGATACCATATTGTGGCACATTATACCGCCCCAACAGAGCCAAATCACAAAATCCTGCCAGCAGCACAAAATACATCCCCGAAAACTTACACTGGCCGGCCGTGAGGAGAACTCAGGTGGCCCCCTGGGCATCAGCCCACCGGGAAATTTCCTTGCAAAGTCTATGGCCAGTCCGCCCCTGATCCCACACTTTTTGGCTCCATTCACACATCCGCAATTCCGTTCCGCATTTCCGTTCCCGAAAAAAATAGAACATGTCCTATTCTTGTTCGCAATTGTGGACAAGAATATGCATATTCTATTAGTGCTGGCAATGTGCAGTCCGCAAAATGCGGAACGCACATTGCCGGTGTCCATGTTTTGCGGATCCGCGGATCTGCAAAACACACACGGATGTGTGAATGAACCCTTTAGAGGAAGCCATTGAAAAAATACCTATTCTTGACTTCAAAACGGACAAGAATAGGACATGTTCTACACGTTTCGGCTCGGCAGCACAGATGTGGACAGCACACGGATGACGCATTTTTTTGTGCTTCCCATAGAAATGAACGGGTCTGTGTCCGATCTGCAAATTAAAAAAGCGTATCGGATGCGGAAAACAAAGTTGTTACTAGAGTGTTTGTATTTGCCGGCATTTCAATGTGGTCTACATCCCGATTGTTTCCTGACGGATGGACACAATCAGTTGGGAGACACTTTGAAGTCGGGGGGATTATTGGGATATTCCACCAGGCCCTTATTTTCTCCATGTATGTTGATGACGGAGGTTTCAGAAACCAATGAAACTGTGTATGAGACAGATGCAGGCTGAAGTTCACCGTACTTTCGGTTGTCGTATATCCGGCACTGTACTTACCGGCATTCACGACATGCTGCAGAGTCGGGAATCTCTTGTAGACGGCAGTACTAACTGAGCGTAGGATAAGAACTCCAGAAATACTGGCGTAGCGCATAAGTGTTCGCCGTATCATCCTCCCTCGTTCATCTGTGCCGTGCACATTGCTGGACACCAAGCACATGAGGCGATCCAACCAGGGTATGCTCTCGTACTGGGCCCACCAACGGGAGACCACCAAAGTCACATAGAAACCTAACGGAAAGTGAAGACCTGAACTTAAAATGAAGCACAATCTACAGTACGTGGTGCATAAGACATTCCTCACTGATGATACTTTAGTAATAGAGTTTGTAAGGGCGGCTTTTCCGCTTTGGAGAATTTCTGCTTGTTTTAGGGCTCATGCACACGACCTTATGATTTTTTCGTCTGCAAAACGCTGATCCGTAAAATACAGATGACGCCTCTATGAAGGACATGTTCCACCCCTTTGTGGAACGGACATATGGATGCGGATATTTGGATCATTTGGGTGCTTTCTGCATCCATATGTCGGTTCTGCAAAAGATAGAACATGTCCAATACTAGTAAAAAAAAAAACGGACGCAACACGGATGTCACATAGGGGCTCCATCTGTATTTTGCGGATCAGTGTTTTTCAGACTGCGAAATACATTTGGTTGTGTGCATGAGGCCTAAAAAGGCTCTTCTGTTGATTTCAGGGTGTCCGACCACTAGGTCTCCTACAATAGTCAGGAGGGGACCTCAGTGACTTCTATGGGAGAGTTTTCTAGGTCTGCTCTGTGCCCTGTGCAGAGGTCGTTGTACAAGGAAAGAATAGATAAGCTGTGACAATCACCTATTGTGAATGGTGGATCTATGTCTTATCTATACACAGAGGTGATATCATTACAGGCAAGATTAGAATGACAGATAAGCAGATAACTGCAGGAAAGTGATCTGTACAGACCAAGAAGTGGTGCCTATTATTAGGTGCCAGTACGAAGGATCCATTGGGCATCACTGCAGCACCACAGCCACCGCCATCTATGTGCTGACTGGGAAGGGTTCCAGGGGTCAAAGCCTACTGATCAAGCATTCATTGCCTATCCGAATGATAGATATCAGCTGTTAAAGGGAACCTGTCATCTCCCTATATCCAACTATGCAAAATACTGACAAAATGGTAGCGCTAAATTATTAGAAATTAAAGCCAGTGGCAGACCCAGCACGTCCATGAATTAAATGGAATGCCAGGTAATGCCGCATTGCCTCTTGAACAAGGCTGGTTTTTAAAACAACCCCTTTAATGTATGCAAAAAGTTAAGGAGGACCTGCCATCTCTCCTGCCATGTCTGTTTTAGTAACTACTTAGATTCCCTTGTAATGTGACAATTCTGGAGCATCTATTCTTATGACTCTATGCTGTGCCATTCCTTCTATACGTTATGAATGAATTGCTATCAGTTTGCAGTGAAGGTCCAGCTGGATGTTACCCGTTGTGGGTGTGTCCCTCTGCAGTTTTACACTGGTAACACCCATCTGGATCTCTATTGCAAACTGCTAGCAATTCATTCATAACTTCTAGCAGGAATAATAAAGGAATGGCACAACATAGAGTCATAAGAATAGAAGCTCCAGAATTGTTATTACATGGGGAATGCAGGTAGTTACTAAAACAGACATGCAGGGCCGGCGCTACCATAAGGCAGACCAAGCGGCTGCCTTAGGGCGCGCCCTGCGCAGGGCGGAAGAACGGAAGAATGAATGTATGCCGTTTTTTTTTTTAGCACTTGCTTGTGCTGCAGCGCCGCCGCCGTCAGTGAACCTGCCCGCCCCCAGCCTGCGTGTGCCGGCCGGAAGCCGTGGCACTCATCGTAGTCAGGGCAACAGTACACAACACAGTCACCTGCAGAGGGGGCGTGACTGGTGTGAGAGTGGCACGGCGGCGGCGGGTAGCGCAGGTACCATAGGCGAGGCTCGAGCTGACTGTGTCTGAGTCAGACAGACACAGGCAGCTGCGCCCGCCAGTAAGATGAGAGCAGATGATTCAGATCAGAGTCAGATGCACACTGGCACTCTGGCAGCCAGCAGCAGCAGGAGACGTGGTCAGGACAGGACAGGTCAGGACTTGTTAGGGTAGGCGTAGGTCCGAATTGAATTTTGAATGCTATTTTATAATAATTAATATCAGATCATTTGTTTTAAAATTAATTCAAAATGATGAGATGAGCGCCCATGAGCGAAAAGTGCTAGGCTAGTGCACACACTGACTAGCGCCAGAGCAGAGGCGCTCAGGCTTAGCATGGCATCAATGATGTGTTTAATAAAATTAATTACAAAACAATCATTAATATTGGGGAGGGGGGGTCACACCCCCCCCCCCCCTAATATTAATTATTGTTGTTTTGTAATTAATTTTTTTAAACACATCATTGATGCCACGCTAAGCCTGAGCGCCTCTGCTCTTGCGCTAGTTTGTGTGACCGTGACATGATGGAGGGAGGGCAGGGGGGACAATGTAAATGTCTGTACTCTGAGTATGTCACTGTATGTGACATGGGAATGGGGCCAGGCCGCCAGGAAGGGTCGGCCGGGGGCTGGGGGGGGGAATGATGTTCCATGGGGGGGGGGGTAAAATGTGACACAATAGGGGGTAATGATGTGATCATGGCAGGGGGGGGGATTAAGTGCCATGGGGGGGGGGGAGAAATGTGACACAATAGCCTATTGTGTGTCACATTTCTCCCCCCATGGCACATCATTCCCACCCCTCCCGCCCGGTCGGCCCTGGCCCCATCCATGATCACATCATTACCCCCCCTTGTCAATAGGGGGTAATGATGTGATCATGGATGGGGCCAGGGCCGTCCGGGCGGGGGGTAATGATGTGATCATGGATGGGGCGGGGGGGGCGCCAAAATGTAGCTTCGCTTGTGTTGGCAAAAATCCTTGCACCGGCCCTGCAGACATGGCAGGAGAGGTGAGAGGTCCTCTTTAAGGCCGAAATACTGGATCCACTCCAGCTTTGTCCTACTAACCTCACAAGGTATGTATATATAACAGTACATTTATTTCTTAATGAAACCAAGGCATTAAATATACAAAAACAGCCCGGACCTGTAAATATTCCTTCTTGCAGGACGGCATTGTTGAAAGTAGCTAAGAACTTTTAATCTGATTATAAACTTGCTTAAACCTCTCCCTTGTGTGGGCAGCAGAGTGTACCGGGAGCCATACTTCACTTTTCTAATGACTATTGCATGTCTGATCGGTATAATGCAGGCAATAGTAGACTTAAAGGGAGTCTGTCATCAGCATTTCACTTTTTTAACCCTTCCCATAGCTCCCTAGCATGCTTACAGTTAATAAAAACGTTACCTCTGGCATCAATCCTGGACTTCTAAAACCATCAATAAATATCTTTATAACATATGCAAATGAGGGCTCGCAAGTGCCCAGGGGCGGCGTTACCCTCGTAGGTGCCCTGCTAGCTCAGCCTTTTCATTGCTTCCCCCCGCCCCTTCCTACCCTCCGCCCGCCCATCCTTTCCCTCTGACCGCCTATCTACCAACTTGTTATTCCGCCGAGATCACAGTAACTATTGCGCATACGCCGGCTAACGACACGAAAACACAACAAAGGAGGCGGTCCATCGGCACATGCGCATTAATTACTGTGATGCCGTACAAGGAATGGGCATCGCAGTGCCAAAGGAATGAGTGCGCAGGCCCGGGATCTCGGCGGAATAACAAGTTGGTAGATAGGCGGTCAGAGGGAAAGGATAGGCGGGCGGAGGGTAGGAAGGGGCGGGGGGAAGCAATGAAAAGGCTGAGCTAGCAGGGCACCTACGAGGGTAACGCCGCCCCTGGGCACTTGCGAGCCCTCATTTGCATATGTTATAAAGATATTTATTGATGGTTTTAGAAGTCCAGGATTGATGCCAGAGGTAACGTTTTTATTAACTGTAAGCATGCTAGGGAGCTATGGGAAGGGTTAAAAAAGTGAAATGCAGGTGACAGACTCCCTTTAAGAAGGAGATCAAAATGTATGGAAAAGCAAAAATTGTGGGGAATCTGAAACGATAATCTGATTACAGTGAACACAGGGATTAGCTGTAATCTTGCCTAGCTAAATGTAATGAGGGGTCTTGTTAACAGTCCATATATGTAACGGGCATCTTAGGCTACTTTCACACTAGCGTTTCTATTTTCCGGTGTTCAGATCCGTCATAGGGTCTCAATGCCGGAAAAAAAAAGCTTTAGTTTTGTCCCTATTCATTGTCAATGGGGACAAAACGCAATTGAACAGAACGGAATGCTCCAAAATGCTTTCCATTTGGTTGCGTTCTTATACCGGAGAGCAAACCGCAGCAAGCTGCAGTTTTCTTTCCGTCATGACCCACAATGCAAGTCAATGGGGATGAATCCGTTTAACTCTGACACAATCTGACACAATAGAAAAGGGATCCGTCCCCCATTGACTTTCAATGGAGTTCATGACGGATCCGTCATTGGTATGTTAAAGATAATACAACCGGATCCGTTCAGATGGTTGTATTATCCGTAACGGAAGCGTTTTTGCTGAACCCTGCCGGATCCAGCAAAAACGCTAGTGTGAAAGTAGCCTTATTGCCCCCGTCTGTGCCCCCAGATCAGCACCAGTTTGTCCTCTAGCTGAAGAGCTAAGTAATCTACAGCATAGACATAGAGAAGCCGCAGTCATGCGATGTCCTCCTCCATCTCAACCTGCTTTATTAATCATTATACCGTAACTATTAAATTATAGATTCAAAGGCTACAGACACCATTGGGGCATTTTTTATTATTGTGTTTTACTAATTTTGGGCTAAAAATCATTTTCTCAATTGGTCTTTATTAAAAATTTTCAACTCTATTTTCTCTAGAGCTTTCATTGTCAGTGTATCTCCAGACGATGACCCTCAGGGAATCCCCCAGGGAGCTGCTCTGACGGTTCTACCTGTAGCCCCTGCCTGTACTTTCCTGACGTCTCATACACTCGTTATAACTAAACTCTCATCAGTTTGAATGTATCTATAATAAGTCTTCATGAGCTGTCAAAGTTCAGAGATGAGGGCTACAGATCAAGCCATCAGTGCAGCTCCCTGACGGATTCACTGTGAAACAGAGAGCCATTGCATTGAAATTGAAATCTGTCGATGAAATACTGTTGACAATTCTTAATAAAGACTAACCGAAAAAACGATTTTTAGCCCAAAATGAGCACAATGCAATAATAAAAAAAAACTGTCCTCAAAGGTGTCCATGGCCTTTAAAGATAGAGGTGTAGCTGTAGGTGCTACAATGGTAGCAGTTGCATCTGGCACCAGCCTTAAGGTTTATAATCTACAGCGCAATGATAAGAAATGGGATTGTACAAAGATAGATGAAACCCCTTAAATATCATTACATACAGTGGGAGAGGAGGTCAGCTTGGGTATAGCATTTGCACCACAGCCCAGCACATCCAAATTATGTCTGGGTGGCAAAACTGTAAATACCGTTGCATACCTCCCAAGTTTTAAAAAGCCCAAAGCAAATATTTTGACACTAAGCAACGCCTTTAAAGAGGTTGTCTCATCATGGACAATGGGGGCAAATCGCTAGGATATGCCCCCATTGTCTTATAGGTGTGGGTCCCACCGCTGGGACCCGCACCTATATTGAGAACGGAGCCCCCTTAAGGTGGTGGCTGGAGGACTCCAGTCTAGCCACCACCAAGCTGGCTCCCCATAGTGCGGCCCCCACTCCCATTCATTTCTATGGAGCCGAGGGAAATAGCCGAGCCCCAGAGAAAATAAATGGAGGGCGGCTGCACATGCGCAGTGCGCCCTCCTTCACTTGCGGGCCTCCGCTCCGTTCTCGATATAGGTGCGGGTCCCAGCAGTGGGACCCACACCTATAAGACAATGGGGGCATATATATCGAGAACGGAGCCCCGCAAGTGAAGAAGGGCACACCGCGCATGCGCAGCCGCCCTCTATTCATTTTCTATGGGGCCGGCAAAAATAGCTGAGCTGGCTCGGCTATTTCCCTTGACCCCATAGAAATAAATGGGAGTGGGGGCCGCTTGGTGGTGGCTGGACCGGAGTCCTCCAGCCACCACCTTAAGTGGGCTCCGTTCTCCATATAGGTGCAGGTTTAACTCCTATTCTCGGAAGTCCCCTTTAACTCCTATAGTGCCTATCTATACATTACCAATCCCATCCCCTTCACAATAGAATGCTCGTTTTGACCCCCCCACACACACTGTAGTGATGCCCCTCAGTGTCCCCGCACACAGCAGAAAGCCCCCTCAGTGCCCCCTCACAATAATGCCGCTTCGCTGCACCCCTTACAATAGCATAGCTTGTACCGTAAAAAAATAAAAAATAAAACAATAATAATAATAATACTCCCCTGGCCCCGTTCCCCCGGCGAAAGGATACGTCATACTCCCCCCAGCAGCAGGTGCAATGACATGACATTCTTGCACCTGATCATAATTCCCTGGTCTGGGCGCTATCTTATTCAGCCCAGCCAGAGTGATGACGTCACTTCATGGCTTCTGCTGTGGGGGAGAGCAGTGGCCAGGCGAATGGTTGAGCAGGGAGCGGACGGCTTCCTGCTTTACCCAGGGCCGGTGCTACCATAAGGCAGACCAAGCGGCCGCCTTAGGGCGCACCCTGGGGGAGGGCGGAAAAATGTGACATGGAGGGGGAGAAATGTGACATGGGGGTCTGATGGCTGACATTAGGGGCTGATGGCTGGGGGATGATGTCTGACATGGAGTTCTGATCTGAGGTCTGATTAACATTGGGGGTCTGATTGGGGCTGTGAGCTGAGGTCTGATTAACATTGGGGGTCTGATTGCTGATCTGACCTGAGGTGTAATGGAAAATATATTTTTCTTATTATCCTCCTCTAAAACCTAGGTGTGTCTTAGAGGGCAAAAAATATGGTACTTAAAAACCAGCCATTGTCTGAAGCCAAGAGAAGATACCTGGACCACAGAGAGGAGAAGCGTGGGGGGGGGGGGGGGTGCCAAAATGTAGCTTCGCTTGTGTTGGCAAAAATCCTTGCACCGGCCCTGGCTTTACCATTGCACTCAACTGCCTCTGTATCCTCAACTTGCAGAGACAGTTGAAAAAGGGACATAACTGAGCCCTTCCGGGACTGCGGGACAGTTGCCGAAAACCGTGACTGTCCTTACGGATTGGGGACGTTGCATTTTATATTATATCCTATATAAAGTCCCATGAGCCTTACCTAGGACAAATGACACCGGAATCAGCTCTGCATAGTTGTCGCAGTACAATGCCAGCTTCTCAAAGTAAGTTCTCTGCTGCTGGTTAAGAAAGAGCCTGTAGGACAGAAGGAGGTAAGTGACCGGCTGGTGACCAGTGTTCTAGAAACGGCTCATTAATCGGCATAGGGGAACAAACAAGCGTTCAAAGAAGCAGCAACATCTAAAATATTATAAATGTGAGCTAAACAAATGACCAGGGCTTGTCACCTGAGAACCTTACAGCAAGACTAACCTCCTGGAAATATTGGATAGTAATAAAATATAAAGAATGGGTGTGTCCCTTTAAATGCATGCCAACTGTGCCATGTTGTATAGCCTTAGGTTCCATCAGCTTTCTGGACCTGTCTGTTTTAGCGCATACGTGTATTCCTCGTGGAACATATGTTCTGTGTTGTGTCATTCCTCTGTTATTCCTCCTGGAAATGTCAGAATAAATCGACAAGTGGGCTTTTCCATCACCCTTTTCAATAGGGTGTGCCCCTACACAGTCGATTACTGAGAAATGTATGTACTACGTATGTGGCAGGAGAGCTAACAGTCCCCCCTTAAGTTGTAATATGGGACCACCCTTCCAATAATGCCGAAAATCATCTTCCACGCCCGCATACGGACATAAACAGTAGTGGTGACCTCAATGGCTGAGTCACTGGCTGGAGTTTGGAAATTGCATAGTTTAGAATAGATTGCTCATGTGTTGTTTTCTGTGTTACTCATCTCCATTTATGAAGAATTAAAGGTCACAGATGTAAAAATGTGATCTGACTCCAAAAATAATAATTTTCAATCGTTTGCAATGATGGGTGTTACCAGTTGGGAGTGTGTCCCTACACAGTCGCAGCACTGATTGGTTAGTGTCAGACTGCTCAGGGACACCCCCCCCCCCCCAACTGGTAACACCCAGGTGGATCTTCATTGCAAACTGCTGTCAATTTATCCATAACGTCTAGCAGGAATAATAAAGGAATGGCACAACATAGTCATAAGAATAGATGCCCCAGAATTGTTATTACATGGGGGATGCAAGTAGTTGCTAAAACACACATGTCAGGAGAGGGGACAGGTTATTTTTAAGAAGTGCTGTAACTAGGTAAGGAGCTGTCGACCCCTTGCTGTTCCCATTTATGTGACACCCTGTACTATACCGACCTATGAAGTTGTCATCCAAGTTATGAGTCCTATTAAGTGTTGCATTATCTTTCAGTTACACTTGCAGCCACTGAAACCCTTTATAGTACAGTATTATACAGTAGTAATAGGTTTTTGTGGCCATCATTCTCGCTTTCCCATTTATAACATGGAGATAACTACGTGATCTTGTTCATGGACATATAAAACAAAACCCACAGAGCAGAAGCCTCTAAATTACTCAGGATTCATAGCTGGCGCTGGCATACAAAGTCCATCCTAACAAACAGAACTAATAGTTATATAAAGTATTTTTTTGGACTATAAGACTCACTTTTTTAGAAAATAAAATAAAAGATTTCCTAAAAAGTGCCTGCATCTTATAGTCCGCAGTCAGGGTGCACCAGCAACACAACCTCCCCGATTGCTTCTCATCTTTGACATTGGAGGCATATCGCTAGAATATGCCACCAATGCCAGATACAGTAGGTACGGGTTCTACTTCTGGGACCTGCACCTGTCTCCAGAAAGGGGCCCCCAAACTGAGTGGACAACAGCCATGCATGCTGAAAATAGCTGGGGGGTGGCTGGCATAGACGTGAATAGAGCAGTGGTCACCCTTGCGCTCTTTGTATTAATGTCTATGGGACTTCCGAGAATAGCCGCGTACACTTGGGTATTTTCGGAACCAACATGGAAATGAATGGAGAGTACACATATGTGCAGTTCTTCTTCACTTTCGGGGGCCCATTCTGTGAACAGGTGCCAGTCCCACAGGTGGGACCTAAACCTTTGTGACATTGGTGACATATCCTAGTGATATACCACCAATGTCTACAACCCCTTTAATGATCCAGCAGAGCGCTCATACAGCTTTTTGCGGGATCAATGAGAGAGGTGTGCGTCTGTACACTTCTCTCTCTCCCTGCCCGACATCGATCTGCGTGCTCAGTGCAGGCAGGAGGCTGAGCCATCATGGAAAGGACTCTGAGAAACACCTCCCTCCTCATGCTCCTCAGGCAGCAGGGAAATATATGAAAGCTCTGAAATTAGTCACATGTAACATCTAGACGAGTACCTGTAGGTGATGCTGATGATGAAGTAGAAGCCAACAAAGATAAGGAACTCCTGGTAGAGCAATTTGTAGATACTTCCTCGCCATCGGAGAAGCAACCTGGAGAAGGTGCCAAGCTTGGCATCTGCCACGCGATTACTATATGTGACCGTCATGTATACAGATGCTCCTACATCTTGTGTGGATAAGAAATGCATATAACATAGATAATATGTTCTGATACATACAATTTTTATTTTTATTAAAGTGGTTTTCCAGGCTCCTGATATTGATGAGCTCTCCTCAGTATAGGTCATTAATGTCCAATGGGTGACGGTCCAACCTCCGGTGCAGAACTGGCTCTTGAATAGAACAGGAAGCACAGCTCTGTTCAAAGTGTAGTGGCCATTCTGGGTTACTGCAGCTCATTGAAATGAATAGAAGCTGAGCTGCAATAACCCGGCTCAGCCACTACACTTTGGAACGGCGCTGTACTTCCTGTTCCATTCTAAATCCTAGTTCCAGCATCGGAGGCTGCAGGAAGCCACTGATCAAGGAGGTGCAGGGTGTCTGACCATCATGGATCAGATATTAATGACCTATCCCGAGGGGTGTAAAAAAGATAATGCACAATATTTCATTTTGAATGACTTTTAGATGCAGACCTAAAGGTGGCAATACACATTGCAATTAGGTTGGCCAAACCCGGCAACTGCGGTGGGACTAGCTGACCATTTAGGCTGGTTTCACACGGGCGTTGCCGGAAAAGGTGCGGGTGCGGTGCGGGAACATGCACGATTTTTCCACGTGAGTGCAAAACATTGTAATGCGTTTTGCACGCGTGTGAGAAAAATCGGCATGTTTGGTACCCAAACCCGAACTTCTTCACAGAAGTTCAGGTTTGGAATCGGGGTTCTGTAGATTGTATTATTTTCCCTTATAACATGGTTATAAGGGAAAATAATAGCATTCTGAATACAGAATGCATAGTACAATAGCGCTGGAGGGGTTAAAAAAAAAATATATATATTTAACTCACCTTAATCCACTTGCTCACGCAGCCGGCATCTCTTCTGTCTCTTTCTTTGCTGATTGCAGTCAAAGGACCTGTGATGACGTCACTCCGGTCATCACATGGTCCATCACATGATCTTTTACCATGGTGATGGATCATGTGATGACCGGAGTGACGTCACCACAGGTCCTTTGACTGCAATCAGCAAAGAAAGAGACAGAAGAGATGCCGGCTGCGCGAGCAAGTGGATTAAGGTGAGTTAAATAATATATATTTTTTTTAACCCCTCCAGCGCTATTGTACTATGCATTCTGTATTCAGAATGCTATTATTTTCCCTTATAACCATGTTATAAGGGAAAATAATAAAATGATCGGGTCTCCATCCCGATCGTCTCCTAGCAACCGTGCGTGAAAATCACACCGCATCCGCACTTGCTTGCGGATGCTTGCGATTTTCACGCAGCCCTATTCACTTCTATGGGGCCTGCATTGCTTGGAAAACGCACAATATAGAGCATGCTGCGATTTTCACGCAACGCACAAGTGATGCATGAACGCATCCGGACCTAATCCGTCACGCTCGTGTGAAAGAGGCCATATACCAAAAACACATGCAGACCCTGTCAAACCGAGTATGCATGTACAGTATATGAGGAGTTCATTTAAAATATGGGGACCAGAAGCGGATGGGAATAGAGCAGCAGCATGACCACACAAAGGTTAGTGTGATTTTTTATGGGGCACAGGTTAGAACCATTGTTTATAGGCAGGACAACCTGTTTAATATAAAAAATATCTTATGGGGGCGGGGGCTGTACTCCATCAGGGAAGTATAAAAAAAATATAAAATAAATGATAATGAATAAAAAAACATTCCTGCAAATGGACATACCCTTACAGCCTAATTGCAATAGGATATATAGGATATAATGGCACTGTATGTCCAGCGGATGGCAGGGGCGCAGGAGCTGTGTCTGTGCCACCAACAGCTGGAATACCAAAAATAAATTTGATATATACAGTATATATATATATATATATATATAATTATATATAAAAAAAAAATAGTAAATGCATATGGAGTCAAAAATACAATGACATCATTGCCATGTCATTCCTATTCTCCCTTTTTGAAAAAAAAACTTTAAAAAGTTAAAGTGAAACTCAAGCAATAAATTATAAGTACCCCAAATGGGTCAAGAAAACTGCACCTTTCATGAAAAAACAAAACAAGCTTTCATGTGACTTGTCAATAGAAAAATAAAAAATGGTCTTTTAAATTGGCAACACAAAATGTTTCTTCCCCCCCCCCCCATAAAACATGCTTTTATTCAGCCAAAGTACTAGCACATAAAAAAAAAGTAAAGTTTGTATCACCATGACAGTAACAGCCTATAGAATAACGTTATGACATTCTTTATACCTTATGCTACATGGCAAGAATAGCAATGCAAACTGCAAGATTATTATTTTTTTCTTCCCTCCCAAAAAATTATAAAAAAGTGAATGAATAAGTTATACATGCCCCAAAATGGGGCAAATAAAAACTTTACTTCAGGCATGCTCAACCTGCAGCTCTCCAGCTGTGGTAAAACTACAATTCCCACCATGCCCTGCTGTAGGCTGTCCGGGCATGCTGGGAGTTGTAGTTTTGCACCAGCTGGAAGGCTGCAGGTTGGGCATCCCTGCTATTATTCACCCCCCCCCCCCCCCAAAAAAAAAGCTATCTAAAAACACAAGTCATGCTACAGCTTCGTTGCTAGAGAACGTTACGGCTCTTGAAATGCCGGAAAAAAGTGTAAAAAAATTGCCTTGGTCCTGAAGGCCCAAAGTAAGCTAGTAATTATGGGGTTAAGCAGAACATTACATTCAGGGAATGTGAAAAGCGGTGGATCCATAGGTAGTGGGCATTTAAAAGCTATGTCTAGTTCATACCAGCTCTGTGATTCACTAGGGATGGAGTTTCAGAGGGCAACCCTTCAACCTGGGTTCCTAAATTTTATGGACATATCAATTGGACAGTCATTCTGCTGCACCAAAGGTAGATCAGACCTCGGGAACCTACACCATTATCCTCTGTTTGGACGCAGCATACAAATGGTTGTACAAATAAAACGAAAGGCATTTTTTTTAAACCACAAATTTCACAGCTCCGTCTAATGGTGTCCTAGACATCCGCCATCGCACCCTTCATGGTTTTACTTAACGGACTCATAAAAAAATGTTATGGAGACTTTTGACTTTAAATATTTTTTTCTTCAGACATGATCTTCTCAAGACAATTATTCTGACCAAACCATAGGAAGACAAGAAAAGAAAACCAACAAGAAGATTACTGGAGATCATCGATGGATACCTACCATATTTGAACCCTCCATGAAAAACTGACAATGTAGAACTTGACCTGACATGATCATGCTAATAGCTTGTATGGTTGTAGTAGACACAGGTCTAGACATCTTCCTGTCTTATATTGCATGGTGGAAACTCATTTCTCAAGCTGTACGTTGAAAGTTACTTACCAGTCACTACTCAAACTTCATGTCCAACTTGGTCCTGTCTTCACCCATCAGGCTCTGTAGCAAAAATAACCAAATCTGTTCTGTGGTCCTGTGATCCCATAATCCGCTCTTACAGTATTTGCTTTGTTGTCCCCATAACGAACCAACCCCCCCATCCCACAGTCACCGCGCACAGTTGTGGGCTTAGTGTACGTAGCTCCTGGCACTGCTTTCTCTGGTCCAACGTAAACTGTTTGCTCTTTAAATCTTTTCCTGTTTGGATTTTGCTGGAGATTAATAGTGACAGAAAGAAAAAAAACTTCATAATATGCGAGGTAGACAAAAGATGTCCTAATGCCTTAATGGAGTGTTGAAAATATAAAATCATCTGCTTCTGACCAGGTTCACATCTAAGAACAAATTCAGAAGTGAACGCAATCATTTGAGAACAATTATGGGCACTATCGCGTTTTATGGTAGACATCGGTTGGCACAAGATGCTAAGGACAATGTATGGCCGTTGCTGGATGAAATGGTGACTCAGCGTGTAGTGTAGTATAAGAGGTTGCTGATGGGCATAGGACCATTATGGGCCTTTATGAAACCTCTGTGTGCTATGTTGACTTGAGGAGGCCTAAAGTCCATACAGTGTCCAGTCTACTCCCTTGCCAGGCACATAGAGAGTAGTTTGGGGGGAACCTTTAGAGCATTAGAAGAACAAGGGAAATATGTCCTTGTTTTTACAGGTCTGTACTAACAGGTTCTCCTAAAAGTATATAATTACTTTCAAGTGGTTGACCATCAGCGCTGGGACCTACCATGATCAGAAGTAATATGTTGGGAGCTTTTTATCCTTATGTGTATGTTAATAGGATTTTCCAGGATTTACATATTGATGGCCTATCCTCAGGATAGGTAATCAGTATGAGATTGGTAGAGGTCTGACTCCCAGGACCCATGCCCATCAGCTGTATGAAAAGGCCGTGGCTTCTTCCTACTCCAGGCTGCAAGTGGCAAGCCGTGACCACCTGCTGAAAAAATGGACAGTCATTGGCTGCTGTGGGTGGGTGTCCCTAACAGAGCTATGAGTCTCAGCCTAACAGGTCAGAAAAAAATCAAAAAGTGATGCCATGTACTAAGACATAATCACTTCTGATCAGTGGTGGTCTGACAGCCAGGACCCCATCATTCCTGAGAATGAAGAGGCCACTTCCAGTCACCACTGTGAAATTGTAACACACCTCTATTCAATTAAATGGGGCTATGCTGCTGTTCCCTACCCAGTCACTTCCTTCATGCCAAGGATCAAAACATGATGGTGTAGTCTAACGATATGACATCACTACTCCTTGAATGTTTCCATTTACAGCCAGCAAACAGAGATCTTGACAATTCTGAGGAACTGAGATACAAAGTATATTAGAAAGTTGCCTAATTTAGCATTATTCAATAATAGGGTTTCATTCAGACCATGATAGACAACCCCTTTAATTGTGTAGACATTCTTTGAGGGTGTATTCACATGCAGCAGATCTGTTGCAGAAAGTTTCCCATCCATCTGACTAGGTCTTGTGGAAATCCATGTGCTTGTCGCCCGAACAATGAATGGAACTTATTTTCAGTAACAAATCAGCAGCATGTGTATGCACTGTAAAAGGCTGTGCTGATTTTCAGTTTGGTGGTGGTTGGTAATGGTCAGTATTATTATCCTCTGGATAGGCCATCAGTATCTGATTTGCGGGGTCCAACAACCAGCAACCCCAGATGGATGTAGCTGGTTGCTGCAGCACTGCTCCCACTGAAGTAAATGGGAACAGTGCTGCAGTAAGCAGCTGTGTCCACTGCACAATGGGAAGGAACTGTGTAGTTCCAGGACCAGAGCTATTGCAGCTACTGCAGAACAGGAGGGGGAGGGGTGCAGGGTGTCTTACCCCACTAATCAGATATTAATGGCCAGAGGATACTGGAAACCCCCTTTTGAATACAGGCATAGCAATGTTATAGATACAAAACAATCCCAACTGTGTTCTTTTCTGTTCTGTATTCTTATATCCTTCAGCACCTAATAAAATTCTGAATTATAAAACAATCCAAGTTGTGAAATTAACATTTTCTGTACTTTCTAAAATCCTAGGTAACATCATGTTGGTCACGTTAAAGCAAACATTCACTTTAGATTTCTTTACAAGATTTAACTGTAAATATGTCTTATCAGCTCTTACCATCATAAAAGAAAAAAATCCCAGTACATTCAGGCCTGGTGACATGGACTACAAACCCCATCATTTGCCGATGCTCAGCATCTAAGGATGTTGTTCACTTGGATATCTAGTAGACGGCAGGCAAAAGAGCTGACGTAAAAAAAAAATGACATTATAAAATGTCTGTGAAGGTTCTCATTCATCCAGGTCATGGTATATCAGTAGTAATAAGTCACAGCAATTAGACTTACAATGCTGTTCTAACACCTCTGCCGAGGCAGTTTAATCACACCGAATAGCTTCTGTCATGCAAATGCAATCACCAGACTTTAAAGTGTAACTGTCATTTACGATTTTTTTCTAATATGTAGGGGAAGTGATAAGGGATGTTTTTGTATTTTACTTTCTGCCCTGCCTCCCTGCCAACTGTACACTCTTGAGTGGTCAGCGCTGACAGTGTGTTTGCTCTCTGTATTCCCCGATGCATTGAATAACTAACAAGCCACCAGGAGATGCAGAATATGAGGCTGTCAGCGCTCGCTATTGTAAGTAAGTATAGATAGTATATAGATAGTATATCTTGTAGATTGCAAGCTCTTTCCGGCAGGGTCCTCTCCCCCACTGTACCAGTCTGTTGATAGTTCCTTGTTTATTGTATTTTATATTACGTATTTGCAGTCCCCTCTTGATGTACAGCGCCATGGAATTAATGGCGGTTTCAAATAAATAGTATATATGGTGACACAGTAAGAGGTTTGGTCTGGGAAAATAGGTATTTTCCTCCCAGCATGTGCTGCTGGGCTGATTTACAGCCAGGTGAGGTCAAATACCGGACCAGATTTTAAGTACCGGTCCGGGTTTTGGCAGCACCTGGCTGTCCTTAAATAGGCAGCTGGGCTCAGAAGCGAGGTCTCTGTGTTGGGATCTGGGAGCCTTGTGTCTGGATGAAGGCTTGTTACCTGTTTGGCATGAAAACAGGTTGGTGCTGCTATCAGCAAGGACTCTTTGAGGCAGAATTGCCGCATGGTGTGAATTACCACCAACACCGCAAGGTGGCTTTTTGTTTGTTTATGACTGCTTGTTTTGTCACTTGTCTAAAGTGTGAATAAAACACTGAACTGTTTGATCCAAAGAACTTGTTGTTGCCTCTATACTGCGTCCGCTAATCCTGTCTACCAGAGCGAATCCCCACAGTATATATAGTATAGATCATCAGTGCCCAACCTGCAGCCCTCCAGCTGTTGTAAAACTACAACTCCCAAAATGCCCTGCTGTAGACTGATAGCTGTAGGCTGTCCAGCCGCGCAGGGAGCTGTAGTTTTGCAACACCTGGAGGGCCGCAGGTTGGGCATCCCTGGTATAGATGGTTCATAGGAGGGAAGCAGCGAGGGCAGCAGCAGTGAGCCGGAAGCATCTTGACTGTTCAGTACTGAGCAGTATTTCTTATTAACAATACTTTAGAGAGTCCTACTTTGTCTACTTTCACACCGGCGGCACTACGATCCAGCTGCCTGATTCGGCAGACAATGCTGGCCGATTCTCTGCATGTTTGCCCGAATGCGTCCGAATCTCTGCTGGACACCATTATATTTAAAGGGGGGCGGCAGACATTCCAGTTGCATCTAGCACCGCCGGAATTCAAGTCGCAGGTATGAAAGTAGCCGAAAGGACAATCCAGTTTGTTTATTTATTTTTTAAATAGAAACGTACAAATGCAACTAATAAAGTTTATTACAAAAACATTCCTTATCATTTCCCCTACATTCCAACAATAAATAAAATAAATGAAATAGTTACACTTTAAACTGATTTTCATATATTGGCAGGCATTGGTCTTTGCTGGAGCAAGCTTCATGTAACTGGCAGGTTATTTCGGGTTACCAGAACCTTCTGCGCCCAGAAGGATAATTTTCATACTAAGGAAACGCATTAGTCTCATTTCTATGTTTAAAATTTAAAGGGAACCTATCACACAGAGGGCAGCATAGTATAGTGACTGACCCGCTGATCTCAGGGGGCTGTCTCTTCTGGACTAGCACTCAGTACTGTTACAGTAGTGACAGGATGCGCGCTGCGCGGGAGATGAGTCCGATGAGGCTCACCGCCTCTCCTACCTCCTACTCAGGACTGGCAGGTTTATTTTCCTGTTAACCATAACAAAAAGCAGGAGGCGGGGGGAGGATTGGGGGGTTTTAAGGCCACGAGTCTCCTCAGACTCATCGCCCTGTAAAAGTACTGAATACTAGCCCAGAAGTGACAGCCCGCTGAAATCAGTAGATCTGTCATAATACTATGTAGCCCTCTGTCAGTGCAATGTAGTAGGGGTAACAGGTTCCTTTTAAAAAAGCATCTGCCAGCAGAATCAACCCTATACATTTTGCTTGGGATTGATTCTGCTGAGTAAAACGATGCCTCATGTATCTCTTTCTGTTGAGCGTTTTTTTTGGTATACAAATGATATTATTGGTGCACCGAGAAAGGACCCAAGCCTCTCAGAGCACCAGGGTTTTACTGTCCTGCACCTACAGCCATATCTCCCAACTTTTTCGATGGTCAAAGAGGGAACTTTTTCGATGGTCAAAGAGGGACACTTTCAATTTTTCCTGCATATTTATACACTTCAATTACACAATGGCTCAAGAAGTTTCTTAATTTAGAGATTTCTAAAAATCCAAATTGCTTCAAATATTGAAATAATATACAAGGCGGGCTCTAATATACAGAGAGGAACCAGAAAAACACTTTTTGGATCAATATTGTGAATGTAATATTGAAAATCTATACTTCAGATCAAAAAGAGGGACACTTAAGGAGTAAAGGGGGACAGAGGGACTTGGGTCAAAAGTAGGGACTGTCCCTCCAAAAGAGGGACAATTGGGAGGTCTGTCTACAGCCGCTACCACCTTCCCCATGATTGACAGGGCCCGGTATCTCACCTGGCTCTGTTATAGCACGCCTGCGCTGCACTTTTCTATATCAGCACATGTGCAGCGCACCGGCTTATGTTTTCTTAGCACATGCACTGATATAGTGAACTACAGATCCCAGGTTCAGATGAGACGCCTGGCCCTGTCAATCCAGGGGCAGGTAGGTGGTAGTGGCTGTAGGTGCAGGGTGGTGAAGATCTGATGCACCGAGATGCTCAGGCCACCCCTCAGTGCATGGATATGTTAATTTGCATAATATATTGTGATGGTGGTGTGGCTTCCTCCTTCAAAACTATTGCTAGGTGCAAGAGTACAACCATGATTCTTGTGTGTACATGCAGTGGATGGCCACTTGAGGGCAGTAGAGCTGAATTAGATTTATACATTCCTGCATTGTTGATAGAGAACTCATTCACCTGCTCCTGTATCTCCTGCCAGTGTCGGACGGGTCTAGGGCCCACCATACGGATACATTCAAATATTACCTGCTCACACAGCAGCAAAATGCTACAAGGTGATTGGATTTGGGGTCCCTGTAGCAACTTTGAGAAGGCAGGTCCCTTGTAAAGGATGACACTGGATGTCCTGCCTCTGTACCTATAAGCCATCTCATCCACATGAATGGGTCTATAATAGTAAACTGGGGAGTTTCTTAAATATTCTACCCATGCCCCTGTGGGCCAGTCTGAGCCTGTCTCCTGCTGTATCTACTGCTGAATCTGCTCCTGTATCTGCTCCTGTATCTGCTGCTGAATCTGCTTCTGTATTTGCTGCTATATCTGCTCCTGCATCTGCTCATGTATCTCCTGCTGTATCTGCTCATGTATCTCCTGCTGTATCTGTTCCTGTATCTACTGCTGTATCTGCTCCTGTATTTACTGCTGTATCTGCTCCTGCATCTGCTCATGTATCTCCTGCTGTATCTGTTCCTGTATCTACTGCTGTATCTGCTCCTGTATCTGCTCATGTACAGTATATCCTGCTGTATCTGTTGCTGTATCTGCTTCTGTATCTGCTCCTGTATCTGTTGTATCTGTTCCTGTATCTACTGCTGTATCTGCTCCTGTATTTACTGCTGTATCTTCTTCTGTATCTGTTCCTGTATTTGCTCATGTACAGTATATCCTGCTGTATCTGCTCATGTACAGTATATCCTGCTGTATCTTCTCCTGTATCTGTTCCTGTATCTGTTGTATCTGCTGCTGTATCTGCTCATGTACAGTATATCCTGCTGTATCTTCTCCTGTATCTGTTGCTGTATCTGCTTTTGTATCTGCTCCTGTATCTGTTGTATCTGCTGCTGTATCTGCTCATGTATCTCCTACTGTATCTGCTCATGTACTGTATCTCCTGCTGTATCTGATCATGTATCTCCTGCTGTATCCGCTCCTGTATTTGCTCCTGTATCCCCAGCTGTATCTGCTCATGCAGTGTCCCTGTGATGGTCGTGGGACTTCAAACTGTTGTATCGCCTATCGAATGTATTTCTGTGTAGACTGTAAATTCCTTAAAACAGGCTGTTTTAGAGGAGAGTGTCATTTCATCTATTCACCCCTAGGTGGTGCTGGCACCACTTACATATATATATATATATATATATATATATATATAGCCTGGGGATTGCTAATAAAGTTAGTTGAGGAGATTCAGTTGATTGTTGAGAGGAGAACAGAGAAGAATGAAGGAAGTTAATGGAGGAGCAGAACAGGCCTAGTCCACAATGTTAAGTGGGGTAGACGGCTCTACTTTTCAAGCAAATGGTAGAGGTGCAGAAGCTGCTAAGTCTGACTCACCCAGTCAGAAGAGTAGAAATTGAGAAAGAAAAGGATAAGCAGGCACACTCTTATATGGGTCAATCTATTTGGCTTTATTTATAGTATTAAAATAATGTTGTAGTTGTGGTGTGTTTTTTAAATAAATAATTATATATTAAAATATGTATGAGTGCTGGCAGAATAGTCTTTCATAAATCAATGAAGATATGCGTTGATGATCTTGTATTGGGCTAGGAACGATCTTCTTTAAGGAGGTGTAAGTAACAATATATGTGTAGTACAAATAGCTGTATTATTGTACAATCCTGTGGGGAGAAGAGATGCCCTGTGCCTGGGTGCGGGTCCCGCACTGTCTCTGGCTGCAGAGATCACTTTCCCACCAACCGGCGCTGTTTTCCCAGATCCTCCAATGACGGTCGGCTGTTCCTGGGAGAGTTTGCGGAGTCCAGCACGGTTTGGAGAAGACGTCGGCGTACCTCGTGTTGCCTAGGACGCCGGGGGGCGTGGTTCGCGCGTCTGGAGTGTGACGCGGGCGGTCCCGTGATCGCGATCTTCTCAATGTTTTTTCAGAGCGCTCCTTTTGGTATGGTTAGGATGGTACACCGTAGTTAGTGTTCTGACAATCCTCTATAGCTGGGATGCTCAACCTGCGGCCCTCCAGCTGTTGTAAAACTACAACTCCCACAATGCCCTGCTGTAGGCTGAGAGCTGTAGGCTGTTCGGGCATGCTGGGAGTTGTAGTTTTGCAACAGCTGGAGGGCCGCAGGTTGAGCATGCCTGCTCTATAGGCTTCTTAAACGCGTTTCGGGTGACTCTCCCTTCATCAGTAAGTATGCTGCACAGGGCATCTCTTCTTCCCACAGGATTGTACAATAATACAGCTATTTGTACTACATATATATTGTTACTTACACCTCGAAGTCTTGATTTAAAGAAGATCATTCCTAGTTCATAAACGCATTTCTTCATTGACTTATGAAAGACTATTCCACAAACAGAAGCATCATTATAAAAGGCGCATCATTCATCTTCTATCTAGTGGCGATTACCCATTTTTATTTTTTCTATATTTTACCATTTTTACCATAAAGGACATTTTTATAGACTCATCTTTGAATCATTAATCCTATATATCTTATATTTTACTACCAGCACTCATATATATTTTAATATATATTTTTTTTATAAAAAAACACCCCACAACTACAACATTATTTTAATACTATAAATAAACCAAAATAGATTGACCCATATAAGAGTGTGCCTGCTTATCCTTTTCTTTCTCTAGTCCACAATGTAGCTGCCATTTTAGCCCCTTGGCTCTGGCCAGGCTAAGGGAGCACAGAGAACAGTATTACAGCAGCACAGACCAGGGGGTCTACGTCTGGATGTAGAGAAAGTCTAGTGGAGGTTGGAGCTAAATCAGCCGATGGACTTCACAAGCACCAGTGACCGGGAGGCACCTAAAAGTACCTGGACACAGCCGGATGATTAGTGAGCAGAATTATCCTTGACCACATGCCTCTATGGACATAGTGGACCGTAATTCTTCAGTCAGCATCCTTTCCAAAGAATGGAGCAGAAGACTGATGCCTGCCATTAGGGAGGCGCCCTGTGGATTGTACTGACCAGATAGCGTTAGTATATCCAGTACCTGAGCGCTAGAGAATGGGCAAAGTATAGACAGATATAGAAAGAAAGAAAACTCTACTTAACTGACAACTGTTCAGGATTACAGCTAAACCAATATCTGGGTCATATCTTTATGCCATATAAATGAACTGTACTGACTACCTGGAGACAAGTGATTTAAGGAAAAGTTCCTCTGTTTTACTTCAACCGACTCCTCATCTCTTCCACCACCAACCTTTGCACCTAACGGTGCTGGCGTCACGAACACCAGGGACCCATCCACCAAAGCACTCAAAACATCTACACCATCAAGGGCACCTGAACTTCCATCTGGCTGGACAATCCCTGGACTAATAGAGAGTCCCCCGAGGGATTTTGTGCCGTCCTTCCCTAAACTGCACGTCGGCCCAGGGAGGCTCTGCTAACCGTGAGTACAAACAACTACTACCCCCATCGGCGCACCGTAGCTCACGTGTTGCCCTTGCGGACCGGTCGCTGTACTCATATATGGGCTCTTCTATCTGCATGGCTTAAACTTAAATTTTTTATGTCCAGCACTGCCCTGGCTAAACTGAAGATTGGAGATAAAAGATGGACAACACTTTAAGCATTATAGAGTGACCAGTAAATTCCATGCATTGTCTGTGTAAGGCAGGACAAGTCCTCCAGAGTAAGTGAGGTCTTTTTAATAGCTCTCCACTTAGCCAAGAGATAAGCAGAGGACCCGCTCTATTAAAGAAGCACCCCCACATTTTTGTTTACTCACTGGCCCCTATTGTAGTGAAGGTAATCTTCTTAACGGTCACTGTATTTGTGAGTTATAACCTCCCTTCTGATCCTCAGCTGTGTCATGTGACCAGCACTCGGACTCTCCAACTGAGACAGTGTCTTACTGTATGTGTGGACAGGAAGTCAGTTTCTCTATTCAGTCTGCGGGACTCACATGGAGGTTTCCCTTAGGAGCGAACAGAAAAACTGACTTCCTGTCTGCACGTAAGGCGCTGTGTCAGTGGGCAAGCCAGAGTGTCAGTCACATGACACAGCTGAGGATCAGCAGGAGGTAGATACATCACAAATACACTCAGCAGTAAAAGGGTTACCTACACTACAATTTACAAAATGTACCTTTACAATGGCCCAGACTGAGGATAAATAAATTGTGGGAGCGCTTCTTTAACTCTTTGAATCCCTGGTCGCTCTAGTGCCGCTGGTCCTGTGGTTCTACATGTTCATGCCCGGAGAACCCCTTTATGGTTTTAGAACATAGCTTAGTTCTGTCTACAGGGATTGTGAAAAGGCTGGAGTGCATCAACCCTGGACTGCCTGTCCATAATAGATATCGGCAGCAAACGCGTTATACCAGTGGATATAGTTAAACCCAGACCCCCAAAACTACAAAACGTATGACATATTGTGGGCTGTTTTTAATGTGGTTGTGCCATAAAAAATATTCCAAATTTTTCAAATCAGCCCCTGGATCTGAATACTTTTGTAATTGCATGTAATAAAAAAATTAATTATGCAATAAAATGTGTATAATCTGTATAGCGCCACCTGCTGTTTATTATTTTTCTTATTTCTCTGTCCACTTCGCTGAGGTGGTCGCACATGCTCAGTTCAATCCTTCGTTCCATCTGCCCCCAGCTGTATCCACAGTTGGAAGCTGTGACAATTACAGGAAGAGAGCTACTGCAGAAAGGACACCCCCCTACAGGCTGTGATAGGGAGAGAGCTGCAGCAGAAAGGACACACCCTGGGGCTGTGATAGGGAAGGATCTGCAGTAGAAAGGACTAGTCCCCTTGAATTATGATAGAGAGAGAGAATAGCATCAGAAAGGACCTGCTCCCTAAGCTCCGATAGTAAGGGGGCTGCAGCAGGAAGGGCATGCCCCTGATAAAGGACACATTCCCTGGGTTGTGATAGGGAAAGAGCTGCAGCAGAAGGACATCTGGGGCCTTGGATTAGAAACGCCTATTCTTGTCCGTGATAGAAACGCCTATTTTTGTCCGTGGCTGCGAACAAGAATAGGACATGCTTTATATTCTTATGCGGGGCTGCGGAATGGAATTACGGATGCGGACAGCACAGGGTGTGCTGTCCGCATCTTTTGCGGACCCACTGAAATGAATGCGTCTGCACCTGTTCCACAAAATTGTGGAACGGATGCGGACCAATTCATACAGACATGTGAATGGACCCTAAGTCTGTTTTTTAAATGAGGCCTGCGTGGAGTCTGTACGTTCCCCTCATGTCTGCATGAGTCTCCTCTGGGTGCACTGGTTTCCTACCAGACTCCAGTACAAATACTGCTACTATACGGCTTCCTATAAAACTGTAGTGTACATGTGAGAGGCAGAGGAAGTGAGACTGTAAACGTCATTAAGGACAGGGACTGATGAGTGATGTGCGGTGCTACGGAATATACAGAATACCCAGTATGAAAGAAATATTATGAAGAATCAATGCGTGAAATGCGCTGCACCAGAAAAGCGGAGCCCATTTGGCTGTTTTGTGGTTGGCGTAGACTATTGCGCCATTTTTAGGGCGGTTTGCGGACAGATGTTTTGTGGGCGGAGCTACATTTTTAGCCAGATATATCATTTTAGAACCAAGCAGACGCTCCATATGGAAGAGCAAAAAGCTGCATATCCATCTCCAGCTGCGCTGACATTACTGTACATCAGGGATGTCAAACTCGTGGCCCTCCAGCTGTTGTAAAACTACAACTCCCATCATGCCTGGGCATACTACAGCTATCGGAATGATGGGAGTTGTAGTTTTGCAACATCTGGAGGGCCATGAGTTTGACATCCATGCTGTACATGGTAGCCTTAGACACACCTGCGTAGTCAGCAGGAAATGATCCTACGGGGTTGTCCTCTACAGCAGTCCATTGTACGGCGTATACTATGGTACTAGGAACCTGCTTGGATACTTTTAATTGTTCTCATTATCAACATGTATCAATTTCCACGACCTCAAGTATCTCAAGTACCAGGGGTGTAATCAAGATCTATGGGGCCCCGCACCACAATGACCACCTACTTTGCTCGAATATGAAAAGTTTAGGATGATATTGGTTTTCCTAATACACAGGAATGATGCCCACAGTGATGTCACAATGGTGGGATAATGCACACAGTGATGTCACAATGGTGGGATAATAGACACAATGATGTCATAATGGTGGGATAATGTGCATTGTGATGTCACAATGGTGGGATATAACATGCAGTGGTGTCACAATGGTGGTATAATGCACACAGTGATGTCACAATAGTGGGATAATGTGCACTGTGATTTCACAATAGTGGGATAATGCACACAGTGAAGTTATGGCACTGGAATAATGTGCACAATGATGTCACAGTACAGCAGTAAGGCTCACAGTGATGTCACAATGGAATGATAATGCACATAGTGATGTACTGAAATGAATCAGTGATGTCACAGCACAGAAATAATGCAAAAAGCAATGTACTCTTCCATGTCCATATACATCACTAACGGCACATATTTCTGAGATGCGCCCCCTTAGTTACTGCCGGCTACCCTGCTAGATAAGTCCGTGTCAAGTTCTGGGGGTCCTAAGCCCTTAGGAAGGCACTGCGGTCAAGCACATATTATTGACAGGCAGTGGTTGTTTTTCAGGCCGTGTCTCCTGTGAAAGTCTCCTCCACTTCCCCTCCTAAAAGGAACTGAAAATTTACATTCACTTAACTACAAAACCCCCCTCCTGGGTGCATCACATGATGAGCACGTGACGTCATCAGGGAGGGCGGGGGAAGCACACTGGTGCAATGGGAAACAGATGGGGATCATGTGACTAAATCCATGTGTAGGGGGCTACAAGGAAATACACAGCTGACTGTAAGGGAAGGGCTGAGATGTTGTCCTAGAAGGACCTGCGCTTCTGCGTGCGTTTCCATTCTGATGCTCTATACCCCCAAAAATGAAGAAATCTATTTTTTCCTCTTTTCCCAGCTTTTCTCCTTCCTTTCTAAGATCCGCTCGCCGTCCTCCTTTAATTTCCTGACACTTTTACGCGTAACCTCCTCTTCCTCACTATCCCTGCAGCTGGAAGTGTTTCCTCTCTGTGCCGCAGAAGAAGGGGGGGAGGGAGGAAGTCACAGGCAGGAGAGGGAGACGCATACTTGTGTGGGAAGCAGTGAAACTCCACGGTGCAACATCAGCCCGCAGGGATCCTTCCTCCCCTCCGCTCTTCCTCTGCCTTCGGCATCCACTGTTTTTGGGTCTTCTGTTCCCCATTCCCTTGCACTTTCACCTCCCCCAACCCTTCTGCTCGGACTCATTGTCCCTTCTGGATGTCCCCTCCCTGAGACAGCCTGGAGGAGAGCGTGTCAGCTGGTGGGATGTGGAGATCGGGGTAAGACGAATATATTTTGTGTCCGCTCAGTGTAATTATGGGTACATACGTAAAAAATGCCGGAGCCTTTTTGATGGTTTTCATATCTTCGTGCTGAAGCCTCGGCGATGGCGCATACATATCACCACGCGTTTACAGCCTATGAAATGTATATCTCCCACGCATTTCGTAGATGCTAATATATCTGCACATTCCATTTAGATCACTGACCAGGTACAGAGGTATTACAAGGCTCAGCATGTTTTACTATTGTCTCGGCGATGGCGCATACAAATCACCACGCGTTTACAGTCTGCGAAATGTATATCTCCCACACATTTCGTAGATGCTAATATATCTGCACATTCCATTTAGATCACTGACCAGGTACAGAGGTACTACAAGGCTCAGCATGTTTTACTATTGTCTCGGCGATGGCGCATACATATCACCACGCGTTTACAGCCTGTGAAATGTATATCTCCCACGCATTTCGTAGATGCTAATATATCTGCATGTTCCATTTAGATCACTGACCAGGTACAGAGGTACTACAAGGCTCAGCATGTTTTGCTATTGCCTCGGCGATGGCGCATACGTATCTCCTCGTGTTTACAGTCTGCGAAATGTATATCTCCCACGCATTTCGGAGATGTTAATATATCTGCACGTTCCATTTAGATCACTGACTAGGTATGGAGGTATTACAAGGCTCAGCATGTTTTACTATAGTCTCGGCGATCGCGCATACGTATCACCACGTGTTTACAGCCTGTGAAATGTATATCTCCCACGCATTTCGTAGATGCTAATATATCTTCACGTTCCATTTAAATCACCGACTAGGTACAGAGGTACTACAAGGCTCAGCATGTTTTGCTATTGCCTCGGCGATGGCGCATACGTATCACCACGTGTTTACAGCCTGTGAAATGTATATCTCCCACGCATTTCGTAGATGCTAATATAAAGACAAAAAAATAGACAGACCGAGCATGCACTTTACAGACCGAAAAACATGTACGGCCATGTGCATGAGCCCTTAGACAGTTATTCTATCTTCTTTCCACACGGGTGTATCCTTCATTAGATTATCTATGGTATGCTTGCCAGATGTAGACGAGCTGAGTTTGTCATGTGAAACAGTTCATTGTGATATTACGTGCTGCGGGTGCAGATCCCAGCAGTTACATTAATACGTTAATGACACCTTCGGCTCTGCTACCTCTGTAGTCGTAATCTGGAGCAGTAGTAAGACCAAATGTTGGCGGGATCTGCGTGCTTCGCATGTGGCTGCCGCTCGCGGGGTGGCGTAGACTGTTCATTGATTGAGGATAAAGATTTCTCACGGAGAAAGCATTTCTCTGTGAATGGCAGGAAATTTCATTCAGAGGCGACTTCCTGGAGGGAAGGCCGTTCTCTTTTCTTCTATAGGGTCGTACGTTCATCCCTCAAGACTGACATTTCATTATTTCCGCAGGCAGGCCGCTCTGGTAGATGGGGGTCCCCAGCTCCACTGCTCCCCTTCATCTGAGGACTGGACGACTCCTCCAAGGCCGGAATCTCCCAGACCCATCACGGAACGGCCAAAAGATCCCCCGACCTATGACCTGTCTCGCCTGCGCAGCTCCTCTGTGGAAATCAGAGAGAAGGGCTCAGAAATTCTCAGAGATGAGCTTTTGAAAGCCCAGAAGGTAAAACATTTTCTCATTTGAGAAAAGTAAAAGTAAGTGATCGCTGTTAGGGGCTATTCACAGGGCCGTATCCATTTTTGCGGTCCGCAAAATGCAGATCTAAAAAATACGGATGCGGTCCATGTGCATGCCACACTTTTCACGGGTCCTATTGTAACAGTGTCTATTCTTGTCCGCAAAAAGGACGAAAATCGGACAGGTTCCATCTTCTTTGCGGGGCTGTGGAACGGACATTCGGATGCACACAGGGTGCTCTAGTTTTGTGCGTGAACCAGTCGGCACTCCGCTGGCGTGGTGCTCGTGTCCTAGGGGAGGCGCCCCGTGCAAACAGTAATGATGAAAGACCGGCACTCACTTGTAGATATAATGCATAGAGTGGCTTAACTAATCAGATTCCTCCTTTCATTTTAGACAGCTCATTTGGAAAATGAAAGGTGGAATCTGATTGGTTGCTATGGGCAACTAAGCCAGTTCTACTTTACACCAGTTTGATAGTGTTTACTGCCGCATAATATTCATGTGAGGCGTTTCGGCTCCAGCCTGAGCCTTTCTCAAACATTACAGGCTGGAGCCAAAACGCGTCACATTGATATTTAGTGGCCATAAACACCATGGGGAACACTTATTAAGACCAGTGTTTTAGACGCCGGTCTTAATAAACCCCAAAGGTGGCGGTGGATCCGCCGAAGTTATGAAGAGGCGCCGGACTCCACATAACTTCAGTGTATCCTGCGCCAGTCTAAATGTAAAGGCGTAGAAAATGGTAAATAAGATGTGCTTTCCAGCCCTCCCCCTTCTCCCACCCACAATTTTAGACCTGGCGTGAGCGGGGCGAAGTCGCAGATTTTTTGTCGTATTTCAGAATAGTAAATTACCCCTATATGCATTATATCTACTAGTGAGCTGTCCGCATTTTTTTCAGCCCCATTGACATGAGGGATTCCACGTGCGATCTGCAAAAAATGCGGATCGGATGCGGACCAAAAATACGGCCATGTGAATGGGGACTTAGAGTAACAGACACCGGGAGAGCATTCTAAGAAAGCAACTATATAATATTAGCATGCTCACGCGATTAGAGTCCTCACAGGGTGTGGAGCTACACGGCGGGTGTGTGACTACTGATAACTCCTTCATTCAACCGTGCCGACATTCTACGTGACATGACAGAGCACCGAACGTGCATAAGAATAGTTCTTAAAGGGGGCCTCTCCTGATATATGTCATGTGTATATGCTTTAATAACTGCTTGCGTACCCCATGTAATCATTCTGGGGCATCTATTTTTTGACTCTATATTATGGTGTTCCTTTATTATTCCTACTATAAGTTATGAATGAATCACTTTCAGTTTGCACTGAGGGCCTGGGTGTTACCAGTTGGGTGTTTCCCTGCACAGTCTTACACTGACAGCACTGATTGGATATTGTCAGACTATGCAGGGACCCCCCCCTCCAACTGGTAACACCCATCTGGACCTTCATTGCAAACTGCTAGTAATTCATTCGTAACTTCTAGAAGGAAGCATCTTTTTTTGACTCTCATTCCTTTATTATTCCTAATATATGTTATGAATGAATTACTTTCAGTTAGTAATGAAGGTCCAGATAGGTGTTGCTGCACAGCTTCATTGAAGTGAATGTTGCTGAGCTGCAGTACCACACACAACCTGTGCACAGATGTGGTGCTGTTTTTGAAAAGAATCAGCCATGTTTTTTTTAAGCCTGTGCAACCCCCTTGAGAGTGTAGCTTCGGCTATGGGGACTGCTTATCGTGCATGTTGAAATCCAATATTTCTTTCCCCCAAAATCTGCCATTGGGGAGAGTTGGTTGGCCCCCATACACATTAGATGGTTGATCAGTCCCACTAAAATTGTCGGGTTGGATGACATTAATCTGTTACCAGATGTTCCATTCTTCAATATACTACTGCAGTGATATACGGCATGTTTCGTTTACTACTGGACCTCCGGTGTCTATAATACAAGCTGTGTACTGAAGTCATCAGAGTGCAAGCTCTGTGCCCTAGGCTTCCATATCTAGTATGGGCACCCTTGCTATATGGACCCTGTTACAGTAATTAGGTGAGGCTGTGATCAGTAGAATGTTCTGCTGGTGCTGCTTTCCCTCACCCAGGGCTACAGTCTACTACTACCCCAGCCGTGTATCTCAATACCCTGGAGCCCCCTGTGGTATCAGCACCCGAGGGACATGCCCCCCTGCCCCCCCCCCCCCCCCCCCCCCCCTGTGTACTGCTGTGTAAGCACAATGATATATATAATCTAGCGGCAAAAGGAGAATCGGTGACCGGATAGTGACTCTTCACCCAGTGCTCAGTCATGCAGAAAACGACTGGTTCTAGTGTACTAACAGAAATAGGGCATGTCGTAAACCTTAAAGTGTCCCTCTACCCACATCTCATATCTAATTATCTATCTATCTAATTATCTATCTATCTAATTATCTATTAATCTATCTCTGTGTCTGTCTCCCTGCTTGCCTGTCTGTCTGTCCGTCTATCAATCATCTACCTGTCTAGCATCTATCTATCTACCTACCGTATTTTTCGCCCTATAAGACGCACCTAGGTTTTAGAGGAGGACAATAAGAAAAACATATTTTTCATTAGACCTCAGATCAGACCTCAGCTAACAGTCCCAATCAGACCCCCAATGTTAATAAGACCCCAACAAGACCTCAGATCAGACCCACAATCAGAGCCCATGGTGAATAGCCCACAATTAGACCTCATATCAGCCCCCACTGCCTCTCATATTATCCCCCAGCAGCCCCCATTGCCTCATATCAGCACTAAGTATACCCCATTGCCTCTGATATTGGCCCCCAAGCAGCCCCCATTGCCTCATATCAGCCCTCTGTAGCCCCCCATTGCCTCTCATATTGCCCCCAAGCAGCCCCCATTGCCACATATGAGCCCTCTGTAGCCTGCATTTTCACTCGTATTGCACCAAAGCAGTCCCCATTGACTGTTGCTGTTGACTGTGCTGTGAACCGGCGCGCACAGCAGCCACTGCACAGCCGACAGCGGAGTACAGAGCCTTCACCACTTCCCGGTCTTCCGGTACTAATGAGCGCTTCCATAATGGAAGGGATCGTTAGTATTCACCCCATAAGACGCAGGGGAAAATGCATCTTATGGGGAGAAAAATACGGTATCTATTTATCTATCTATTAATCTATCTATTTATCAATTACTCTATCTCTGTGTCCGTCTCCCTGCTTGCCTGCCTGTTTGTCCGTTCGACTATCTGTCCGTCTATCAATCATCTACCTGTCTATCATCTATTTGTCAATTATCTATCTATTTATCTTCTATCTATCTATCGTATCTATTTCTATATCTATTGTAGGCAACCGTCAGGAAAGGTACTAGAGGGCAGATATGTGCAATGCAGGTTGCTAAAAAATTGGGCTAGGCAAAAAAAAAATTCAATAGATAGTTCCGCAAAAATGGAACGGATACGGAAGACATACGGATGCATTGGGACTCTAGCATTTCTGCCTGTTTGCAAATGGACTGTTATAAGACACAGACAGACAGGCTTGCCTGCCTGTCTGTCCATTCGTCTATCTGTCCGTCTATCATCTATCTATCTATTCATCTGTCTTTCTGCTTTTTATTATGACTTTTTTCGGTCTTCATTACAGGAGCTAAAGCTGAGAGATGAGGAATGTGAGAGACTGTCCAAGGTCCGGGAGCAGCTGGAGCAGGAGCTGGAGGAGCTGACAGCCAGTCTATTTGAGGTACAGCCGGATATTTTGTACAGACTGGTGCCTCCATAGGTCACAGTCTGTCTGGAGGACTTGGCTCATCTGTGGATATCAGTGCTGTGTATAAAGAAAAAGTCTGCTACCGTTAGCCAATTGAAAACCAGTTTTGTGCTCTCATTAAGACGAACGTGTGCCCTCCGTGGCCGTATTGCGGACCGCATTTGCGGATCTGCAATACACGAGCGCCGTTCCGTGGGCATTCCGTATCACGGATGCGGACCTACTCACTTCAATTGGTCCGTAAATCCAGAGATGCGGAACGGAAACCCACGGAAGCACTACGGAGTGCTTCCGTGGAGTTTTCATCCCATACTTCCGTTCCCCAAAAGGATAGAACATGTCCTAACTTTTTGCGGAAGGGGCGGATCACGGACCCATTAAAGTGAAAGGGTCCACGATCTGCTGTGGCTGCCCCACGGTCGGGTTCTTCTATCTTCATTCAGCAGGACCTGCGCTGACGTCACCGCGCTCATCACATCTTCAGTGAAGAAGTCCGGGTTCGGGTCTGGGTACCACATTCAGTTTTTTCTCACGCGCGTGCAAAACGCATTGCACTCGCACGGAAAAAACTGAATGAAACACAATCGCAGTCAAAACTGACTGAAATTGCGCGCCTACTCGCACGATTTTCCCTGAACGCACCTGCATCGCAACCGGCCCTCACCCGCGACGCTCGTGTGAAAGAGGCCTAAGAGAAACAAAAAAAGAGTATTGCAGAATATACTACAAGAATATATGAAGAAACAGCAATATACAGTATATACAATGCGAACAGAGATATGGGGGAATGAATTTCCATGTCTCTTATTATATACAGTTGTAAGAAAAAGTATGTGAACCCTCTGGAATGATATGGATTTCTGCACAAATTGGTCATAAAATGTGATCTGATCTTCATCTAAGTCACAACAATAGACAATCACAGTCTGCTTAAACTAATAACACACAAAGAATTAAATGTTACCATGTTTTTTTGAACACACCATGTAAACATTCACAGTGCAGGTGGAAAAAGTATGTGAACCCCTAGACTAATGACATCTCCAAGAGCTAATTGGAGTGAGGTGTCAGCCAACTGGAGGCCAATCAATGAGATGAGATTGGAGGTGTTGGTTACAGCTGCCCTATAAAAAACACACACCAGTTCTTGGTTTGCTTTTCACAAGAAGCATTGCCTGATGTGAATGATGCCTCGCACAAAAGAGCTCTCAGAAGACCTACTATTAAGAATTGTTGACTTGCATAAAGCTGGAAAGGGTTATAAAAGTATCTTCAAAAACCTTGCTGTTCATCAGTCCATGGTAAGACAAATTGTCTATAAATGGAGAAAGTTCAGCACTGCTGCTACTCTCCCTAGGAGTGGTCATCCTGTAAAGATGACTGCAAGAGCACAGCGCAGACTGCTCAATGAGGTGTAGAAGAATCCTAGAGTGTCAGCTAAAGACTTACAAAAGTCTCTGGCATATGCTAACATCCCTGTTAGCGAATCTACGATACGTAAAACACTAAACAAGAATGTATTTGATGTGAGGATACCACAGAGGAAGCCACTGCTGTCCAAAAAAATATTGCTGCACGTTTACAGTTTCCACAAGAGCACCTGGATGTTCCACAGCAGTACTGGCAAAATATTCTGTGGACAGATGAGACCAAAGTTGAGTTGTTTGGAAGAAACACATAACACTTTGTGTGGAGAAAAAGAGGCACAGCACACCAACATCAAAACCTCATCCCAACTGTGAAGTATGGTGGTGGGGGCATCATGGCTTGGGGCTGCTTTGCTGCGTCAGGGCCTGGACGGATTGCTATCATCGAAGGAAAAATGAATTCCCAAGTTTATCAAGAAATTTTGCAGGAGAACTTAAGGCCATCTGTTCACCAGCTGAAGCTCAACAGAAGATGGGTGTTGCAATAGGACAATGACCCAAAGCATAGAAGTAAATCAACAACAGAAAGGCTTAAACAGAAGAAAATACGCCTTCTGGAGTGGCCCAGTCAGAGTCCTGACCTCAACCCGATGGAGATGCTGTGGCATGACCTCAAGAAAGCGATTCACACCAGACATCCCAAGAATATTGCTGAACTGAAACAGTTCTGTAAAGAGGAATGGTCAAGAATGACTCCTGACCGTTGTGCACGTCTGATCTGCAACTGCAGGAAACGTTTGGTTGAAGTTATTGCTGCCAAAAGAAGGTTCAACCAGTTATTAAATCCAAGGGTTCACATACTTTTTCCACCTGCACTGTGAATGTTTACATGGTGTGTTCAATAAAAACATAGTAACATTTAACTCTTTGTGTGTTATTAGGTTAAGCAGACTGTGATTGTCTATTGTTGTGACTTAGATGAAGATCAGATCACATTTTATGACCAATTTGTGCAGAAATCCATATCATTCCAAAGGGTTCACATACTTTTTCTTGCAACTGTATATATTGCTGTATCTTCATATATTCTTGTAGTACGCCTGATAAAGGGACTGGTGGTGTCTCGAAAGCTCGCTATGTAACATCATTACTTCTATTTTTTTTGCCATTAAAAAGTATCAAACCTGCAATACTCTTATTTTGTTTCTCTTAATGAGAGCACTAAACAAGTGCTGTGTATGTAATGCTTCATTTCCCCTGTGGTGGCGCTGCAGGGAAATGTAAGACTTGCACTAAGCTGCTGATCGCTTGAGGTCCTAACAGCGGGCAACCTGTAATCTCCTTATCATTCGGGTGAAGGCATCTGTGTTGGTCCCATGTTCATATGTGCCTGTATTACTAAGAAAAATAAGGTTTTAATATATGCAAATAAGCCTCCAGGAGCAACGGGGGTGTTGCCATTACACCTAGAGGCTTTGCTCTCTCTGCAACTGCCGCTCCCTCTCCACTTTGATTGACAGGACCAGGCAGTGTAAATGTCATCACCGTCAATCAAAGTACAGAGGGTGCAGCAGTCGCAGATAGAGCAGAGCCTCTAAGTGTAAGGACAATGCCCCCGTTGCTCCTAGAGGCTCATTTGGCCTATCCTCAGGATAGGTCATCAATAAATATAAAATCGGGGGTCCAACTCCCAGCACCCCCGCCAATCAGCTATACAAAGAGGCCAGTGACTTCATATTTATTTGTCATAAGACCTAGGAGCAGCTCAGTTCCATTCAAGTGAACCGTCCTGAGCTGCAATACCAAGCACAGTCAGTGTACAATCTATGGCGCTGTGAGAACGCTGGGGGGCTTACCAAAACTTCCATGAGCTCTGTAGTGTCCTCAAACCACTAATTGGAAGTGGTGCCGGGAGTCAGACCCCTGCCGATCTCATATTGATGACTTATCCTGAGGATAGGCCATCAATAGGAAAATACCAGAAAACCCCTTTAACTCATGATCGCTTCTGATCATGTTGCCTCCTACAAGCTATTTAGAATTTACGCAAGAGAAAGTTGCAGTATTTGGTATGAGACTTCATGTTGTATGCAAGGCAATGGACTGCTCTGCTTTCCCCATGGCTTGGCCCTAAGAATCATGATGTGTAGAATAAAATCTAGTTGGGTTACACAACTGGTTGTCCCAATGCGCGTAGGCTTTATAGCTCCCTTTGGGTTCCATATCCATGAAGTAGTGCTTCTAGAAGAGAATGGCATCAGTCCATCATGCCATGGTATGGAATCCAACAGAAAAAAATTCTGTATGAAATCAAAGGCATACAGAGATAGAGCAGAGGCCTCGTCCACTACTATGGAAGCCAAATCAGGGCTCTGTACAAAACGGAGCCGTGGTATGGCCTAAGGGTCTATCTGTGTCATGTAAGTATCAGCATTTCTTCATATTCTAAATACTTTACTGTTAGGCCTCCATAAGAAATCCAGCCATCCATCAGCATGGACAATAACTCATTATATTTTCACTTCCATTTATTCTCTTTCTAGGAGGCTCACAAAATGGTGCGCGACGCTAACCTCAAACAGGCTGCGTCAGAGAAACAGCTACGGGAAGCTCATGGGAAGGTAACTGCAGACGGACTGGCCGCCCTTATATGACTCCCACTGTACCTTTGCTTTTTTTGACAAATTGTTGACCCTCCATTTGTCTTGTTAGATCGACATGCTGCAGGCTGAAGTCACGGCTTTGAAGACTCTTGTCATCACTTCCACTCCATCTTCTCCAAACCGTGATCTGCACCCCCAGCTCCAAAGCCCCTCGAAGAATGCACTACGCAAAGGCCATGCTCGGAACAAGAGTACCGGTTGTGCGGCTGTCATGCCAATCTCCCCTCCTCCCCAACTAATCAGCACAGAGGCCAAAGAGGTGAGCCGTATTATACTGAGTGAGAGCATGATCTGTGATCTTAGCGGTAATTGCGGTTTGGAAATGGACAAAATGATTGTTTCCATCGGCACATGTACTGTAGACTTTGAAGGCACCTGGGCCGATGAAGGCCGGTGTCACTGGCCAAAAGACCCACTGATGCCAGATACTAGAAACGTCACTGGTATAGACTGTGCATCAGGGTCCTTGTGAGACCTATTGTTAGGTTTTCACCTGTAGGGCACCTAGGGTGACTCCTCCACTACATAAGAGGACGAATGTACTATATACGGTGATTCTTGAGGTATGATGACATATCAAGATAATTGTGCAACCTATAGTAACTCATTGTATGTGAAAGGAAATGGGCTTATGTACAGATTTTCCTTTAAGGGTTTAGAAGCTTCAAGGTATGTCCATGGCTGGACCTTCAGAAAGAAATATTATAGTTAAAGAGAATGTGACACCCCACTCAAGCCCTATTAAGTGCAGTACTACATGAATGGTACTGCCAACCCTAAATCCAGATCACTAAGTTATATTTCCATACTCACCCCTTGTTCCTACACTCTGTGCCTGCAAACCAGAGCTGGTATCCATTGCCAGGACTCATAAGCATCCACACATAATGAAGAGGATCGCGGATGAGGGTACGGCCGCATGGTCAGGTTTCAGTGGATCATAAAAGGAGAGAAAGTATAAAGGACAGATACAACTTCTCATCTTTTATGACCCACTCCTGGTTTTTGGCTTCATGAAACCTGATTGTGTGGTTGTACTCTCATCTTGGAGTCCTCTCCAATATGTGCGCACGCTCATTAGTCCTTGCAACAAAAACTTTGTTCATGTATCAATGATGTTACTATTTAATTTTTTATTTTTTTTTTATATATGGATATATATATGTATATTATTTGTCAGATATTTAGAGAAATCTTTACATTTATTAATTTGGAGTGATGTAACTCCACGGTATATATTCTTGAATACCCTTAAAAATAAAAAATTTACACATCAGTCCTTGCAATGGATTCCAGCTCCAGTTTTAAAGGCTCACAGCCTGGTAACAGGGGTGAGTATGGAGATATTATATGGTTATCTATAGTTAGGGGTAGCAGTACTATTCATGTGGTACTGCACTTTATAAGACTTGGAGGAGGTGACAACTCCCTTAAAAAGGAATCTTAACTATAAAACTTTTGGCTGAAGTAAATTATATGGTCTCTAGTGGATACATCCTAAGAAGGGAGTGGCAGGGCAGACTGGGAACCTAAAGTGGCTCTGGAAAAAACCTGACCCCAATGTTGTAGGTGGGTCCAAATTGACAGAAAATGGGGCAACACAAGTAGATGGGGCCTATAGAAGTTGGCAGAAATACCAACATGTAGCACAGAATACCACCCCAAAGAGCCAAATACCATAGTGCAGCACAAAATACCTCCTCAGAAGCTCCTCCCTCTGTGGTGACCAACAATAGCTGCCGCGTTCTACCCTCCTCCTCGTCCAATTGTCTCTAATTAAGATATGGAGCAGGGGGCTTAGGCGGTGAGATGTGGGCCACAGCACAAAGCCAGCCCCACCTTTAGCATGCTGCCTGGACTTCCTTTAATAATGACCCCTACGGTGCCCGCAGTAGTATGTACCTGGCCAACAGAAGTGAGGAGGGCTCAGGTTGCCCTATAGGCATCTGCCCACCTGGAAAATTTGGCCAGTCAACCCCTGGGTACAGGCATGGAGAATATAGTGGTAGTTTGCATCACTGCTATATAGAGAACAGGATGACTCCAATGGAAGCAAATGTAGGGGATCCCTTTAATGGCATGAAAGAGTCAATGGGTTATTTCTCAGAGAATTGTGATTACTGATTGATAGTCATCAGATAATTATTTGACGTCAAACTTTACAATATCGTAGCTTCATACTTTATTAAAAAACACATGAAACCACCTAGTGTGACTGATCTGTATGCCAGATACCATGGGCTGCAAACCTAGAAGAATGTGCTCAGTTTAGAGCGGAAGCTGACTACTGTAATGCACAACAGAAGTCGAATATATCTCTAGTCTCCTCAAATTCTTCTAATTCTTTCTCTTTCTCTCCATTTTGTGTTAAGCCGACCATCACTTTTTTTTCGAGCCCCATTGACACCAGATCTGTACATCACGTATCATCTCATCCACAATCTGCGTACAAAAACAGCCGATCTTATACATTAGCCCTGGTTGTCTGTTGTGTGAAACAGCAGGCACATGTATGACAGATGTCTTCAAGAGGTGGTCAAGGGTGAGATGGTTCTCTTTCTTGGGAGATACCTCTTTGCATATTTGTTTCCCATGGAGCATTGCCAATAAGTCTCCATACCATGGAGTGCTTCCAGTAAGTCTCCATACAGGACTAGTCTTTTTAAGGAGATCCAGCACCCTGCCTAAGCTGTAATGTCTTTACTTTAAAACATTGGACCAAATATGTTCCTAATGGCCATATGTTGAAGAGGGAACGGGCATAAGTTTTCCCGCTAAACATATCCTCAATTGGGGAAGACTATACAAGATGACTGCAGATAGCACCAGTTTCAATTTATTTGGCCCACTTAACTCTATATTAATCCAGTCATTCCAGCCAGGTTTTTATATTGGTCGGTCATATAGACTGCCTGGCTTTGGTGTATGTGCCTGTGGAGCTGAAAGTCCTTACTGGTCCATCTAGTGTCGTAAATGATCATCTAGCATGAGGCATCTTGAATGTACTGGTTGCTAATTTTTAACGCACAATCTTGTGTACAAAAGGGGTTGTCTCAGGAAGACCACTGATCACCAGAGGTCTGGTTCTCAGAACCCCTTGCAATCAGCTTCTACTGCTGGGTTTAGTTTTTCCCTACATCAGCTGGTACTTGGCGCCCATTTAGGTCAAAAGCCATCCCAGTAATACATGACTGGGTTAAGTCCTACAGAGCTGGAGCTGTTCTTACTAAGCGTCTCTCGGCTCTGTCTAAGAGATGAGGCATATGGACATGGACGTATTCAATGAGAGGGCAACTTTAGAACTTTCCTGATGTTCAGGTCAGAATTGAATGTACATTTCTTCATCTTTTCACCTTGTTTTTCCATCTTCACCTTTCAGTATTTCCTCAGTTGTGTCTTTGTGCTTTTGTCTGGCTCACCCGTCTTCTGTCTTCTTCCCTTCCTTCCTCTTATCTCTCAGTTTCCTGCAGTTCCATCTCTTCTTTCATTGCTTCTTTGTATTGTCCCGGGGAAGGTTGTCCATTTAACCTACGAGCCGGGGTGGCCTCTCTCTGATGACTCGTCTTCCACTTCTTCCCGCCAGGTACTGTCCCTCCATTGTCTATAGGGACTAATAGTAAAGTTTAGATACTCTTATCCCAATTTTGTAGTATCTACCATTACAGGAATTGCAGATAAAATATAGGGATACCGGGTCTGATAACTTTGCTGGTATTTACAATTTTTTACAATGTTTTTTTAAAATATTTATTGGAGGATTTGGATAATTGCTTGTATTGTTGACTTGTTTCTCCCTTTAAAGGGGTTGTCCAGTTTTCTGATATTGATGACCTAAAACCAAACAACACCTTTAAGTTTTTTTTTTTACTATTGATGATCTATCCTCAGGATAGTTCATCAATATCAGATTGGTGGGGGTCCGACTGCTGATCAGCTGAAATGTAATCTTTTTTTCTTTTCATTTTTTTCTTTTTTTTTTATACAGAAGATCGAATAAAAAACCCATCAAATAGCAGTATACAAATATATTTAACTCTCAGCCCATTTCCTTTCCAGTTTTCTTTACCCATAAAAATTGGGATCCTCACAGGAAAGTTTCTTTCCTGAAAAAGTTTTCTTTCTCCTCTCTGTTAGGAGTTAAATGGGTTGTCCTGTTCCTGAGAAAAAAAACTGTTTTACCTTTAATCATCTGGTTATATCTGGAGTAGAGGCAAGCAAATTGATTCTAACTAATTGGCAAAGCAAGAGCTCTTCACCTGTGAAGGGCTGTCCCCACCGGTGAAGAAGTGCCCACCTTCCTGTTGGTTGAAAGGCCTGGACATCTAGCTCGGCCCAGATAATCTGGGTTGCTCCAAAAAGTGATGCAGGCACTGAAGCCCAAAACTGGTTCCGGGAGCAGGGACTGCGCATGCGCTACTACACTTTCTGTGTTAGCTGTGCAAGCGCAGTCGCTGCTCCTGAAGCCAAAATTAGGCTAGATTTCCATCCCTGTCAATCAACAGGCAGGTGGGTGCTTCTTCATCCATGGTGACAGACCCTCATAGGTGAAGAGCTCTTGCTAATGAGATGAAGCCGTTTGTTAGAAATGATTCGCTCATCCCTAATCTGGAGTTATATTAGTCTGTGCTGATTTATGATCCACACTGTAGTCCTTATTTGCAATAAGATCACTTAAAATGTCTTTGTTATCTGCCTTGACATTTCATGGAAGCCTATTCCATGGGATATACATATTAGCACAATGCACCTGCTGTGGATATTACAGAATAAGATGTCTTGAAATAAACTTCATTCCCAATATGTTGTAAAAACGAACCCAGGTTTTATTATAAAGTTCATGCATGAACCCTATTAGATCTAGCTTTGCAGGTTCTTTAAACTGGACTCTTTAAATTGGCCAAATAACGAACCATGGAGGTCTTTGCTCTCATCGTTTTGGGACTAGTTCTTAAAGCAGCGGCATAACTGGGGTGAGGGGGGTAGGCAGGGAATGTGGCCCGGGAGCTGGGGGCAAGGGGGGATGGCAACAAGCCAAGCTGCCTTTCATCTTGGTATGTAGATATGGGCCTTGGTGCAGCAATCTAGATGTTTGCCCCGGGTGAAGAAAATCCAGCTACACGTCTACTCAAAGGAAAATGAAGTTATTTGGTTTGATAGACTAAAGTCTAATTAGCTCTATGTGTTGACACCGTACAAAACCAATAATCAATGATACAAGGGGAAGTCTTAGTAATTCACGTTGATCCTTGTGCTGCTGCTTTAGGTGGACACCATTCTGTATTCAGAGTTTATGGAGTGGAAGGAAAATCCGACGCTTGACAAATCCTGTCCCTTTCTGTCTCGTATCTACCAAGAGGATATTAAGCCATGCTTGGACTTTGCAAAAAAAGAGGTGAGTGGAAGTTTTGAGACCAGATGCCATACTTTTTCACACCAATCTCAATGGCTAAATGCAAGACTTAGTTTACAGGAGGTGTCTCCGTGGGGACAGTATGTTCTATATCCGCTTTTTTGGAGTTGTATGGAGCTCTATCAGGGCTCCTGCATGTGGCTCCTTCATTGTTGACTATTGTAGACCTATAGACCCATTGATATCTTACCATTAATGAAACATACACCTGAGTCAGAACCATATCAGTGGCAGATGATATTGGTGTAGGAGGAATAACACTGGCTTCTGGGTAGGGGGGATATAACATGCACTGGCACTGTAGGACAGGACTTTACATCCAGCCCTATGGCTATGTTCTTCCTGATTGCATCTTCCATTGAAATGAATGAAAAGTCTAGCTGGATGAGGCTACATTGACAGCTTACTCATCCTACCACATTATAGGAGTGCCTAATCCAAATAGTCACAGAAGATACATAGGACAGGAAGGAAGAGAGCAGGAAAATGGGCATACTGGAAAGTGGCCCTGGAAAACAGTGGCCCCATGTTGTACATTTGTCCAAACTAACAGAAGGTGCGGCAACACAAAACCAAATACTACAGTACTGCACAAAATACTACCCCAGCATAACCAAATACCATAGTGCAGCACAAAATACCACCCCAACAGAACCAAATACCACAGTACTACACAAAATACCGCCCCACCAGAACCAAATACCACAGTACTGCACAAAATACCGCCCCACCAGAACCAAATACCACAGTACTGCACAAAATACCGCCCGACATAACCAAATACCACAGTGCAGCACACAATACCACCCTAACAGAGCCAAATACCACAGTACTGCACAAAATACCACCCCACCAGAACCAAATATCATAGTGCTGCACAAAATACCACCCCACCAGAACCAAATATCATAGTGCTGCACAAAATACCACCCCAGCAGAACCAAATACCACAGTACTGCACAATATACCGCCCTACCAGAACCAAATACCACAGTACTGCACAAAATACCGCCCCACCAGAACCAAATACCATAGTGCAGCACAAACTACCACCCCACCCAAAACCAAATACCATAGTGCAGCACAAACTACCACCCCAGCAGAATCACATACCACAGTGCAGCACACAATACCACCCCAGCAGAACCAAATACCACAGTACTGCACAATTTACTGCCCCACCAGAACCAAATACCATAGTGCAGCACAAAATACCGCCCCAGCAGAACCAAATACCACAGTACTGCACAAAATACCACCCCACCAGAACCAAATACCATAGTGCAGCACAAAATACCGCCCCAACATAACCAAATACCATAGTGCAGCACAAAATACCACCCCAGCAGAACCAAATACCACAGTACTGCACAAAATACCGCCCCACCAGAACCAAATACCACAGTACTGCACAAAATACCGCACCAACATAACCAAATACCATAGTGCAGCACAAAATACCGCCCCACCAGAACCAAATACCATAGTGCAGCACAAAATACCGCCCCAACATAACCAAATACCATAGTGCAGCACAAAATACCACCCCAGCAGAACCAAATACCACAGTACTGCACAAAATACCGCCCCACCAGAACCAAATACCACAGTACTGCACAAAATACCGCACCAACATAACCAAATACCACAGTACTGCACAAAATACCACCCCACCAAAACCAAATACCATAGTGCAGCACAAACTACCACCCCAGCAGAATCACATACCACAGTGCAGCACACAATACCACCCCAGCAGAACCAAATACCACAGTACTGCACAATTTACTGCCCCACCAGAACCAAATACCATAGTGCAGCACAAAATACCGCCCCAGCAGAACCAAATACCACAGTACTGCACAAAATACCACCCCACCAGAACCAAATACCATAGTGCAGCACAAAATACCGCCCCAACATAACCAAATACCATAGTGCAGCACAAAATACCACCCCAGCAGAACCAAATACCACAGTACTGCACAAAATACCGCCCCACCAGAACCAAATACCACAGTACTGCACAAAATACCGCACCAACATAACCAAATACCATAGTGCAGCACAAAATACCGCCCCACCAGAACCAAATACCATAGTACAGCACAAAATACCGCCCCAACATAACCAAATACCATAGTGCAGCACAAAATACCACCCCAGCAGAACCAAATACCACAGTACTGCACAAAATACCGCCCCACCAGAACCAAATACCACAGTACTGCACAAAATACCGCCCCACCAGAACCAAATACCACAGTACTGCACAAAATACCGCACCAACATAACCAAATACCACAGTTCAGCACAAAATACCGCCCCACGAGAACCGGATACCACAGTGCAGCAAAAAATACTGCTGCCTGCACCATAGTATGAAATCGTATCATCGTCCTGAGGTGGGGAATACAGTTGAATTTAGGAGGGCACCAGTGGCCACTGGCCATATGCATACTGTAAGTGCCTGATACTCCTACACGAATTAGTGCTGAGAGCATCAGATCATTATGTACCTGGCTGGTGGCCATGAGGAGGCCTTGAGTGGCCCCCTGGGCATTGGCCCAACAAGAAATTTCCCTGTAGGGTCTATGGTCAGTCTGCCACTGATAGTTGTATACATGGGGGGACAGGGTGATCAACAAAGCTCTCCTAAGGCTCCAAAATGGTAGGTTCACATATACAGCAGCGGATCTGGCGATGATGGATTCTACAGTTCTCTGCTGGATCCCCGTTAACTATAATGAGGTCCAACGGTGATCCAGCTGCTTTCTGGCATAAATACCGGGTTTCAGCATAAATGCCGGGTTTCGGACGGACAAAAAATCGTTGCATGGAATGTTTTTTTGTGCGCCAAACAGCCAGCATGTGTGCCGGATCAGGCTGCGCACATGTGATCGTACCCTAAGTTCTCAACTTTAAGAGATAATCAACTCCTAATTTATCCTCTACATAAGTCTACAGATTCTGCCCTAGGGTTGGTGTATATGATAAATACACCGTAATCGTGTCAGTCTCCTCTTGGTTAATAAACACATTAAGACCAACCCTTCTGCTTAGCTTGATGCACCGAGCACCATGATTAGCGTGTGGTTTCACCATTTATACTTCATGGAGACAGACCTGATGCTTTACGTTTTTTACAGTTGTCAGAGCAGGTTTGCATTGCTGTAGAAGATAACACTTTGTCGGTAGAACCGGTGACGCAGCCAACTCTACCCGTTGTGAAAGCATCGGCTGTAGAACGTGGAGGACCCAGGTAAGTCCTTGCTGAAAAAAATGTACATAATGAAGATAAGTCGACAGTAATATCCTTTGTACAGAAGCGTAATTTCATGCTCCTGGGCCCCAATGCAAAATCTGTGGCAGGGCCCCTACCTGCCATGTGCCATTTATAATACTGTTGTCTTGTATGTAGCAGAGGGGTCTTTGGGTTCCTTCAAACCCCAGGGGCCAGGTGTGACCTCTACCTTAGCACCCCTTTTAGCTTCTCCCCTGACTCTGTATCATGTTGGTGGTCCATTATATCTCAATCGTGTAGTCGACCGCTGCCATATATTTTCTTTCTGTTTTTCCTTTCAGTGGGAGTCGGGTGGAGGTTTTAATGTAAGTTCAGAAAGGAAACTTGTATTAATCCACCAAGTTAATCAGAGGATGGCTCTTCTGATTGCTTCTAAACCAGTAACTGAAAAACTAACAAGGTGCAATTACTTTATGGAAGTTTTGACTAATTTGTACTTCGCTGTATACACTCTAACAGATAACATGCATGATCCCCGCTTCAGAGCAATCTTATGTTACAATGAATGCATTGGGTATTCGATTAACATGTATGTCCTGCTGCTGGCAAATACCTGAGGACCTAGGAGATGGAAGCCCTAAAGGCCCCCATATATATAAGAGAAGAGTCAGCTGAACTCTCCAAAATCTGCGGCACCGATCATATGCAGGGGACGGCAGATGGATGGTGGAGACAATGACCAGGCCCATTTTAGTGATAACAAAGAACAGTCTCTTTATTATGGATGATGAGAGTTGCAATACAGATACCAGCAACAGGCACAGTTCTGAGATGTAACACAGAGCGTACTTTTCCCCATGGCTGTATCTAGCCAGCAGCAATGATAGTAGTGGTAGTAGCCCCTGAGCCTCTTTCTAAACATTTGGTAATCTTTCCAAATTGACCACAGGAGTTTTATTCTGTTTATTTATTTCTGAAATTCCTGGGCTGAGAGGTGCAAATCATCAAGTAAGCGGCCAATCCGTTATATAAGTGTGATGGGCACCGAGGCATCTTACCCTGTACACAAAGCAGCAAAGTCCATAGCCATCAATGAGCATTACCTTTGCTAACACACACAGTCCCTTGTGATCCTAGACAGTCTGCAGATATCTTCCCTCTTTATCTCAGGGTTACCCAGGAGTTTGGCATTTGTCCTCAGCATAGAGGGATGCAGAGTCCTGATAGAAAGCCTCACACTGCACAGGCCCATGCACCAAATTTATTAAAGGGGTAATTAAAGGGGTTGTCTGAGCCCTACTGCAAATTTTTATGTCTCAAAAGCCATTTTCCTATACACCGACACTCCGTTCCCAGTGTCAAGAGTCCTGTCTCACCTGCTTCTGGTTCCCTGTGGCCCAGATATGTATGTGATGTCCCGCCCGTTGTCACAGGCATCATTTCAGCCACTGGCTTCAGCGGTCACAAGCTGCTTGGGGACACGTTACTGCTGAAGACAGCGAATAACTGCAGCGCAGCATGTGACAATGGATGGGACATCGCACTCCAGGTCCAAAGGAAACTGGAAGCAGTGGGGACCACTGGCTATGGAGCGAGCACTGCTGAATAGGTAAGTGGTTATTTCTCTTTAGGAGGTAATAAGTGAATTTACTTTAACGCTGGGTTCACACCTGAGCGTTCTAAAAAGGAGCGCTCTGTATGCGCGATTGTACCGGCGTTTACAATCGCGCATACAGAGACAGGCGAACACACATTGTCGCGCGTTCCCGAATAGCTATGTACGACAAAACGCCGCAAAAAAGCTCAAGAACTTGTTTGAGCGTCGGGAGTTTTACAGCACGATCGTAAAACGCCCAGGTGAGAACCATTCCCATAGGGAAGCATTGGTTTCTCCTTGTTAAGCGTTTTACAGCGCGAACCATGTCCCTAGAGGAGCTTCTCTCCAAGGATGAAATGTCCCTTTAAGTTATGGAGTCCTTGCAATGAACAGTATTAACACTTGTGGACTGACACAAACAGAAACCCTAACTAACTAACTACAGGCCTGGTCTCAGTCTCTAGGCGCCAACACTGTGATGAGGTGCGTGCACGATCTTACCTACCCAGGTCTGCTTTGCATCCGCTGGTGACTCTGAACAGAACAAATGTCTCTCCAACAAGCATGCGGTACCGCAGTGTGTGTAGCTTTGTTCCTCTGCTCTCATCAGCGTTCTCCCTTCCTCTGGACAGCTCTGGTATCTGAGGGTTGCTCTCACACCTGAATGCCATCAGACTCTCTGCTCACACAGTTCCTTCGCTTCACCTCCCTCTAAGATGTCTGCCCTTCCTCTCCAGGCTCTGTGTGAAACTCCACCTCTCTCATGAATATGGAGATATATGTGCAGTCTGTAGCTATGCTTAGAAAACAGCAGCATCTTGTGGCCAAACAGCAGAATGTCAGTCCAGATATTTAACTTTATTTAAACAAACACAATATTCAGACAATGAGAGCTGGTTCCTCATCTCACATGTTCTCTCACTACAACCATAATGTGATGAGTGCAGCCGCGATAATGATGATCTGCTGGGAAAACACAGCCAATAAATATCAGATTTCCATTGGTCTGAAATAATTTGTAGTTCTAGATTTACAGTATGCCAACACTAGATCATAAATGAATATATATTAATACTGGTTGGAGTTAAATGGTAGCATCAGGCTGTGTGCAGTATGCTTCTCCTAGAGGTGTCTATGCTGAGAATATAGAGCAGGGATCAGCAACCTTCGGCACTCCAGCTATTGTGAAACTACAAATCCCAACATGCTCCATTCATTTCCATGTGAGTTCTTAGAAGAGCAGAGCAAGTATGCATGCTGGGAGTTATAGTTTCACAACAGCTGGAGTGCCGGAGGTTGCCTACTCTTGATCTAGAGAATCTGCACAGAATGTTGGATCTAAAAATGACATGTGGCCTTTTAAGGGTATGTTTACCCTTGTGTCTGACTATATCCTAAAGATTAAAAGTCTGAACTTAGGACATATTAAAGCTGTTTTCCAGGTCTTCTAGATTGATGACCTATCCTCAGGATAGGTCATCAATAGGTGATCGGTGGGGGTCTAATTCCCAGCACCTTCGCTGATCATCTGTCTGCAAAGGCAGTCAATATCCAGTGAGCAGTGATGGTCAGTTCGCTTGGTTCACCAGCGAACACATGCGGGCTGCCATCTTTAGTAAGGTAGACTCACCCGTCCCGTCCGCCCTTACCTGTGCCTGTGACTGGAGCCGGTCTGAAATCAAATGCAGTCACCGGGAGCAGGCAGTTCCGAGAACAGCCGCCGGGGGCCTTCATCGGGCTGTTCTCGGAACTGCCTGCTCCCGGTGACTGCATTTGATTTCAGACCGGCTCCCGGCACAGGCTTACCTGTGCATCGCCGGAGGGGTGAGTCTACCTTACTAAAGATGGCAGCCCGCATGTGTTTGCTGGCAAACACTGCGAACTGACCATCACTGCCAGTGAGCCCTGCGGACTACTCTCAGCATAGCAAAAGCAGTGCCATCCATTGTATGGTGGCTGCGTTTGGTATTACAACTCAGATCCATTCACTTAAATGGGACTGAGCTGCGCTTAGGCCTTGTGACCGATGAACGTGACATCACTGGCCTAGATAGAGGGCGCTGCTCTCACCGGAGCATGGACTCTTCAAACAGCTGATGGGCAGGGGTATTGGGAGTCAGACCCCCCCCCAATGATCAGATATTAATGGCCTATCCTGAGAATAGGCCCTCAATATAGTAAACTTTCAAATACTCTGTTACACAGCGTGCACCCACTGCGTATGGAGTGGACTCACTCAATACTCTTTACACTGCACAATGTTGGGACTTTACGTCATAGTGCATGTAAGGGTTGAAGAGTCTGAGCCATCTTTGAAAGTTATAGGAGATAACTTAATGATCGGTGGAGGTCCAACCGCTGGCAACCCCACTGATCCCTAGAATCGGGCGTCCTCTTCCCCTTCCTGCTTCATCAGGGCCGAAGGATAGGACCCTGTGCTCTAGATCAGTGGGAGTACCAGCGGTTGGGCTTCCACCGATCAGTTAGTTATCCCTATCCTGTAGGTAAGAGATAACTGTCAAACTTGGCAGAACTCCTTTAATAACATGTATGATCAAGAGTCATCATCACGACACCAGATCTTAGCAAAATTCTAGACTACGTATCATCTAAGCACACAGAATGGCTTCCTCTGCTATGTGTGTGAGGTATTTTCCTAGTCTGTACAATATGATTTACATGCTTTGCTGCAACCTTGCCTAACCACATTAAAGGGAACCGGTCATCAACTTTATGCTGACCTGACCGAGGGCAGCATAAATTAGTGACAGAAATGCTGATGTCAGCGGTGTGTCACACATCAGCTAAAAGTAAGTGGTTGCTGAGAACCAGCATCATAATCATTGCAGCCCGGGCCTTGAAAAGAGTCACATCTACCTGAAAAGAGTCCTGGTTATTCCTAATCTCCTGCTCTCACCCATCTGCTGATGATTAGCAGTTTTCTCCTAGAGAGAAAGTGAGACAACTAGGTAGAAGCCTGTCAGTCATCAGCAGGTGGGCAGGAATCCATGAATAACCAGGACTCTTCTCAGGTGGCCATGACTCTTTTCCCTTCACCCATGACCACCATAAAGAGATGGATCCACCCCCACAATTGTACAGGAAGCCTTAGCGCAATCAAAAAGGGAACACCCACTTCCTTCCTCAGTGTGGTTTCCTGTCCTCCAAACAGAGGAACCTAGAGCATGCATCCCCCAGGGCTGTGAAACAAGGATCACCTTATGATGGATTGAACTTAGGCATTGTAGCTGTCTGCTTCTGCTGCTGGGTTTATCTAGTGCAGTTGTGTTTGATCGGCTGCCGGCTCCTGCGGCCGTGTCTGCATGGCTGCCGGCTCCTGCGGCCGTGTCTGCATGGCTGCCGGCTCCTGCGGCAGTGTCTGCATGGCTGCCGGCTCCTGCGGCAGTGTCTGCATGGCTGACGGCTCCTGCGGCAGTGTCTGCATGGCTGACGGCTCCTGCGGCCGCGTCTGCATGGCTGACGGCTCCTGCGGCCGTGTCTGCATGGCTGACGGCTCCTGCGGCCGTGTCTGCATGGCTGACGGCTCCTGCGGCCGTGTCTGCATGGCTGACGGCTCCTGCGGCCGTGTCTGCATGGCTGACGGCTCCTGCGGCCGTGTCTGCATGACTGTACTTGGCTCTGAGTGGGTGTCTTTGTGACCAGCTGTGCTTGAGGTGCCGCCATGTCTTGGTGGCGGTCTACCTTGGTGGCTATGCATGCAGGGTGAACTAGTTTTGTGGCTATGTCTGGTTGTCAATTTGTAGTTTAATGGTCTACAATAAGCATAGCAGTCCAACAAAGCCCTATAATGCTCTTGGAGGGGAGTGAGAAAATGGGCTGGACCATATTGCTTGGATGGCCTACAGGATGTATGGCGTACCAGCAAAGCCCTATAAGCCTCCTGGTTGGGAATGAGGATATGGGCTGGACCATATTGTTTGGATGGCCTACAGGACATATGGCGTACCAGCAAAGCCCTATATGGCTTCTGGTTGGGAGTAAGAAGATGGGCTGGAACATTTAGTCTTGATGGCCTACAGGAGGTATTGCGCACCAGCAAAACCCTATAAACACTTGCTGCCGATCTTGAACTTCCCAGGGAGGCCCTGGGGGGTCGGCGGTTATCTGCTAGGGTCCTTTGTGCGGTAGTTTCCGGCGGTGCGGACCCTAGGAGATCTGAAGGATCCAGGGGGCTCTTTGGACGTCTTGCAGCAGATCTATGAGCTCCTCCAGGGGATGGACACCACGGTAGGGTTCCATCATGGATGCCAGATTGCGATGAAATTTGGAGATTTTGACATCTAAAGTTCTTCTGGTAAATGTAATTAAGGGCCTCCAGTGGATCTTGGATCAAAGCAGCTGTCTCGCAATATATTCTGCACCAAAGGAATCGGTGTTCAGCAATCATCTTCAGTTTTGATCATTCTTTGTCAAGATAAGCTTCTCTAAGATGTTTTGTTAAATTTGTTATGATTATTTTGATAAACACTTGATGAGAAACCCATATGAGATTTCTTTTATAAGATTTTGCCTAGTATTTCCTAGGTTTTGGGATGTTTATTGATCCGACTTTTTTTTTTGTTCAGACCTCTTGTTAGTCTTTGGGTTCCCTATGCTTCCATCTGGGTATTCTTAGCTAAGATTACTTTTCAAGCACAGTCCCATTCGAGGGGTGTTTTTTTTTTATCTCTGCTATTCGGTCTCTCTATGGTGCTGTCATGGGTGAAGGGAAAAATTATAATTACACTTTCCGGTAATTGGATTTTCCAGAACCCATGACAGCATTTCTCTAATTCCCTCCCTGGTGCTTATGGTTGAGAATTGTTTGTCTTTTAAGTTAAAAAAAAATAAAATAAAAAGGAAGAATGAAGTAGTAGGAATTCTACTGCGCCTACTGATTTACTCTGGAATCAACACTGAGGGAGGGAGTGGGTGTTCCCTTTTTGATTGCTCTGAGGCTTCCTGTCCAATTGTGGGGGCAGATCCATCTCTCTATGGTGCTGTCATGGGTTCTGGAAAATCCAATTACTGGTAAGTGTAATTATCATTTTTCCAGGCCTAGTGTGCAATGATTTTGATGTTGGTTCTCGGAAACCACTTACTTTTAACCTATACTGTATATGACAGACCAAATCAACTCACCTTCTTTACTTTATTCTGCCGTTAGGTTCCCTTTAAGGATTGTCTACAATCTTCTCCATTTACCCACTTATGCTGATGTTTAACATATGCATCAATGTATGGCACAACGAGCTGCACGTTGTCCTCATGGTTCTAGGAATGGTCGATCTGCATAATCTGTCTGGTTGTGTCTACACACCAGACAGTTACCATGTCCTTCAGCATCCCAAGATCAGCAACAAGTACACAACATTCGTCTCACAATCATCAACTAGTGGCTCCTTCTCATAGGGAAAGACATACTGGCACGTCTGAAGGCCCGGTGCTCAGGATACTTGCTTAAGGTGGTGTAGACCAAGCAGAATTGGTGTTGTAATACTCAGTTTGGTTACCCATAAAATAAGAAAGTCACTGTCTGAACTCCTCCACATTCTTTGTATGGAGCAGGAACAGTCCATACCAATTTCCCCATCCTTGTTCGGGTACTGCTTGGCAAGCACAACTCAGAAAGCGATTATTCATTATGGAGCCACAAATAGAAATCCAGCTTTTATAGGAGTCCTCCTTTAAGCTGCATACGGTAACCGGCCATTCCAAAATTGTCCCTTGAGTGGTTGATCTAGCATGTTTCTAGGCTCTTACCTTTCTGTGAACCTTTTTCATTTTAGGAAATGTGCACTCAGTGGTTTGTCGCGTTCATGTCGCCACCGCATTAAAATGGGAGACTCTGGGAATTATTACTTCATCTCACCATCCTGCCGGTACAGGGTAAGTGCTGAAGGAAAGAAAGGAGCATTTCATCCTTGTGAGCCTGCAGAATGCAAGGTATTACATGTCAACTTGTGGCATCAAGTACAAAAGATGCAGTTCCTTGGCTCTGATCTAGTCCAGGAGCTGCTCCTCGTCTTGCTACCACGTGACGTTACATGCCCAATCTATAGTAACTGTACAATAAGACTAGATTTATCTTCTAAGTAAGTAGAGTTTCTAACTTTTCACTTCCTGGCTGCCATAGATGGAACACTATATATACTTAAAGGGTATAGACACCTTTTTAGGTTGCATTTTACTCATTTTGGGCTAAAACCCATTCTTTTAATTAAACATTTTCAGCCATTTTTGAGATACAGGTGTTCAATTTCAGTCTATTTGCACACTGTCATTTTTCTGTTTACTTTGAAGCCTTATCTTGTATCTCCTGACCTCATAAACAGTCATTACCTATCAAACTGATAAGAGTATGGCTTAAATAAGTATTTATGAGCCCTTAGGAGATAAGAGACTATAGGGACTATACATAGCCTTCAGATGAAAAGTGAAAGTGAATGTAAAATTATCACAGCTGGGCAAAGACAAAACCCTTTATCACAAAACTTGTGGAAACTTTTTAATAAGACCGATTGAAAAAATTGTTTTTAGCCTGAAATGAGCAAAATGTTTGTTAACCTACTGTAATGTTCCTATGTCTATGCATGGCATTGGTCATTGGGTTTATGTATCGAGAAATATTTTTGTCCAGCACAGAGGATAAAAGCTAGTGAACCTTATTTCATAGGAGCTGGTGCAGAGGATGGGAGTGGTAGTGGCCCTGATGAGGTGTTGTATCACGGTGTACTTCCTCAGGCTTTTGCTCCCTGGGGATTGGTGAAGTGGAAATACGTTTTGAAGAATCAGGCCAGGAGTAAACATATACCAGTCTTTCTTTTCTTCTCTGGCACCAGATGAGGAGGTATGGTGGCTGGTTGGATAACAGCTTTAATAACACTAGCAAGCACTTGTGTATATTGGTGTCCACTGTGATTCACGCTTGATGTTAGTGGTTTGGGTGTTGGGTGTCTAATCCATAGTCCCTCATCTTGCAGCAGTGTCTGTAAATCTGTATTTCACTGATCACTCACTATTTCGTCACTGTGATGTTTTCCGGAAGCAGTGTTCTTGATTTTGCTGATCTCTCTGTTGTGTTGGTTCATAATATCTTGTGTGGAGATGTAGGACATGTGTTTCATCTCCCTTCTCTGACTAGACTGGAACCCCCCCCCCCCCCCCCTCCTGGCAGGAAGCAGGATTAACCCAGTTTTACCAAGAGGGGAGGAACAGGATTGTTATCCTTGTTCCTGCCAACCATAACCTCCTCTAGCTCTAATGAATGTTCAAAACATAAGAATAACATACCATAACAATACAAATAAACCAGGCATGATCAACCTGCGGCCATCTAGCTGTTGCAAAACTACAACTCCCAGCATGCCCGAACAGCCTAAAGCAGGGCATTGTGGGAGTTGTAGTTTTACAACAGCTGGAGGGCCGCTGGTTGAGCATGCCTGAAATAAACCATTTGCAGATACCTTCCTGTCTGGGGTACTGAAATAGTAGCATAAGTTGAAAAAAGTTTAACCTTTCTTGAATGATTATATATTGTTAATTGCTAAATTAATTAATACAGTCAATGGCATTTGCTATTAGATAAGCATCTAGTCCTTTTGCTGACTCAGTATCTGCCATTACTACCTCTTGGGGTCGTGCATTCCGTAGTCTGAAAACCACCATAAAGAATTTCTTCCTGTGTTGCTGTCTTTCCTCCACACATTATCAATGCCCTCTGGTCCTTTGTAAAGTCCTTGGAATGTATAAATCCTGTCCCAGTTCTTTATAATGACCACACGTGTATTTACACACGTAAATGAGATCTCCACTAAGACACTTTTTTTCCAAGCTGAATGTTTCTAGCTCATTTTAAGAGAGACCTTCTATACCATTAAACTTAAACCCATTCCAGCTGTCCTATAACCTTTTAGAAATGTGGCGTCCAAAACTGAATCCCATATTCAAGATATGGACTGTATTAACCCTTTAGCAGTGATCCACTAGGTCACTGCAAAACAAGCTCCAATTCCCCCCGTCCAATGTTCATAGGTATGTGATAGTTTAACCAGTACCAGATAGGGGATCCATTTTAATCTTTGCTATGAGCCCCCCCCCCTGTATGTACTATACATATCTGCTTCTCACATGTGCCGTGTCTCTCCTACAGATAACAGCAGTCTGCAATTTCTTCACTTACATCCGTTACATACAGCAAGGTTTGGTACGCCAGGACAGTAAGTAGACGCATCTTATGTTCCGGCCCCCTCTTTGTACTATCTGTAAATGTACGCTACATGAGGAACAAAAACATAATGGGACAAGCAGTTCATAGCAAAGATAGCATGTAATAAAATTCCGGACACCATTTGTATTGCAGTGTAGGAAATGACAGCAGTGAACTACTTACAGTACCTACAGTAGATTCTTCACTTGTATATTGGTAATTGACTAATATGCATCTGTTTTGCTACTATCATCTAGGCCAGGGATGCCCAACCTGCGGCCCTCTAACTGTTGTAAAACTATAACTCCCACAATGCACTGCTGTAGACCGATAGCTGTAGGCTGTCCAGGCATGCTGGGAATTGTAGTTTTGCAACAGCTGGAGGGCCGCAGGTTGGGCATTCCTGATCTAGGCCCTCAGACATTATTAGAGGGTCCCCAGGAAATTCACTGGGCACGGTGGCTTGTAAGACTAACTCAGCTGACTGTAATGATACCTTTAACATAGTGCTTCATTCTGGAGAAAAAGTTCCTATAATCCATATGCAAATGAACAGTTCCGTCCCCCAAATGCACCCTTACTCCTTCTGCTTCCTTCGCTAGCCCCTCCATCTCTTTCTTGATCAGAAGGGCTAGGAGAGATAATTAAGCATGACCTGGCTTTTTACTTAAGAAGGCTGTAAATCAGCCCAGCAGCACATGCTGGGAGGAAGATACCTGTTTTCCCAGACAAAACCTCTCACTGTGTCACAACCCCTACAACACAAGAATACAGATAGACATTAGACAGTCCCTCTAACCTCTTCTTGTCACGGATGATGTTGCAGATAGCTGGAAGTTATGAATAAACCTCCGACTGGCTTGATCCCAAACTAAGGAGCATATAGGTACCCCCTATAAAACCTTAAGAGCTCACCCTGACTGCTAAGCACATACAAGGGTCTCAAAGGTAGACGATTGTATACCCCCGTACCTAAGACTGTTTGACACCTGAAAACCCGATAATAGGGAGGGGACACGACCACCGGCTCCCTGCACTTCATACGGAGGGAGTCAGGGTCACCTAGAATCAAGCCAGCAAGGAAACACAATACATGAAAGGACTTATCTGAACAAGCAGCAGCAGAAGCCTCCAGCAGTGAGCTCTTCAATCCAGGAAGTAGTATAAACCGCAAAGTGAGGCAGTATGGGAGGGAATATAATTGAAAGAGGATTAGTCTAAATAGGTGACACCTGGGAGAAGGAAATGAGATGAGAAAGTGAAACCAAAACAAAGAACATCATGCAATAGGTAGAGAAGGTGACACTCCTTGGATAAAACGCAACTATAACTAGGGAGAAAACCACATAGAATTTGATTGCCCCTCACCTGCTCTCCCCTACTACCCGAATGATTCCTGCTTGTATATACATATATACTAAAGAATTAGGGACAATTCAATAATGTTCCAGTGGCCCCAAGGTTCCTCTCGGACACAATAAGATGGCTGCTTCCTTCTATCTGTTGGCTGTATTGCTTTTTGTCATAGTTTTATTCCACAACGCAGATTCTAAGACTCCTGTTCTCCACTTGTGCAGCGGAGCTGATATTCTGGGAAATCATGAGACTCCGACGTGAAATGTCATCTGCCAAACTTGGGTTCTATCCCAACGAGTCCTAAAAGTGTCAGAAGAACTTGGACCACCGGAACTAAATCACCAAATCCCCAAACTGCTGCTGCGGGTCAAGTAAAACGGAGGGGCACAAATATGTGCTCAACACAACTGGATCTGTGTGGAGTGTGTGTTATCCTCTCCTATATGGTACAGAATGCACATATAATTACAGACACTTTACAGGATAGTTCAAATGATGGCGTGCGCTAACCCACCGCAACTAATTACATATTTACTTCTTGGAATTTGCACAAGACAGATCAAAGTCTAACTTCCGGTTGGTTGCTTTGGGTTAATCTACATTTAGACTTTAGCTTCCCTGTTAGTAAATGCCATATCACATAGTGCTTTGCTATAAGCCAGGGCTGTTGATGATAAAACTATGTTCTAGCAGCTGCTTTGTCACAGAACCTTGTGTCACTGAGGTGCAATGCTGCTTCCTACGTCTTCAAGAAAACAGCATCGTGGTCCAATGCAGGTCTATCTCCCCAATCTCCACCACTTAGTGAACTTTGTCTGATGTGTTCCTTCAAGGATCATCGTGATAATTTAGTAAATATCCTTTAAAGAAGCGTTCTGGGATTTTTTTTATCATTGCCCCCATTTGTAAACTAGATCATCTTACCGGCTGCTTTATTGCAGAATTATCAGCTCAGTTCTGGTCCACTGTCACAACACATGACTCGCAGTCTGACTACCCAAGTCCTATTCTGTGGTGTAGACCAGAAACCAGTCTCTCCATGAAATCCCATGAGCTGCTCAATGTGAGTCTCATAGGTTTGCATAGACAGACTTCAGGTCCACACAGCAGATGTTGTAGTACTTTGGTAGTCAGATACGGGTCAAGAAATCGATGATATTTCTGTAAAAAGCAGCTAGTAAGATGATTGACTGTACTATCATATCCCTAAAAAAAAAAAAATCCCAGGGTACTTTTTTAATCTGACATCCGAAAAAATATTGAAATTTCCAGATTCTGCAATTGCTTCTTCCACAGAACTGGTGGTAAAGTCTGGAAACTGAACAGAAAAAAACAAAATGGTGACATAAATTTATCTTGTCTATCACCAAGATCACTAACAAATTTCACATAGGGATATCCTACATCAGTGGCAAAGTCCAGAAAATATATCATGGCCCAGTTCTGTGCATTTTACTCTGGCTTTCAAAAATGGCTCTCAGAAAATGGGTAGAAGCTTTTCAGTTGGGTTTCCTGTGTCTGCCTTATAAAAAAATATTAGAAAATTTCTGTTACTGATTAATTGCAGATTAAGATTTGGGCACCGGCTTGCCTCCTGGAATTGACACCTATATGTGGAGAAAATGGCTAGAGAACTGATGCTAAATGGAGAACCAGAACTAGTAGTCAGAGTTGAGGGTACTAACACAGTTCACAAATATTTATGGGCAAAAAGTTTTGGGACAAATACGGTCAAATTCTCTGTAATAGATTATTAAGAAATATGTATCCTGGTTTATAGTCAATTTTTATAGTTTGGATCTCTTGGTCATAATTGACGATTCCTGAAATCAGTTTATGACTGAAGTTACCCAGAGCTTCTGTCCATAGACATTAGACATTTTCTAAAATAGCTGAGTTTATGTATCTAACCCAATTTGTGGATGATCCCTTTGCATGAAGAATTGCTCCTTGGTCAAATACTAGACTAATACCTGGTACACTATGGACCAGCTTGGTTGGATTTCTTCAGCTTTCATCTATGATGATCGATGGCATGTGAACTTTTTTTTGGGACTGTTCATCTAATTAAGGGCAACACAGACCAATTCTAACAGGTGAAAGACTATAATGTGTTCTTGAGACAGTTGGCTGCCGGACTTTCTTATAACATATAGGACCAGAGTTATTCCACTTTGATTTTTCCATTTCTTGGTTTCTATGGCCCTCAGCGCACGAGTCAATCACCCTCTCTACAGCCCACTATCTATACACCAGCTTGCTGCTATTCACTGTGACTTTCTTAAAGGAATCTATTTTTGTACTACTCTTGAAAACCCCTTCTCCTGATATTCACCCAGCACAGGGCAGTAGTGCCGTCTCCATCTCGTTGGTTTAAAATGTTTTTTTCTTTTTCATTATCTGTGTCGCAGTCAGTATTGGACTAAGATTGTCAGATCTATTGAAAATGTCAAAACTTTATGTTATTGTGGTTACAAAGTCTACCATATATTGCAGACTCACAGCATTGCAGCGAATAGATTTACAGAGGTAAGAAAGCATTCAATTCATCAAGTGAGGTCCCTCTAGAAGACACTATAGACTATATATTAGCATAGTTGCCGACAGTCTCGAATTTGCTGGGATTGTGCTTGATTTTCAGAGACCATCTCAGCAAATTCGTCTTGTTCTGGCCAGAAAATGAACAAGCTTATGTAAAACCCACCCAGAAGTAGACATTCTTGGGCAAGGTTTGGGTCACACTTAGGTGTGGGGTGCTGAAATGCCCCTAAAAAAGGTCACAGTTAATTTTTTTAGGGAAAAACTGAATCCAAGAGAATACCAAAAGCATTATCTAGTAAAATATATACACAAGGTTCCTGTTCCTGTACCAACAACCAATGACCATGCCAACATCATAGATGGTGGACCCCCACTGGCAGACAATGAATGCAAAGAGGCTGGACTGATTGATTTGAATGGGCACCAAGTAATACCACATATTTCCTGCAGTGGGCGCCCACAGCAAATCGTTGGTGGATAGAGGAGTAGACTTCATTCTAGGATGGTGTTGTCCACACGGAGAACCCCTTGAATGAGCCCTACTTTGTAGTGAAAGTCAATCTCAAAAACTAAAAACCAAACCTACCTCATGTTGGTCTTTTAAAGGGTCCTTTCATGTTTTCAAGAATGACAAATGGGACGGCGATTTGGTAGCAGGGATTGAACCGAACCCCTTGACCAGTCTCTGTTTAGGAAAATGAATGGATATCCCCTTTAAGATTTGATTGCTTTAGGAAATGAATGTTTTTGTCCGGGTTGTTCTATTAGAGGCATTAAAATGCCTTTCCTAAAGCAAACTGTCCAGGTATAAATTTGGACCCCCTGGTACTTAGCTGTTGGGGAGGCGGACGGTGGTCATACATTCAGGAAATGTGGTATCACATGGAATCCAATCAAATTAGTTCTTAATTAGTTATTTTAGCCCCCTGATCTTGGAAACTCCCCTCATTATCTGTAGCTCCAATGAAATGTCTTAATAGGGGCCCTCGTCTACCATGCATCATTGATATTATCGGTGTCTTCTCATATGGCAGAAGGTCCTCTGGCCCAGAAGGTCCTTTGGCACCAGGGCCTGTGACTAGGATACATTTACCTAAACTACGCTTTACACTACACACATTCCTTTCCTGGGCCTGTTTAGGAAATAATAGGGACTCATCGATGGTGCTTTTAGTCAAGTAACTCCTTACAGAAGCTAATATGAGCTAAACTATTTTATGAAGAGAAGCATGGGCAAGCAATGGCCGTCAGCAGCAGTCGAACTACTAATCTCAGCATGCCTAGTCAAGGACTATAGCACCACAGCAGCTGAAAAGCCATAGGGGCTCCCGCTTCCTTGCTGTATGCATGTATCAGTGTATCATTGTACTTGTAGTGTTCGTAGATTTATATCCTACATTCTGTTCTAGTATTTGACATTCCATACAAGGGCTATTTGCTGGCACAAATCCTAGTCCCTTCCTGTTCACAAGATGACAGAGCACAACCTCCTTATTATGAAGTGACATATATTCTCATGGAAACGTTCCATTATACTGCTACATGAGTGTGTTTTATATTTGTATCACACAGCCATTTATACGCCGTAACAAAGGGGGGGACGGGGGTTAACATTCTGCTGCAGACCACCCTTTTGAGTGTGTTACTCATTTACCAGTATTATGCAATATGAAGGGACAAAGTACAAAATATCTATTGATCTACGAAAGGACATTAAATAATTTCTTTCTGACAAACTGGCAACGTCTATTTTTTTCTATATTGAGATTACAGCCGGCATTTGCAAAGGTCATCCACAAGGGGTCACTATAGAGCAATTTACTCTTTAACATGAATTCCCACTTCTGGTTCTAAGGGCTCTTTCACACTCGCGTTCTTTTGTTCCGGCATAGAGTTCCGTCGTCGGGGCTCTATGCCAGAAGAATCCTGATCAGGATTATCCCCATGCATTCAGAATGGAGAGAAATCCGTTCAGGATGCATCAGGATGTCTTCAGTTCAGGACCGGAACGTTCTTTGGCCGGAGAAAATACAGCAGCATGCTGCGCTTTTTGCTCCGGCCAAAAATCCTGAACACTTGCCGCAAGGCCGGATCCGGAATTAATGCCCATTGAAAGGCAATAATCCGGATCCAGCCTTTAAGCTAAACGTCGTTTCGGCGCATTGCAGGATCCGACGTTTAGCTTTTTCTGAATGGTTACCATGGCTGCCGGGACGCTAAAGTCCTGGCAGCCATGGTAAAGTGTAGTGGGGAGCGGGGAGCGGGGAGCAGTATACTTACCGTCCGTGCGGCTCCCGAGGCGCTTCAAAGTGACGTCAGGGCGCCCCACGCGCATGGATAACGTGATCGCATGGCACGTCATCCATGCGCATGGGGCGCTCTGACGTCATTCTGGAGCGCCCCGGGAGCCGCGCGGACTGTAAGTATACCGCTCCCCCGCTCCCCACTACTACTATGGCAACCAGGACTTTAATAGCGTGTAATTCCGGCAAATAGAGTACACGACGGATCCCGACAACGCAAGTGTGAAAGAGCCCTAAAATCGGGCAAGTTAAAATCTATTTTTTTTTTTTGTACTATAGAAAACCACAGAAATGCACTTAGTAAAGTACATGCAAGCACTATATATGGACAAAGTCCTCACTCTGATATGATAATATCTGAGACACTTAGTCAATATATTTTGATCAAAACACATCTAAGCCCGCCTACCGAACGCCAAGGTGGTCTCAGGTCAGGCGGGTCCTACGCTAAACCTACCTAAGCCGTTGGGCTTCTATGTTCAGGAGCGCAGACGCCGCACATATTGTGTGCTGCTCCTAGTCACCTCCATGTGCATCAAGCAACCAATGGGAGGAGGAGCAAGCACAGCCATATGTACCACCATTAGGCCTCTTTCACACTTGCGTTGTTAGGATCCGGCGTGCACTTCCGTTGCCGGAAGTGCCCGCCGGATCCGTAACACCGCAAGTGAACTGAAAGTATTTGAAGACGGATCAGTCTTCAAAATGCGTTCAGTGTTACTATGGCAGCCAGGACGCTATTAAAGTCCTGGTTGCCATAGTAGTAGTGGGGAGCGGGGGAGCAGTATACTTACAGTCCGTGCGGCTCCCGGGGCGCTCCAGAATGACGTCAGAGCGCCCCATGCGCATGGATGACGTGATCCATGCGATCACAACATCCATGCGCGTGGGGCACCCTGACGTCACTCTGAAGCACCCCAGGAGCCGCACGGACGGTAAGTATACTGCTCCCCCGCTACCCACTACACTTTACCATGGCAAACAGGACTTTAGCGTCCTGGCAGCCATGGTAACCATTCAGAAAAAGCTAAACGTCGGATCCGGAAACAACGTTTAGCTTAAGACCGGATCCGGATTAATGCCTTTCAATGGGCATTCATTCCGGATCTGGCCTTGCGGCAAGTCTTCAGGATTTTTGGCCGGAGCAAAAAGCGCAGCATGCTGCAGTATTTTCTCCGGCCAAAAAACGTTCCGGTCCGGAACTGAAGACATCCTGATGCATCCTGAACTGATTTCTCTCCATTCAGAATGCATTAGGATAAAACTGATCAGGATTTTTCCGGCATAGAGCCCCGACGACGGAACTCTATGCCGGAACATAAATACGCAAGTGTGAAAGAGCCCTTAGCATTTTGTGCCATTTTCCTACTCTTTGTAGTGTGCAGAACGGCTGCTTGTTGACTGTTTCCAGTCAGCAACAGATTTTTCTTTCAAGTTTGCACAACAAAAAAACTGCAAAAATAAGGAAAATATATTACAAAGAAGATGCTTAAATTTACATTTGCTGACACTTTAGGCAATGATAATCAGAGATGTTCACTTATGGTTTCACGGGCAAATAAAGAATATTGTGGCAATGTTATTTTTACCGTTGTGTTGCAATGAATTAAACCCACAGCAGAAATCTGAAACTTTTTATAGTTAACATTAGATCTTAAAGGGGTTTTCTGAGATTTTTTTTTAACTCCTCAGGATAGGTCATCAGTAGTGTTGATCTAGCACCAAAGTGCTTGGGTGCTCGAGTAGAACACCTCGGGATGCTCAGGTGCTCTACCGAACACCCGAGCACAATGGAAGTCAATGGGAGAACCCGAGCATTAAACCAGGCACCCCCTGCTCTGAAGACAGGAGGGTGTCTGGTTCACAGGAAAAGGTCAGAAATAGATGGAAACACCACTGAAATGGTTCGGGAACAGCATGCAAAGGATGTCTGGATGCATCTTGGCCTCCCAGGTCACTGCTGGGAACAATGTTGTCCGAGTAGTACGCCACTTTTACAGACTAAAAAAAATATGCACAAAACCAAAGATAAAATCGATTTTAGAGGAAAAATTGTTAGGAAACATTCTTTCCTGTATATTTACTTGTATATGAAGTGCAAGTGTTGCCATAAAATTCAAAGAAGAGGCACTCCTATACAACCTGTATAACACATAAAGGTGGTCCTTATTCACATTGTGGTACAATTGTTCATGTAGTGGGACTCTTACACTCATAAAGCCTATGCACTAAGTGAAAGGGCTGCCAAAAAAAACAAGAAACCGGCACTCCAATACACCCTTTATTACACATAAAAGAGGGCATCATACACACCATTAAAAAATTATGATTGATGGCCTGCTGGTGTTGTATATACTAGACTACTGGTTGCCTACTCTTGACAAGTGCATTTGTATTTTTATTTATTTAAAATTTAATTTTTATTTTGCTTTGTTAATAAATTATGGTAACATGCACGCTCCTACACTATCTGTCTATGATCGAGCTGCTTGCAGCATCCTCTGCTAGCTAATGATGCTTTTTATAACAGTGGAGTTAGTTTCTAGGCTGACTAAACTATCGCCAGGAGTTTTGACATTAACAACTAATTACTGCCCCCCGACATGTTTCGCCATATCCTGACTGCCCGTTCCCCTGAAGACGCCATGGATATGGCGAAACATGTCGGGGGGCAGTAATTAGTTTTTAGACTCTAGGGCACCCAGGTGTTAATGTCAAAACTCCTGGCGAAAGTTTAGTCAGCCTAGAAACTAACGCCACTGTTATAAAAAGCATCATTAGCTAGCAGAGGATGCTGCAAGCAGCTCAATCATAGACAGATAGTGTAGGAGCGTGCATGTTACCATTAGTCAGGAACAATGGCAACAATATCAAAGCAATAGTAATATTCAACCACAACACTAGCAGGCAGCAGTGGTATAAGTAGCAGCACTAAAAGACTGGTAGCGGTATTCCAATAATCTGTGAGACTATCAAGTCATAAGGCAGCGAGTGTTGCAATACATGGCCACAGCAATAAGGGCCAGACAAACAGTAGCAAACAGTTAGGTTCAAAAGCAACCAGACTGCCTGAGTAAATGAACACCGGCCTTAATTAACTACAGTTCACAGTAAAAGGTTGCAAATAAAGTATCTACATAGCTAACAGCAAGAACCAATAACGGTCAGCCTAAAGAGAGCGACTGCAACCTATATACCACCGCTGCATCAATAGTGCTAAAAGGGAATAAATAAATAATACAAGCACACACATGGATGTCCAGAGATAGTTTTAATTTAGTAGGTTAGATAATAAGATGTTCATAATTTATTATTAACAAAGCAAAATAAAAGTTAAATTTTAAATAAATAAAAATACAAATGCACTTGTTAAGAGCAGGCAACCAGTAGTCTATGACTAAATGTATATACAATAAAAGTGCCTCTACACGTGCAGGGTATATATGATTGTAATATATAAGGCCTGCTGGTGACCCTCTAAAACATTAGGGGCGAGGGCAGCCTAATGAGCATGTTGATATGAGGGAGGAGGAGGAGGAGAAAGGAAGATTGAACCATATACCTTTTTTGTGGTGGAAGGGGTGCATAAGAATACAGTGTATTCAATACACCATAAAAGCCCCATTTAGAGTGCCTTTATGTTCAGCCGCTTTCCTCTGGTCGAGTAGAGAAGTCAGGGGCAATCCAGGCCTTGTTCATTTTGATAAGTGTCAACCTGTCAGTATTTTCAGTTGACAGGCGGATACGCTTATCAGTTATTATGCCCCCAGCAGCACTAAATACCCGCTCTGACAAAACGCTGGCAGCGGGGCAGGCCAGCACCTCCAAGGCGTAGAGCACCAGTTCGTGCCACATGTCCAGCTTGGACACCCAATAGTTGTAAGGCACAGAGGGATCACTGAGGACGCTGACACGGTCTGCTACGTACTCCTTCACCATCTTCCAAAACTTTTCCCTCCTTGTGACACTAGGCCGTGCATCAGGGTGAGGGTGCTGGCGGGGTGTCATGAAACTGTCCCAGGCCTTGGAGAGTGTTGCCCTGCCTCTTTTGGAACTGCTGTGTGTTCCCCTCATCTCCCCTCCTTGGTACTCTGCCGCCAGTGTTGTCAGCTGGAAATTTTTGGAGCAATTTTTACACAAGGACCTTCTGGTATTGCACCATTTTGCTAGTCCTATCCACCATAGGAATCAGAGATGAGAAGTTCTTCTTGTAGCGGGGGTCGAGAAAGGTGAACAACCAGTAATCGGTGTTGGCCAAAATGTGTATAACGTGAGGGTCACGGGAAAGGCAGCATAACATAAAGTCAGCCATGTGTGCCAGAGTCCCAACAGACAAGACTTTGCTGTCCTTATCAGGAGGATAACTCTCAATCTCCTCATCCTCTTCGGCCCATCCACGCTGAACAGATGGAATAAACCTGCTATGGGTACTACCCTCTGTAGCAGAGGCAACCGTCTCCTGCTCCTCATCATCATCCAATTTGCGCTGAGAAGACGAACTGAGGGTGGTCTGGCTATCACCCTGTGTACTGTCTTCCCCCATTTCCACTTCTTCCACATGCAAAACATCTGCCTTCATTGTGAGCAGCGAGTGTTTCAATAAACACAGAAGTGGGATGGCTACTCTGATAATAGCGGCATCTCCGATCACCATCTGTGTTGATTCCTCAAAGTTGCGTAAATCCTCACATAGGTCAGATATCCATGCCCACTCGTCGCTGTGAAGAGCCGACTGCCCTCTGCTGCTCACAAAGCCTGGCCAACATGTGGAACGTGGAGTTCCAGTGCGTGCTATCGTCGCACAACAGTCGGGGAGCTGGCAATTGCAAGCACACACGCGGCGCACCTTCACCAGTAGCTCAGGCAAATTGGGTAGGTTTTCAGGAACCACTGAACCACTAAGTTGAACACATGGTATGTGTGTGAGCTTGCCGATCTCCAAAGCCGCCACCAAGTTACGGCCATTATCAGACACAACCATGCCTGGTTGTAGGTTGAGTGGCGAGAGCCACAGCTCAGTCTGGTCCCTTATACCCTGCCACAGCTCTGCGGCGATGTGCTGTTTGTCACCTGTTGCCGCTTCCCCACTGCAGTGCTACACTGCTTCCAGCTACTGACTGGTGCTTCAAGATGAGGTGGAAGTTGAGAAAGAGGAGGAGGAGGAGAAGGGGGGGTTGCAACCACTAATGTAGGTGGTGGCGGAAATCCTGATGGAAGTAGGACTCGCAATCCTTGTCGTCGGTAGCACCTGTGCTATCCCAGGGTACGACTCACTCCCGGCCTGCACAACGTTCACCCAGTGCGCCATCAGGGAAATGGTGTCAGCGGCAGGTAAGTGAGTTTTCTGGTATTCTTACCTGTCGATCCAGATGCTGCATATGGTAATTTCCCTTCCACCTGTTACTAGGCAGCTGGAGACTCCGGTTCGTCTGAGTCCCTGAGGAACCGGTTGTCTCCTATTCCTGACCCCTATGCCAGGGACCGTCAGGGTCAGCAGGATCCAGGTTCCAGTGCATGAGCCCTCCCACCTTCAGAGTTCGCTCATGCGGTCAGGAGATCAGGGTCAGGATTAGGGCGGCTGTAGGTTTTAGCCTGCTCCCTTCACTGTAGTCTGGCCTAACAGATCCTACTATACGGTGGGGAGTTTTCCCCACTCCCCCTCGTGACACATGGTTGTTTAAGAAATGAGAAGCTACTCATTGCACCAGTTGGGGTTAAATAACTTGTTGTCAGCTGAAAGATGATCGCCCATGCAGTAATTATCCAATAGGAGGCTCATAACTATTTGCTTAGTTAAATCCAGGCGACTTTCTTTTTTGGGACAGACAGTGTATATTGCAGCCAGATAAAACAATAGTCCTTAAAAGGATTTTTGGGTCTCTAACACCTTTCAACAGCACCCGATGACGCGTTCCGGCCAGCCAATCACTGTAATACCAGTAAGCAACATGGCTACGGCATTACAGTGAGTGCCAGTACTTCTCTGCACGTTTATTGGTTGCGTAGCAGCCAACAAACGTGCGGGGAGGATACTCGAGCATTGCGCTCAAACACGCAGTGTTCAAGTCAAAATCGTGTTCGGCCGAGCATGCTCGCCCAACACTAGTCATCAGTATCTGATCGGTGGAGGTCCGACACTCGGGATCCCCGCCAATCAGCTGTTTGAGAAGGCAGTGTCGCTCACAGTAGTGCCACGGCCTTCTCTCTGCTCACCAAGCACAGTGCTGTTCATTGTATAGTGGCCATGCTTGGTATTGCACTCCGCCCCATTCACTTCAATGGGGCTATGCTGCTCCTAGGCTACTATAACAACACTTTTAACCTATAACACTTTTAACCAATAACCCTACTGTCTGCAAGTCGCATCTTGTGTGTTTTCAACACACGCGAGGTTACAATTTATAACATCATTTTTTGTTACATTTTTGCCAAAGATAACAGGTAAAAAAAAAAAACAGTGGACCTTTAGGCTAAATGCACACAATCAGGATTGCGTGCGGATTCTACCCACGGATTTGCTTGCGGAACATCCGCACTGTAGGTCATGTACATTTTATTCTATGAAAATTAGAAATTGTCAGTGCACATGATGCAGATTTTTTCCGCGCGGATTTTAAAATCCGCAGCATGTCAATTTATTTTATTTTGCCTGATTTTCTTCATTCACTTAGTAAAATCCTCATGCGGAAAATCCGCACCGAAACCGCACCAAATCCGAGTGCAAATCTGCACCAATTGATGTGGATTGACCGCACAGATTTGCCTGTGAACACCTGCGGATTTCAGTGCGGATGCTCCGCACATGAATCCTGAACGTGTGCATGTACCCTTAATGAGTCACCTTGCAGGATGATTAGCAATCAAAAAATTTTGATACCACTTATTACACATAATAAAAAAATAAAAAAAAATTATATACAAATATGGGAGAAATTTAAATGTGATGCCGGGTCTGTATGTGTGATAACATTATCTCTGACCACAGTGATGTCCTGATGGAAAAAGTTAAGTGAGACTATCTGCCCTGCGAAAAGTCCAAACAAAGAGGAAAAGAAGTAGAATACATGGAGTGACTTCAAAAATGTATATTCAGAATACCATCCACCAAATTTTGAAAAAAAAAAGATAGAATATCCACATATAGAGTGTTAATATGTAATGGAAGTGTGCCCCATCTATCACCAGGAAATTCTCCAGGCACAATGCTTTGTAGGTCTAGCTCAGCTGAATGTAATGATACCTTTCACTTAGAGATCTGATGCTTCAGACTTGAGAAAAATACCTTTAATCCATGGGTAAATGAGCAGTTAAGTGCACTAGGGACGGGCCCAAGTCACTGTGCACCCTTGCTCCTCCTGCTTCCTCTGCCAGCCTTTTCCAATTCTTTTTTTAATGACAGGTTTAGGTGAGATGAATAAACAGGAACCTGATCCTATCAATCAAGAAGGAGTGGGAAGAGCTGGAGGAGGAAGCAGGAGGAGCACATGTGGCACAAAGTGGCTTGGGCCGCCCTCAGTGCACTTAACTATTAATTTCCATATGCATTAAAAGTACTTTTCCTCCGGAATCAAGCATCGGATCGCTAACTGAAAGGCATCATTACATTCAGCTGCGTTAGCCCTACAAGGCATTGTGCCACGCAGTGGCGCACCTACAGGGGGGGTCCAGCGGGTCTGGACCCCCCCTAGAACAACCAGACAATATATATATTTTTTATCCTTCAGGGCCGCACCGCCGATCACCACAGGCGGCGCGGCCCTGGATGTAATTGCAGAAGCGGTGGGGGGGGGGGGGGGGGGCAGTAGGAGATGAGTGCTTCCATTGTGGAAGCGTTCATCTCCATATCCATCTGTATCGCCGTCCTCAGGACAGCGATACAGATGGCTGTGCTGCGGCAGGGGAGGGAGAGGCGTATCCCTCCCCTGTTCTTCTGATAGGCCGCAGGCACTAATGCCTGCAGCCTATCAGAGGCCGGCTCAGGCGGCGCGATGACGTCATCATCGCGCCGCCTGAGCCGGGCAACACACAGCAGGGACACAGGCCAGAAGAGGCCTGCTTCACATCGCTGCTGATGGAGGTAAGTATCAGTGTTTTCTTCTTTTTTTTTTTTTTTTTTGGAGGGGGAGAGCTGGCACTATGGGGGCATCTGACAATTCTTACAGCCCAATTTTTTTTGGGGGTGGCACTTCTTACTGGCACATTATGGGGGGGCACCATGGGGGAGAGGAGCACTATGGGGGCTCTAAAGGGTCTTTTTTTTTTTACACATTATGGGGGGCACTATAGGGGAGAATGGCACTATGGGGCATCGGGTGGCACTATAGGGGCATTATTTGGGGGCACCATGGGGGAGAAAAACACTATGGGGGCTCTAAAGGGGCTTTTTTTTTTACACATTATGGGGGGCACTATAGGGGAGAACGGCACTATGGGGCATCGGGTGGCACTATAGGGGCATTATTTGGGGGCACTATGGGGAAGTGGGGGTTCTAAAGGGGCCTTTTTTTCTTATTGGCACATGGGAGGCATTATGGCATCTGGTGGCACTAAGGGGGCATTTTTTACTGGCACATTATGGGAGGCACTATAGGGGAGAGCGGAACTATGGAGGAGTGGAGCACTATTGGGGCATATGGTGGCACTAAGGGGGCATTTTTTACTGGCACATTATGGGAGGCACTATAGGGGAGAGCGGAACTATGGAGGAGTAGAGCACTATTGGGGCATATGGTGGCACTTCAAAGGGGCATTTTTTACTGGCACATTATGGGGGGGGGGCACCATGGGGAAGAGGAGCACTATGGGGGCATCTGGGGGTCTAAAGGGGCTTTTTTTTATTGACACATTATGGGGGCACTATAGGGGAGAATGGCACTATGGGGCATCTGATGCCACTATAGGGGCATTATTTGGGGGCACTATGGGGAAGTGGGGGCTCTAAAGGGGCCTTTATTCTTATTGGCACAATATAGGGGGCATTATGGCATCTGGTGGCACTAAGGGGGGCATTTTTTACTGGCACATTATGGGAGGCACTATAGGAAAGAGCAGCACTATGGGGCATTATTTGGGGGCACTATGGGGGAGAGGAGCACTATTGGGGCATATGGTGGCAATTAGAAGGGGCATTTTTTACTGGCATATTATGGGGAACACTATGGGGAAGGGGGAGAGGAGCACTATGAGGGCATTTACTGGGGCACTATATAGGGGAATTTTATACTGGCATACATTATGGGGACATTAGCTCAACAGCAGGCACTAAGCGGGGGGTATTTCATGTACTGTCATATTGTAGGAAGAATTATTAGTACTAGGAGGTATTATGCGGAGCTTTGCTACTACTGGGGGGCTATGAGGAACATAATTACTAGTATGGGCACTATAGGGGCATTATAACTACTAAGTGTGCTCTGGCAGAGAATTATTTCTATTTTGGGGAGCCCTGTTACTTTTAGGGGGCACCCTGCCACAGTATCAGCTTAGCACAATAATTTTTGGGGGACATTATCTTTATACTATTAGTGCCTGGGCGCAGTTATTTTTTAGAGCACTGTGTGCCAATAATTGTTGATGGGGGCACTATCTGTGTGGTAGCAGTATTTCCAGGGGGACTGTTTCAGCAGTATAGTATTGGGGGCACAGCGGGCACAGTATTGGGGGTGGCAGGAAAGGGTGTTCGGAAGATGTGAAGATGATGGAAATGTGGGAAACTAATGTCTGTTTGTTAATCTCTGCAGAGATGGGAGATGGCTGAAAAATCATCATGGCGGTCTGGTCTGAATGGAGAAGATAAAGAAAGAGAACGTCTACAACAAAGGTGACATCACTGGATGTAAGAGGTAAGTAGCGCTATGTAGGAGAGGAGATGCTCCGGCTCCATCCCCTGCCATTTGCAGAAGGAGGATTCAGAGCTGGGTTAGGACGGCCAAAGGGGGCAGCAGACCACGGGCGGGTGGCAGATGGTGGGGGAACCACAGGCCTTGAGCAGGATCTGGGGAGGGAGGAGAGCGGAGGAGCTTCCTGGCTGTAGCCTGCTGTTTATTGTATAATGTGAAGCAGGCAGTGCAGCCAGGACAGGCCTCCCCCTCTCTCCATATGATGTGTAGAGACAGGCCTCAACTATAGAATTTCAGCTGTACAGTGTTTGTTGGGAGTGGCCTATTATATGTAGGAGGGGCTTTTAATAATGGGCGGGGCCCAAAAAAAATGTTCTATTCCTACAGAGCTTTTAGAATCGCCAAGTAAAAGAATCAGCGCAACACACTACCCCCCCCCCCCCCCCTGAATGTTTAAATATAAAGGGGGCTTTGAAAAATGGGCAGGCAAAATAATTAGCATAGCGCACTACACATGCCACATTCTTTTGCCTTTCGGACCCCCCCTAGACAAAATTCCTGGGTGCTCCCCTGGTGCCACGTCACTAGAGTGATTTCACAATTTGTTTCTGCAGCATTTTCCTTTAAAAATTTTTTTAAAAGTTGAAGTGATAAATCCAGCGTTAAACTAATCAATAAACCTAACCATGTCCACTTCCCCACCCACTTTTTAAAACTGACGAGGGTGGAATAAAACCACAAAACATCAAAAATGTTGCCGCAAAGCCGCACAAAAAGTTTGTATGGCAGAAAACTGCCTTAGGAATTGTGTCAAAGTGTCACATGTTCTAGGTATCGTTTTTTTTTATTATCAGGAATTTTCCTGTAGATTTAACTAAAGGAAAAAATGCTTGAGCAAAATGCATGTCAAAAAATGTGTAACCAATAAATGGCACCGAAAGAGCGCTTGTAAAAAAAATATATATGAATTTCATGGCTTTTCTTTTTTTTTTCTTTCTTTTTTATAAGCTCAAAAAGTGCCACATTAAAAGTGTGTGAAGGAAGCCTAAAGGTTGGCTTTCTGATGGAAATAATAGTCTTTAAAAGGAGTCTGTCTGGACTTTTTACCATGCTAAATTTCTGACAGCACTAGGTAGGTTCTGAGGAGAGCAGGACAAACACAACAGCTTTTCTCATCAGGAGTAGTGTGAATATGAACTTGTATTCTGCCAGGCTCTCCCCTTGCAAGTGCCCAGGAACTTCACAGTGAAGTACTCTCTGCATTGAGCTTCTTCACATGCCCTCTGTAGCATCCAACCAGGAGAGCACTACAGCTGTCAATCAGAGGGGAGGGGCTGCAGAAAACAGAGAACATTTAACAATAAAGCTCCACCTCCTGGGCACTTGCAGAAGAGGTTCCAGCAGAATAAAACTTTATATTACCACTACTCTTGATAATAAAAGCTCCACTAAAGGTATCTTTGTCCTGCTCTCCGCAGGCCCCAACTTAGTGGTGTCAGCAGTTTACCATGCTGCTGCAGGCATCTAAAATGTGCTGGTATCCCCAGAGGTGAATCTGTCATTTATCATGTGCCATTTACAAAACTGGTGTCTTCTTACGTGGCCGAGGAGGCTTTTGACCAGTCCACCGGTGTAACTACTACATCTGCATCCTTTATAACCTTTGGTTCTGCAGCCGTTCTTCAATGTTTCAGAATGAGAGGCATATTTTCACCTGTGCCAAAGAGCTAAACCATATCCCAATATGTCATAATAAGGCAAGTACAATACAAAGCAGCTGCTTGGATGGACCATACCACATGTGTAAGCCACGTTTTACATGTTTCATGATTGATAATCATTGGCCATGTATGAACGTCATGAAAATAAGAACAAATATTCTGTCAAATCTGCAGAGCATTGCATAGGTTACGCATAGAGGTAAGCAGTGCAGCGTGCATGCAGAGATAAAAAAAAGTAAGAGATAAAAGGCCTCATGCACACGACCGTTGTTGTGTTCCGTTCCGCAAAATAGGGTTCCGTTGTTCCGTGATCCGTTTTTGTTTCCGTGTGTCTTCCTTTATTTTTGGAGGATCACCAGACATGAAGGAATGTAAAAAAAAAGTCTAAGACAGGTTTGCCATGCAAATGATAGGAATAAAACGGACGCGCGGACAATCTTGTGTGCCTCCGCGTATCTTAGCGGTCCCATTGACTTGAATGGGTCCACGAACCGTTTTCCGCGGAAATAATAGGACAGGTTATATTTTTGGGACGGACTGGAACCACAGATCACGGATACGGATGGCAAACGGTGCACTATCCGCATTTTCAACGGCTCTATAGAATTGAATGTGTCCGCACCTGAAATGCTAAAATCGGCGGAACGGACGCGGAAGCAAACAACGGTCGTGTGCATGAGGCCAAAAAGTCCACTTCGTACAGAGTAGAGTGCTGACATTTTTGATTGATCTGTAAGTTTGTGCCTCCTATATGTCTGTCCATTTAAGATATGGTCGTTTATAACATATACATAGCGTGTAAGCGCAGTTCTCCTTGACACAGTGATGGAGGGAGATCCAGCTGATAACGGCAACTCTAACTCGTAAGCTGGATGTTGGACTTTAATACACATCACACCACGGCTCGGCCATGAGTATGTCCTCATCTCACTGCTGCCTGACAACTAGGATCAAAGTCCCAGGGTTACATATCTGATGTGTTCCTAATTATAAAGGGCAGAATGCCCCTGGGAAAAGCACAAGAAGGCCTTTATCCGATAAACTGCACGTAAGCGTTTGGCAGCCAAGACCCAAATACTATGCTTTCTTGCCTTTTTTGCATAATGCAATAAATATAGGTTATTGGCTTCTGTAATACCCCCAGTGGCTTCCTCTGTGTTTTCTACACCCATGCACGAATGTATATATACAGTGGTTGACACAAGTTACTGCCAGGGCAGAAATAAGTACCATAGGTGCTTTCCCTGTAGTTGCTATGGAGCAGATAGAGAAGATTGGCTTCACCCTCCTTACCCAGTGGTGGCATCATACTGGAAAGAGCCAGAACCCCTTCCCAGGGGCTGCACCATGCCACCCTTCTCTCCTCCAAGTGATACGGGTGGAGGTTAAAAAATAAAGGACTTCTATTACAATATGTAAACTTAACAATGGGTTGATGGATACATTTTCATTTTTGAAGCCACTTTTATTTCTATCCTTAGTGCTAGAGCTTTGGATTCATGCAAAATCCTAGCAGGCCACAACCATTACATACAGTGCTGCCCATCATTTTCCATACCCCTGGCAGACCAAGGAGGACGCCACTTCTCCAGATAAGGCACACAAAAGCTTGCTTGGCCTTTGCAAAAGCTCATCTGGACAAAGAAGAAGACTTCTGCTCTTCTGTGTTGTGGTCAGATGAAACAAAAATTGAATTGTTTGGTCACAATGATGTTTCCTTCATTTGGCGTAAAAAAGGAGAAGCCTTCAACCCAAAGAACACCATCCCCACTGTCAAACATGGTGGTGGGAACCTAATGCTTTGGAGGTGTTTTTCAGCCAATGGACCAGGGAACCTAATCACAGTAAACGGCACCATGAAAAAAGAGCAATACATGAGGATTCTCAACGACAACATCAGGCAGTCTGCAGAGAAACTTGGCCTTGGGCACCAGTGGACATTTCAGCATGACAATGACCCAAAACGCACAGCAAAAGTGGTGAAGAAATGGTTAGCAGACAACAACATTAACGTTTTGGAGTGGCCCAGCCAGAGTCCAGTCTAGAATCCAATTGAGAATCTGTGGAGGGAGCTAAAGATCGGGGTGATGGCAAGAAGACCCTCCAACCTGAAAGATTTGGAGCTCATTGCTAAAGATGAATGGGCAAAAATACCTGTGGAGACCTGCAAAAAGGCGGTCTGCAATTATAGGAAGCGTTTGATTGCTGTAATAGCCAATAAAGGCTTTTCTATTGATTATTGAGATGGGTATGAATAATTTTAGACTGGACACTCAAATGTAAATAAAAGCTGAGAAATGTTTTTTCCCCACAATAATGCCTCTTGTACACCGTCTTATTATCTTTCGGGAGACACCTATGTCATTTCCTGTCAAAAAATTACTTGCTGGTTGAATAAAATTAACTTTAAGTCAAAATTTGCTAGGGGTATGAATAATTATGGGCAGCACTGTAAATGTTGGCTGAAATTCCGATTTTGGAGTCACCGAATGACCATATAATGTCTATGGTTGCCTCCCAACTTTTCCCCAACGCCAGATGTTGGAGCAGATAAATATTGGGTAGGGGCGTTTCAACTGCCTTATCCTTGTGTTCTCGGGGAGATAAGCCTCTGCCACATGTGTCTGCCAGCGACTTACTCCCCTCTTCCCATTCACAAAATTTTAGGTTCATATAAGATAGGAAGAATGTGTACAGGGGAATTGGGGGATATAGCTCATTCAGATATTTTTTGTATGGCCAGCCTAAGACATAGAAGTTGTAGATACAGAGGATGAATTTTGATCAAGAATCTTTGCAAAATTGCTTAAAGAGGTTCTTTGGATACATATATTGATGCCTTATCCTCCAGAGAGGTCATCAATATCAGATCAGTGGTGGGTGGGGGGGGGGGGGGGGTATGACACCTGAAAATTGACTGATCAGATGTTTTGGGCTGCTGTGGCTCTTGAAAGAAACATTGTACTGAGTGGAAGCTGAAGGCTATGTACACTGTGTAGTTTATGATGCTGGCGTACTGAAGCTCTGATCCCGTTATACAGCTTACCTTTATACTGTAGGGAAAAATCATACATATTGGATTCATTTCCATTGGGTTGAGACAAAAGAGGATTGTTTTATGGATCAGATGTAGAAATATTTGCAGACATAAAAAATGGATCTAATGACTAATGGCTGTACATCCTAAACGCTTCTGTAGAATGCAGGCAGGCCGGGCGGGCGGCAGCGTAACTCCCTGATGTCACGTGCCTGCACCGCCTACTTTATAAATGAAGCAGGCGGCGCAGGCAAGTGACGTCAGTGAGTGACGCGCCGGCCGTCCGGCTTGCCTGCCTGCATTGTACAGAAGCTGTTAGGATGTACGGTAATATTAGGAGTGAGGGGGCATGTTTAATCACTTTTAATTGAATAAGACATTTTATATTTGTATACTGGAGCGGCGGGGGGGGGGGGGGGGGCGGTGTGGATGACAGTTTTATGGGAAACATCCGTGGATGGCACAGTTAAGGGGTGGGGTCTGTGGATGGCACTGTTTTGGGCTGGGGGGTCTGTGGATGGCACTGTTATGGGGTGGAGGGGTCTGTGGATGGCACATATATACCAGTGCCATCCACAGATCCCCCCTGTAACAGTGCCAGCCACAGATCCCCCCATAACAGTGTCCGTCACAGATCCCCCCATAACAGTATCCGTCACAGATCCCCCATAACAGTGTCCGTCATCCACAGATCCCCCATAACAGTGTCCGTCATCCACAGATCCCCCATAACAGTGTCCGTCATCCACAGATCCCCCATAACAGTGTCCGTCATCCACAGATCCCCCATAACAGTGTCCGTCATCCACAGATCCCCCCATAACAGTGTCCGTCATCCACAGATCCCCCCATAACAGTGTCCGTCATCCACAGATTCTCCCATAACAGTGTCCGTCATCCACAGAACCCCCATAACAGTGTCTGTCATCCACAGATCCCCCCATAACAGTGCATCATCCACAGATCCCCCCATAAGTGTCCTTCACAGATCCCCCCATAACAGTGCCATCCACAGATCCCCAGTAATAGTGCCATCCACAGACCACCATTAGTTCCAAACCCACCAAAACCACACCTTTTGGTTAAAAATATATTTTTTCTTATTTTCCTCCCCAAAAACCTAGGTGCGTCTTATAGGGAGAAAAATACGGTAGTGTATATTGATATCCAGTGGTATTCACCCATTCAGTGATATCAGTATGACCAGTAGCCATTTGATCATTGTGTCCCTTGTTAGCATATCAAAGGTAGGAAGGGCAGATTGTAAAAGCAGTTGGACAACATTCTCATGGCCAACAGATTGGGAAGAGATTTGGGTGGTCACAGGGTGGAGTCCATGGTGGGGGGCTGGGACACAGGAACATATAAGTGAGAGCTAAGTATATATCTGGTTATATGTGTATGTATATAAGTATAATATCCCAGTAGACTTTATATGTGTACATATAGATATTTGTAGTCTGCGGTTGTATTACGTGTAGATTATATATATGCTGTTTATGCATGAGTCTCTATACATGTACTAATGGTCAGGTACTGGATGTGAGTTGGTTAGAAGTGTAGATCCAGGACTCTGGATATACTGTATATACATACACATTATTAGCCACATTGCTTAGCAGCCAGGGAGGGCAGGAACGGAGGCAGCTGTGTGTGGGGGGGGTCCTCTATGGTATTTGTAGTGTCTGTATCTTTATGTATAATGTCCATTGCTTTGTCATCTCTATGTTATCAGTAAACTATTTTTATATATAAGTATCTGGGAGGGTTGTATGTTACTCCTGGGATATATGAAGGACTGGAGGGACACAGAACTAGTGAGTTATATAGGAAACAAAGACAACAGTCTAGGAATAGAATAGAAGGGACGGAATACGGAGATAGACATAAATCTCCAATTTCCGATAAGCAAACCTCCCTTCATCACAGGGCCTCAGATTTTCTAAAGGTATCTGTCTTTTGGATTTTGGATGAATGCTAAGACAGGCCTTCTGACATTTTCTTGTCCCTGACCTTGTGGATTTGGAAACAAAAACTGGGAATCCTTACACCAGCTTTTCCCCCCAGATGATCGACAGATCATCGCATGGTAAGAAAGCAAAGTTGGATACCTAAGGCCCCTTTCACACGGGCGTTGCGGGAAAATGTGCAGGTGCGTTGCGGGAACACGCGCGATTTTTCTGCGCGAGTGCAAAACACCCTTCTTCACAGAGGTTCGGGCTTGGGATCGGTGTTCTGTAGATTGTATTATTTTCCCGAATAACATGGTTATAAGGGAAAATAATAGCATTCTGAATACAGAATGCTAAGTAAAATAGTGCTGGAGGGGTTAAAAAAATAAAAATTTAACTCACCTTAATCCACTTGATTGCGCAGCCCAGCATCTCCTTCTGTCTTCTTCTTAGCTGTGTAGGAACAGGACCTGTGGTGACGTCACTTCGGTCATCACATGATCCATCACATGATCTTTTACCATGGTGATGGATCATGTGATGGACCATGTGATGACCGGAGTGACGTCACCACAGGTCCTGTTCCTGCACAAGGCTAAGATGAAGATGGAAGGAGATGCCTGGCTGCGCGATCAAGTGGATTAAGGTAAGTTAAAAAAAAAATATATTTATTTTTTAACCCCTCCAGCGCTATTTTACTATGCATTCTGTATTCAGAATGCTATTATTTTCCCTTATAAGGGAAAATAATAATGATCGGGTCTCCAGCCCGATCGTCACCTAGCAACCGTGCGTGAAAAGGCGATTTTCACGCAACCCCATTCATTTCTATGGGGCCTGCATTACGTGAAAAACGCAGAATATAGAGCATGCTGCGATTTTCACACAACGCACAAGTGATGCGTGAAAATCACCGCTCATGTGAACAGCCCCATAGAAATGAATGGGTCGGGATTCAGTGCGGGTGCAATGCGTTCAACTCACGCATCGCATCCGCGTGGAATACTCGCCCGTGTGAAAGGGGCCTTAGTATTTTCCTCCGATGTCATGGTATGCAAAGTTGGGCATCTTCACTTCTTCATTAACTGAGAAAAAATTGTAGGGTTGAGGCTCCACTCCCCTGGATGGCGTTCCTTGCCAGCCTGTTTGTTGATATAAACCCTTTGACTGAACAGGCATTTGGTGGTTGCTCAGGTAAGGTTGAATGTGAGCTAAGGCCAGTCTGACAGCCCTGAGATCCTTTAGGTTGGATGACAACCTGTTTTTCTTGTGCCACATTTTTGAATCCACAGTCTGTTTACATGTGCACTCCAATCCCTGTTTAGAGGATTTCCTGAAGTTAGGGAATAAGAGATTTGCCATGTAGCAGATGCTGGAGTTTTAGCCACCACTTCAGCTCATGAGTTGATGGATACATAAAAAAAAAACCTTGTCTAGGCTCGTGTGAAATCTGTTACAAGAAGTGTGCATATTGTCTTGGAGGGAGGAGACAAAAGCTATGGCCCATAGAATTACAACTATTGATGAAGTTAGGAGATCCAACATTTTCATGGCAGAGCAAAAGGAAACTTTGAGGTGAGAAAAGAGGTGGCATGCCTCCTTCAGAATTGCGTCTCTCCTTTCTGATGACAAATTAATTGCTAGCTGAGTTTTTGATGAAATCGGGTATTTCAGCTCCTGAGTTGAGACTGTGACTCCTTGTAATTGATGAGGAAACCATGATCTTGTAACAGCTACATAGTTGTGTGCAGATCCATCGGTAGCTGTTGTTTAGAGGACGCCTTTAACTGGTCGTTGAGTTATGGGATGACACATTGCATCGTGTTAGAATTACCTTGATCTTGGTAAAAACTCTGGGAGCAGATTAAATGTTGAAAGACAGGGCAGTGAATTGCAGACGAAGAATTCTGTGAAATTTCCTGTGGCTGGGTAATATGGGGATGTGCAGGTAGATATCCATGAGATGTATCATGGCCAGAAAATCATTTGTTTTTCCTCCAAAGCACCATGACTGATCGAATAGTTTTCATTTTGAATTTACTCTTCACCAGGAACCTTTCTTTAAATATTGTACAGTACTCCTAATTTTTCAAAAAATTCCTGGAGGAGAAGAAGAATGACTGGATTCTTGTCTGTGTTGGGTAAAAAGGCATTTGTGAGGAATTCAGAAGAGATTTTTTTCCGTCTAGACCCTAGTTGCACAACCATATGTCTGGTGTCAATGATGTAAAGATAAGTGGCTGGGCTTCTTTTTACAAGATGTGGATGAGTCCTTCTTCGACTCAAAATTATTTTGGTCTCCCAAAGAATTTGTTCCTTCCTCTGAACTTTAAAGATCTTCTTTTTGCCCTGAAATGATCTAATGGGGCCCTTGTCTTACTTATATTAAACTTCATCCTTTATCATTGTTCAGAGACTCAAAACTTTTCTCTGCTTGGAACCAAATAATGAACCTGGTTGAAACGGCACCATGCAGATTGCAGAAATGGTTCTTGGATGGTACATGGGCAGACAACTGTTAGATCCAAATAGCACGTCTGGAAGCATTAGTGAGTGTCAAGAGGAAAAATATTGCAATGTTTATAGGAGCTTCCCAGAGGAACCGTGATGCAGCAGACTTCAATGAAGATAAGTTCTGCAGGATCTCTTCTTTAGGTACCACCTCTTACACATCAGACAAATAGATGTCAGGGACATTTTACAGGCTGCTGAGGGTTAGATATAAGATTTTATGTCAATAATTATTCTGCTTTCCTATACATGGGTTCCTTAAGGTGTGATGACTTCTGAAGGGAACGCAGCTTTTTTGAATTGTTTTGCCACTGCCAAATCAGCTTTTGTGACAGTCCCCTACACTTCAGAGACTTTTAATCTAATTTGCCTGTTTCAGTCATTCATCCAGTACTTGGTGTTTGGGAAGTAGAAGAGTCTTTTACATTTAAGCTTATTTTGCAAATTTTTGTCAGTTCAGATGCTACCCTTAAAGGGGTTATCCATGTCCCCATATGCCAGGCCCCTCACAATAAATATACTTACCTGACTCCCCGCTCCGCTCCTGGTCCCTGCACTGCTGCTGCAGCTTCTCCCCGTGCGTGGATGAAAACATCTGGTGCGAGAGGTGAGCAGCCAATGGCAGGTGGGGACGCGGACACCTGCCTTTGGCTAATTCCCCCCCGACACCGGATGTTTTCATCCGCGCACGGGAAGAAGTTGCAGCGGCGCAGAGAGCGGGGAGCCAGTTAAGTATTTTCATTGTGGGGCACCTAGCATATGGAGGGGACATTTTTATAGTCTTGGATAACCCCCTTTAACAAACTATGCAGTTAGACTTTGCAAATTATATCGCATTCTAAAGGATTATTCAAGTCTGTATTGTCCAAAATAAGTTCTTCCTCTGACGCAGAGGAAAGATCTGATGAAGTATACACTTGCACAGAAGAAGAAGGAGAAGATGACTTTCTGACCCTTTAGAATTGCAAGATGAGTTTACTTCTTCAAGGGCAACCCCTGCTGAGTGGAGGCATGGGTTTTCCATCCAGACCAGAACCCAGCTCAACTCCGGTTAAGGGCTGTATTACACCAACTATCTGACAGATTTTCTGACTAATCTTTGGTCAGATGGCCGATTACACACAGATCTTTTGTTATACACACCAACTATTGGTCTGATTGAACAGAAATTGGTCAGATAATCTATTGGTGTCATACAGCCCTAACTCAGACACCCACAAATAAATCCCATGGTTGAGGAGAAGACATATGAGTTAACTGCTACTGTTGCACTTGTGTTTATGGCTAATAGCTCTTGTTATCTCTTCCTCTAATAACGTATCTAGATGTCCACTGCCTTTTACAGGCAATGACCTAATTGTAATTCAGCAAAGGTCACTTTTGTACTATCCATGACTATGACATGTGGTATTGAGAAAGATTAGGGACTACGGTATATTGTAGCAATTTTTTATGCCAAGCCTAAGGTTGAATATATTTTTCTTTACAAAAAAAATATATATAACACAAATGAAACCTCAGGAAGGCTGGTTAATATTTTTCTGCATCTTTTTTATGAAATATTTAGCATTTTTTACTGGTGTTTTTTTTGTCGCTGTATTTTTTGACAACTTAATTTGTGTTTTTGGGGTCAATCTCTTTTTCTTTTTTTATATCAAGACATGCTCTGCATATGGCGCTTTCCCCCTAATTTTCTGGTGCTTTGTCACTAGGGATGAGTGAATCGACTTTGGATGAAACATCCGAAGTCGATTCGCATAAAACTTCGTTCTAATACTGTACCGGAGCAGGAGCTCTGTACAGTATTAGAATGTATTGGCTCCGATGAACTGAAGTCATTGCTTCGCGAAGTCTCGTAGGACTTCATGTAATAACTTCATAAAATAATTTGTACTGTAAAAAAACATTTCCCGAACCTGGGTTTGGTTCCAAGTGGTACCTTGGAACCGAACCCGAGTTCGGGAAATGTTTTTTTACAGTACAAATTAATTTATGATATTATTACGTGAAGTCTCGCAAGACTTCGCGAAGCAATAACTTCAGTTCATCGGAGCCAATACATTCTAATACTGTACGTATTAGAACAAAGTTTTGTGCGAATCGACTTCGGATGTTTCATCCGAAGTCGATTTGCTCATCCCTATTTGTCACATACACATCCGTTGTGACAAATAGTGCGATTTTTTTAATGGAATTTTTGCATGGTGTTTCTTTTGTTACCATTGCTTTTTTTGCATACTATTCTGCAAAAGAAGTGACATCCACAAGGGATACACACTGTCCTATATAAGAACGCAAGACATGCAAAAAACATTGGTGCTAAAGCATACTACTTGGCAAAAAATGCTACAAAAACATCTAAAAAAAGGTTACAAAAATGCTGCTTAATTCACATATTTTTGGATGCCTTTTTTTGGCAAAAAAGAAATGCGCACGAAAAACACTGGGGCCGATTTACTAATCCTATAGATGGTGTAAGCTCAGCCAGGCTATTTTAGACCTGCACCCAATTTATCACAGTGGCTCAGGCTAGATGATAAATCCGGTTTAGGGATAGGCACTTTTCTCGGACTCTATACCAGACAGCATTTTACGGCAGAATTATGGCACAATTTTGGTGCAAAATGTTGCATCTTAGGTCATGCCCTTTCCCATTAAGCCCTCCTCTTCTCACTAAGCCCCATCTCCCTTTGAGTGAGTTGGAAAACATTGAAGAAATTCTAGTTCTAGGCGCAAATATACATATATATATCTGTCTACTCCCTTTAAAGGCAAACTCTGCCTAAATTTATTATCATGTCATACATATATGCCAGAACATAGGTAAAAATTTCTCAAACTGGTGTAAAGTAGAACTGGTTTAGTTGCCCATAGCAACCAATCAGATTCCACCTTCCATTTTCCAATAGAGCTGTGAAAAATGAAAGGTGGAATCTAATTGGTTGTTATGGGCAACTAAGCCAGTTCTACTTTACACCAGTTTAATAATTCTCCACCATATTATTGATGGGAGATCTGTATAGATAGGAGTCAAAGTTTAGAAACCATTAGTATTGTCATCCACTCTACCCATAATGGACTCATATTGGGCAGTGCCCTGGGTTTACAATGGCCCACCATACATAAAGGGCCCAGTTGTACCCCCTACATTGTATTGAAATTGGGCTCATGTGCTGTGAATCAGAATCACCAAGTTCTTTCTCTTTATCTCTTCTCATCCTGTTGGGGCTATAAATACAGCGAGGCGTCTGGCCCACATGCTAACGTAGTAATCACGCAGAGAGCCAGCTCCCGATTTAGCATCCTCATCACGACTAGGTTTTGCGCCGTATCCTGTTTCCATGACAACAGTTGGTGATGAGGGAGCGTGCACCATGTGCTCCCACAGACAGATCTGACAAGTGAAGGTGGGCTGCTGAGGCTGGCTGCGTTCCTTGGAGATTTCCTCGGAGAGAGTGATTTTGCTGGGCTTGTGGGGGAGGGAGAGACAGGGACAAGGATGAGGTTACACGGTATTGATTTTATAAGGAGGTGGAAGCGTCCTCCTCCTTTGTCTTGTACTGAGCTCAAATAATACAATCCCTTCACTAAGTTATATACCAGCATGGCCACTGCTCTTTTCCAACGTGAATGAGTTCTTATTTCACTGGGATATGATTGCATGTGCATTGCTAATATAAAGATTGCTATATATGTAGTGATATTTGTTAAAATTACAGCCTGGAAATAAAAAGATGTATATGTGTCCTGATAAATTTTAGAATCCTGGTTGGGTGATGGGGAAATTGTCCTGTATCCGGTCAAACTTCTGGGCAAACGACTGCAGATGAAAATAAAAATGAAAAGTAAATAAACAATGAAAGAAAATAGTATTATATACTGTATATATATACAGTGGGATGCAAAGGTTTGGGCAACCTTGTTAATCGTCATGATTTTCCTGTATAAATCGTTGGTTGTTATGATAAAAAATGTCAGTTAAATATATCATATAGGAGACACACACAGTGATATTTGAGAAGTGAAATGAAGTTTATTGGATTTACAGAAAGTGTGCTATAATTGTTTAAATAAAATTAGGCAGGTGCATAAATTTGGGCACCACAAAAAAGAAATGAAATCAATATTTAGTAGATCCTCCTTTTGCAGAAATTACAGCCTCTAAACGCTTCCTCTAGGTTCCAATGAGAATCTGGATTCTGGTTGAAGGTATTTTGGACCATTCCTCTTTACAAAACATCTTTAGTTCATTCAGGTTTGATGGCTTCCGAGCATGGACAGCTCTCTTTAAGTAACACCACAGATTTTCAATTCTATTCAGGTCTGGGGACTAAGATGGCCATTCCAGAACGTTGTACTTGTTTCTCTGCATAACTGCCTTAGTGGATTTTGAGCAGTGTTTAGGGTCGTTGTCTTGTTGAAAGATCCAGCCCCGGCGCAGCTTCAGCTTTGTCACTGATTCCTGGACATTGGTCTCCAGAATCTGCTGATACTGAGTGGAATCCATGCGTCGCTCAACTTTGACAATATTCCCAGTCTTTGCACTGGCCACACAGCCCCACAGCATGATGGAACCACCACCATATTTTACTGTAGGTAGCAGGTGTTTTTCTTGGAATGCTGTGTTCTTTTTCCTCCATGCATAACGCCCCTTGTTATGGCCAAATAACTCAATTTTAGTTTCATCAGTCCACAGCACCTTATTCCAAAATGAAGCTGGCTTGTCCAAATGTGCTTTAGCCCACCTCAAGCGGCACTTTTTGTGCTGTGGGCGGAGACAAGGCTTCCTCTGCATCACTCTCACATACAGCATCTCCTTGTGTAAAGTGCGCCGAATGGTTGAACGATGCACAGTGACTCCATCTGCAGCAACATGATGTTGTAGGTCTTTGGTGCTGGTCTGTGGGTTGACTCTAACTGTTCTCTCCATTCGTCGCTTCTGTCTATCCGAGATTTTTCTTGGTCTGCCACTTCGAGCCTTAACTTGAGCTGAGCCTGTGGTCTTCCATTTCCTTAATATGTTCCTAACTGTGGAAACAGCTGAAATCTCTGAGACAGCTTTATGTATCCTTCCCCTAAACCATGATGGTAAACAATCTTTGTCTTCAGGTCATTTGGGAGTTGTTTTGAGACCCCCATGTTGCTACTCTTCAGGGAAAATTAAAAGAGGAGGGAAACTTACAATTGACCCCCTTAAATACTCTTTCTCATAATTGGATTCACCTGTGTATGTAGGTCAGGGGTCACTGAGCTTACCAAGCCAATTTGAGTTCCAATAAGTAGTTCTAAAGGTTTTAGAATCAATAAAATGACAACAGTGTCCAAATTTATGCACCTGCCTAATTTTGTTTAAACAATTATAGCACTTTCTGTAAATCCAATAAACTTCATTTCACTTCTCAAATATCACTGTGTGTGTCTCCTATATGATATATTTAACTGACCAATGATTTATACAGGAAAATCATGACGATTAACAAGGTTGCCCAAACTTTCTCATCCCACTGTATACATATATATTATTTTCCACCCAGGTGTGAAGAAAAGTTAATGGGAATGTATCCTCATAAATGAACTATTGTTTAATCAAGTTTTAAACACATCTCCAGTTTCCCCTGAAGGATCGGAGGCGTCTCCAGGCACGGGGGGTCGGCGGCGGGAGGACAGGACCCGCAATTGAAGGACGGAGACCTCTGCTGCCTCCCTCCCCTGGCTTGAACTGTCGCCCCCTCTAAGCCTGTGAGCGGTACATGCGGTGCCTGGCCTCGACCCCTGCTGGCACTCTGGCATTGACTACGCTGCTAGTGTCAATGAGTCGGTAAGAGGGGAGGGCGAGGAGAGGGGAGCCTGAATACAAGAAAAGAGGAGTGGAGGCATTTGGAGTGAGTGGTGGGGAATGGAGGCTTAAGGTACTGATTTGAAGAGGGGAGGGAGCTACTGCAATTAGAGCCATTCGTATTCAGTCTGGACTTTTGACTCTGGGTGTTTGCCCTTTTTGACCTGGGTATACGCACGCCTTAGGAGAGGTGCACATAGAGAGTCAAATCCAGGAAAATCCTGGATATCAACCTTTTTCCTAAATTCCATCTGTAAGTTTGCCTATAGATCATTCATGGCCCCTAAAAATAGTAGGAAATCTGTTGAACTGTCTTCTCCAAAATGTCGCTCAGGGAGCAGGGCTGAAGGGGGACCATCCAAGATCGATCAATATTTAAAATCTCCAGCAACTGAAACAAGAATGGCCTCCAAGAATGTGCAGGGAGATAGCACTAAGGACAATATCTATGATCAACCTATTGAAGGGGAAGCCCTGGAATTGGGTCAGCCGGGGACAATTATCTCCACTAATCTGTCTGATATAAATAACCAAGATACGCGAAATCCTTGCACATGTTAAAAGATCTAAGGAGGCCCTAGAGAATCTAACAACACAAATGGGCTCAGTAAAAACTGACATATCTCTTATTAGACATGACCTAAATAAAGTGTGGTCTAAACTACAAGAACTAGACGCTGCTACTGCAGAAGTGAGGTCAGAGGTTGACAACATGAAATGCGATATCTTACTCCTAAAGGAGAAAATGGGGCCCTGAAAGCAAAACTTACAGATCTAGAGGATAGATCAAAACGCTGTAATATTAGGATCATAGGGGTTCCCGAGGGAGCTGAAGGCAAAGATCCTGAAGTTTTTTTTTACAAACTTGGTTGTTCAAGAATTTGGGGAAGGACTACATTTCTCCATTTTTTGGGGTGGAACGTGCGCATCGACTGCAAGTCGGCAAAAAGTGCACCGGTCTTATCCGCCTGTATTGTTAGCAAAAATCCTGAGCTCCAAAGACAGGGATAGGATCTTGAAGAGAGCGAGGGAGAAATCAGATCTGTGTTATAATGGCAGCAAGGTTTCCATTTATCTGGATTATTCAAAGAATACACAGGAAAAAAGACGCAGATTTGGTGCATTTGATATTGCTGTCTTTTTCTGAAATTATAAATAAAGTATAGATGCACCACTGCATATGGGGTTGAGCAGTTCCTGCTTTTTAATACCACGCCAATTTGTAGTTTGTATTTTGAATTTTTGGAGGTGTAGAAACTCCTAGTCTGAATGTGCCTTTATTTCCATCCACAGGCAGCATTCTGGTGCACATGTGAGGCCCGGGCTATATCAGCCAGTCTTGGGTGGGGCTCAGAGCTCTCTCCCTCCTCCCATTGTATGCATGGTCACATGCTGGAGGTTACTGGGAGATTGCTTTGAGTCGGACCTTGCGCACCTGTAATTCGCCCAGTGGCTCCTGGCATTGCCCATACGGCCCAGGTAGGTTTAGCGTTAGGTCCCAAGCTACTTGAGAAACCTTGGCGCGGTGCTCGGGCTCAGACATGTCCTCCAAGCAGGATATGTTGGCTAATTCTCAATTTTACACCAGTATGAAGGTTAGTAAGGCTAGTTTCACACTAGCGGCAGGACGGATCCGACAGGCTGTTCACCATGTCGGATCCGTCCTGCGGCTATTTCGCCGTGCCCGCGGACCGCCGCTCCGTCCCCATTGACTACAATGGGGACGGGGGCGGAGCTCCGGCGCAGCACGGCGCTGCACGGAGAAAGCCGCCGGACTAAAAAGCCTGACATGCAGTAATTTTAGTCCGGCGGCCTTTCTCCGTGCAGCGCCGTGCTGCGCCGGAGCTCCGCCCCCGTCCCCATTGTAGTCAATGGGGACGGAGCGGCGGTCCGCGGGCACGGCGAAATAGCCGCAGGACGGATCCGACATGGTGAACAGCCTGTCGGATCCGTCCTGCCGCAAGTGTGAAAGTAGCCTTAGACCGCATAGTGCACCTGTCTTTGTTTTTGTTATGTTAAAAAAAGTTTTTAACACATTTTTAAAGAATTGTTGGTGGTTATTAATTTAGAATTTTTGCATGTTGCTTGTATTCTCAACTGCTATATGGAATCCCTCCCATTGTATAGATTATAAAATTATATAAATTAGGAAACTGCAGGTCCCCTCTCAGACAGAAGACTGTAGAGGGTTTGCTGTTAGGAGCCTTTGTCATCATTTTGTAATATCGGCTGTAAGGAAAGAAAAGAGATAAATACAATGGGTGGACTTCAGTACCCCAAAAGATTGTTCCCGATAATCGCTTCCTTTTGGTTTGGCCTACATAAAGGGACCTTTAAGGGGTTTAATGATATTAATAGGTCGTCAATATCAGATGTGGGGGTCCCACTCTTGGCACCCCTGCCGATCTGCTGTTTGAAGGGCTGCAATACTCGTGCAAGAGGTGCATCCTCTTCAATGTTTACCTGCACCACATCTACATTGTAGTGGTAGTGCAGTGTAATTACAGCTGTTCGTACTATTGAAGTGATTTGGAGAGGAAGCCATAATTACCTTCCATCACCAACTACAATGTAGGTCAGGCATGGCCAACCTGAGGCTCTCCAGCTGTTGTAAAACTACAATTCCCACCATGCCCTGCTGTAGGCTGATACCTGTTGTCAGTCTGGGCATGCTGGGAGTTGTAGTTTTGCAGCATCTGGAGAGCCTCAGGTTGGCCATCCCGGATGTAGGTGATTATTGAGGAGGACGCAGCTCTCACACGAGCGCCGCAGCCCTTCAAACAGCTGATCGGCGGGGGTGCAGCGAGTCAAATCTCAACCAATCTCATACTGATAGGTCATCAATATAATGAAATTGGAATAGCCCTTTAAGCACTATTACAAACTGGGAAATTGTGAGTTCCCCATGTACAACAATAGTTTCTGAATTAGGGTATGCGTTGAATTTTATGCTATGTTTGTATGCTGAAAGTCATTTTGGTGTAGGAACAACAACATATGTGCTGCTAGACAGAATTGTAAATTCAAGCTCCCGACCCGAAATGCAAAATTCGAAACTATGCACCTTTTATATTTACTAGTATCTTTCATATATATATATATATATATATATGTGTAAATATATATATATATATATATATATATACACAGTGTATATAAAAAGTCTACACACCCCTGTTAAAATTCCAGGTTTATGTGATGTAAAAAAATGAGACAAAGATAAATCATTTCAGAACTTTTTCCACCTTTAATGTGACCTATAAACTGTACCACTCAATTGAAAAACAAACTGAAATCTTTTAGGTAGAGGGAAGAAAAAATATAAAAATAAAATAATATAGTTGCATAGTTAAACTAATACTTTGTTGAAGCAACTTTTGATTTTATTACAGCACTCAGTCTTTTTGGGTATGGGTCTATCAGCATGGCACATTTTGACTTGGCAAGATTTGCCCACTCTTCTTTGCAAAAACACTCCAAATCTGTCAGATTGCGAGGGCATCTCCTGTGCACAGCCCTCTTCAGATCACCCCACAGATTTTCAATCGGATTCAGGTCTGGGCTCTGGCTGGGACATTCCAAAACTGTAATCTTCTTCTGGTGAAGCCATTCCTTTGTTGATTTGGATGTATGCTTTGGGTCGTTGTCATGCTGAAAGATAAAGTTCCTCTTCATGTTCAGCTTTCTAGCAGAAGCCTGAAGGTTTTGTGCCAATATTGACTGGTATTTGGAACTGTTCATAATTCCCTCTAGCTTAACTAAGGCCCCAGTTCCAGCTGAAGACAAACAGCCCCTTGGCATGATGCTGCCACCACCATGCTTCACTGTGGGGATGGTGTTCTTTTGGTGATGTGCAGTGTTGTTTTTGGGCCAAACATACCTTTTGGAATTATGGCCAAAAAGTTCAACCTTGGTTTCATCAGACCATGACACCTTTTCCCACATGCTTTTGGGAGACTTCAGATGTGTTTTTGCAAAATGTAGCCTGGCTTGGATGTTTTTCTTCGTCAGAAAAGGCTTTCGTCTTGCCACTCTACCCCTATAGCCCAGACATATGAAGAATATGGGAGATTGTTGTCACATGTACCACACAGCCAGTACTTGCCAGATATTCTTGCAGCTCCTTTAATGTTGCTGTAGGCCTCTTGGTAGCCTCCCAGACCAGTTTTCTTCTCGTATTTTCATCAATTTTGGAGGGGCGTCCAGTTCTTGGTAATGTCACTGTTGTGCCATATTTTCTCCACTTGATGATGACTGTCTCCACTGTGTTCCATGGTATATCTAATGCCTTGGAAATTCTTTTGTACCCTTCTCCTGATACCTTCTAACAATGAGATCCCTCTGATGCTTTGGAAGCTCTCTGTGGACCATGGCTTTTGCTGTGGGATGCGACTAAGAAAATTTTTAGAAAAGACTAACTAGAGCAGCTGAACTTTATTTGGGGTTAATCAGAGGCACTTTAAATGATGGCCGGTGTATGCTGACTCCTATTTAACAGGATTTTGAATGTGATTGCTTAATTCTGAACACAGCTACATCCCCAGTTATAGGAGGGTGTGCACACTTATGCAACCACATTATTTTATTTATTTTTTAGTTTTCTTCCCTCCACCTAAAAGATTTCCGTTTGTTTTTCAATTGAGTGGTACAGTTTATAGGTCACATTAAAGGTGGAAAAAGTTCTGAAATTATTTATCTTTGTCTAATTTTTTTACAGCACAGAAACCTGACATTTTAACAGGGTTGTGTAGACTTTTTATATCCACTGTATGTATATATATATATATATATATATATTTAGCAGTGGAGCCTGTGGGTGCCCTCTGGCACCAGTGCCAGGGTACTACTGCTGCCTCTGCACCCACTATAGATATGACCTTACACTTATACCTATGTGACACCCTTGGCAACTAATAACATACAAAAGCTAATAGCTTATATATGTAATATTAGTACATTTGCCATAATGGATCTATTTTATACAATGTAGCACAAGCAGTGATGTTTGTGCCTGTAGCAACTAATCACACTCCATCTGTCTAATTGCTTTATATCATGGAGTCGTCTGGGTGGGAGAGGACTGGCACCTGTGGGCAGCTATGGTTGGCAGTTCCTCATGCACTGTCTAATTACCCAACTGTTTAGTCCAATGTTTTTCTTAGATTTCTAAGATGAGTTCTTAGATGTTTTATATTATGTGTTTTTGGATCTCCCATTGGTCGATAGTATTTTATTTTGATCTTTTTTATATTTTCAGTTATAAATACTGCTGGATTTAATATACCTTGAGTGCTAATCGTTTATACAATTGTTATTTACCCCAATATAACTCTTCCCATACTTTACAATTGTATCTCTATATAAAACAAATGACGCGGAGACAATCTGATTTTGTCTGGAAATGTATTTTCCTCTACGCCTTGCACTCATAAATCAGCAAATATATTATTTCACTATAGAATTGCTATACAAAGTTCTACTATACATTCTTGTCTTTAGCACACTAGAGAATGTATTAAAATTTCCTGAAGAAACAAAATACTTTACATTCATTTTTTTTCCACTAGACCTTCAAAAAGATTTTTTTTTTACTATTTTTCTGTAAAGAGAACAGCAGAGATTTAAGACTAAATAAAATAAAAAAAATAAACATTAAAAATCAGAAACCTCAGAAACGCCGACCATATCTTATTAAGAGACATTCATTTACCAGGGTTAATATATTGCTGTACATAGATATCCTTAATAACAACTTGCAAGTAAAAGTTTGTTCGATTTTATTTGATCTCCTGGGGCTAATGATATCAGTCATTGATATAAGTGCATCTGATCAGAGAGTGTTTGATATGATTACATAAAGGTCATCATAATGCAATGGATTACAAAACACAGGGCCACCCACCAAAGCACAAACAGAAAGGGATCCTCATATACGTTGATTGAATCTACAGTATCAGAGAGGCATAGCTAGGAAGGGAGGTCCGCTGTTGGGGGGTGTTCACCAGATGTTGTGTACCCAGAGGGTTTTGATGCCAGAAATGGTCTCTGCCTTGGTCAGGGTATAGATGCATTGCTAGGGCAGCAAGCCAAATCTTCGCCTGGGTAAAAGAAGAACTAGCTACCACTGTGATCCAACATAAATGGATGATAGGTGGCCACCTATTTTACATCATTCCATATCCAGAACCATCTAAGAGCACCATATGAAAAAAAGGCAAATACCTCCATGAAGGAGACGCTACTCAAGTGCAAATTACTGGTCGTTTGTCCAAACTACAAATGCCACAAGTACATCTGAACCCACATTCTTACCTCAGAGTAACAAGATGTTGAGTATTTGAAGTTGGCCTGATCTAATTTCTCAGCAGCCCATATCTAAGTGCTGTACAAGAGTCAAGAACAGGTCATCTAATAATGGTGGAATGGTCCTACCATGTACAGTAGATCAACAGGTCAATGTTATACCTAAAGGTTCCATAGACAGGAAATTGGGAAGTAGCCATTTAAAAAAAAAAAAAAATGCTTATATGGAGTGCAGTCACAAGTTTAGCAGGCCCAATGGTACAAAGTGTCCCATAGGTCACGAGAATGTAGCCTAATAAGCTTTTTGGAACCAGCTTTATTGGTAATATAAGGGCAATCTCTGCCTCTATCGGCCCATTTATGAAGGCTTGTACTTGCCTTATGCAATGCTGTACAGATTGCCCTGCTTTTAGGATATTTGTCTTCATTGGGGTTTTTTTTCATCCAAATTTTTTAGGTAGCAGTTTTGCACACTCAACAGAATGCCCGACTCCATTGTTTATAGTCAATGAGGCACTTTTCACATAGCAAATGGTAGTTTAAGTAGTTTCTTAAAGGGGTTGCCCCACGAAAAATATTCAACACTTTTCAAAACAGCACCTGGATTGGAATACTTTTGTAATTGCATGCAATGAAAAATCTAGTATAGCCATTGGGTTATTTAATTAAATCCATCTGTACAGTGCCACCCGCTGTTGTATTTATTTCTAATTTCTCTGTCCACTTCAGTGGGTTGGACGCACATGCTTAGTTCCATGCCACAGGTGCAGCATAAGGACATGTGCCCTGAGAAAGGACACGACCACTGAGCTGTAACCTTGAAATAAATCTAGCAGAGCAATGAATGGGGAGATCTCTGGATCCATGTGAGGTACAGGGCTGGTTTTAGCTTTTTTTAGAGAGAGGTTGTCATGTACTGCGTGATGTCTGATTTACATTTTTGTACATTAATCACAAGACAACCTTAAAGTTCCCCCCTTGTAGTTCTAGTTAAGTTTAAAGGTATGAGAACCCATTGTCAAGAATTGAAATAAAAAATGCCCCAAAAAATTAATTCAGTAGTTTGTAACTTTAGTATAGAAAAAAAATGGTCTGAAGGATTGAACATTTTTTTTAATTTACCACAATCATAAAATATGTCACAATCTCTTGTGTTAATTAAAAACCATTTCGGAGCACAATTCTAGCTATAGACTTTATAAAAGGGTGTGTTAGTTTTCATTCTACTGTATGAAAGGCCTAGATAAGCCATGTATACTGACCTAATATTAAGACTTGACCTAATTTCTCGGTCAAGAGGCACAGAAGGTTAGACAATCGGGTGACGGTTTGTCCATCTAGCTATGTTTCTATGTAATAGACACTACCCACTCGGCAAGGTCTGAATAGTAAAAGGAAACCAGTCCTTCCTACGACACCATTGTCAGTGACACAATAGACCTTGATGACTACAGGTAATATGAAACGTAAAAGTAAGATTAAGCCAGGAAATCTAGAATTAAAGCATACAAGGTGATTCTTTTAAAAAGATTTCTTGAAATAAACCTGTATATTATGCACACGGGTTGACTCCCGATTTGCCTCCAAAGCCATCTCTCTCTAGCTGTCACTCAACGTGCTTGACATTCATACGTTGTCTTTTATCTTTCTTGACATCATCCATTGTCTACGTCTTTCTTGACAACCACCTATGGTCACACAGTCTTCTTGAAAGCCACATGCTACATCTCATAATTCTTAATATCTACTTGCTGTCACACTCCTTTAGCGACATTCACAATATCTTCGTCACTTGGTCTCTTCCCCCATCACAATTCCCTCTCAAAAAGCCTCTCTTTGATTTCCGTCTTTTTTTGTTTCTTTATGGAGATTTAATATGAAAAAAAAAAACATCAAGCCCCTCTGTGTGCTACAGGTTTGGATTGAAGAAGATCAACAGGGTTCAATAATAGTCAATTATTTACAAATGTATCAACACGTTGGAACAAAAAGATATGGGTAAAGGTGCCATATTGCCCTTCGGTCATTTTTATTTATTTTTTGTAAATTTTATCGTATTATGAAAGAGTCCTTTAAAGTTAAGGCTGAAATGTAGACAACGTCAACCGTTAACCTCATCAGTGCCAGGGAGATCTGTAAAGCACCGCACTGCAACGGACTACGTCATCCTGGCAGTGAAGACGGTAAAAACACACAGAAAAGCTCCCTCACCTTAAATTTGAGGCAGTTTATTACAACCCTAAATATAACAAATATAGGTGTGAATTGTGTTATTGTATGATCCTGCTGGACCAGAAGAATCCAGTCACTTGTGGAGGTAGGCATCTAACCACAGCTCGCCTGACTTTCTCAGAGATCTAGAGGGAAAGAAAAAGCAGGTATTATGGAAAGTGCATGAAATAAATAAAATGTATACCGACGCACAGTGGATGCTGTTTGGGTAATTTCAACATGATAATTCTTCGGCGCAATATTCTGGGCTGTGATATCTGAATTTATTAGTACTCTATTGACTTGATGGGATATGAGTTCACAAAGTACCACCGATATGACATGTTAGATCACATGTTAGAGCTAGTTCACACAGCGGATTTTGCCTCTGTCAAAATATGATGCATATTCCATGGCAAAAACTCTCTGGATACTGCTGTGATTCTTCAATTTAAAGGTTGTGGATCTGCTTATGATTTAGCTCTACTGAGCTAAACTACAAGCAGACACCCGGCACAGTTTCTTGTTGTGTCTATGCAGACACTGCGCCAAGAAAGAACTTGTCCTTTCTTGGTGTTCGCTGAAGATAAACAGTTTTTTGGGTGGAATCCGAGTCAAATTACGTGGACCAAGGCCTCTGTGTGAAGTAGCCCTAAGTGGATTTCTCCTTTAAGATTTGGTCCATACATTCTGTTCTCAACGACCATGGCTTAAAGGGGTCGCCTGAGTTAACAAAAAAAAGCGGGTGAGAGGCAGAGATGGTGTTAAATCAACAGAAGTTATACTCATCTGTTCAAGCGCCCTCCTATTCAGTGTTGGCGCCTCAGTCCTGCCCAATGCTGCAGAGATGATGTGCCTGTACACTGCACGTGACACTGGCCTCAGCAGTATACAGCACAAGACCGCTGAGTACAGTGACTGGCTGCAGTGGTCATGTGCGGTATACTGACACCACTATAAGGTAAGCATAGTCCGGAGTAGCGGTGCTGGAAAGGAGGGATTGGAACCGGTGAGTATAACTTCTTTTGTTATTTCAACATCTTCCCTGCCTTTCCCATTTGTTTGATTAACCCAGACCACCCCTTTAAAGGGAACCTGTCATCAACGTTATGCTGCCCATACTAACTGCAGCATAAAGTAGAGACAGGTGAGTTGATTTCAGTGGTCTGTCAATTAAAAGTTAAAAGTAAGTGGTTACCGAGAACCAACATCACTGTCATTGCAGACTGGGTCTGGAAAAGAGTCCCGGCCACCTGAGAAGAGTCCTGGTTATTGATAAATTCCTGCCCTTCCTGCTGATGACTGACAGTCTTCTACCTAGTTTTCTCTCTAGGAGAGAACTGCCAACCATCAGCAGATGGGTGAGAGCAGGAGATTAGGAATAACCAGGACTCTTCTCAGGTCGATTTGACTCCTTTCAAGACCTGGGCTGCAATGATTATGATGCTGGTTCTCGGTAACAACTCACTTTTAGCTCATGAGTGACACACCGATGAAATCAGCATTTCTGTCACTAATTTATGCTCCCTTCAGTAAGGTCAGCATAAAGTTGATGACAGGTTCCCTTTAAGGGCAGCAGTTCTTATTTCTATGAATCCATCGGGCATTAGGCATTGTATTGACGGAGTATGTCTGTAGAGAGCCCTGTACATATCTCACTGAGCATATTAATACACCCCAGACACACATAATGGTATCAGCATACAGGAGTCAAAATTTGCCAAAAGATATGTTAGTGAGTTAAAGGACTACATGTGGTTGTGTCTTTACCAAGGATTATACAGTCTTGGAGAATCCCTTGAAGTGCCATTACAGAGATAACACAGCCAGAGTATAAGAACTGTATAAACCAGAACGGCACTTACTGAACAATATCACGCATTGCGTTGTACAGAGACTTCTCCTCGTAGTTGACGTTGTATTTCTTGCACAGAGAACGCACAAGTGGAGCAATCTTGTGATAGTTGTGGCGAGGCATGGTGGGGAACAGACTATGAGAGAGAATAGACATGATGAGCCAAGTGTGTACCACAATCTCCATCCCTGGGACCCCCACTGATCATGAGAATGGGGGTCTTGTGCTCTATATTGGAATAAAGCAGTGGTCGGACACGTGTGCCTCGTCGTTTTTTTTAAAAGCCTGAGGTACGTGCTTTCTACCCCCGTGCATCACAATCGTGCAGCGTGCCACACAAAAACGTGCAGTCCATCACAGGCCCTCTTCATAAGAGAAGGCCCCCCATACAACAATACCAGTCGGTCCATCCGGGCCAGAAGGCTCCTGCAAGGGACCAGGACTAGTGGCCATCCTACAGCCGAAGCTGAAGAAGTGCCAGTCTTGCTCTGGCTGCCGCCCAGGTGTTGGCCAAGAGCCAGAAGTCTAGGTCTGGCCTCTCCCCGGAGGGAGAGGCCAAGTTGGTTGAGGAACGAACCGGATGGCCACCCCACCACCCTTACCCTAGACCACAGGAAGAGGTAACCCATAAGGGTGCCGCAATCTGAAAAATCTGAAAAATAAATAAATAGTGAATGTGTGCCAGTTACGGTCAGGACATTTGGCCAGAATTATAAAAATTCCTCCTTTGTATGCCAGGCCAAGAGATCGGGCAAAGATTAGAAGTGAGTGTGCTCAAAATGTGTGAAAGTGAAGAGAGTGCAGATGTACCATCGCTCAGTGGGCTCCCATACCAAGTCAGTTCAGGCACCCCAGGGTCGCCACTGCTGCTCCACTTACTGTCTATGATACTCTTGCTTTGCTGTTGCAAAACTACTACTCCTAGGATGCCCTCATACCACACTTTCCTTATCGTCTTATGGGCAGCACATATTTCTATGCTGCCTGTGGACTCAAGGAAATAAAAATTTCGGTAAGCAATTTTTTTCCTTCCTTATCATCCTATGGGCAGCAGATATGTCTGTGCTACCTTTGGACTCAAAGAAAGAAAAATTTTGGTAAGCAAATTTTTTCCTTCTTTATTATCCTACAGGCAGTAGATATTTCTGTGCTGCCTTTGGACTCAAGGAAAGGAAAATTTCCGTAAGCAAATTCTCTCCTTGTCAGGGCCCGCTGGGAGTTGTAGTTTTGCAACAGCTGGAGAGTCTTTGCTCACAAAAACAGACAGATAATCCAAGCATATACTAATTGGTCTACTCACTGATGTTCAATCTGAAAGTTGAGGTGTCCACTGAACCAGTCATTGAAGAAGGATTGCTCAATGTTGCATGTCGCTGCCAGCTGTGGTTATGGGCAAATTTACAATTAGATTACTATGGGTAATCTCTGATTCCCCTCCCCCACAACATCCTTTTTATGCCAATATTCATATAATATATAACAATCTTAACAATACTCAGGTGATTTTATACGTAAAGGGGAAATCCTACAGTCAATTAAATTTAGAGGGTGGCTGGACAGTGTTTAAATCAAATAAAGAAAGCATTCATCTTTTCACAGTCTCTCGGTGACCACTGGTTATGTGCTGTTTATGCACACATCACCACTGAGTCCACTGGTTGGCAGTGGTCACGTGTGTACGACACATCATCATTTCCGGTCTGGCTGGGACCAGAAACGGTGGGGATGGAAGCCATAGTGCTGGAATCTGAACACTGTGAAAGAATGAGTGCTGATTTTTGTGTTCTTTTAAACACTGTCTAACCTCCCTGTACGTGTTATTGAATGTCGGAGAACCCCTTTAAGTGAATCTCTCTACACAGTTTTAAAGGGGTGGGCCACTTGAATCTTAACACAGTGTACTAAACATGCATTTATGCAACTTACTGATATATCCTTCAATGAAGTTCTCTTCTGTTTTTACATTACTTCCACCACGCCCCTTAGTTCATAAGACGGCTGCAGATGGAGGGGGGCGTGTGACCAGTCACTTCATTCAGCCTCCTCCGTTGAAACACATAAGGACAGACATTCAGGACCTTAACACGCAGAGTGTTAAGTGTGACTAGCTGATGTGCTTGGTCCCTCTACAGCCATGTTATGGGCAGTGGAAGCCTTCTTAAGCAGCTGATCGACGGGGGTCCTGGGTGTCAGACCCCCACCAATCAGATACTGATGACCTGTCCTGAGGATAGGTCGTCACGTCAGTAGTAGAATATTGGAAAACCCCATTGTGTTATTGATGGCCTTAGGATAGGCCATCAATATCTGATCTGTGGGGGTCTGACACCCCGCACCCCCGCCGATCTGCTGTTCAGGGTTGCCAACCAGAATAGTTCTTTTTTTCTGGTCAACTTATCCCAAAATCACAGACAGCCAACATTTTTTACGGACAAATTGGAAAACCATACTGAATGCTAAAGATTATGGCTAGGTCTACATGACGACATTTGTCCCGCGACAATAAGTCGCCTGACAGATAGGGCACAACTGCACTGCAAAATTTGTTGTGCAACAATTTGTTAATAATGATAGTCTATGGTGTCACAATGCGACATGCTGCGACTGCGACGCGACCATCTCGAATTGATTTTTTGCGACTTTCACATTGCAGCATGTCGCAAGTTGCTCGACATTGGTGCGACAAAATGTCGTCATGTAGACCTAGCCTATAACTGATACATATCTATAGCTCAATATACTGATAAGAACTCATTACCAGCATTTACTGTGAGCTGTAAAATGATGAGAATTACCACCAAAATAATCTAGTCAAGTATCGCCAGCCTCAAAAAAAATCTCAGACACATCTATTTCTTTTTACGGACACGAAAAAAGTCGCCTATTTTTACAGACTGTCCAGAAATTTCTGGACAGTTGGAAACCCTGCTGCTTTTTCAGTGTAGCCGGCAGTCGGAAATACACAGCTCCTTCTTTCTTTCCATTGATTTAGGCCTCTTGCCCACGACCGTATGCTCATATGATGTACCATATGATCATATGAGTGCGGGACAATAGTCCCGCGGGCAGCCCAACATCCACAGCATCATTGTAATCTATGATGCTGTGCGCACAATCAATGCCGCTCCAGGACATATGGCCCGCTGACGGACCGTATATCTCGGAGGGCATACGATTGTGGGCAAGAGGCCTTAACCAGCTGCATCTACTACAGAAATGGATGGAGCTGTGTGCCAGATCAACACTGAAACAGCTGATCGGTGGAGGTGAGGGTTGTCAGACTCCCACTGATCAGATATTGACGGCCTCTCCTGGGGATAGACCATCAATAACACGATCCTGGAAAACTCCTTTAAGCATACTGCATGTATCTGTTATAAATATATATATACATGAGGTTGTATAAATGAAGACATAATAATTTGGGAGAGATTGATCAAAAACTGGTGTAAATGAGATCTGGCCTAGTCACCCATAGCAACCAATTAGATTCCACCTTTAATTTTTCACAGCTCCTTTGGAAAATCAAAGGTGGAATCTGATTGGTTGCCATGGGCCACTAAGCCAGTTCTACTTTTACACCAGTTTTGATAAATCTCCCCCAAATTATTATATTTGAATATTTGTCATAAACATATAGGGGGAAAATTTATAAAAACTGTCTAAAAGGAAAGCTGTCTTTGTTGCCCATAGCAACCAATCAAAGCACAGCTTTAATTTTACCATAGCAGTTTAAGAAATGAAAGCTGTGCTCTGATTGGTTACTATGGGATAAAAAGACAGTCTTCCTTTTAGACAGTTTTGATAAGTGAGGCCTAGAGATTGCAAGCTACATTACTTGTGTGGTGGTCGGCTCTTACCTGACTCCCCAGCCAATCTCTGTATTTTTCATGGTCAATCTCCATGGGAATGTGATTCATTTGTGTGACCCAGACAAACCAATGGGATTCAAAAAACCTACAAACAGCCAGGAGGAATATTGTTATCATTTTCTATATAACTATAGGACTAAGTGATATTAAGTGTGCTTAAACCTCCGTCTCATGTGGTCATAAGCCTGGCTATAGTAAAGACAAAGGGGGTCATTTATCATAACTGGTGTAAAGTAGAAATGGCTTAGTTGTCCATAGCAACCAATCAGATTCCTCATTTCATTTTCCAAAGAAGCTGTTCAAAATAAAAGGTGGAATCTGATTGGTTGCTATGGACAACTAAGCCAGTTCTACTTTACACCAGTTATGATAAATCTCCAGTCTCTGATTTATCATAAATAGTAGCGGGCGCATGCGCAGTAGGTATTGCGATGCCCTGCCAGGAGCGGGCATCGCATTGCGCATGCGCCCGCTACGATTTGGACCGCACAGCCGCAGTGGAAAAGGACAGGGTAGGGGAGTAAACGGGCGGGCAGAGGCGCACGGAGGGCGGGGTTATGAGCCGTTTAGGAGGTGCTGCCTGGGGCTCCGAGGATTGAGAGACCGCCCTGGGCACTTGAGAGGGCTCATTAACATAACCTTATAAGTTCATTTTCGGCTAAAAGAAAAGTCAGTTTTCTACAACAAAAGTACAGTTTTTAAGTTCTGGGTGGATCATATAACCCTATTTGATCGGTCTAATATGCTGAAATGTGGTGACAGACTCCCTTTAATGCCTCATTAACACGTCAGTGTTTTGGTCAGTGATTGGCATCAGTGATTTTAAGCCAAAAACAGGAGCAGATCTTTCCCTTATTCTTCTATATTTGCAGAGGCTCCAATCCTGGTTTTGGCTCACAATCACTGATGGAGACCAAACACTGACATGTGAATGAGGCTTTAAATAGGTTTTCTGAGAGTTTTTTTTTACTGATGACCTATCCTCTGGATTGGTCATCTCAGTATTTGATCGGTGAGGGTCAGACACCCGGGACCCCTTCAGATAAACTGAGTGAGAAGGTATCATTGCTCGCAGTAGCACTACAGCCTTCTCTTAGCTTTTCCTAGGCCATGTGACATCACGTTCATTGGTCACATGGCCGAGGCACAGCTCAGCCCCATAGAAGTGAATGGGGCTGGGCTGCAATACCAAGCACAGCCTCTATACAATGTACGGCGCTGTGCTTGGTGAGCACGGAGAAGGCCGAGGCGCTCCCAGGAGTGCCGGTGTCTTCTCAAAGAGCTGATCAGCGGGGTGCCTGGGTGTTGGACTTCCACCAATTAGATACTGATTACCTATCCAGATGGTAGATCACCAGTAAAAAGAACTCTTGGAAAACCCCTTTAAGGCAGATTTACACACCCAATTATTGGGAATGAACATTAGTACGAATGCTCATTCCCGATAACTGACCTGTGTAAAGGAGCTGCAGATCACCTGATGAACGAGCAAAGCGCTTGTTCATAGGGTTTAGTGATCATTCATGAGGACAGTAAAGTGGTTATCCAACCCCAAAATGCTCGGGCCCCTCATACTGGTTATACTTACCCTGCTCCTCGGCACCCACGCTGCTTCTGATCCCCACATGCCACCGCTGCATCTCCAGGCCATCCACCCGTGATGCCAGGGAGGCTTGTTCCCATTGCGGCCTGCTATTAGCTGTCCCCCTGTCGCCGGATGTTTTGATCCGCGTGACAGGGAGATGCAGCAGCGGCCGTGCAGGGATCAGAAGCGACGCGGGTTCCGGGGTGCAGGGTAAGTATAACCAATATGAATGGCCTGGGCATTTTGGGGGGCATTATAGGGGTTGTATAACCCTTTATTCATCCTTTTTGGGCAGCAGATCACCCTGAGTGAGCAGTCCAAAAGCAATGAATCTGTATGAGTACAAGCAATTGCAACAGCCATCGCTCATCCCCATGCAGTGGAGGTGAGTGCTGCATGTAAATGCAGCTCTTCCCCTCCGTTGATGAGCAGGCAGTTATAGAGAAGGATCTGTCCCTTCCCGATAATTGCCTGCTCAGTCGGGCAGTGTAAATCTGCCTTTAATAGGCTATCAACTCAATCACTCTAAAGATTACAATGGGAATATTCTAGTTTGTTTTCTTTTGCTTCTCACTATCACATTTTACAGCCTTGCATTAAACAAAGATGGGAACGTTTCCCTGATAACTGCAATAAGTTAATTACACAAGATGAGATAGGGATGCGGTGACGTCTGAGGAGTTATACATTTTGCATACCTGACGGCATTGAGCACAGCAATGGATCCAAAAAATCCAAAGAAAGGAACAAATGTCATGAAAAAACGAGCGTAATAAGAAAGTGACCAAGCCAAATCCTGCAAAAGAGGAAAGAATTTGGTGATTATCGGTCTTCTTAAAAAGATGATGCCATGTTGTTTTGGCTGCAGTGGAGGCATCCAGTAGGTGTCACCACTGAGGCCTATGATTGACTGCAGATGTATATGCAACGTCACTGCTGCAAGCAAAAACAATACATTATGGCTGTGACCCATACATTATGGCTGTGACCCAGGTAAGGGGATGGAGCAGAAGTGCTAGATCAGAGGGGTCTCAGGGAGGTAGGGTATTTTTTTTTTAAACAGACTCCCCAGCACTTTGCTACAATAAAAAAAAAGAACACAGAAAACCCCTTTACCTATTATACATATTCATTACCTTATCAAATCAATCTAGGAAAGAATAACTGCTAAGTGGAGTGAAAAACAGACATATAGAAGCATGCCAGTGTTAAAAAAAAGGTGCGTGACAAGCAGACTGTGGAGATTACTTGTCTGAGGGTGTTATGGACTCCACATCTATTTTGTGTAGCAGATGAAGGGCTTTGGAAGACTAGACATGCTTTAAAGGCAGACTTTGGATAAGCTAAGGTACGCACCTCGGAGAGGACATGGTGGATCAGTTTGTAAGTAAATAAGAAGAAAGATAGAGCAAAAAGCAGCAAGAGAAGTGTGCACCCCTATTTCTAGATGCTTGTATTTGAGCTAGAAAGAAAAGTGCAGTTTGAGGAAGATTGCTCCAGAGAAATTGGCACTGTAAAAACGGTGGAATTGCAAAACTGTGTAATATATGCCGATCTACGCAAAGTATGAACTGTGACATCTGATGTGTGTCCTGTATTGGAACTTTGATTGCCATTACTGTTAGCCTCATCATTGCCACAACTCTCAGGGAACCCTACTTTGCATTTTAAAACTCATCTCCTCCAAAATCTCCCCACATAACACCAGGCAAGTACACCACAGCCAGGAATAAAAAGGTGTGCCCTTCCCATCACTGCATGGCCCAGGGAGCATCAGAGTGTGGACTGCTGCCGTGAGTCGCTAGTACCTTAATTTTTGCTACAACCACTCCTATCCTCTCTGCCCTACCAGATATAATGTTATTCTTCATGACAACACATGACAACTTATTCTGAACAGTCACCTGAAATAACAGGTGCTGCTTTCTTCTGTTTCCCCGTCGTGTCCACAGGGTTGCGTGATGCATGGAGGACATGTCACTGCTGCAGCCAGTCACTGGCTCTATGTGATACTCGTCAAACTGGAAGTTTACGAGCATGGACTGGAGTGTATCAATGGCAGCAGGGGACCAAAGGAGCCGGAACTCAGCAGTGGGGAGCAGGTTAGTAAGCATCCCTCTGCAGGAGGTCTGGCAAGGTGGGGAAGGGAGGATCCGGCAGAAAGGCCGCCAAAGCTGGACAACTCTTTAATCCAGTTTTTGTGGGAACACCCAAAAAACGCCCCCTTTCATGACCCTGCTCGCAGACCCTGCTCCTAAACTGCTCTTGAAAAAAAAGCTGTGCTGTGATTGGTTGCTGAAGGTCAAAACTCTGCTTCGGGGAGACTGACCGGTAGACATTTTTTAAAATACATTTTTACTGTATTCAGTCTATGGTATGAGAAAAGACGGCTCAAAGTTACAGGCCCAAAGCCTGAGGCTGAACTACTGAGACATTCTGACAACAGGCCTGCTGTTATACCTGCCAGATACACACTTTTTTCAAATCACCATCTACAACAATATCTATATCCTACTCGGCCTGAACAGCGGCAGATACGTGTGTACGTTGATGTAGATGGTCATGTCAATGTTGCATCTATCAGGAAGAGACATGATGTCATCAGAGTCATTCAGTAGTGGAAGCTCAGAATTTGGGGTTGGAATTTTGAGAATATATATTTTAAAAAATCACATAAAGCATGACTCCTTACCACCCAGTCCTTGCGAGTTATCATTGTCTTCATAATCTGGACCGTGAAATACAATGGTATCAAAAGTGGAGGCCCGACTGCAAGAGAAAAAAAATAAAGACGTCAATGCAAATATCATACTAAGAAATTTTTGCCTATATCTAATGTCACCACTAATCAGCACTCCGCAGGGTTAAAGGGGACGTCTGAGATCATAAAAAAATCTTGGACAACCACCAATTGCCTAAAATGAAAAAGTTGTGTAATCTTCTTCCTCTAATGCTGCAGCGCTCTGCAGCGCTGGTCCCCTAGCTATTCCGGCATGTGACCCCTGCAGCCAATCACTGTCCTCAGTGGTAGACTGCTGAGGACAACTGCCACAGTTTGCAAACAAGCGGAAACAGGAGGACCTAACCGGCAGCGCAGAGAACAGCATTAGAGAAATTAGTTTTATTTTAAGCAATTCGAGGGGCTTGTCCAAAGTTTTTAATTATCTCGGACATCCCCCTTTAAAATATATTATACAGTTTTTATAAATTTTATCTTGAGCTATATATAAAAGTACAATACAAATACAAGCAGTTGTATTGTCCTCGCCATACCTTCCACTTTCCAGGGGGACCTTGTAAGGCAGGACATAAATAAATACAGATTTGCTCACTCTGTGAGGCTTGTGTATTTTTACCAGTACTCCTAGATAAACCAGTAATCCCATTATAAATCCAATTACTCACTCAGGAAGAAGTACTGATGTTGGTGATTATAAGGCAGATACTTTAGCTTCTTCTTGCCATACTGTAAAGAAGAGGAAGAGATTTACAGCATCTATTTGCATGGAAGTAGATGCATAGTAATCAACTGATTGCAAATTTCTAAGCAATAGGTCACTTAAAGGGCTTGTCCCATAAAAAAAAAAAAAAAAATTCTACATTTTTCAAACTAGCACTGGGATCTGAATACGTTTGTAATTGCATGTAGTTCAAAATTTAACATAGCTACTGAGTTATTCCCAATAAAATGTATCTGTATAGCGCCACAATTTTTCTTCCCTATTTCTCTGTCCACCTTGAAGAGGTGGCTCTGTTCTATCTTTCAATTGCCTCCAGCCAAGACTCACCCGTGTGATAGGTTGAGAGCTGCAGCAGAAAGAACAGGCCCCCTGAGCTGTCACAGAGAGAGAGAGAGCTGCAGCAGAAAGGACACCCCCTGAGCTGTGATAGGGAGATAGCTGCAGTAGAAAGAACATGCCCCCTGAGCTGTCACAGAGAGAGAGAGAGAGCTGCAGCAGAAAGGACACCCCCTGAGCTGTGATAGAGAGAGAGAGAGGCAGCAGAAAGGACACCCTGCCTGAACTGTGATAGGGAGATAGCTGCAGTAGAAAGAACAGGCCCCCTGAGCTGTCACAGAGAGAGAGAGAGCTGCAGCAGAAAGGACACCCCCTGAGCTGTGATAGGGAGATAGCTGCAGTAGAAAGAACATGCCCCCTCAGCTGTCACAGAGAGAGAGAGAGAGCTGCAGCAGAAAGAACATGCCCCCTGAGCTGTCACAAAGAGAGAGAGCTGCAGCAGAAAGAACATGCCCCCTGAGCTGTCACAGAGAGAGAGGAGAGAGAGCTGCAGCAGAAAGGACACCCCCTGAGCTGTGATAGAGAGATAGCTGCAGTAGAAAGAACATGCCCCCTCAGCTGTCACAGAGAGAGAGAGAGCTGCAGCAGAAAGGACACCCCCTGAGCTGTGATAGGGAGATAGTTGCAGTAGAAAGAACATGCCCCCTGAGCTGTCACAGAGAGAGAGAGCTGCAGCAGAAAGGACATGACCCTGAGCTGACAGCTTGAAATAAATCTAGTAGAACAATTGGAGCAATGAGGTACAGGGCTGGTTTTAGCTTTGTTAGAAAGAGACTGTCATGTACTATGTGATGTCTGATTTTAATTTTTTACATTAATCATGGGATAACCCATTTAAGGTCATTTTATACAAGCAGATGAACAGCAGACTGGACATTTGTACAAATGTTTGTTCTCGATCCTGGGCATCCCTAATCAGCACAATGGCCACCGATTTACATGCTATATCATCGATTGGTGCTCGTTTACGACCAGATTATTTGTCACTTTAAATGGACCTTTAGTCATAGTAAATAAGTATATTATAATAACAATTTTTCAGTATTTAAGGTAACAGAACAGTCATACCTCCACTGGCTGAGTGTCACCAAGTACGAAAATGTGGACCATGTTGACATCTGGATCCTTGCTGAAGATGTTAGGTTTGGCATGATGTTGAAAATGGCGATGGTTCCACCAGTTGGCTGATGCTCCCTGCAGGCAAAAGGACCTAAATGAGCTGAGAAGCGAGACCAAGTCTCTGATCATAGTCCTCAACCTTATAGTCCCCTTATGAAAGTCATCACGTTCAAAGCTCTTTGGCTTTTATGTTATGTTCACCTTCAAACCTGAGGGATTTTCTGAACTATGAACTAATGACACTGGCAGTAAGTGTTCAGCACCACAGCAGGAGAGAAATTAAGCATTACACAGTGTCCACTGAAATCAACGAGTCCTGCTCATATTTACTAATTAGGTATAAAAAAAGTGGCAGCCCCTTTAACATGTACATCCATTTTTATATTTTATATATCCTCTTATAATGTGAATTCAAAAGATTTGAGAATAAATAAGCTTCCGCAGGCTAAGTGGATAAATATATTTACTAAATGTGATAATAATAAAATAAAAAAACAGGCAAATCACATACAGAGTATTAAAAGTAAATAACAATCCCTGGCCAGTACACAATAGTGGGAGACGACTCTGGTCGCCATGTCGTAGCATATGGCCAACACCACATGGTGATACAAGAGATAGGGATAGTGTTTCAAATCAATACATCCTACCAGGATGATGTTCCTCAATGGAGTACCAATTAACTATCTGTGTTCACAAGACTTTATATCTATTCAGCCCCTCTCCCCAAAGATGTCCAGTGTGTAGCACGCATGTCTCTGAGGTAAGCACTCAGGAACGTGGCCTTCTCAGCACAATGGGGAGGGGGTTTGGGTAGGTTATCTAACTATCCCTAACTCACTACATAACAAGGAATATAATTACACAGAATATAGAAGGTAATATAAAAGGGGGCAGAAGCAATCAGTATTAAATGATATATGTAAAGTGCACTTACAACACATATATACATTTACTTTAGCTTTTAAAAAGACTACACTTGAAATGGAGGACCCCATAGTTCCCCTACCAAATATTATCCCCAGTATGACATCACCTTCAAATGGCCAATGACAAACTTGTGGCCAATATGGTTCCACTTTGACTTCTTGAAGATAGATAGGTGTCCAAAATCATGCTGTAGCCATCCAGCCTGGGCCTGTAGGGGAATCATAAATATGAAGGTCTAAAGCTCTATGCTCCCTCACAATAGAACGTGTGTTACAATCCACCACAGAGAAGCTTGATATATGTCTCTTTATTATATGAGAAGAGAGATATAATGAACTCACCTGAGAAACTGTCAGCAGTAGAATGGTGATTATGGTTGTTATCCATCCTGTACCAAGGTAGTAGAGGGTAGCCCAGGCAAGAAACTCCAAGACCAGGATGTGTGCTAGGTAAAGGCCGAAAAATACCCGACTGGAGTTAAACAGGTTCATTTCTTCTGCTGTTTTACGTAGAGTTTCAAAGTCTTCCACCTGCTGAGCCTGTACCAAGTTGAAAGATGACATAACACTGAATAAAGCATGTCACCACCACCTTCCTATCCAATTCACTTATGTCACTAGGAACAATTTAGTCAAGAGAAAGTCAATTAACTATTACTACATTGTGTTTTGGCGATGTGGAAAGAACCTAAACTACCCGAAATGATTGCAGAATGGATCCATTGGTAAAGGAAGAATTAATTGACCACCATGGTGCAATTATTGAAAGTGTAACTGTTTCAGGTTCTTTCTTATATAGTGTAGGGTCAGGGATGTTCAGGGGTAGGTTGGCCAGGGCCACTTAAAGTTCCTAGTCCACCCAATATTTTTTGTGAAATACTTTACTAAAGAACAGGGTGGAAAGTGTGTTCTTAGCAAAGATCTAAATGAGCGCTACTAAGGGGAGTCTGTCTTCAGCGTTTTACTGAATGCTGAAGACATCTACATGTAGCATACTGTACAGAGCCTTCCAGCCTGCATCATGTCACTAACCCAGTCCCTGACTCTGTACATGTGCCCTAACTGTCTCTGCCCATCACCCTGCCTATCTGACTTGTAATACACAGGCGTCTTCAGTGCTCAGTAGTACTGAAGACTGAAGACAGACTCTCCTAAGTAATGCTCAGTTAGAGCTTTGCTATGAAGAATCTTTTCACCCTGTTTTCGAGTACAAAGAAATATCTTTCACTAATCAAGTATTTTACAAAAATGTTTAGCATCACTGTCCCTACACTTATAAACCACGATGACAGTGACACTTGAAAGGGCATCTGTCAGCAGATTTGTACCTATGACACTGGCTGACCTGTTACATGTGCGCTTGGCAGCTGAAGGCATCTGTGTTGGTCCCATGTTTATATGTGTCCGCATTGCTGAGAAATATAATGTTTTAATATATGCAAATGAGCCTCTAAGAGCAACGGGGGCGTTACCATTACACCTAGAGGTTCTGCTCTCTCTGCAACTGCGGCACCAGCTCCACTTTAATTGACAGGGTAAGGCAGTGAAAATGTCATCATACCTGCCTGGCCCTGTCAATCAAAGTGCTTGGCAGCTGCAGAGAGAGCAGAGCCTCTAGGTGTAACAGCAATGCCCCCGTTGCTCCTAGAGCCTCATTTGCATATAATAAAACATCATTTTTCTCAGCAATGTGGGCACATACGAACATGGGCGCAACACAGATGCCTTCAGCTGCACATGTAACAGGTCAGCCAGGGTCATAGGTACAAAACTGCTGACAGATGCTCTTTAAGATCATTCATCGGTTCCTCAATCACTTGAGTACTCATCATGAAACCATGTACAAGTTACCGTAAAGACAAGATCATACAACTGCCATGGGGCCCTTGGAGAGGAAGGCCCTAGTTCTGTTTGATCCTGTCCCCTTTGATACTAGCAGGAGTGTACCCATGTAGGATTTCACATTGGTAGTAAATAGGTAAGAAAATTGGCCCAAGGGTCATCAAAAGAGTGTGGAGCGGAACAAGCTCCAAGTTCTTCTGGGTGGCAAAGCCCACCAACCTCATGGCTTGCTCCACTCTGATCTTTGCTATGAGCCCCTTCCATGGATGCTACTGCCTAAGGTCGTACATTTGAACCACTAAGGACATTGCAACCTACTGTTGGCCTGGTCAAGAATAAAAATCAGAGCTGCAGCTGAATACTTCTTATTCCTAAATATTACAATATTTCCTAAATATTACAATATTGACTACATTGGTGCCCACCGACAAGAACGAGCTAGACAATTATGATAGGTTTGCAGCAGAGCATTGCATTTCAGCCATAGTCAGAGAATAAAGCACGCTATTAATAATAGAGGAGGCCCCGGTGACGTTTAATCGCCCAAGAACAATATCGGTGCATCATTAATGGAGAATCAAGATTACATTACCCAATTACACAACCAGCTTTTCTATTTATCCTTCGTTGCCCTCTATGTGCCATTCAGTCACATCTCTTTAAACTCATTATATTCACCGCAAATGCACAACGTACAAAAATATAACCTATTGCAAACCAAACATATTATATGCACTTCGACTAGTTACTGCATACAAAGGGCTAAAAGAGGTAACTGCTCCCCAGGACTCCTGAGGTCAGATATGAGCATAACCAATTCGTTTTAGCTACAGACTGTAATGATTGCGCGCTTGCTCATTAGTGTTTGATCTGACCGATTATCTGCATGTGTAAGTAGGTTTACTGGGGATATAGCTATTTTCTTTATTTTTTTAAAAGGCTCACAAAGTGTTAAAAATAAAAAAAGAAGCCATACTCACCACCCCCCACCACCGACATTCTGCCATAGGTTTGGTCCCTGCTGCACGCCACGCTGAAGCCCTAGGAAGGGACTGCTTGGCCAATGACTGGCAGGTCACCGCTAGGACCAGTGATTGGCTGAGAGGGCCTTTCCTCTTATTTCTGATGTGTCGAGCTGGGACCAGGAGATGGAAAGCAGCGGAGGTTAAGGTGGAGAGCTGCGGGGATGAGAGCAGCGCCATAATGGCAGCCACAGTGGATTGGTGAAGATGAGTATGGTTTATGTTTAGCCTTATGCGCTGATTTATTTTTATACAAAAATAATTAACCTCCTGGAAAGCCCACTTTAAATGATCAGTGATGATTTGCTGACCACCAGTATTTCAGGCAGACATTCCTGCTAGATCACAATATCTCAGCTTTCTAAACTATTTTAGTGTGATGTGCAGAATTTTGATGTTTTTGGTTCCTAGATATCTCCAGTGACCTGCCTGCTTTCTGTATGTAGAGATACCGTACTTCTTACCGATGCTACATGAATGTGTTAGTACCTGTTCTCTAGTCCCATGTCTAGATACCACCAAAAGTGTTTATGGCTTTTATTCTAAATTTATGAACCCACTTCCCCATGTCTATGCTTTATTTTTGGTTAGAATTACTGTCCTGTAAAAATAACTGCACTGGGTAGCTTTGTGTGTGCACTGAGTTCATGATTAAAGGGGTTGTCCAGACATATCCCCGTCTTCCCCCACTCAGCCCCTCTGACATGAGCGCTATATATCACGCAGGGCAAGGGCTTTTCTGTTCACATTTTTACACTGCTAGGCAGAGGACTCCACCTGGTAGTGTTCCCGGTGATGTCACCAGTACTGATGGGTGGGCTTTAGAGCTGCCCTAGCCGTTTTACAAGCTGTTATGTAGATGTATGCATCTCCATGGAAACAGACTACAAACAAACCCTCTGCAGTCATACGGTCCTTTTGCATGGGACAATTTATCAAGCGATAGTCGGGAAGGAAGCATTCCCTCCCGGCAAGCACCTGCTCGTCATTGAAGGAGACCGCTGCATTTACATGTGGTGATCTCCTCCACTGCATGGTGAGAAGTGATCGCTTGTCACGGCAGTGTCACAGTCTCGGCGTGGTGCGCCGTGACACGTTGCTGTGTGTTCTGCTCCTGTTTCCAATGTTCCTTCCCTGGCTGGTGCAGTGAGGGGGTTAACCACCTTGCTGGGTGTGGTCACTAGGTGCTTCTTATACCTGTGGCTGGAGGCCAGGAGTCAGTTGTACTCCAGCCTTGGTGTGTGCTGGAGTTATGCTCCTGGTCTGGATGTGCCATCAAGTGTGAGGGCCACCTAGTGGGACATCAATGTCATCACAATGTTTCCCCATGTCACCTTCCCTTCCTATTATATTTCTATGTGTGGTGTTGCTTGTATGTGTTGGTGTTTGATGTCTAGTCAGTGTTACATGTCTGGTGGTGTTTGTTGTCCAGCATGTTTGCTAGACATCCCCCTGTCTATCTGTTGTGGCCTCTGGAAAGGGATGTCAGAGTTCCCGGAGGGGTAACCACAAGTCAGTGTGCAGCTCTGCTGGCGCCGCCATGCATCCTGTCCGCATGGGGGTCCGGTCGCCATTGTTGCCGCGGCAGGTAAGTGCGAGTTGTTTCTGGGCACTTGCCTGGCTATTCAGTGAGACTTCTGTTCATCAGTGTCTGGGATGAACAGGTCGTCTCAGCCCTTTCTTTATTTTAGGGATTATCAGGGTAACTCAGGGTCCTAGGTTCCTGGGTATGAGCTGTCCTACCATCCGCTCATAAGGTGAGGAGAAAGGGTGAGGATTAGGGAAGCAAGAGGAGGTGACCTGCTTCCTCATTCGCTTACGTTATATGGTGGGGAGTTTCCCCCCCACTTCCCACCGTGACATCACTAATGCCATCGCTCGTCCCCATACAGACTCGTTTGCCGACAGCAGAGGCTGTTTAGACGGCACGATCTGCTGCTGGCAAACAATGATTTAGGGGCCTGCATAAGTGAGCATATTACGCTACGAACAAGCATTTCGCTCATTCATTGGGTAATCGCCAGCACCTTTACACCGCCAAAAAATCACTAATGGGCTTTCACAGGAACGCTTGTTAGCGATTATCTGGCGTATTCTGGGCCCGTGTAAAAGGGCCTTTATCCTGCAGTCATACTCCCTTCCAGCAGTCCCCTGCTTTTTGCTGTCATTTGCCTTGAGGTCTTAGACTGCTTTTGGGGGCTCTCTATCTCACGAGTAGATGGAATCAACGCAATAAAGTATTTCTTAAATAATGATATAATAATCATTTGTTGAATCGGCTACTCACATTTTTCCCTCGGTCCTGGCTAGGCTCATTCTCTGCCAATTCACCAACATAGAGCGGTTTCAGAAATTTTCGCACAAATGTAAGATCCGGATGAAAAGCCAAAAAAGCTTCCTAAAAAAATAAATAAATAAAACAGATAATAATATCATCAATGGGGCCTTCTAACAATATTAAAGTGCACCTGTCACCGTGATCAATCCTATTATCCTGCCAAACTAATTTAATCAGTTTCTATGAGGAGGTAAGTTCTAGACTTGACAGCCACGAATCAATGGATGTCGTATATCTGCACTTCTCCAAAGCATTTGACACTGTACCACATAAAAGGTTAGTATATAAAATGAGAATGCTCGGACTGGGAGAAAACGTCTGTATGTGGGTAAGTAACTGGCTCAGTGACTAGAAAACAGAGGGTGGTTATTAATGGTACACACTCAGATTGGGTCACTGTCACTAGTGGGTACCTCAGGGATCAGTATTGGGCCCTATTCTCTTCAATATATTTATTAATGATCTTGTAGAAGGCTTGCACAGTAAAGTATCATTTTTCGCAGATTATACTAAACTGTGTAAAGTAATTAACACTGAAGAGGACAGTATACTGCTACAGAGGGATCTGGATAGATTGGAGGCTTGAGCAGATAAGTGGAAGATGAGGTTTAACACTGACAAATGTAAAGTTATGCACATGGGAAGGAATAATGCAAGTCACCCGTACATACTAAATGGTAAAACACTCGGTAACACTGACATGGAAAAGGATCTAGGAATTTTAATAAACAGCAAACTAAGCTGCAAAAAACAGTGTCAGGCAGCTGCGGCCAAGGCCAAAAGGGTTGCATCAAAAGGGGCATAGATGCCGGTGATAAGAACATAGTCCTACCACTTTACAAATCACTAGTCAGACCAAACATGGAGTACTGTGTACAGTTCTGGGCTCTTGTGAACAAGGCAGACATAGCAGAGCTGGAGAGGGTCTAGAGGAGGGCAACTAAAGTAATAACTGGAATGGGTGGACTACAGTACCCAGAAAGATTATCAACATTAGGGTTATTCACTTAAAAAAAAAGACGACTGAGGGGAGATCTAATTAATATGTATAAATATATCAGGGGTCAGTACATAGATCTCTCCTATCATCTATTTATCCCCAGGACTGTGACTGTGACGAGGGGACATCCTCTGCGTCTGAAGGAAAGAAGGTTTGTACACAAACATAGAAGAGGATTTTTTACTGTAAGAGCAGTGAGACTATGGAACTCTCTGCCTGAGGAGGCGGTGATGGTGAGTACAATAAAGGAATTCAAGAGGGGCCTGGATGTATTTCTGGAGTGTAATAATATTACAGGCTATAGCTACTAGAGAGGGATTGTTGATCCAGGGAGTTATTCTGATTGCCTGATTGGAGTCGGAAAGGAATTTTTTATTCCCCTAAAGTGAGGAAAATTGGCTTCTACCTCACAGGGGTTTTTTTTGCCTTCCTCTGGATCAACTTGCAGGATGACAGGCCGAACTGGATGGACAAATGTCTTTTCTCGGCCTTCATATACTATGTTACTATGTAAACCAGACATACTGCCTGGCAGGGTTGATCCTGGAAAATAAAATTAGCATAATGTATGCAAATGAGATGGTCAAAGCATAGCTGATGGGGGGGGGAGGGTTCCTGGGGCCGGACCCCCACCGATCAGGATAGGTCATCGATATTGAACATCCGGACAATCTCCTTACACCCACTGGGGTCAGAGACTGACGTGCGTCATTCCAGTTTATAGAATATGTTGGTAGTATATAAGGAGTACTGGGCACTGAGGCCAGCAGACATCTCGCACTGTTCAGTGTGTGCTTTTTCTCTCTGTAATATATTGTTCTTGTGTTAGTTGTTATAGCGCTACGTTGTTTTCAGTCCCTTCTCTGCACACCTTCCCCTCGCTCCTCCATGGCATCCCTTACAGCCACTGATCTCTAGTTGCCTGCTCCAGTATGAACTACAGTAACCTCAGCCCTGCAGTTCTCGGCCGCCGCTGTCCTCAATGAGCCACTGTCAGAGGCACGCCCCCAGAGAGGCCACGCCCACACGCTTGTATCGCCAGCTGTCTATGTTAGAGCTCACAAGCCCCCCCATGGCATTGTTCCTACACATGTACCCTGATACCAGATACAAGCAGATCCACATATTACTTCTAACCATTGTCATATATTTAAGCAGTTACCAGGAACCGGATATAAAAAATCTAGTGAATGCATGCTACAGCATTCAATCAGCTAAAAACGTTGGGGTACCTTAATGAAGTGACTACAGATGTGGAGCCAGTACCTTGCTGGGAATGGGGACTCTGAAGAGGTGGGGCACCCATAGATCTTCATTAAGGCTACTTTCACACTAGCGTTTTGGCTTTACGTTTACGAGATCCGTTCAGGGCTCTCACACGCGGTCCAAAACGGATCAGTTTTGCCCTAATGCATTCTGAATGGAAAAGGATCCGCTCAGAATGTATCAGTCTGCCTCAGTTCCGTCTCCATTCCGTCTGACGAGACTGAGCCAAACGGATCCGTCCTGGCACACAATGTAAGTCAATGGGGAACGGATCCGATTTTTATGACACAATCTGGCACAATAGAAAACGGATCCGTCCTCCATTGACTTTCAATGGTGTTCAAGACGGATCCGTCTTGGCTATGTTAAAGACAAACGGATCCGTTCTGAACGGATGCAGACGGTTGTATTATCTGAACAGAATCCGTCTGGGCAGATCCGTGACGGATCCGCACCGAACGCGAGTGTGAAAGTAGCCTAAACTACATTTGGGAAAAACTGGTTGAAGCAATGGAGATGTTTGTTGCATATTTGTATCAATTGTGTTTAACAAAGAGTTAAACAACACATTTAGTTTCATTTCCTGGTGGAAATACATTGAAACATTTGCCGAACAATATACGGTATAGATGGATCCTCTGCACCATATTTCCGAATGTGTTGGCAAAAACTGAGGCGCTCCATTCCACATTTTACTTAAAGGGTTTGTCCGGGCTATCGATTATCAATATCAGATCAATAGAGATCCAAATCACCCAGCACCCCCACTGACACTGGATTTTAACCCGTGAGATGCTGCACATTATTGAATGTGGCACCTGCTGCCCTGGTGGAGAGTGACTGTAAATCTTTCCTAATATTTATTTGCATCTTATGATACCAATGAAATATCAATATAAACATTTTTATATTGTTTATATATGAGGCTTTTATATATTTTATATAGATCACTGCTCCAAATACTGCACCTTGGTCGAGTACAAAGCAGGGGATTTCATATATATTTCATATGCGGAGCTCATGAATGATTTACAGTAACCAGGCACAATACCCACAGTCATTACTAATTACACAGCACTGCTCGGACCTCAGCTAAAAATAAAAGAGAAATGAGGTAACATTTCAAGGGCCACTCCTTATGTATTATTACAGTGCTGACGTGGGAGCAAGTCATGAATCATACCTAGCTCCAATAGGATTCTAGTATTCGTGGTGCAAACTTTTGTAATTTATGAAGGATGTAGATGAATTTAATTGCTGGGGATTAGGTGAAACCACAGACCCCGGTTCTGGGAAAGCTGGATTACTATAGAAGCCGTGCTCCACTGCTTCCTGGGAGTCCTAAACATCAAATCTACTAATGGTTTCTGGAGAAGTAAAAGACTTGGAACTTACATGACCGTGTCTGCAAACCACGGGTCCGCAAAATACGGATGCCTTCCCTGTGCAATCCGCATTTTTCTAATTTGCATTACTAGAAATGTCTATTTTTGATAGACAGATGATTGATAGATAGATAGATAGATAGATAGATAGGTGGGTAGATAGAGATGAGATAGATAATAAATGGATGGATGAATAGATAGATGATAGATATATAGATATATAGGTAGGTAGATAGATAATAGATGATAGATAGATAGATAGATATGAGATAGACAGATAATAGATAGATAGATATGATTGATAATGAATAGATAGATAGATATAGATAGATAATAGATAATAGATAGATAGATAATAGATAGATAGATAGATAGATAGATAGATAATAGATAGATGCTATAACACAGACTAGGACATGTTATATAATGTAACATTTACAGAATGGACATATAAATGCAAACAGCACACTGATGACATCCGTTTTTTTTTTTTTTGCAGACACATAGAAATAAATAGGTCCGCGTACAAGCCGCTAAAAAAGCAGATTGGACACAGATGCAAAATACGGGCGTGTGCATGAGCCCTAACTAGGCATTCAGGGGCCTGTGGATGTTAAAATGGAAGGCAGATTGACAGTCGATCAGTTATCTCAATACGGCCCTTAATGCACATGACCATAACTATTTTGCAGTCCACAAATCACGGATTAGCAAAATACGGATATCGGCTGCGTGCATTCTGCATTTTTCTACTACAACTGCCTATTCTTGTCTGCAAAACAGAGAAGAGTAGGACAAGTTCTGTATTTTGCAGGTGCAGACAGTACACGACTGAAATCCATGCTCTGGCCATATATTTTGCGGACCCCTAGGAATACATACAGTCATGTCCATGAGGCCTAACAGAAAAAAAGATCTCAGGAAATTGTTCAAAGAGGGGTTACCTACCTTCAACACTGAGAGAAAGGTGGTTCCTTCTCTCATTGATATCTATAATCAAACTGAGCAAGCGTCCTGTCACTGTCCTGAAGTGTAGTGTATGGGGATTTTCCATGCAGATCCAAATCCTCTCCAGAACCTGCATGTATTAGGATACGACGTCCACGCGGTCAGGTGTCCTGATGCAGTTTTAGAAGCCAAAATCAGAGGTGGGTCATAAAAGGAGAGAAAGTATAAAGGACAGATACGACGTCCCCTCTTTTTTGAATTTACTCCTTTTTTTGGCTTCCAGAACTGGATGCAGAAACCCAATCGTGTGGACGAACCCTTATTTGCAGATTTTGCAGAGGATTTACCCCAGATCTCATCCTGTGCATTGCAAAGGGTGAGATCTGCGCTGAAGATCTGCACACACAATTGACATGATGCGGATTTCAGAATCCACATCGCAAGTCAGTTTCCCCTGATACTTAGCTGGTGCTGCATTCAGGTACAGCAGAAATTTGTACCATAGAAACGGCCTGAAATCCACAGTGAAATCCTAATTTATAGCACGGCAATGGGTCAAATCTGTGGTGAACCCAGAAAAAATTCCCAACATACGGGGTCTACTGTGGATTTGAAAAACTGCTGTATACCCTAAAATCCATGCTATAGGGTTTCAGAAAACTCCTGTTCACCTTCAGCGGTGGAACAAATACACCATGAGTGAATGTGGCCTGACATTTTGGAAATGCATATCAAATGTATTAGGGAAAGTGCTTAAAAACAATTCCCGAACATATCTCTATGTTATGCAGTCCATTCTGTAATATCCTTCGGTTGGGTATAGTACTGGATGTTGTAGTCTCAGTTCAATCTAATCGGACAGAGATGTAATACCAGAAGCAACCTATGGACAAGAGCGGCGCTGTTTCTCCTCTTATCACATTCCTTCCACTCACCTTTTCCTTTGGTGCATGGAAACTTTTTGTGTTCCTTCCTCCCCATCGACTGGGTGGAATATTGCAAGGGCCTACAAATCCAGCATGCGGATCTGCCAATCAATCGCTTACGCTTTCTAGCTTGAATTGCGCAACTGATGATTGGCTGCTGTGAGTTCACAATGTTAGACGATGAATTCCACCGGTAAATACATCACAAAGATCACAAAAAGGCAACTGCACAAGCACAAAGGATATTATAAACCCAGGCACAGTGTGACAATAGAGCGGAGGAAGGGATGGGGCGGCATGCTGGGGATATCATGGAGATATGATGGCTGACTGAGGGAGCTATGAATGAGGATCCTCAATGTTAACAAGGACTAGAAGACCCCCCCAGCCAGGGATCACACACTACACCTCACAATGGACGCTCCTCAGGGAAATGTGACTTGCAAAGTGTTGTCAGAATGTACAGAGCGAGAGCAGCACCAGAGGCGGAAAATGTCCGAGAAATGAGACCATATGTAACATGAAGTGCAATGTATGTATCACAGATAATGGATGGATGAATAGATAGACAGATAGATAGATGGGCGGGTATAGAGATGAGATAGATAATGAATGGATGGATAGATAGATAATAGATGGATAGATAGATATAGATAGATAGATAGATAGATAGATAGATAGATATATAGATGATAGATAGATAATAGATAAATAATAGATAGATAATGGATAGATAGATAGATAGATAGATAGATAGATAGATAGATAGATAATAGATAGATGGATGGATGGATAGATAATATATAGATAGATAGATAATAGATGATAGATAGATAGATAGATAGATAGATAGATAGATAGATAGATAGATAGATAGATAGGTAGATGCTATAACACAAAACACAGCAGCACAGGTCAGATATTGGAGACCACTGGTGCAGTCCGTCCAGGCGGTGGGTTGGCGGACAATGAGTATAAGGCCTCATGCACACGACCGTCGTGTGCATCCATGTCCGTTGTTCCGTTTTCCGTGATTTTCTGCGCACCCATTGACTTTCAATGGGTCAGTTGAAAACTCGGAAAATGCACGCGTCCGTGATCTGTGTTTTCTGTCCGTCCAAAAAATAAGACCCGTCCTATTTTTTTGACAGACAACGGTTCGCGGACCCATTCAAGTCAATGGGTCCGTGAAAAAACACGAAGGCACACAAGATTGTCATCCGCGTCCGTGATCCGTGTCCGTTTTTTTCCTATCATTTTCAAGGCAAACTTGACTTAGATTTTTTTTTTCACTTTTCTGGTCTGGTGATCCTCCAAAAATCAAGGAAGACACAAGGAAGAAAAAACGGACACGGATCACGGAACAACGGAACCCCGTTTTGCGGACAGTGAAAAAATACTGTCGTGTGCATGAGGCCTTATAGTGAAGAATGAGGCCGTCCTCTGAGGTAGGTGAGAGGTGCTGGAGCTGCTTTATTTCTCCCAAATGTAAGGTTTCAGCCCTAATTGCACTGGGTGTTTGGGGTGAATACAGCGGGTGCACCGCCCTTTCACCTATTTCACAGGGCTGCCTCATTCCTATTAGATAGACAATACATGATAACAGCAGGCATGTGGGCTGGCACTCCAGTACATGGGGTGATTGTCAGTGTGGGCACAGCGCAGGGCACTCACCGAGGCGTCCTCTCCAGCATAGTGGCTGATGACCCGATTGCCCCCCGGGTGCCTCCTCACCCAGTCACTGATGTTGTACACCTTGCGCTCTATCACCATCCACTTGTCGCTCTTGGTGTTGTGTTTCTGCACCTCCTCCCAGGTGTACCGGGGCTCCGACTTGACACATCCAGAACTGCAGCTGTCTTCATTCTGTCCCCCCTTACCCATGGTAGATCCGTGCTGGGGGGCACCTGGTGCCAGCCTGCCCTCTTCTTCTCCACCACCTCTTCACTCTGTGGGATGAGAACTATTAGCAGATCCTCCTAGTGCACCTCCGAGTCCTATCCATAGCCCACCTCTCCTGTCTCCTTCCCCGGCTGGATGCTGCACTGCATACTACACCTGTGTCCTGTATATTACACTATACATTGTGCAGGGCTTCTATGTCACCGCAACAGCCATGACAATACTATATTCTACCTACAGCCTCCTGTACGAGATCCTATATTTACCCATGCGCCTATATCCGCCATATGACAGCTACTTCCGCTAGACTACCTGTGTATACTGTACAGTTATATCCTCTGTACCATGCCCTCTATTAAAGCTGTATCCTTTATATACCACATCCTATCCCCCACCTTACAGCTGTATATTATTCTGTTACAGTCATATTGTCTAATACTATATTACAACAATATATAACTATACCTTTTATGTTACAGTTATATTATCTATATACTGTGTTACATATTTTATATTACAGTTGTATATTATTCTGTTACAGGTATATTATCTATATACTGTCCTACATCCTAAATAGTACAGCTGTATATTTTATGTTACAGTTATATTGTCTATATACTGTATTACAGCCTTTATATTACAGTTGTATATTTCATATTGTCTATACTGTATGTTATATCCTTTATATTGCAGCTGTATGTTTTATGTTACAGTTATACTATCTATATGTTATATACTTTATATTACAGTTGTATATAGTGTGGGTACAGCATATCCTCTATATCCCAGCTGTATATTGTATACTGCACTTATATCCTCTATATTATTACAGTTATCTATTATATTGTATACTGCACCTATATCCTCTATATTATTACAATTATCTATTATATTGTATACTGCACTTATATCCTCTATATTATTACAGTTGTACATTATTTATTATACTGCACTTATATCCTCTATTATTACAGTTGTACATGATATTGTATACTGCACCTATATCCTCTATTATTACAGTTATTTATTATATATTATACTGCACCTATATCCTCTATTATTACAGTTATTTATTATATATTATACTGCACCTATATCCTCTATTATTACAGTTGTACATGATATTGTATATCACACCTCCATCATCTATATTTGCTGCACACTATGTCCCATTATCCTGCACCTACAGCCTGCATATTATTACCTTTATATCCTCCCTATACATTTCAGATGACACCTGCATCCTCCATAATAGGACAGCTGCACCCTGCCCCCCCACTTGCCCCTTCCCCCCTCATTATTGCCCCCCACCTGCTGTAGCACTCACCCCGAGGCTTCCTCGCAGCTCTCTCAGCCCCGGCAGCTCCACATGTAGCCGGCTGCGAGCTGTCCCTCCTCCTCCACAGCATCCTCCTCTCCCTCCTCTCCCTCCTCTCCCCTGTTTAGGGTTTCCAGGGCAATCAGCAGAGAGGGAGGACCAATCAGTGGCCGGGGACCAGGGGCAGCCTCCTCCTCATTGGCCCTGCTGGATCTTTCGAAGCTGAGGGACGTGAGGGAGTTATCCCTCTGAGCTGGGGGGGAGCCAGCTAACACCCCCGACAAGGGGGAGGCTTAGCCAGTGCAGCAAGGGTGAGGAGAGGGCACTGGGATATAGACTGGAGCTTGGAGCAGGAGGGGTTAACAGGCAGCTGCTGATGGTGGAGATGCTGAGGTAACAGATGAAGAACGATAGAACAGGGTGGGTGCAGTACCGCCGAGCGTGGTAGGGGGCGCTGTGACTGCAGTCCCAGGTGATGTCAGGAGTAATCTGGGATCTGCAGAAGCCTTGTGCCACCCACAGCCTCTGCCACTGACCTGGCAGCTCCCTTACACCTCTGTCACTCATTTATCCAGTGCTAACCATAGGAAATCTGATGTACGGTCGCTGAGGAAATATCCTAAACAGCAATTCCCTAATATACCATAGAACAGCAAGGCAATAAGAGGGGAGATGGGGGTCCGCACCCCCGCCCTGCGGGCGCTGATGTCTATGGCCTCTTATATTCTGCAGCAATATTAGGCAATTGCCCAATGTATAGGTGTAGGTTGAGCGGTTACTAATTATATGGGTTGTTGTTTTTTAAATGCCCTGTGCCCTATTCAGAGGTGGGGGGGTCCACCATTTAAGTTCCGTTTTTTGCGTTCCGTATACGGACCATACACAGAGCCATTCATTTCAATGGATCTACAAAAAAAACGGAAGGTACTCCGTATGCTTTCCATTTCCGTATTTCAGTATTTCCGTTCCTTACAAAGATAGAACATGTCCTAATATTGACCGCATAACGGACAAGGATATGACTGTTCTATTAGGGGCCAGATGTTCCGTTCCGCAAAAAACTGAATGCATACGGATGTCATGCATATTTTTTGCGGATCCGTTTTTTGCAGACCGCAAAATACTGAAAAAGACATATGGTCATGTGCAAGAGGCCTTAAAGGGAGTCTTTCACGCAGATTCACCCTATTAACCCAATAACAGTGTTATGTCCACGGCATCCCCCCTATTAAAACTGTGCTTACCGTAAGTTCCTTGCTAGCATCGTTGTGCAGAAAAACTTTTAATCCGTATGCAAATGAGGCTGTGAAGGTGCCCAGGCCCCTGGGTCATTTTCATATGAAGCCACTCCCCCTCTGCCGCGTCTGCCCATCCTTAGTCTCTGCTCTAACCTCCCTCCTCCCGCCCGTAATCCCGCGCATGCGCCGATGAACATGATAACGCACGGTAAACTGCGATGCCCCAGCCCGACTGTGCTCGTTCATCGGCGCATGCGCGGGATTACGGACGGGAGGAGGAAGGTTAGAGCAGAGACTAAGGGCGGGCAGATGTGGCGGAGGGGGAGTGGCTTCATATGAAAATGACCCAGGGGCCTGGGCACCGGGCGTTGTAATGCCGCCCCTGGGCACCTTTACAGCCTCATTTGCATACGGATTAAAAGTGTTTTTCTGCACAACGATGCTAGCAGGGAACTAACGGTAAGCACAGTTTTAATAGGGGGGATGCCGTGGATATAACACTGTTATTGGGTTAATAGGGTGAATCTGCGTGAAAGACTCCCTTTAAAGCGACACTTCCATCAGAAAGGGGTATTTCTCATCTTGGCAGACTATGCCATTGACAATGACATACTGACTGTAGCAGTCAAATGATAAGACCTCCTACAGAGCTAGGTAATCTATCAACAGTTTACTACTGCTGTGAGGGGAAGATGTTATCTGCAAGGTAATCCTCGTTATAACAGTAGGTGTAGAATTGGGATGACAGTATGGCAGCTCTATTGATCTCTTGGTAGGCCCAGATAGAAAGAGCATTGCATTGATTAGTTTAATGTGTGATGCTCTAACTGAGTCTCTAATCCCTTTCCTTTTCTGGTCGCAGTGATGGTCTGACAGAGAGAGTTTTCCAGGGTTTTGATATTGATTATCCTGATCGGTGGGGTCCGACTCCCAGCACCCCCACCGATTTGCAGTACGAAGAGGGTGCGGCGCTTAGGCCTCTTCCTGGGCCATTGACATCATGTTCATCAGTCACGTGGCCTAGGAGCAGCGCAGTCTCATTCAAGTGAATGGGGCTGAGCCGCGATCCCAAGCACAGGCTCTATCCAGTGGACGGCGTTGTGCACGGTAAGCTGTGAGGAGGCAGCAGAACTCCAGTGAGTTTTCTGACTGGTGGGGGGTGTCGGAAGTCGGACCCCACCAATATTATGTTGATGACCTATCCTGAGGATAGGCCACCAATATGAAAATCCCAGAAAACCCCTTTAAGCAAGACTGTCTGCTGTGCTAAAAGTCCAAACAAAGAGGAAACGGGAAGGGGGCTCAACTGAAGGGGGAAATGTATCTGGCATTTATACCACGTGTAGAGTGAGATGACCCACATAGAGGGAGGAGATGACTTACCCTCTCTATTGAACATAATTCCAAGGTAACATTTATTTTTTATGAGTTGAAGGTTTGAATTGTTGTTAAACTAAACTGTCTTTGGAAAATAGATGCTATTGAGAGACAGTAAAGTGTGGGGAGAGCCTAGGCCTGACCCAACAGAAAGAACTGGTTTGCATGAAAATAAGGCAGGTGGAGGCAGTCGTGCCACTTTTGCAACTCCTTGCTTTTACTCAAAAAAAAATGGCACCCATCCATTCATTAGCCTATTTTTGGCCAGATCCTGGTTGGTCTGTAGCCACTTCAATTGCCGTGGCTGCTGTTCGAAATCCTACGCAAAAAGTGTAAATAGTGGAGAGAGGCTCAGCCTACCCCTTGAGCAGGAACTTTGGATCGGGCACAAATAAGGCAGACAGAGGCATATAAAAACAGACTCTGATCATGAGGGCATATCACACGTGACAGTTATGGGCCCGTGCGGACTCCTGGCAGCGACCTCGTTAAGCGAAGTGTGCATGCGCCGGACGGCGCACTTCGCTCAAACCTGCCTTGACAGCCCTATTGCAGCGATTTCAGAGGCGGCGCTGAGGTTAGAGAGGCGGTGATGACTGAGGTAGGCGGCTCTATTCAAAGGGAGGGCGGCGATTTCTAGTCGGAAGGTGGCCCTGGGCACCAAAAGGAGATGGCTGCAGCCGGGCACCCTGCAGGATGAGACGTCCCCTTGGACACATTTGGTACGTGAGTAGAGGTTATATAAACCTGTTTTAAATGATAATAGAGCCACAGGCGCATTTAATAAGGACAGTTTCGGATTCAGGGTATTAGTAGGGACCTGGCCATATGTTTAGGTTATATGCCTCAAATCTGATGACAGAATCCCTTTAAGCTGGGGTCTCCTCTCTCCTTGCACACTAGTGGGCAGGGAGACTACCTCTACTTCCATAGCCGCTCCTTGGAAGCTGTCATCACTGCTGCTGTTTCATCTGTAGCGGTCTCATCGGTGGCACACTTGCGGGATGGAGAATCCCTCTCTTCCCACACTCACTCTCTGCAGCTGCCCCTCCATGACTCAGGCTACTGAATCACTGCAGTCCACCTCCGTCACAGGCTTGTGAGCATAAGATTTTCTCTCCTTCTATGGTTGTGTGGGCCACCAACGTCATACACAACCATCTTCTGGTCACAGCCACTCCTTGTCCCTAGCCAGGGACTTTACGTCAGATCTGTTCTGCAGTGATATTCGGGCCCCAACGCCCTTTATTGGCTTGGCCTTGCTTTCTTGCACACCCCCATAAGGTAATGTGTGGCACAACTAGCGCAACCATGTCACTTTTGCAACGTATTTGAGGTAGAAAGACTCTTTCAACTTATGCTGCTGTAACTTTTGGCAGAAGCGAGACTCCTTCTCACGCTGCATGCTTTGCCCTTTGCTCACCTGCTGTTATTAGTCCACGAAAGTATAAGGGAGAGAGGAATAAGGTGCCAGACACCTCTGGTGGTAGGTTATCATCTTTAAAAAGCAAGGGTCCAGGCATGTAGAAACTCAACATATCCAATACTTTATCCCCCCCCAACCTATGCCTATCGAACATGAGCCAAACATTTCATACACATTAGATTGTGGGTCGGTTCCGCCAAATTTCTTGGGTTTTCGCAACATTAATCTAATGAGTATGGCCACTTATAGTCTTCACATGAGCTGGTTTGGGCCTCCTGATGTATAGATCTATTTACTCCTCATTACTCTGCATTGCGTATAATAACGTGATTCATTTATGTCAGATGCTTGGTCTTTAGAGTGTAGACCAGTGATGGCCAAATAGTGGATTGTGTTCTACTAGTAGACCTTACGGCAGGGACTAGTAGATGTTGGGACTGTGGCTAGAAGTTAGAAAATTGCATTCTCAAACATCTGTCACCTGTCCTTGTGTGCTTCAATGAGTAAATGATATCTGTAAGCTGCTCTATCAAAGTAAGAATGCATGGTGTGGCAAAAGACTGATCAAGATCTGCACAGTCTTGCTGGTAAAACTAAGGTATTGCCTTCAAAATAAGTGTTTATGAGCTGTCAGGAAACTAGACATAAGGTATACAGATCTTGAGCATCAGAGCAGCTCTCTGAGGAATTCACTGATAAGGAGAAACAGTCAAACTGAAGGGAGCTGAGCGGCAGTATGCTGGCACCAGAGTTCAGTTTGGGCACCCCTTCCCTCAGTGCCTTGTGGGCAGGGGAGCACATAGCCTTCACGCTGCCTGAGGCAAAAATTGAAATGGCACATCCCTCCCCCCCAATGCCAAATTCTTGATCTAACCCCTTCCCTCCAGCCAGAGGTGTAACTTGACTTGCGTGCACTTTCTATAATATAGATGTCTTCTTATATTGCACAAGGGTCTTTGGGCCCCTTTAGGCTCCTAGACCCGGTAGCGAATGCTCCCTCTGCACCCCCTATAGCTACGCCGCTGGCTGGCACCAAAAACTACAAAGGGGATGAAACCTTCTGCTTCTGTCCATTGCATAGCTCCCAGTGGCTCCCCAAAACATCTGATCGGTTGGGGTTGCAGATGTCAGACCTCCAAAGATCTGAGATTCATGACCTATCCTAAATCCTGGAAAAAACCTTTAAGCAGTTTGTGATTCTTGTACACAGAATAACCTAAGGAAGCCCCAGAAAACCCCTTTAGAGGTGCAGTACTATAAGTGGTGGATCAAGAAACAGACTCTCCTTTGTCCTGTTGCGGAGCCTCTCCTGGAACAATTTGAGGACTCTGCCGCTCCAGTGTCTGACCAGAATTCAGTGACCCACATTTTTACAAAATGTACTCCAATAATTCTTCGCCCGTCTTGATGTAGCTCCTAAGTCTGTCCAAGACATACCAAAAAGATGATGAGCCAGTATCGTTCAGGGTTTGCCTTATAATTATGTGACTTGGATACGCCATTGCACAAAAGTTTGATTTTGTCATAGTGTTTGGAGGTCTTTAAAATGTAAAGTGAGCTCCACCTTTGGTAACATCTTCAGTTTGAGAAGTTTTATTGGTATTTATAGAGCACATACAGTATATAGAACCACTGCCACTTCATTTCCTTCTGGTCACATTAATCTGGCTGGAAAGGATATGCCCTAATAGATAACACTGAGCTAATACATAGTTATACCCCCCAACAGGACCTCTCTCTATGACCAATGGATATTTAGAAGACCATAGGAGTCTATAGAAATCTAATGACTTATATGCGTTTTATGGTTACTATATTCTTATTTATTTAAAGGGGTTTTCCAAGACTTTAATAGTAATGGCCTATCCTCAGGTTTTCTGAGGCTAGGTCATCAATATCAGATCAGCAGGGGTCCGAACCCCGACACCCCTGTCAAACAGCTGCTTGAAGAGCCCGCGGTGCTCCAGTGAGTACATCGGTCACATAGCCTAGGCGCCACTCGGTTAAGATTCAAGTAAATTTAGCTGAGCTCAGGGCCGGTGCTACCATAAGGCAGACCAAGCGGCTGCCTTAGGGCGCACCCTGGGGGAGGGCGGAAAAATGTGACACGGAGGGGGAGAAATGTGACATGGAGGGCTGATGTGACATAGGGGGGTGATTTGACATGGAGGGGGAGAAATGTGACATGGGGGGCTGATGGCTGACATGGGCGCATGATGGCTTACATGGGGGGCATGATGGATGGGGGCTGATGGCTGACATGGCGGCATGATGGCTGACATGGGGGCTGATGTCTGACATGGGGGTCTGATCTGAGGTCTGATTAACATTGGGGATCTGATTGGGGCTGTGAATTGAGGTCTGATTAACATTGGGGGTCTGATTGGGGATCTGATCTGGGTTCTGATTAACATTGGGGGTCTGATTGCAGGTCTGACCTGAGGTGTAATGGAAAATATTTTTTTCTTATTATCCTACTCTAAAACCTAGGTGTGTCTTAGAAGGGGCGAAAAATACGGTCCTCAAACCAGCGATTTTCTGAAGCAGAGAGAAGATACCAGGACCACACAGAGGAGAAGCCAACTGCTGCAGACGGGACCAGGGCCAGGTGAGCTGCGATGGGGGGGGGGGGGGGGGGCGCCAAAATGTAGCTTTGCTTGTGTTGGCAAAAATCCTTCCACCGGCCCTGGCTGAGCTGGAATACAAAACGCAGCCACTATACAATGAATGGCGCTGTGCTAAGCTGCGAGGAGGCCCTGACCTCCCAGAGGAGAGGTCATCAATATCAAACACCCAGAAAACCCCTTTAAGGTGCTATTAATTTCAGGATACTGTACATATAATAAAAGAGTTTAAGTACATGACAAAACCAAATACAAAAATACATGAACTAATTAGTCACAAACTGGTACAGAGGAGGTGAGTACCCTGCTGTGAGGGCTTACAAACTCCAAGGCAAGGGGAAGACTGTAGGTGAGGTTAGAGGCTGCTCATATAGCTCTGTAGTGGCAGCAGGATTATTGTTGGTCATCGGCTCTCCTGAATAGGTGGGTTTTTAGGTTGCTTTTGAATGTTTCAAATGTGGGGGAAGAGTCTGCGTGGTTGGGGTAACAAGTTCCGGCCTACGAGGGATGCATGGGTGAAATTTTGATGATTACGTGAGTAGAGGACAAAAGGAGAGCAAAGAAGGAGGACTTAAGAGGATCATAGATTGTGTGTGGAGAGGTAGCGGGAGATTAGGTCAGAGATGTATGGAGTGGACAGGTTGTGGACGGTCAGTCTTGTATGTCATTGTTAATATTTTGATTGGAATTTACTGGCTAATATAGAGCCAGTAAAGAGATTGGCAAAGAGTGGAGGTGGAGAAGACACAAGGGTAGATGTGGATTAATCGAGCAGCATTGTTGAGGGTAGATTGGAGGGGTGGAAGAGTGTTAGATTGGAGACCACAGAGGAGGATGTCGCAGTAGTCTAAGTGGGAGAACATGAGGGTATGTAGCTGGACTGCCATTTTTGTTGACTTGAGGTTGAGGAGCTCCTAAAAGCAGAACCTCCTTGGATAAGTTAGAAGGTTGGACAGGGTTGGACTGGACCACCTAAGTACCAGAGTATCCTCTGGTGGGCTTAGGCTGTGATATCATGGTGGTTATATATATATAAAAATGAGTTTTTGTCTGTCTAGACGTCTGTCTGGACGTTCTTTATGCGCGACCAAACGACTGGACCGATCTTCACCAAATTTGGCACACAGGTCCATCAGGTGTCCGGGAAGGTTTTAGACCGGGTCTTAGCTCTCTAGGACGTTCCTGAGATATTCCCCAAAAATAACCCACATTAGCCAATACAAGCCTGCAAGTCTTTCTGTCACGAGGGTGTCAAGAGCCACGCCTGACTCCGTTGTACCCGGGGTCAGGAGGTCGCAGCGGTTGGCTGCACGCTCTATGTCAGATAGGGAAGTTTCCTTATTGTAGCTTTCTGGGTTTGCTTTACAAACCCTTTTGGCTCACTCAGGGATCCGTAGCTCCTTCTCTCAGCTGTTCCTTGTCCAGCACTCCCAATCCTCCTTATATTCCCCTCTCACACTTCTCTGGTTGCCAGATATAGAGCTTCCTGCCTGGACATCTACTCTGACCCACTGGAGCTGTGTTGCTGCATTCTCTGAGTGTTGCCTTAGAACGCTACCCTCCGGATCCCTGTTGGACCTTTGTGGACAATTGTTGCCGTCCACCTGGGTGTTTGTGTTTGTCTGTGTTTGTCTGTGTTTGTCTGTCCTCTCCCTGGTGTTTCCCTCTTAGTGCAGTGGTGAGGACTAGCGATCCCACCGGCCCGTTCATTATCTAGGGCTCATTTCAGGGAAAGACAGGGTTTAGGCACGTGATCGCCGCACGGGTGAGGAACCCGTCTAGGGACGTCAGGGCAGGCAGGTGCCAGCTGCAAGGTGAGTTAGGGGTCACCACCTTTCCCTCTCCCTTGGGCAGGGCTTTCCCTGTTTTCCTCCCTGTGCGTGTTGCCGGTCATTACACTTTCTCTTCAAATCCCAACTGCTATAAACACAGTTTTACTCCAGGTTTCCATAACAACCCAGCCATTTTTCTTTACTGCTTAAAGGGGCGGGCACTGTGGAGGTCACTGTTATTAAAGGGGCGGGCGCTATGAAGGTCCCTGTTAAAGGGGCGAGCACTGTGAAAGTCACTGTTAAAGGGGCGGTCACTGTGAAAGTCACTGTTAAAGGGGCGGTCACTGTGAAAGTCACTTTTAAAGGGGCGGGCACTATGAAGGTCCCTGTTAAAGGGGCGGGCACTATGATGGTCCCTGTTAAAGGGGCTGTCATTGTGAAAGTCACTGTTAAAGGGGCGGTCACTGTGAAAGTCACTTTTAAAGGGGCGGGCACTATGAAGGTCCCTGTTAAAGGGGCGGTCACTGTGAAAGTCACTGTTAGGCCCCCTGCACACGGCCGTGTTTCACAGCCGTGTGCGGGCCGTGGAACCGCGGCCTGGATCCCTCCTGAGAGCAGGAGCGCACGGCGTCACTGGTTGCTATGACGCCGTGCGCTCCCTGCTGCCGGCACAGTACAGTAATACACTGGTATAGATCATACCAGTGTATTACTGTATTGCGGCGGCAGCAGGGAGCGCACGGCGTCATAGCAACCAGTGACGCCGTGCGCTCCTGCTCTCAGGAGGGATCCAGGCCGCGGTTCCACGGTCCGCACACGGCTGTGAAACACGGCAGTGTGCATGGGGCCTTAAACGGGGGTCACTGTGAAAGTCACTTTTAAAGGGGCAGACGCTATGAAGGTCCCGGTTAAAGGGGCGGTGACTGTGAAAGTCACTGTTAAAGGGGTGGTCACTGTGAAAGTCACTGTTAAAGGGGCGGTCACTGGGAAAGTCACTGTTAAAGGGGCGGTCACTGTGAAAGTCACTGTTTAGGGGACGGTCACTGTGAAAGTCACTGTTAAAGGGGCGGCCACTGTATAAGTCACTGTTAAAGGGGCGGCCACTGTGAAAGTCACTGTTAAAGGGGCAGCCACTGTGAAGGTCACTGTTAAAGGGGCGGTCACTGTGAAAGTCACTGTTAAAGGGGCGGTTACTGTGAAAGTCACGGTTAAAGGGGCGGCCACTGTGAAAGTCACTGTTAATAGGGGGGCCACTGTAAAAGTCCCTGTTAAAGGGGCGGTCACTGTGAAAGTCACTGTTTAAGGGGCGGTCACTGTGAAAGTCACTGTTAAAGAGACGGTCACTGTGAAAGTCACTTTTAAAGGGGCGGGCGCTATGAAGGTCCCTGTTAAAGGGGAGGTCACTGTGAAAGTCACTGTAAAAGGGGCGGTCACTGTGAAAGTCACTGTTAAAGGGGTGGTCACTGTAAAAGTCACTGTTAAAGGGGCAGTCATTGTGAAAGTCACTATTAAAAGGGCAATCACTGTGAAAGTCACTGTTAAAGGGGCGGTCACTGTGAAAGTCACTGTTAAAGGGGCGGTCACTGTAAAAGGGGCGGTCACTGTGAAAGTCACTGTTAAAGGGGCAGTCACTGTGAAAGTCACTTTTAAAGGGGCGAGCACTGTGGAGGTCTCTGTTAAAGGGGCGGGTACTGTAGAGGTCACTGTTATGGGGGAAACTGTCGATATCTTTATATGACACACGGAAACATAAAATGAAATAGATGAAATATACGTGTGCGAAGCTGGTGCTAGTGATGATATAAAAGTTGGGCCCTGAGAATAATTTCCTGTGGTGGGCCAAAGGAACCCCCAATGAAGTTGGAGACCAGAATTTTGTGGCTATTCAAATCAGAGGTGTAATGTCATTTTAAGAATTCACTCCAGAATAGTATAATTCAGGTTACAGGTAAAAGCATTAACTGGAAGTTACATGGAAATGGTTGTGTTTAGTCTGTCTTTGTCCTCAAATTTGCTGAAAACACTCTTTAACTGTGGCATAAGGCGTTTATATTAATAATAAAACTAATCTGGAGATATTGATTTATTTACAGTGAAACTGCAGACACGCATCTCCTTTATCTAAGTGATAAGTATGAGAAGTGTCTGGACGGCTTCACCTGGGATGAAATCCTGCCGCTCTGCAGTTTATTAACAATGTGAAAAGCAGTAAATGCATAATGTGAGTTTAGGGAATATTACCTAATTGTCTAAGCCTAAATTTTTAAAAGGGTTATCCCATGAATAAAAAAATTGGGATTTTCGGTGTTTGATGCCCTATTCTCAGAATAGGTAATCATTATCTGATTGGCGGGGGTCCGACACCCGACATCCCTGACGATCAGCTGATTGAGGAGGTCACAGTGCTCCAGTGAGTGCCGTTGCCTCCTCGCAGCATACCAAGAACAGCGCCGTACATTGTATGGTGGCTATGTTTGGTATTGCAGCTCAAATGGGACAGAGCTGCCACTGGGCCATGTGACCGATGAAGATGACGTGACTGGCCTAGGAAGAGGCCGCAGTGAATACATAATGTCAGCTTAGACAACCCTATAACAGGAATTGGCTCACTAGCGTGCAGCGGTCTCTTCAACAGATGATTCTGATTGGCGGGATTCTAAGGCTACTTTCCCACTAGCGTTTTTGCTGGATCCAGCAGAGCTCAGCAAAAACGCTTCCGTTACTGAATACAACCGTCTGCCTCTGTTATGAACGTATCCGGTTGTATTATCTTTAACATAGCCATACGTTATGAACACCATTGACTTTCATTGTGGGTCATAACGGATCCGTTTTTACTCCGCATCCTGTGACGGAAAGAAAACTGCAGCATGCTGCGGTTTTCTCCCTGGTATGGGAACGCAACCAAACGGAACGCTTTTTGGAGCATTCTGTTCAGTTACATTTTGACCACCATTGACAATGAATGGGGACAAAACGGAAGCGTTTTTTTCTGGTATTGAGATCCTATGACGGATCTCAATACTGGAAAATAGAAACGTTAGTGTGAAAGTAGCCTTACACTATTTCCAGAATACAGGCTGCCATTATCTCCAGCCTGCACTATGCTGAGGTATTTTTAGGCAGGCGGCAGCTATGGGGTATATGAAAACCCCTACGGCCTAAAATGTTACTTTCACAAAGCTCCTACTGCTAATGGGGGCAGGTCCAATGACAACATTGTGTTATGTCGTTTGGCAACTTGTCATGAAGGACAGCAGGGAGAACTTTCAGCAACTTTCCTTCCATCTATGAGGGATTCAAACTGTTCCATGCCATAAGAAAAATCAATAGTGAAAACCACTAGGACTTTGGTCATTGGACACAAATTCATTGGGTGACATTGGTGTCCTGTTCGCTAGAACCTCTGTGACCCCCTGCTGATCGGCCACAGTATTTTTTCTCTCTTCTCTTTCCAGGCGTCCGCTTGGATGACCATTAGGCCAGGAACACACATGACAGAAGATCCTGCAGAAAACTCTGCTGCGGTAAAAAAAAAACACATGAAAAACCACAACAAACCTCATGTAAAGCCTCGTTTACACATCCGCGTCCATGTTTAAATCCGTGAAAAAGGGGGTCAGTGATTCCTCCGTGAAGAAGTCCGTGATGGATCCGTGTTGGGTCCGTTTGTCCATTTTTTGCTGTCCATGTGTCATCCGTGTTTCACTGATTCAAAGCATCTCTTCCTAATGATCCGTGGTTTTCACGGACCTATAGACTATAATGGGAAAGGAGGAGGAGAAAAATGTAAAAAAATAATATGTGAGTTGGAGTGAATGGGAGCAGGGCTGTAGTAACCAGCCACTACACTGTGCAGTACGGGTGCCTGGTTCTGTGAAAAACAGCTGATTGGCGGGGGTGCCAGGGGTCGGACCCCCACTGATCTGATATCCGTGACCTATGCTCAGGATTGATCATCAATAAAATAACACTGCACACCCCCGATAATATCTCATGTCAAATGCTTGTGCCCTGGAGCTGCCCTTTAAATCCTGATACATATGCCGTACTAAACAGCACACCAAATACTAATGTATTCATATTTAATATTTAATATTCCAATTAATTTCTTCAAACTTCCAATGAGAATTGACCAGCACGTGAATGCGAATGGCATGTGAACTGGTATGTTCAGCATTTTTTCCATTTCCTTTTATTAGACCCTGTAGTTACATGTTATTTTTTTATTTTTTGCTCACATTTGATATATTGAGCTATATATAGAGATTCTTAGTATTTCTTCTTAGAGGTCCACAGGCACAAAGAATTCTGTGTTCTGCGGGTTAACTTCCCATGGTCACTTCATTAGCTATTCTTTGTCTCTCTGCTCGCCACGTCGCCCTCTAGCTTCTAACAGACCCCGTACTGGTGCCAACTGGGTGAAAGGGGAAACGATCTTCCACCAGCAGCCCAGCTGCATATTAACAGACCTACAGGTGTACTGGGGATCGAGCTGCCCGCACACAGCGGTGACGGCGCTTATTACCGCAGCTTTATGATGTGCATTCTTACCACTATTACTATTATGTAGATGAAGACATAATACACATAAAATAGTAAAGCCCGGTGTTTCTTCTTGAAATGACAGCTCTGTCAGAAAGGGGTGTTTTTTTTTATAACTATACTACTACTCCCTGTAACAGCTTCCAACAGAACATATGGTTGATGTTAGTTGAAGATTTCAACTGAGCGTGCTCGACCAGCTGAGTGAGACGGATAACAAATAAAGAAAACATAAAACAGCAGGTGGCGCTATACAGATACATTTTATTGAATAACTCACTGGCTATACTAAATTTATTATTACATGTAATTACAAAAGTATTCAGATCCAGGTGTTGGTTTGAAAATGTAGAATATGCTTCATGACACAATCCTTTTAAGGAAGCTCTATATTTGGGAATCCTGGTATTGGTTTTCCATGGTGTCTCTTTTATTTCATTTCTCTCTCTCTCTCTCTCTCTCTCTCTCTCTGTCTATGTGATCTCTCTAATTGATAAAACTCTGGCAATACATGACACGGGCTTTGCCAGGGGCGGATTGGCCATAGACCTTAAAGGGAAATTTCCCAGTGGGCTGATGCCTCAGGGGGACTCCCGAGCCCCCTTCTCTGCCACTGGCTGGGTACATAATAACACTGTGAGAATCAGGTTATCATGTACCCAGCCAGTGACCACACATGCCCTACTGAATTCAACTGCTATCCTCACCTCCTAAGCCCCTGCTCCATATCTTAAAGAGAGACAACTGGAGAAGAAGGACAGAAAATGGAAGCTATTGATGGCCACCATGGATTTTGGGACAGAGGGACAGCTTCTGAGGCAGTGTATTGTGCTGTTCTGCAGTATATGGTTTTGCTGAGATGGTATATTGCGCTACAGTGTTGCTAACCCGCCTACTTTTGTTGCCCCCCCCCCCCCCCCCACAACATGGGGCCACTTTTATTTTTTTTTTCAGGGCCACCTTAAGTTCCCAATCTGCCCCGGGGCTTTGCAGTATTGCTGCAACCTTTGGCATTTGGCTTGATTTGGAGGACTGTAACTGCGGCATTACCAGGGAGTTTACACACAAGTTTGTTCTGGAAAATGATTAAATCTTGATAACATTCCCAGAACAGCTCCGCTCTGAGCACATCCTCCCGCTCTTCCAGTCTTGTGTTCCTAGTTCAATGCTAAGTTTTATGTTATTATTATTAAAGTGGTATTCTGGGTTATATCAAGGTATCACCGATCACAAGATCGGGGGGCTCTTTACCCCCATTCATCTCTATGAGACTGCCGAAGATAGCTGAGTACAAGTGCTTGGCTATATCTAGTGGTCCCATAGAGATGAATAGAGCAGCAGTGTGCATGCTCGACCTGCCACTCCATTCATTTTGGGGGGTCACCTCTCTGGCTATTTCTCATCTCACCCCCGATTTCATAATTTTTTGCAATATATCTATAGGATAATATTATTAAAGGGGTTGTGTAGTATGAGGATATTGATGACCTATCCTGATGACCCCATTCAAGTAACAGGGGTGCAGAATTGTAGTTACTACAAGCACGATATGCAGTTGAGGAGGACTTGCCAGGACCTCTTCAAACAGCTGATTAGTGAGGGTCCCCAGCAATCTGATATTGATGAACTATCCTGACAATAGGCCATCAATATCATCACACTGCACAACCCTTTTAAGGAAAACCCTTTTACAACCTTTTTTTTTGTCCAAAACGTGTAAGCGTTTCCCACGTTTTTCCCGATGTTTTATTTTTAAAATTGTAACTAATAAAAACTTTTTGGATTTTAGCGAGTGCTAATTGGCATTTTTACATGTGACCGACTCAGGACCTACCTCTGCACCGTGAACCTTCATCCGAGAGACTTGTAACTGACTAAGCTGGTTTGCCTCCACTTGGAAAAAAAAGAAGTAGAGGGGTTGACCCGTCTCACACATTGGTGACATACCAATGTCAGATAGGTGCAGGTACCCACCTCTAGGACCTACATCTACAGTATCTCTAGAATGGACCCCCAAAGTGAACGAGGGCTCACTGCACATGTGCATTCACTTCTTTGGAAGTTAAAAAATTTCCAGAACTCTGATAGAAGTGAAAGAAAAATGGAACCACGCAAGAGTGGCCACCTCTCTGTTCACCTCTATGGGAGGTCTTGAAATAGCTGAGAACTCCTATAGAAGTGAATGGAGGGTGGACGCTCTTGCGTTGTGTTCCCTTGTTCACTTTGGAAGCCTCATTCTAGAGATAGATGTGGGTGTCACGGACGTTCCTGGGACAGGTGGCAGCAGATTGGTGAGACTGGCCACACGTGGTTTGATTTGACATGTTTTCCATTTGGATCAAATTACGTCTGTGTTGCTACACCTTCTTTCCCCAGGTGTGGCTATTGTGGTCATTTAACCTTCTTTATTTATTGTTGTTTCTCCCACTATGCTATGCGGTTTATAGCTTCTGTTGGAGTTGTGGCTAAGTGGTGTGTGGATCTCGGCTGAGTTCCTGGTGCTGCCATAGCCACTTGAAGTTAAGTGTTTTCTTTCCCTTTTGTATTTTGTTTGGGCTATTTTGTGTGTTGCATTTCCCGGTCATTTGTATTAAGGCCTTCCCTTTGGAGGAATAGGTAGACTCAGTCCTGACATTAGTTCCAGGGTCCTGTAGGGTGAGTTAGGACAGTAGGTATTTCTTTGTATGAACTCACCTACCTCCGGGGTCTGTTCATACTGGTAGTTAGTCAGGACTTTGATTAGGGTGTTACTAGGAGGTGTCCATCTCCTTTCCCTAGTTTCCAGGCCTTATTCCTTCACCCCTTTTCCTCCTATGTTCGGTTTGGTGTTTCCCTCCCACACCTGAACGTGACAGTGGGTCCCCGAGTAAGGACCCGCACCTATCTGACATTGGTGGCCTATCCTAACGATATGTCACCAATGTGTGAGATGGGCCAACCTCTAAAACTGTTTGCAACTGATCGTGTGGGAGAATTATTCTTTTGGCCATCGCCCAACTTGCTTGTTGGAAAGATGGTGGCCAGTTATGCCTAATTATCTGCATCGTTCAGTATGGTGTACAATTATCAGTGCATTAAATTGACCAAAGAACTTTCGTACAGTTGTAAAAGGTAAATAAGTGCTGCCATATAGCTGTCAAATGATGCCGATATACAGCGCATAAAAACAGCTCTGTACATAAAGCAATAATATAAAAAATCACAGTCCATACCGTGTCTTAATAATTTGTGGTTCATACAAGCCACAAGGGCCAGTCTGTCGGTGGAGCCTCAATCAGCAAGGACGGCTGATGTGTAAGGCACTGGTGGACTGGCGATTTTTAAGACACTCTGTTCGATTAACCCTTTCTTTACTGAAGGTAATAGATGCTGGTAATTCACAATATAACTTGATGAAGTGAATGAGAGCAGCGCAGCAGTAACGAGCTCAGTCCACTACAAGGTAGAAGGAACTGTCGGCTTCCCGTGTCCGAGCCATTGCCAAGCAGCTGATTGGTGGGTGTGCGGGGGTCAGATCACCAGCGATGCTAGGGAGGCTCCTTCCCCTTCATCCCCTTCACCAGCTGCTATTGACAAATCCTCCCCGACGCCGGATGTTTTCATCCGCGCACGAGAAGATGCAGCGGGGACCAGGAGCGACGTGGGTGCCAGGGAGCGAAGTAAGTGCATTGTCTGTGAGGGGCCCGGGAACTTATCAGTCCCCGGGACTCCTGTAGAGGTGAATGGAGCGGCAGCGTGCATGCTCGACCTGTTGCTCTATTCATTTCAGGTGGCTCTAAGGCAGGCATGCTCAACCTGCGGCCCTCCAGCTGTTGTAAAACTACAACTCCCACAATGCCCTGCTGTAGACTGATAGCTGTAGGCTGTTCCGGCTTGCTGGGAGTTGTAGTTTTGCAACAGCCCGAGGGCCGCAGGTTGTGCATGCCTGCTCTAAGGTATATGTGGTCCCCGTTTCTGTGATCAGTGGGGGCCCTGTGGTAGGACACCCACTGATCTAATGTTATCGTCTATCCTGTGGATTGGGGTAATTTATAACAACTTTAATTTGTAGCAGTATTATTTAGACATTGTATAGCACCGTTATTACTTTTTGTATAGAGCTGTGTATAGTATGGTATTTTCTGCAGTGCGTGTCGGCAGTGGCAGAACTGTATGGAAGTATTATTTGGGCACTGTATTGTATGATGCTTATAATTAAGTACTGTATGGTATGATTATTAATACAGTGTATGACGATTAACCATATGAGGAGTGGGGACAACAGCATAATGAACTGCACAGGGCATCATCCAACACATGACCAGCGTATTGTCGAGTCGTTTTACCTCACGCTCTCCCCTCCTTCTCCAATAAAGACACAACTCCTCCGGTGGATTTTATTGGCCACAGCAGCCATTTATTTATTAATAATAATAATTTAAGCATAAATAACATATAACATAACCAATCCAAGGCCTTCCCACCTGAAGGCCCCCCGCCCCAAGAAAAACTTCCCCAGAACACAGAGAAACATGCCCAGCACGGAGAGGGTCCTTGGAGCCCCGTAAAACCTGACGGGTAACAGCCCGTGCCCTCAATTAAATAACCTCCAGCCGATAAACGCCAGCTCGGAGGCAGAACCGGTAACCATGGGCAACAACCGTGGGGCAGATACCCGCCATATCACACCCCAACAGCCAATACCTGGGGAGTCCAGAGCCCCTTTGGCTCCCTCCCCACCACGCCAGAGCCACCATAGCCACCAACTCCAAGGACCCACCCCCGCCATGGCCGCTATGACAATGCCGTCCCTGCTGGACCAAAACCCACCCAGAAACCACACCAACCTTGACCGCCGCTAGCTTCCCTTCCCCAACCAGCAGCCCAACGGGTGGGTGGGAGGGGGCTGCTGCAAGACTGCTGTCCCACATGAGATGACCCTGATCCCGCCTCTCGCTGCCCTATATAAACCCTACACTCCTCCCCCAACGTCCCCCCACCCCCTATCCTTGCAATACCCCTTAACCCCGAGCCTCCCAACTTGCTCACTCCAAACCCCTGTCATGCCAGGCCTACCCCCAGTCTTGCAGCCTTAAGTCGACCTGGGGATGTCTGATATAGTCAAGACTTGGAGGCTGCGGACGAACCCTTTAGATAGCGGCTAGTATGATGCCTGGAATTATAATAGATATCTCTAGACCATTGCATAAAAAACATTCTAAATGAGTTTGACCGATTGCGCAAAATCCCTTCTATTTGTTGATCCCGTTGCTTCTTAGTTCCTGCTTATCATGCATTGGCCTCAGCGCAGAGACTCCTGCAAACTTATGGGCGCAGCGGTCTGTATCTTAGCTTACTTTACTTGTCATGTAAGTTAACATTTTCTGAAAGTTGGAAATCCTCTGCCGGATCTCAAAACCTGAAAGGAAAAACACACATGTGAAAGTAGCCCAACCCCATTAAAGGGTTCCTAAACCTTCACGCAGCGGCGCTTCTCCCTTGCTTACTTACTGCACATGCTGCAAAAGCAGAGCGGAGCCGATGCAAGCGGAAAGTGCAGATCACTGCTGCCCCTTCTGTGCTCTGGGGAAAGGTGGAGGTACCATTGAAGCCATCGTAGAGTACATTAAGGCTCCTTTCACACAGGCGAGTTTTCCGTGCGGGTGCGATGCGTGAGTTGAACGCATTGCACCCGCACTGAATCCTGACCCATTCATTTCTATGGGGCTGTGCACATGAGCGGTGATTTTCACGCATCACTTGTGAGTTGAGTGAAAATCGCAGCATGCTCTATATTGTGCGATTTTCACGCGACGCAGGCCCCATAGAAGTGAATGGGGTGCGTTAAAATCGCATAGCATCCGCAAGCAAGTGCGGATGCGGTGCGATTTTCACGCACGGTTGGAGACCCGATCATTATTATTTTCCCTTATAACATGTTTACAAGGGAAAATAATAGCATTCTGAATACAGAATGCATAGTAAAACAGCGCTAGAGGGGTTACAAAAAAATTAAAAAATAATTTAACTCACCTTAGTCCACTTGATCGCGAAGCCGGCATCTCCTTCTGTATCCTTTGTTGAGCAGGACCTGTGGTGAGCATTAAATGCAGGTAAAGGACCTTTGATGACGTCAGATCACATGCTCCATCACCACGGCGATGGACTATGTGATTGGAGCATGTAATCTGACATCACCACAGGTCATTTAGCCCACAGCTAGTAAAGAAGAGACCGGGAACTACGCGATCAAGAGGATAAGGTGAGTTAACTTTTTTATTCTTTTTAACCCCTCCAGCACTATTATACTATGCATTCTGTAATAATACAATCTTCAGAACATCAATCCCAAGCCCGAACTTCTGTGAAGAAGTTCGGGTTTGGGTACCAAACATGCGCGATTATTCTCACGCGAGTGCAAAGCGCATTACAATGTTTTGCACTCGCGCGGAAAAATCGCGCATTTTCCCGCAACGCACCCGCCTCTTATCCGGGCAAAATAACTGACACCCGTGTGAAAGAGGCCTAAGGGTACTTTCACACTAGCGTTTTTCTTTTCTGGCCCTGAGTTCCGTCATAGGAACTCAATACCCGAAAAGAAATGATCAGTTTTAGGCCTCATGCACACGACCGTTGTTTTATTCCGTGTCCGTTGCACCGTGTTTCGTGATTTTCTGCGGACCCATTGATTTTCAATGGGTCCGTTGAAAACTCAGCTAATGCCCTGTTTGCCATCCGCGTCCGTGATCCGTGGTTTCAGTCCGTCCAAAAAATATAACCTGTCCTATTATTTTTGCGGAAAACGGTTTGCGGACCCATTCAAGTAAAAAAATAGAAACAGATGCATACAGATCGGTCTACAAATGCTGTCTGTTTGCATGCAGATTGCCTGATCCGGCGACGGAACTGCTTGTCGGATCACTTTGCCCCAAGTGTGAAAGTAGCCTGAGCTGATCCTTGCAAGCAGCTCAGTAAATGTGGAGAATGCAGTGTTTGTTTCTACAAGTGTCCTTGGAAAGTCTGCACAAACACTATAAGCTATGAAATGGAGAAAATGTTGTGACTGTTGGGGTCCTGGTATGGAGACATTGACGTCTCGCCTCTATGTCTTCTGACATGTCTGTTTTGGTAACTACTTGCCTTCCCCATGTCATAACAATTCTGGAGCATCTATTCTTATCATTCTATGCTGTGCCATTCCTTTATTATTCCTGCTAGAAGTTATGCATGCAGTTTGCAATCAAGGTCCAGATGGGTGTTACCAGTTAGGAGGGGGTGTCCCTGCACAGTCTGACACTGGCAGCACTGATTGAGTAATGTCAGACAGTGCAGGGACACACCCGCAACAACCATCTGGACCTTTATTGCAAACTGCAACTTCTAGCAGTAATAATAAAGGAATGGCACAACATACGGTCATAAAAATAGATGCTACAGAATTGTTATTACAATGGAAGTGCAAATAGCTACTATTACCCTGGGTTCACACCTGAGCGTTTTACAGCGCGTTCAAACGCGCTGTAAAACGCTTAAGACATGAAAACCAATGCTTCCCTATGGGAAGGGTTCACACCTGGGCGTTTTACAGCGCGTACGAACGCGCTGTAAAACGCCCGACGCTCAAACAAGTACTTGAGCTTCTTTGGGGCGTTTTGACGCGCGTTTGTGGCCATAGGACACTGCAGTCAATGACACAAACGCGCGTCAAACGCGCGTTTACTATTACAAAAAACGCGCATAAAAACGCGCGACAAAAACGTGCGTAAAACGCGCGTTTGAGGAACGCTCAGGTGTGAACCCAGGGTAACAGAGGTGACAGGTGCTCTTTAAGGCTTCCCTGATCTGTCTCAATGTCTTCTACTGAGGGGCCTTGGGTTACATGTAACTTTCCAGTACAGGTCAGAATATTATGTTCTATACTCTGGAAAAATCATTTACATGCAGCTGAATCTGCTGGAACGAAGACCATTTCGTTTTGTATACAAGCTGCTCATTGTCTGGCTCATGCATAGTAATAGCAAAACCAACATCCTGTTTTTGGTATTGTTTAAACTCTGTGCAACCTTTCGCACGTCTGTGAGCCTGAAAAGTGCAAACGTTCAAAGGCTGAAAATATAACATTTCCAATTTGCGGGGATTTAAAGGCACACAGCTTAAAAAATATGAATGCATGTCTTGTGTATTTCATTTTAGTTTTATTAAGAGAAATAACTATAACTGTACGGTCAATTCTTTTTTTATGGCCATATTGGAGGCACACGCTTCCTTTCTGCATTGTTTGAACAGACGTGTGAGCAGACTGCAATTGGGTTAACTCCTTAACGACCCAGGACGAGAATGCTCGATCTAAATGGCCGGTACTTTGCGCCCCTGGACTAGCATTCTCGTCCTGCGGTCCTTCCCCCCTCCTCCATGTGCGCTGCTGCGATCAGCAGCACCGATCCGGCTGTTATCCAAGTGATAACGCCAAAGCCGGTGGATTAACCCCTCATATGCCGCGGTCAGCGATGACCACAGCATATGGGAGGTGTGCGCTCCCTCTCCTTAGCCATCGGGTCCCGGTGTCGGGGACCCAATGGTTGCCATGGCAGCCCCGATGCCTTACACAGGCCTGAGGGCTGGGTCTCCTAGGTAAGTGTCAGCATCTTACTGTATTGTACTGAATTAAAAAATTATATTATTGTGTAAAACTTAAATAAATTAAATAAATAAGACATATTAGGTATCGCCACGTCCCTCAGGTGAACACTGTAAAAAATTTTTGAAAAAGTGTGTCAACAAAGGCATTTTTTGTCAGCTTACATTACAAAAAAGTGTAATACCAAGCAATCAAAAAGTCATATGCACCCTAAAATAGTACCAATCAAACCGTCATCTCATACCAAAAAAAATTTGACCCTACATAAGACAATCGCCAAAAAAAAAAAAAAAGAACTATGGCTTTCAGTATATGGAGACACTAAAAAAACTGCTATTTTTTGTTACCTTGTCTCACAAAAAGTGTAATATAGAGCAACCAAAAATCATATGTACCCTAAAATAGTACCAACAAAACTGCCACCTTATCCCGTAGTTTCCAAAATGGGGTCTTTTTTTAGAGTTTCTACTCTAGGGGTGCATCAGGGGGTCTTCAAATGTGACATGGCAGCTTAAAATTATACCAGTGAAATCTGCCTTCCAAAAACCATATGGCGTTCCTTTCCTTCTGCGCCCTGCCGTGTGCCCATACAACAGTTTACGACCACATATGGGGTGTTTCTGTAAACTACAGAATCAGGGCAATAAATAGTGAGTTTTGTTTGGCTGTAAACCCTTGCTTTGTTAGTGGAATTTTTTTTATTAAAATGGAAAATCTGCCAAAAAAGTGAAATTCTGAAATTTCATCTCTATTTTCCATTAATTCTTGTGGAACACTTAAAGGGTTAACAAAGTTTATTAAAACTGTTTTGAATACCTTGAGGGGTGTAGTTTCTAAAATAGGGTCACTTTTTGGGAGTTTCTACTCTAGAGGTGCATCGGGGGTCATCAAATGTGACATGGCAGCTTAAAATTATCCCAGTGAAATCTGCTTTCCAAAAACCATATGGCTTTCCTTTTCTTTCTGCGCCCTGCCGTGTGCCCGTACAACAGTTTACAATCACATATGGGGTGTTTCTGTAAACTACAGAATCAGGGCATTAAATATTGAGTTTTGTTTGGCTGTTAACCCTTGCTTTGTTAGTGGAAAAAAATTGATTAAAATGGAAAATCTGCCAAAAAAGTGAAATTCTGAAATTTCATCTCCATTTTCCATTAATTCTTGAGGAACACCTAAAGGGTTAACAGAGTTTGGAAAATCAGTTTTAAATACTTTGAGGGGTGTAGTTTCTAAAATGGGGTCAATTTGTGTGGTTTCTATTATGTAAGCCTCACAAAGTGACTTCAGTCCTGAACTGGTTCTTAAAAAGTGGGTTTCTCAGAATGGCCTGGATAAGTAAAAGCGTTTTAAAGTTATCACCACATAAACTGACACATCAGATTTGCTAAAAATGGCCTGGTCCTTAAGGTGAAAAATGGCTGGGTCAGAAAAGAGTCAATAAATAAAAACATTTTCCAGGAAGAGTTGATGAACAGTTCATCTCGCAGAGGCCAGGGAGTGGCAGCGGAGCTGCATACTGAGCACTGTCTTTCTGTATAGTGTGTTGTGTTGCTATTTTGACTTATCTAGGTCTTCGGCAGTACAATAGAGCCGTTATCAAGCTGCTCACCTTTTGATGATGATGAGATGACTCTGCTGACTCTGTCTCAGTCTGCACAGAAATGCAGATGAGTGAGCTGCAGAAAACAGGAAAGGTCAGAGGTTTAGAGGTTCTATTTATTTTAACAGAAGGCGCAGCCTTTTTTCTGTAAATGTGATTTATCTCTGCGTATCAGCTTTCTGAGCTCGCTAGAAGAAAACAAACATAGCTTGAAGTAAGGGAAGTGAGGTCACTGCATACAGTACTACTAGAAGAGAGACCCCCCCCCCTGCTTATGAGAGAAATGCATCTAGCTATGCAGCTGAAACAAGGAATAATATGGCTGAAAGACACTTTAGGGAAGCCCAAATATAACTGTTCCTCCACGGTTAAGATTGTACAAAGAAGCACAGCCATTATGTAAAAATCGTTTTGAAAACTCAGGTATGCTTTAGAACAGGACAAGTCCTTAGTCTTTTTGGTCTAGAATGGGATTGTCAGGCTTTATGTAGAATCCTCAATAAAAATAAATATACTGTAGGAACTCCCTATAATCAAAATATCTATGGCCAGCCTAAAAAATGTATTGTCTGCAAATCTGCTGAGGCAGAGCATATGCTATATTGTGATCTGATGCTGCTTACTCTGGATCTGCTATATACTGTAGCAGTGTACAGCATGGCCTCGTACCGGAACATTGTCTATTGCACGCTATGTAGCACTATTTGCTTCTTTGCCAGGTCTATTTGCATGAGAAATAAGCAAGCAGTTCAGACTATGACCCTGTGTCCTTTGTGCTTGCAAGCTGCCTAATATCCAAAGCCAGAGCTTCAGCACTCACACAATGGGGTCTCTTTACTTGGGGAAAATACGAGGCCAAAAAGAGGAATTAAAAAGACTTGTAGAAATCCTGGGCACTAATGGAATTCAGGATTTTACTGAAAGGACATAAACTGAATATGTTATTAACACCTTTGGTGCCAAATTACCACAGAGAAATTAAAGGGGTTTTCCAAGACTTTGATATAAATGACTTATCCTCATTAATATCCTATTGATGGGTGTCTGATTCCTGGCACCCCCATCCTCCACTGGTCAGCTGTAGCCATCTCAAAACTTACCCAAGCACAGCGCCGTACATTGTACAGTGGCTGTGCTTGGTATTGCAACTCACTTGAATGGAACTAAACTGCGGCTCGCCATGTGTCCAATAAATGGCATGTCACTAGCCTAGAAAGAGGCCACAGCGCTCACTGGAGGGCTGTGGCCTCTTCAAACATCTGATCATGTGAGTGCTGGACGTTTGACGTCATAGGTCATCGATATGAAAATCTCGGATAACCCCTTTTATCCCCTTGAAGACATGCACCGTATATGTACAGCGCTATGAAAACCGGTCACCATGCAAGCCATCTTAGTCACCCTGCAGTCCCGATCGCTGCGATTGTCTGATCAACGGTAACTGACAAATCACAGCTCCCTCACTGTAAGAGCCAGTGAGGGGGCCGAAAATGGGGACGGTTGTTGCTTTAAAGGATGGCACCAATCACACCCCACTGTTTGTGTCCCCTGCAGGCTCTGCGATTGGCTAGTATGCTTTACCAGCCAATTGCAGCAGTAGGGGGTCATGTAATATATTGAGAACCTCTCTGCAGACAGACATTTTGGTTGGGGACTGCATGCAGGGAGGTTCTGTGCCCCTCTATGATGTGTATTGGTTGACTGGAACTTGTGGTGCACCACCACTGCTATCTATTGTGTTCCTGTAAAAAGAGGAATTTTTGGAACTGCTGCAGTGATCAGTTATCCTTTTGTTCATTTGCAGCAATTCCAGATCCCTAATCCCTAAATCCAAATCTCCATTCCTTCCCTTTTTCTTTTTTGAATTTTGTCTTTTTTTTCTACTTAATTTTATTTGAAATTTAATAAAGCTTCTTCACATTTAAAAGCACAAGTATAAATACAATTAACCACCTCAGCTCCCCTAGCTTAAACCCCCTTAATGACCAGACCACTTTTTACAATTCTGCACTACACTACTTTCACGGTTTATTGCTCGGTCATACAACTTACCACCCAAATTAATTTTACCTCCTTTTCTTCTCACTAATAGAGCTTTCATTTGGTGGTATTTCATTGCTGCTGACATTTTAACTTTTTTTTATATTAATCAAAATTGACCAAAATTTTAGCAAAAAATTACATTTTTCACTTTCTGTTGTAAAATTTTTAAATAAAACTACATTTCTATATAAATTTTTCTCTAAATTTATTTTTCTACATGTCTTTGATTTAAAAAAAATGCAATAAGTGTATATTTATTGGTTTGGGTAAAAGTTATAGCGTTTACAAACTATAGTGCAAAAAAATTTATTTACGCACTTTGACTTTTTAAGCACCTCATGTTTCCTAAGGTTCTACGATGCCCAGACAGCAGAAACACCCCACAAATAACCCCATTTCGGAAAGTAGACACCCTAAGGTATTCGCTGATGGGCATAGTGAGTTCATGGAAGTTTTTATTTTTTGTCACATGTTAGCAGAAAATTATTTATTTTTTATTTTTTTTCCTTACAAAGTCTCATATTCCACTAACTTGTGACAAAAAATAAAATTTTACATGAACTCACCATACCCCTCACGGAATACCTTGGGGTGTCTTCTTTCCAAAATGGGGTCACATGTGGGGTATTTATACTGCCCTTGCATTTTAGGGGCCCTAAAGCGTGAGAAGTAGTTTGGAATCCAAATGCGTAAAAATGCCCTGTGAAATCCTAAAAGTACTCATTGGAATTTGGGCCCCTTTGCGCACCTAGGCTTCAAAAAAGTGTCACACATGTGGTATCGCCGTACTCAGGAGAAGTAGGGCAATGTGTTTTGGGGTGTATTTTTACATATACCCATGCTGGGTGAAATAAATATCTCTGTAAAAGACAACTTTTCCCATTTTTTTTTATACAAAGTTGTCATTTTACAGAGATATTTCTCTCACCCAGCATGGGTATATGTAAGAATACACCCCAAAACACATTGCCCTACTTCTCCTGAGTACAGCGATACCACATGTGTGACACTTTTTTGCAGCTTAGGTGCACAAAGGGGCCCAAATTCCAATGAGTATCTTTAGGATTACACAGGGCATTTTTTACGCATTTGGATTCCAAACTACTTTTCACGCTTTAAGGCCCCTAAAATGCCAGGGCAGTATAAATACCCCAGTACCTTTAGGATTTCACAGGGCATTTTTGCGCATTTGGATTCCGTGAGGGGTATGGTGAGTTCATGTAAGATTTTATTTTTTATCACAAGTTAGTGAAATATGAGACTTTGTAAGAAAAAACAAAAAAGCAAAAACAAAAAAAAATTCCGCTAACTTGTGCCAAAAAAGAAAAAAATCTTCTATGAACTCGCCATGTCCCTCAAAAGTGATCTTTATAGCGCCGCAGCGATTTTACGGTGTTTTTGCAGTGATCAGGAAAAAAAACATTCTATCACTGTGGTGGGGCGGACTGAACGCAAGTGTGCCCCTTTGCGCACCTAGGCTGCAAAAAAGTGTCACACATGTGGTATCGCCGTACTCAGGAGAAGTAGGGCAATGTGGTTTGGGGTGTATTTTTACATATACCCATGCTGGGTGTGAGAAATATCTCTGTAAATGACAACTTTTTAATTTTTTTTATACAAAGTTGTCAATTTACAAAGATATTTCTCTCACCCAGCATGGGTATATGTAAAAATACACCCCAAACCACATTGCCCTACTTCTCCTGAGTACGGTGATACCACATGTGTGACACTTTTTTGCAGCCTAGTGTCACGGCCATGGTCACCTAGGTGCGCAAAGGGGCTCAAATTCCAATGAGTACCTTTTAGGAGGGCATTTTTAGGCATTTGGATTCCAAACTGCTTCTCACGCTTTAGGGCCCCTAAAATGCCAGGGCAGTATAAATACCCCACAAGTGACCCCATTTTGGAAAGAATACACCCCAAGGTATTCTGTAAGGGGCATGGCGAGTTCATAGAAGTTTTTTTTATTTTTGGCACAAGTTAGCGGAAAATGATTTCTTTTTTTTTTCTTACAAAGTCTCATATTCCACTAACTTGTGACAAAAAATACACGTGTTCTGGCAATGTGCGGATCGGAAAGTACATTGCCGGTGTCTGTGTTTTGCGGATCCGCGGATCTGCAAAACACATACGGACGTCTGAATGGAGCCTTACAGGGGGGTGATCAATGACAGGGGGGTGATCAGGGAGTCTATATGGGGTGATCAGGGGTTAATAAGGGGTTAATAAGTGACAGGGGGGGTGTAGTGTAGTGTAGTGTGGTGATTGGTTCTACTTACAGAACTGCCTGTGTCCTCTGGTGGTCGATCCAAGCAAAAGGGACCACCAGAGGACCAGGTAGCAGGTATATTAGATGCTGTTAACAAAACAGCGTCTAATATACCTTTTTGGGGTTAAAAAAATCGCATCTACAGCCTGCCAGCGAATGATCGCTGCTGGCAGGCTGTAGATCAACTTCTCAGCTTAGCGTTGCTGTGAACGCGCGCGCATGCGTCGCTCGCGAGATGACGCGCCGATGCGTCTACGAGGAATAACCCGGCCGCCCGCAGGACGCATCCCTGCGTTAGGCGGTCGGGAGGAGGTTAAAATACACTTGACACATTCTGAATCTCACACTTTACACAGCCCAACAAAAATAAAAACGGCCCGATCATTCCAAAGACAGTATTCGGCTGAGGAGAGATACGCCATCATTGCCCCTAAGGCCTCATGCACACGACAGTTGTTTTTTGCGTCCGCAAATTGTGTGTCCACCCAAAAAAACTGATGCGGCATCCGTTTTTTTTGGAGGATATGTTTTTCTTCCACAGATCCCTTGTAATAAATGCCTATCCTTGTCCACAAATGTGAAAAAAGTAGGACATGCACAATTTTTTTTGCTGAAGAGAAACACGGACAACGGACGCGGAACACAAACGGATGAACTATCAGCATTTTTTTGCTGACCCATTGAAATGAATGGGTCCTCATCCTATCTGCAAAAAAAACGGAACGGAGGCCGTGTGCATGAGGCCTAATACTGATACGGTCAGCGTATTTTTTTACTGGCATATTATGGGAGACACTATGGGGAAGGGGGAGAGGAGCACTATGAGAGCATTTACTGGGGCACTATATAGGGGTATTTTATACTGGCATACTGTGACGGATCTCCTGGCACCCCGACCGGGTACCTCCGTCGATAGATGCTCCTAGTGCTTCCCGAGGACTCCACTTGACACTGTAAGCGCTGCAGACCCCACGAACTGCCAAAGCTTGGTTGAGGTCTCACCGTCTCCTACCCACCCTGGACCTACAACAAGGCTCAAGGCTCCAGTGGGTGAACCTCTCCTAAATCCAGAGAGCAGGAACAGCTCTTACAAGAGCTAATAGTATAGCCCGGGGAGTATAGTAAATCTTCAGCGTATAGCAATCCCCAGTGTCGATCAGTTACCCAAACACCAGCCTCAACATGATGAAGGGTAAAAACAGGAACTCTTTATTGAACACACAGCATTGACTTATATACACATGACATACTGAGGACATGACATAGCAGCCAATCCTGTACAGTTTAAACACAAAACGAACCCTATTTAACAAACACAATGGCATTGTCTGTGACGCAATTAACAAACACACTGGCATTGTCTTTGACGCAATCAACAAAATACAATTACCAACATAATGGTCTAACTTAATCACTCACAGACAGAAACCACACATTTTTCCTCAAACACAGAAAACACCTCAAAACCCCACATATACCCATAATGTATACATCCATGGATAGCTCTGATCTGGGTGAACAACATATCCAAAAATCACCCAGATCCGAGCAGGGGTTCCCGAATTCCATGGAAGTTACATTTGGCTGGCCGCAAGCATGGCTTTCCTGCCAAAAACAGTTCCACAGATTTAAGCTGTGCGGCCGGTCTGTCTTCTCCTTCAAAGTTAGTATGGGCCATAATCCTGAGGCAAGAGGCTGGTCCCTACTCCCTGAAACTTCGGCTGCCGTTGGGGATCTGGGCCGACTGCCCAGCATCCCTGTAGGGCCGGTGGAGAGACCTCGGTCCCATCTCCACCTGCCATATGGGGTTCCCCCCAGGACCAGTCTATGAGGTCCCCTACCTGTGTAGCTGGTACTGAAGCAGGGGATACTTCAGTCGGGTCTTCCTAGTAAACCTCCACAATATCCTCCCAGCTGAAGGGCTCTGGACCTGGGTCTCTCGCTGAGCCCTCTCAATGGAGTGGAAGAGATCTCGGTAGTCCTGCTCCAGTTCCCACTCCAGGGTTGCTAGGTGAGCCAGGTCTTTCTCTACCTCGTGGGGGTCATCCCAATCCTGCCTAGCCCTCCTCTCGTAGAAAATGTTCTGAAGTCTGGACTGTGCAGGGCTTCTAAAGTCAGGTTCTGCAAAGGACTCCCATAACAAGCCAGGACCATCAAACTCCTCTCCCTCTGGCTTGTCATGCTCAGCTGTCCAGGGTATATACTGTGCCATATACCACCAGAGTGCCTGGTAGGCCTCCTCCAAACATAGCTCCTGCCATACCCGGTGCTCTAGTTCCTTCACCCAATCCTCCAGGGGCTGCTCTCCCAGGAAGGGCATCCGCAGGGCCACTTGCTTCTGCAATTGCTGCTCTCCAATGGGGAGACTCTCACCTCGCTGGTATTGTACATTACCTAGGGCCTGGTACCAAATGCTTTTCCTTAATGCATCCCGGCCATCCAGGTCTTCCTCTTCGTATGCCACTGCTGGTTCCATCCTGCTGCTGTAGCCAGGGGCGCTGTACGGATACTAGCATTGCCCTCAGTTTTGTCAATCCACAAACGGTGTCTCCGAGCTGCTTCTCCTCTCACTAGGATGCCATCCCACTGCTTGCCACCAGTGTAACGGATCTCCTGGCACCCCGACCGGGTACCTCCGTCGATAGATGCTCCTAGTGCTTCCCGAGGACTCCAAGCACTCCACTTGACACCGTAAGCACTGCAGACCCCACGAACCGCCGAAGCTTGGTTGAGGTCTCACCGTCTCCTACCCTCCATGGACCTACGACAAGGTTCCAGGCTCCAGTGGGTGAACCTCTTGTAAATCCAGAGAGCAGTAACAGCTCTTACAAGAGCTAATAGTATAGCCCGGGGAGTATAGCAAATATTCAGCGTATAGCAATCCCCAGTGTCGATCAGTTACCCAAACACCAGCCTCAACATGATGAAGGGTAAAAACAGGAACTCTTTATTGAACACACAGCATTGACTTATATACACATGACATACTGAGGACATGACATAGCAGCCAATCCTGTACAGCTTAAACACAAAACTAACCATATTCAACAAACACAATGGCATTGTCTGTGACGCAATTAACAAACACACTGGCATTGTCTTTGACGCAATCCACATAACTTAATCACTCACAGACAGAAACCACACATTTTTCCTCAAACACAGAAAACACCTCAAAACCCCACATATCCCCATAATGTATACATCCATGGATAGCTCTGATCTGGGTGAACAACATATCCAAAAATCACCCAGATCCAAGCAGGGGTTCCCGAATTCCATGGAAGTCACATTTGGCCGGCCGCAAGCATGGCTTTCCTGCCCAAAACAGTTCCACAGATTTAAGCTGTGCGGCCGGTCTGTCTTCTCCTTCAAAGTTAGTATGGGCCATAATCCTGAGGCAAGAGGCTGGCAAAAGGGCCCCTCTAAAACCCAGTGGCGAGGTTGGTTTCTTCACACATAGATCATGGGGACATTAGCTCAACTGCGGGCACTAAGCGGGGGTATTTTATGTACTGTCATATTATAAGGAGAATTATTACTACTAGGAGGTATTATGGGGAGCTTTACAACTACTGGGGGCTATGAGGAACATGATTACTAGTATGGGCACTATAGGGGCATTATTACTACTAAGTGTGCTTTGGCAGAGAATTATTTCTATTGGTGGGATTTTGGGGAGCACTGTTACTTTGGGGGCAACCTGGCACAGTATCAGCTTAGCACAATTATTTTTTGGGTACATTATCTTTATACTATTAGTATCTGGGCGCAGTTATTTTTTAGAGCACTGTGTGCCAATAACTGTTGAAGGGGGCACTATCTGTGTGGTAGTAGTATTTCCAGGGGGACTGTTTCTGCAGTATAGTATTGGGGGTGGCAGAAAAGGGTGTTCAGAAGATGATGGAAATGTTGGAAACTAATGTCTGTTTGTTAATCTCTGCCGAGATGGGAGATGGCTGAAAAATCATCATGGCGGTCTGGTCTGAATAGAGAAGATGAGGAAAGAGAACGTCTACAACAAAGGCGACATCACTGGATGTAAGAGGTAAGTAGCGCTATGTAGGAGAGGAGATGCTCCGGCTCCATCCCCTGCCATCTGCAGAAGGAGGATTCAGAGCTGGGTGAGGACGGCCAAGGGGGGCAGCAAGCCATGGGCGGGTGGCAGATGGTGGGGGGAACCACAAGCCTTGAGCAGGATCTGGGGAGGGAGGAAAGCGGAGGAGCTTCCTGGCTGTAGCCTGCTGTTTATTGTATGATGTGAAGCAGGCAGTGCAACCAGGACAGACCCCCCCCCCCCCCCTCCATATGATGTGTAGAGACAGGCCTCAACTATAGAATTTAAGCTGTACAGTGTTTGTTGGGAGTGACCTATTATATGTAGGAGGGGCTTTTAATAATGGGCGGGGCTGCATTTTTTCCTCTCCTGCAGGGCTTTTAGAAATGGCCAGGCAAAAGAATCGGCGCAGCACGCTACACAAACCGCATTTTTTAATATGAAGGGGGCTTTGAAGAATGGGTGGGCAAAAGAATTGGCACAGCGCGCTACACGTGCCAAATGTTTTGTCTTTCAGACCCCCCCCCCCCCCCCCCGAGACAAAATTCCTGGGTGCTCCCCTGCTCACAGGTTCCAGGTTTATGTAGGAAAGGACACCTGGACTGAACCCCCAGAACTGTGACTAGATAAGGGTACTTTCACATCTGGCAAAGGATCCTAAAACCGAGCCAAAACGGTTCTCTTTTGTCCCCGTGCATTCTGAATGCAAAGAGATCATTCCGTTTTGTGACCGGACACAAAACCGCTGCAAGCTAAAGAACTGGATTCATCGTCCATTGACTTTCAATGTATTTAGTGACGGATGTGGTTTGTTCCGTTTTGATTTCACAAACCGCATCCTAACGGAACGGATGCATCCTGATTTTAAATCAAGACGGAACCGTTTTGGTCAGGTTTTGAGATCCTTTGCCGCATATGTAAAAGTAGCCTAAGAGAGTATAAGAGGCACAGTATATAACTAGGGGCACAGTATAGGGTATAAGGTGACACAGTACAGGGGATGATTATGGTACACAGTACAGGGTGTAATAAGTGGGCGCAGCACAGGGGGCACAGTACAGTGACTGGTTGACACTGCCATACAGTGACTGGATAATGTCACCATAGAGTGACTGGATAACACTGCCATACAGTGACTGGATAATACTGCTGCTTACAGAGCTGCTGTGTGGATGGTTGTCACACGGCCACCAGATAGGGAGACTGCTCCATATGCCATTCCTAGCACACCACCTGGAAGCTGCTTGGACTCTGGGCCTTCTTCTCCCAGTCATCGTGTGAACAGAACCCTGGGAGACCCAGAAGTATCAGTCCCAGCAGCACTTAAGGTCCATGCAACTGTCGGTCCTCACAGTTGAGGCTGGCGGGCGGGGGCAGGCCCGTAGTCACAGTGCTCTGGCTTCCTGACTAAGCTGATTGGTGGAGCAGCATTGCCTGCTCATTGCTGCTCCACCAATCAACATCTCCTCCGTCTTATGTGCACCGCTGAGCACCACGGACTGCAGGAGCTTCATACATGTTGGTGGTTAAATACACAGACAAGGGGGATGTCCTTGTACTGACCGCAATTCACAGGAACCGCAGCTCCCCTACCCTGTAAGAGGTACCACTACCACAACCCCCAAACCAGACTGCATCCTTGACTACAATAAAAACATGGGAGGGGTTGATCTTTCAGATCAAGTTATGAAACCATACAGTGTCATGCGGAAAATAACGGTGTGATACATAAAGCTGGCAGTGACAGTGCACATTGTACAGACGGCACTGTATAAGGCTTACATTTTATTTCAATCTGCAGGCCTGGCAGGAAAATTCCTTCATTTTCAAGAGGGGGTGATCTAGGCCCCAAGTACTTTTGGAAATTATGATGCCCATTTTCTACCAGGGCAACATTTCCCTGGTGAAGTCCCCCAAACAGCAAGGAAGGCATATGAAAGGACACCATTTATCACTGCAAAACCTGGCCTGTGCATAAAGGACTGACTCAAAGTGTACCACATATCCATGGATTATTAATTTTAGCCTTTATGCACCCAGTAAATGACCCACCTTATTACACTGTGATATACTCCACACAGCTTATGTATTCACTTTTCACCCTCCACTCCACTATAGTCTTTGAAAAATCCCTTGATGGGTGTAATTTTCTAAATCGGGTCAAAAATTGGGCATTTCTATTGTGCAGGCACCTCAGGGACTATTGAAATTTGACATAGTGCCTCAAAACCACTTAAATCAAATCTGACTTCCAAAAACCATATGGCGCTCCTTCCCTTCTGAGCCCTGTGGTGTGCCCATACATCGGTTTACAACCATATAAGGTGTTTCTGTAAACTGAATTAGAGTAATCAATATTGAGGATTATTTTGCTGCTTACCCTTGCTGTGTTACAGGAACAAATGGATTAAAATGGAAAATCTGCAAAAGAGTGAAATTTTAAAGTAACTGTCACCTTCATTTTGCTTTAATTCCTGTGGAACTCCTGAAATGTTAAATAAGCTTCTAAATTCCGTTTTGAATATTCTGAGGGTGCAGTTTCTAAAATGGTGTAATTTAGATGTGTTTTTTATTATGTAAGCCCCTCAGTGACTTCAGAAGTGAATCAGTCCTTTAAAAAGTAGTTTTTTAAAATTTTCTTGAAAATTTGAAAAAATTGCTTCTAAAATACTAAGCCTTCAAACGATCAAAATTATAAAATGACATTTACACACTGATGCAAACATAAACTAGACATATAGTAAATGTTAATTAGTAACTATTTTGTGAAGTATCACTGTCTTAAAAAAAGAGAAATTCAAATTTATAAAATGTGATTGCCGTTCCCATAAACATGTTCAGGAAATGGAAAAAAAATCTACACAGATTAGAAAAAAGGATATGTGCTGATATCTGAATATAACTGGCAGATACCATTTTTGGTGACACATTTACTTTAAGGTAAAAACTGAGTCTGGAAGGGGTTACTTTTCCTTTTAGCTAATGTTAATGGTCGATAGAAATGTACGTTAACATACATATTCCAACTAGATCCTATAAGAATCAGCAGGGAGATTTATTTTTATACAGGTAATGAAGGGGGATGCAGGCAGGGGTGCACCTAGTCTTTCTGCTACCTGAGGCGAAAACTGAAACAGTGCCCACCCCCATGCCAATTTCATAACCTAACCCCTTTGCCACAATGAAAGCGCTCTTTCCCCATGGCCCTTCCGCTGCCCCCCTCTTGCCCCTACCTGGTGCCTCACCTGGTCTCATTGGTGGTGCACCCCTGGATGCAGGAGATGGTATCACAACCTGGAGATACACACTGTGGGACCCCAGATAAATCAGAAATTTTGGGGACTTTTTAAAAATCTACTACAAGGCCTTGAAAAATGTATTCATACTCCTTGAACTTTCCACGTTTTTTCACATTACATCCACACACATAAATATATTTTTTGGGGGATTTTATGTGATAGACCAGTGATGGCGAACCTTTGAGAGGTCGAGTGCCCAAACTGCAACCCAAAACCCACATATTTATTGCAAAGTGCCAACGCGGCAATGTAACCTGAATACTACAGTCCAATATAGTAGATCTTCCATGTACTTTATCATTTAGGTATCATAGCCTGCCCACATTCAGTGCCCTGCCTTTGCTGTTCATAGTGCGCCCTGTGCTGATGAATGGCAGGAAAAGTCTAATGCATATTGGTACACCATAGACTGTTTCCAGGGTGTTGGTGCCCACAGAGAGGGCTCCGAGTGCCGGCTCTGGCACCCGTGCCATAGGTTCGCCACCACTGTGATAGACCAACACAAAGAAGCAAGTAGGTGTGAAGTGAAAAGAAATTGAAACAAGGTTTTCCAAATTTTTAATAAATAAAAATCTGGAATCTGCGGCGTGCATTTGTATTCAGCGTCCCCCCACCCCGAGTCGATACTTTGTAGGACCACCTTTTGCTGCAATTACAGCAGCAGGACTTTTGGGGTATGTCTCTACCAGATTTGCACATTTAGAGGCATTTTATAACATTCTTCTTTGTAAATTAGCTTGCGCTCAGGATTCTGCTCACTTACCTTGGCCCTGCCACCGCCACCACTTAGAATGGGCCCCCTGCCACGCTGGGCCCCTGTACAGCTGTACTGGCTACACAGGCGGCATATCTGCCCCTGTCTTGTGGATATGCCATGAGTGTTTGCAATGAAAATAACCTTTATTGAGAGTTATTCCTTTTTGGAAAATATCTTGAAGCCATAGGAAACTTCCTGATCTAAAAGCAGGATGAGACTTTGCATTTATTGATGTTGTAGACGGAAGTAATGCAGCCGGGTTACTGAAAGGGGTTGTGTCACTTCAGCAAGTGGCATGTAGAGAAAGTTAATACAAGGCACTCACTAATGTATTGTGATTCTCCATATTGCCTCCTTTGCTGGCTGGATTCATTTTTCCATCACATTATACACTGCTCATTTGCATGGTTGTGACAACCCTGCAATCTATCAGTGGTGGTTGTGCTTGCACATTATAGGAAAAAGTTTCAGCCTCTATGGTAGACAGGACCTAGGCCGGCATTTTTTTCTATAGTGTGCAAGCACGGCCACAGCACTGGATTGCAGCGGTGGTCATAACCATGGAAACAAGCAGTGTATAATGTGATGGAAAAATGGAGGCAATATAGACAATCATTATACATTAGTAAGTGCCTTGCACTAACTTTCTCTGCATAATAAATGCCATTTGCTGAGGTGACACAGCCCCTTTAAAAAGGCTGAGCAAAATATTGTAGTCTTCAGAATTTGGAGTTAAAGCGGTTGTGTCACAACGCATATTTGCAGGTGTCACCATGTGTTGCTGCTCTCCAGAAGGGATGGTAAGGCGTGGTGCACCCCAATGGGAAATAAGTCCAGAGAGTCTACAGGTCTGCAGTAAACCAGGTTGCTTCTTTACTGGAGGAATTCAGGTGCAAAACAATCCAGGCGAGGCACAGGGCTGGTTCCTCCAGTCTCCTCCCGGGCAGAAGAAGGGTTTGATGCTGAGGAAAGGCCTGAGCTAGCTCTCTCCCTCTCTGTCCCAGAAGGCTGGTACCGTAGCCAAGGGCCGGTGATCCAGGGTCTGTGGCAGAGTATCCCCATCTCAGCGCCTTCTTCTGGTCACTCAATAGTTTGGCAGAGTTCTCTTCTAATCACTGATCCCTAACTGCAGAACACTAGGGCCTCTGACTGCTCACCTTATATACAGTTTCTAGCTGACCTAGAACCTTCTAGTGGGGTGGGGTGAGGTGGGGGGGGGGTGGAGTGGAGAAACTCAACACAAACAAATACAATGTTACAACTCCCATCTCTCATTGACTTGCATTAGACCTTTAATGATACTCAATGGCAATGACACAGCAGTTTTCCAGACAAAACAGGTGCCTGTTATCTTGGTTCCCTGCACTGGTGTCTCTGACTCCTTTGGGTCAGCTGTCAATTACACAGAGACTACTACAGGAGGTAGCAGTCTGGTCGTTTCCCTGCAGCAAAATCAAGATCCTCATACAGGAGTTAAAAGGATAAAAACCAAGGGACTGCCACCCTTAAGAATAGTCCAAAGCCAAATCTGTTGGTAGACACAGTAGTTCCACACACACTGCCTTAACACTATAGATTAGACAACTAAATAAAACTCCAGTACCCTGTCGTAGGGATTCGTCAAACATAGATTTTTTGAGTGTGTTTGCAAAAGACGATAGCTAGCTCTTGGCATTGACCCCTATCAGTACACACTACTGATTAAATGTCTGGCCTCAGGGTCCAGAAGATTAAAGATTCAGACACTTTACCTGAGAATACTGGTTGGGTAAACTAGTTAATCCACTAGTAAACGGCGTAGTAATTTATCACCTGCTGAGAAAACACCAGAACTTTGCAAGTGGTCTGACATTTGGATATTGTGGTCTACAACTGTCACAACCAGACAGCTGAGAAGCTCTGACAGAGGCCTTTCAGAACCTCCTCCTTGAGTTTCTGTGTTGTGGTATTCAGCTCCTCCTCTCGTTAGCCTCTCTCAGCTGTCATGTGTTGGACTAATTGCTTCCCTTTAAATTCTTCCCCAGAAGGCTTTTCTGGGCGGCTTATACTACTTCCTGGAGTGTGTGTGCACGCTGACTCTGTCCTCCTGTTTGCTTCAAAGCTAAGTGTTGTACCTTTATCTGTTATTTTCTGTTTGCTGGATCCCAGGTGACCCTGACTCCCTCCGTATCTTGTGTAGGGAGCCGGTGGTCGTGTCCCCTCACTATTGTAGGGTGCTCAGGGCTTTATAGTCAAGGTTCGTGGATATGCAAACCTCCACCATTCGGATCTTTGCATAGGCTGAGCAGCCAGGGAAAGTGCCAGGTCTTCTGCAGGGGTCTCCCTTGGTTCCTTAGTTTTTGGATCCAGCGAGTCGTTTATACATGTTGCTTTGCCTTGTTTCCTGTACACCGTCCGTGACATTATAAGCCGCCATAACCGTCTCAAGCATGGATCCGGTTTCACTTTTGGCTGAACGCCTTCAGGGTCTTTCATTGGAGGTAGCTGATCTCCGTAAGACTTTTTCTCAGCTTCAAGTGACCGGTTCAGCTTGCGTTCATGGAGTTTGTTCTGAGCCTAAGATCTCGCTCCCGGATACGTTCTCCGGGGGTAGTGAGAATTTTGTGCGTTTTAGAGAGGCTTGCAAACTCCATTTTCGCCTTCTTCCCCACTCCTCTGGTGATGAGGAACGGAGGGTGGGGATCATTATATCGCTGCTCAGAGGTAACGCTCAGTCCTGGGCCTTTTCGCTGCCGGAGGGGGCACGGCCTCTCCGTTCAGTGGATGAATTCTTTTTAGCCCTGGGTCAGATATATGATGATCCGGATCGTATTGCTCTGGCTGAGTCTAAACTACGTCTATTATGCCAGGGTAAACAATCCGCAGAAATATACTGCTCAGAATTTCGGAGATGGGCAGTTGATACTGGTTGGAATGATGCTGCGCTCCGAAGTCAATTTTGCCATGGTCTTTCAGAGGGATTGAAAGATGCATTTGCCTTTCATGAGAGGCCTAGTTCTTTGGACTCTGCTATGTCTCAGGCCGTTCGTATTGACAGGCGTCTTAGAGGGAGAGGAGAGATGTCCCCTTCCTGTCATACTCAGTCCCAGGACAGTGCAGCGGTCCCGTTCTGTGCGCAGGGGTCTCAGTCGCCGTCAGCCCCTTCTGAGCAGGAGCCCATGCAGCTGGGCTTGATTGCTTCTGACAATAGAAGATTCAGCCCGCATGGGAGGGTTTGTTTTTGTTGTGGAGGTATAAATCATTTGGCAAATATTTGTCCCTCTAGGAGATTCAGGCAGTTTTCTGGGAGTAATAAAGAAACAAACAGGAAAAAATCTTTTAAAAATGTTCTGTCTGTTACTATTGGCAGGGTTGAGGCGGAAATTGAAGGTTTTCCATTTGCTTGTAATTCCCGTTTTGTCCTGCCGGCTAGGGTGGCGCTAGAGAGCAAAAAAATATTTTGTGAGATTTTTGTGGATAGTGGAGCAGCGGTTAATCTCATTGATAATCAATTTGCGATAACTCATGGTTTCCAGGTGCGCACTTTGGGAAAGGATATTCCTGTTTTTGCTATCGATTCCGCTCCACTTTCTCAAAAATCATTAAAGGGCATAGTTCACAATATCCGTTTAATTGTGAGTGATGCTCATGTTGAGGATGTGTCATGTTTCGTCCTTAGCGGTTTACCCACCCCTCTGGTGTTGGGGCTGCCCTGGCTCACTAAGCATAACCCCACCATTGATTGGCAAGCGAGGCAAATAAATGGTTGGAGTGACTTTTGCAGAGAGAATTGCCTCATGACATCTGTTTCTGAGGTTGCTACTAAGACTGTACCATCTTTTCTCTCTGAATTTTCAGATGTCTTCTCTGAGAGTGGAGTTCAGGATTTGCCCCCGCACAGGGAGTACGATTGCCCTATTAATCTCATCCCAGACGCCAAGCTGCCTAAATCTCGTTTATACAATCTTTCCCAACCTGAGAGGATCGCTATGCGTGCTTATATCTCTGAGAGTCTGAGAAAGGGACACATACGACCCTCGAAGTCACCTGTTGCCGCTGGTTTTTTCTTTGTTAAGAAAAAAGATGGTTCTTTAAGACCTTGTCTGGATTTCAGGGAGCTGAACAATATCACAATTCGTGACCCTTATCCGCTTCCTCTGATCCCGGACCTATTTAACCAGGTTGTTGGGGCTAAAGTCTTTTCCAAATTAGATTTAAGAGGGGCATACAACCTGGTCAGGGTCAGAGAAGGGGACGAATGGAAGACGGCCTTCAATACCCCTGAGGGCCATTTTGAAAATTTGGTTATGCCTTTTGGTTTGATGAATGCCCCAGCCGTTTTTCAGCATTTCGTGAACAGCATTTTTTATCATTTGATGGGAAAATTTGTATTGGTGTATTTGGATGACATTTTGATTTTTTCTCCCGATTTCAAAACTCATAAGGAACATTTACGTCAGGTCTTGCTCATCCTGCGGGAGAATAAATTATATGCGAAACTGGAAAAATGTGTGTTTGCGGTTCCAGAAATTCAATTTCTGGGGTTTCTTCTCTCCGCTTCTGGTTTTCGCATGGACCCCGAGAAGGTCCGCGCTGTGCTTGAGTGGGAGCTTCCTGAGAATCAAAAGGCGCTGATGCGTTTTTTGGGCTTTGCCAATTATTACAGGAAGTTCATTTTGAATTATTCTTCTATTGTTAAACCACTCACTGATATGACCAGAAAGGGGGTAGATTTTTCTTCTTGGTCAGTAGAGGCGCGTAAGGCTTTTTCTGATATCAAGGAGAGTTTTGCTTCCGCTCCCATCTTGGTGCAACCTGATGTTTCTTTACCCTTCATAGTTGAGGTTGATGCTTCTGAGGTGGGTGTGGGGGCGGTCTTGTCTCAGGGTTCCTCTCCTGCCAATTGGCGACCGTGTGCCTTTTTCTCAAGAAAACTCTCCTCCGCAGAGAGAAATTACGATGTGGGAGATAGGGAATTGTTGGCCATCAAGTTGGCTTTTGAGGAATGGCGCCATTGGCTAGAGGGAGCCAGACACCCTATTACCGTATTTACTGACCATAAAAATCTGGCCTACTTGGAGTCAGCCAAGCGTCTGAACCCGAGACAGGCCAGATGGTCGTTGTTCTTTTCTAGGTTTAATTTTGTTGTCACGTTCCGCCCTGGAGTTAAGAATGTGAAGGCAGATGCCCTGTCACGTTGTTTTCCGGGAGGCGGGAATTTTGAAGACCCGGGTCCCATTTTGGCTGAAGGTGTGGTGGTCTCTGCTCTTTTTCCTGAATTGGAGGCAGAGGTGCAGGCAGCCCAGTCAGAGGCTCCTGATCTTTGTCCTCCTGGGAGGTTGTTTGTGCCTCTCGCTTTAAGACACAAGATTTTTAAAGAACACCACGATACGGTCCTTGCTGGGCACCCGGGGGTAAGAGCCACACTGGATCTCATCGCTCGGAGATTCTGGTGGCCTGCGCTTCGTAAGTCGGTTGAGGGTTTTGTGGCAGCCTGCGAGACTTGCGCTCGTGCCAAAGTCCCTCATTCACGGCCATCAGGTCCTCTCCTTCCCTTACCCATTCCTTCCCGTCCTTGGACACATCTGTCCATGGACTTCATAACGGACCTGCCTCGTTCCTCGGGGAAGACTGTGATTCTGGTGGTGGTGGACCGTTTTAGCAAAATGGTGCATTTCATCCCTTTTCCTGGTTTGCCCAATGCTAAGACGCTGGCGCAGGCATTTGTTGATCACATTGTCAAATTGCACGGTATTCCTTCAGACATAGTCTCTGATAGGGGCACGCAGTTTGTTTCCAGATTCTGGAAGGCTTTCTGTTCTCGCTTGGGGGTTCGGTTGTCATTCTCTTCTGCTTTCCACCCGCAGTCGAATGGCCAGACAGAGCGCGTCAATCAGAATCTGGAGACATATCTGCGTTGTTTTGTGGCGGAGAATCAAGAGGATTGGTGTTCTTTTTTGTCCCTTGCTGAGTTTGCTTTAAATAACCGTCGTCAGGAGTCCTCTGATAAGTCACCATTTTTTGGTGCATATGGGTTTCATCCACAGTTTGGGACTTTCTCGGGAGAGGGGTCTTCTGGTTTACCTGATGAGGACAGATTCTCCTCGTCTTTGTCATCTATTTGGCAAAAGATTCAAGATAATCTAAAGAGCATGAGTGAGAGATATAAGCGTGTGGCTGATAAGAGACGTGTGCTTGGTCCGGACCTGAATGTTGGTGATCTGGTGTGGTTGTCTACCAAGAATATCAAATTGAAGGTTCCCTCCTGGAAGTTGGGTCCTAGGTTTATTGGGCCTTACAAAATCCTGTCTGTCATCAATCCTGTTGCATACCGTCTTGATCTTCCTCAGACTTGGAAGATCCATAATGTTTTTCATAAGTCCTTATTGAAACCTTATGTTCAACCCATTGTACCCTCGCCTTTGCCTCCTCCTCCGATTATGGTTGATGGGAATCTTGAATTTCAGGTCTCTAGGATTGTGGATTCTCGTCTTGTCCGCGGTTCTCTTCAGTACCTTGTTCAGTGGGAGGGGTATGGTCCTGAGGAGAGGATGTGGGTCCCAGTGACGGACATTAAGGCCTCTCGTCTCATCAGGGCTTTCCATAGGTCCCATCCTGAGAAGGTGGGTTCTGAGTGTCCGGAGTCCACTCGTAGAGGGAGGGGTACTGTCACAACCAGACAGCTGAGAAGCTCTGACAGAGGCCTTTCAGAACCTCCTCCTTGAGTTTCTGTGTTGTGGTATTCAGCTCCTCCTCTCGTTAGCCTCTCTCAGCTGTCATGTGTTGGACTAATTGCTTCCCTTTAAATTCTTCCCCAGAAGGCTTTTCTGGGCGGCTTATACTACTTCCTGGAGTGTGTGTGCACGCTGACTCTGTCCTCCTGTTTGCTTCAAAGCTAAGTGTTGTACCTTTATCTGTTATTTTCTGTTTGCTGGATCCCAGGTGACCCTGACTCCCTCCGTATCTTGTGTAGGGAGCCGGTGGTCGTGTCCCCTCACTATTGTAGGGTGCTCAGGGCTTTATAGTCAAGGTTCGTGGATATGCAAACCTCCACCATTCGGATCTTTGCATAGGCTGAGCAGCCAGGGAAAGTGCCAGGTCTTCTGCAGGGGTCTCCCTTGGTTCCTTAGTTTTTGGATCCAGCGAGTCGTTTATACATGTTGCTTTGCCTTGTTTCCTGTACACCGTCCGTGACAACAACATGGGAGCAGCTGTCTTTTTGGCACAAAAATAGACAACACAATCTTTAATAGAACAAGTTTCATGTCTTGCTCAAATTTTCTATCTTCTTGCTCATCATTTGTCTATTTTACGTTGATACTTGATCCCAGCTGACTGTAATGAATGTTGATCAATTGGCTTATTTGGTCCAGCATCTGCATGTCTATCCATAATATTGTAGTCTAATAAGGTCTCGTTCACATCTCCGGTTTGTGAGATCCAGCAGGCTTCTCTGTGCCGGAACAGCCTGCTGGATCTCACAGATCCGGCATTTCTGGATCTTCAATTTCACTGCTGGATCCCCATTGATTGCAATGGGATTCCTCAGTGATCCTGACGATGTCCGGCAAAAATGCTGGGTTTCGGCTGGACATAAACCATTGCATGCAACGGTTTTCTTCCGGTCGAAACCTGGCATTTTTTCTTGGCTGGATCATTACCGGATCCCCAAAGCAGTCAATGGGGATCCGGTGGCAGTGAAGCTGCAGACCCGACAACGCCAGAACCACAAACAGAGATGTGAACAAGGTCTCACTATCCCTCAAGTGAACAGGATTGCTAACACCCTGCACTAAAAGCATAAAAGATGATTTTTTTATTTATTTTTTGCCCAGTGCCACTACATTTCTGGTGCCAGTGATCTACCTTTGCCGGGGCTCCACTATGCCATAGGTATTTTCATAGTCTATAGAAAATCCTGCCTGGAGGCACTCTGCTGGAGACAAAAAAATAAAGTAATACAGACAACTTCCTTTACAAAGTGGTTTGTGACTACTACCAGATGCTACTCATAGGTCAAAAACGTGTTAGCATTAATCCTGCACAAGGATGGAATCTCCAGTAGTGTCTACAGCCTTTAACACGTCACCCTGTTGGAAAAGGGCAGCTGGCATTTTAAAAGGGCGCATCATTATATTAAACAATCTTGTATTTAATCAGATTACAGTATACTTTACTCTAATGAAGGAGAACTCTTCAGTGCGAATACAGCATACATTCTGCCAACACATCAGGATGTGACACCAGATAGTCATAAAAGAATGAATGACCTACATTCTTAGACAATCCGCTTATAACATGCCCTCAAAATATACACATAACAGCTTGGAATCAAGTGAATACACTTGCTTTCACTCACAGAGGATAGAATTTCAAAAGTTTAGAAGTTTTTGGAACATGCTTTTGGGTAGACATTGCTTTGAGATATTCTTAGAAAAGGTCAATATTTTTTATAAAGGGAGTGGTAATGGGGTTGCTGTTACGAAAATCACGGATTTCTTTGCTGCCTCCCGTCCTCCTGTTTACTAACATTATTTGGGTGGGGCAGTTGCGATGCATCTGCCTTAGGCTCCTTTCACACCTGCGTTCAGGTGTCCGCTCGTGAGCTCCGTTTGAAGGGGCTCACAAGCGGCCCTGAACGCAGCCGTCTGGCCCTAATGCATTCTCAGTGGAGGCGGATCCACTGAGAATGCATCCGTCTGCCAGCGCTCAGCCTCCGCTCTGCTCAGTGAGCGGACACCTGAACGCTGCAAGCAGCGTTCGGGTGTCAGCCTGGCCGTGCGGAGGCGAGCGGATCCGTCCAGACTTATAATGGAAGTCAATGGGGACGGATCCGCTTGAAGATATGGCTCAATCTTCAAGCGGATCCGTCCCCCATTGACTTTCAATGTAAAGTCTGAACGGATCCGCTCAGGCTACTTTCACACTTAGAAATTTTTCTAAGTTATAATGCAGACGGATCCGTTCTGAACGGATGCAAACGTCTGCATTATAGGAGCGGATCCGTCTGATGAAACATCAGACGGACCCGCTCCGAACGCTAGTGTGAAAGTAGCCTTACACGTGAATCTGGGTCCGAGTACCGATAGGCTTGGCCTGGGAGGAGTTTTTGATTGGTTAGCCTTCCTTTAAATGTTCATGTTTGAAGATATTTTGTTGCTAAGTATAGCGAGAGCTATGCGCATTTGTGTCCAGAATCCTTTTTTAATTCCTAGTATCTGCAGCAAGCCTCTGAGAAGCCGGTGCAGAGGTTGGGCGTGGTAGTGGCCCTGATGAGATGTTGTGTCACGGTTTACTTCTTCAGGTCTGGAAATGTGGTATAAGGAATCAGGCCAGAAGTAAAATAATAAAAGTCTCTCTTTACTTAGTGCAAAGGAAAAGTTGTAGTACATTCAGCAATAGTTTGTACAAAGTGCAATTTTTCTTTCCAAATGAGTGACAAATAATAGCACTTTCTTTCCAATTGACAATTAATGGCACCTCTAGTATGCTATCTTGTTGATGTGCCTCTCCTGAACTTCTGGCTATCAGCTGTAAGCTGGCACTTGTGGATATAGGTGTCCACTGTGTAATGAAGGCTTTGAGTTGGTCTGGCCTTGATGTTATCTTGGTGATAGGTGTTTGAGATATAGTCCCTAGCCTGCAGCAGGGTCTTTAAAGCTGTGAATTGTTGGTCACTCTATTGTCTATAAATGCTGCAGCTTTCCAAATATCTGTGTCTGTGGTATTCTTGCAGTCTGTCTGGAGTAGTGGTCTCACAGGAGAGTAGGATCCAAAGCTAGTTCATAAGACCCTTGGAGCAGGAGCAATAGGATGTTCTTCCTCACTACTCATTGTACTAGCTAAGATTGCCCCTCCTACCAAGAGGGAAGGAACAGTGGGTCTTTGTACTGGAATCTAATTAGCATCTCTGTATAAATATGGCTTTTGGGGACAATGTGAATGGTAGATAACTCGGATTTTCAATGTACAAAATCCATATATAGTTATTTCCAGCTCACCTCAGTTCTATTCTCCGCGTGCACGGAACACAACAGGTAAGATCTCGTAATGACAAGCAAAAGAAAGAAGTTCCATCTCTAACTTCTTTCTTTTGCTATTTTCAAGGTACTATACTGAGTTCTTCTATATATGGTAGATGTCCCATTCATAGCTATTTTAAAGGAGTTTTCCGAGATTTTCTTACTGATGACCTATCCTCAGGATAGGTCATTAGTATCTGATCGGTGGGGTCCGGCATGTTTGAGAAGGCAGCAGCGCTCGCAGTAGTGCCTTGGTCTTCTCTCTGCATTCCCTAGGCCAATGATGACACGTTCATCAGTCATGTAGCCTAGGATCAACTCAGCCCCATTTCCGTGAATAGAGTTGAGAGGCAATACCAAGCACAGCCGCACTACAATGTACGGCGCTGTGCTTAGTAAGCTGCAGAAGGCAACGGCGCTCAAAGCTACTTGGCAGGGTTCCCGGGTGTCAGACCCCCACGATCAGATACTGATGACCTATCATCTTGGAAAACTCTTTTAAATAGAACATGAGATTCATTGCCCAAACCATACCAAAGCTTTGGGTATTCTTCTGGTATACTTCTACCAGTATGACCAGTACGGATTCCATTAGATAGGATAGAGAGTCCTTTTGGGTCCCATCAGGCTCAGAGTCCACTGGAGTGTGAGCTCATCTCACAGAGCATCTTTCTATCTTGCTCACAGAGCTCTATGGTGTCCATAAGGACAGGGGTTGTCCTGGTGGGATAACCTTTTTGAGACTCAACAGAATAGTATTAACAGATTTAGCATGTAGGAGGTAAATTAATTACTTTACTTTTTGCACATTCCAGTGAAAGGTTGGGGAAGTGACTACCAGACACAAGGTGATTCCAGACAGAAAAATATGATCCATTGCCTATTCAAAGTCCACTTCACAAAATAGTTTAATACAATGAGAGTCTTGTACAATGAATTTGCATTATAGTCAAATATAATAACACTTACAGGAAAGAGTCCTATGCCCCTTGTATCATAGTAAGGTTGTGACATTGGTCAGGGAGATACAGTTATCAAACTTCAGACCATACAATTAAATGGGTTGTTCAGGTTTAGACAAATATGGCTGCTCCCCCGGCCCCCCAACCCAAAAAAAAACTGTGTCAAACCTGTCTATGGGTTGAGCTTTAAAGGGAGTCTGTCATCAAAGTTTCACCTTTTTAACCCTTCCCATAGCTTTCTAGCAGCCTTACAGTTAATAAAAACGTTACCTTTATGAGCAATCCTGGACTTATAAAACCGGCAAAAAACAACTTAGTAGCATATGCAAATGAGGGCTCGCAAGTGCCCAGGGGCGGCGTTACCCTCGTAGGTGCCCCGCTAGCTCAGCTTTATCGTCGCTTCCCCCCCGCCCATTCTTTCCCTCTGCCCGCCCATCCTTTCCCTCTGACCGCCCATCTACTTACTTCTTGTTTCGCGGAGATCCCGCGCCTGCGCACTCAGTCCGTCGGCCGGCGCATGCGCACCGCGATTCCCATTCCTTGTACGGCATCACAGTAATTAATGCGCATGCGCCGACTTCGCGCCGCTGACTGGCGCGAATGCGCATTAATTACTGTGATGCCGTACAAGGAATAGGCCAGCCGACGGACTGAGTGCGCAGGCGCGGGATCTCGGCGAAACAAGAAGTAAGTAGATGGGCGGTCAGAGTGAAAGAATAAGTGGGGGGAAGCGACGATAAGGCTGAGCTAGCGGGGCACCTACGAGGGTAACGCCGCCCCTGGGCACTTGCGAGCCCTCATTTGCATAAGCTACTAAGTTGTTTTTTGCCGGTTTTATAAGTCCAGGATTGCTCATAAAGGTAACGTTTTTATTAACTGTAAGGCTGCTAGAAAGCTATGGAAAGGGTTAAAAAGGTGAAACTTTGATGACAGACTTCCTTTAATACCAGACACACCCTGTGGACAATGCTCAACACCCCTGCTGTAAAGTTCTGCATTTACTAATGGTTCTCCTGGTATATCTTTCAGCTGATTCCCCACCTGTGACCCCATAATCTATACTGTACCACAGGCAGGGTTACTTCTTTCCAATAAAAAAAATATCAGCCAGATTAATATAAGATACAATGGGATTGGTTTGGAGTAGGGCTTTACATGGGATTAGCAACTATGCTTTACAGTAAGTAGTTATATCAGAGAAGTACAGAATTTGCGCCATTTACATAGGCTGTGCCCCCAAACACTGCTAACCCAGTGTGTTCACAAGAAGAGAGTATGACTCTTTCATCACATTCCAAAATTATTATAGGCACCAGACTCAGACTCTAAAATGTACTCAGACTGAAACCGCAGAAAACGGACCTCCAAAATAAATACAGTCCCCAGAGCTCTAAAATACAGACCCCAGAATAAATAGACTCCAAAATAAACAGACCCCTAAGCCTAAAATAAATAGACCCCTAAGTAAATACAGACACCAGACCAGACCCTAGAATACAGACCACCAAAGAAAAAAAATGCAGAGTACAGACCCCAGAATAAATACAGACCGCTGACCCTAAAATAAATGAATCCAAAAATAAATATTAAATCCAGACCAGACCCCAAAATAAATTCAGACCTAAGACAATACCCCAGAATAAACACAGACCCCAGAATATATATAGACCCCTGAACCTAAAATAAATAGACCCCCCCAAAAAATACAGAATCCACACCAGATCCTAAAATACAGACAGTAGACTATGACATAAATTTAGACCTCAGACCAAATGCTAAAAGAAATGCAGAATACAGACTCCAAAACAAATACAGACTCCAGACAAGACCCCAGAATAAACACAGACCTTAGAAGATATGAAGACCCCTGAGCCCTAAAATAAATAACCCCACAAATCAATGCAGAACACATGACAAACCCTAGAATATAGACTACTGACCACAACATTAAGGCCTATTGCACACGACCGTATGGCTTTTTCAGTGTTTTGCGGTCCGTTTTTCATGGATCCGTTGTTCCGTTTTTTGTTTCCGTTGTGTTTCCGTTTCTGTTCCGTTTTTCCGTTCCGTTTTTCCGTATGGCATATACAGTATACAGTAATTACATAGATAAAATTGGGCTGGGCATAACATTTTCAATAGATGGTTCAGGAAAAAACGGAACGGAAACGGAAGACATACGGATGCATTTCCGTATGTGTTCCGTTTTTTTTGCGGATCCATTGACTTGAATGGAGCCACGGACTGTGATTTGCGGGCAATAATAGGACATGTTCTATGTTAAAACGGAACGGAAAAACGGAAATACGGAAACGGAATGCATACGGAGTACATTCCGTTTTTTTTGCGGAACCATTGAAATGAATGGTTCCGTATACGGACCGTATACGGAACGCAAAAAACGGCCAGTAAACGGGGAAAAAAAACGGCCGTGTGCAATAGGCCTAATTCAGACCTTAGACCACACCCTAGTATAAATGCAGACTCCAAAATAAATACAGACCCAAGAATAAATACAGACCGCAGAATATATATAGACCCCTGAGCCTAAAATAAATAGACCCCAAAATAAATACAGAATCCTGACCAGGCCCTAGAATACAGACCATAGACTCCAAAATAAACTTAGACCTCAGACCAAATGCCAGAAGAAATGCAGAGTACAGACTTCAAAACAAATACAGACTCCAGATAAGATCCCAGAATAAATACAGAACTCAGAATATATACAGAGCCTAAAATAAATATACCCCAAAATAAAGCAGAATTCATGACAAACCCTAGAATACAGACCCCAAAATAAATTTGGACCTCAGACCATATACTAGAATAAATGCACAGACTCCAAAATAAATACAGACTCCAGAGCAGACCTTAGAATACAGACTGCAAAATAAATTCAGACCTCAGACCAAACACCAGAATAAATGCAGAGTACAGACTCCGAAATAAATGTGGGCCCCAGAATAAATACAGACCCCTGTGCCTAAAAAAATAGATCCCAAAATAAATACTGACTCCAGACCAGACCCTAGAATATAAACCACAGACCCTGAAATAAATTCAGACCTCAGATGAGACCCCAGAATAAATGCAGACCCCAGAATATATACAGATCCCTGAATCTAAAATAAATAGACCCCAAAATAAATACAGAATCCAGACCAGATCCTAGAATACAGACTCCAAAATAAATTCAGACCTCACACTACACCCTAGAATAAAGAAGAAGAGACCCTAGAATAAATACATACTCCAGAAGAGACCCCAGAATAAATACATACTCCAGAAGAGACCCCAGAATAAATACATACTCCAGAAGAGACCCCAGAATAAATACATACTCCAGAAGAGACCCCAGAATGAATACATACTCCAGAAGAGACCCCAGAATGAATACAGTCCCCAGATGAGACCCTAGAATAAATACATACTCCAGAAGAGACCCCAGAATAAATACATACTCCAGAAGAGACCCCAGAATGAATACATACTCCAGAAGAGACCCCAGAATGAATACAGTCCCCAGATGAGACCCTAGAATAAATACATACTCCAGAAGGGACCCCAGAATAAATACATACTCCAGAAGAGACCCCAGAATAAATACATACTCCAGAAGAGACCCTAGAATAAATACATACTCCAGAAGAGACCCCAGAATAAATACTGGGAAAGTAAAGATGCCCTGCCAAAAAACGTAAAAGTGTCCCCCATTTATAGGCAGGTCCAAATTGATAGAAGGTGGGGCACAAGTAGTTACTGCCAACACAAGTAGACGGGGCAGGTCAGCAATACCATAGTGCAGCAAAGATACCACCCCAGCAGAACCAAATACCACCGTGCACCACTAGATACTGCCCCAGAAGCTGTCCCTCTTTGGTGTTCATCAATAGCTGCATGTTCTGCCCTCCTCCAGTTGTCTTTAATTAAGGTTTGGTGCCATCCGCTCCCATGCCCTGCTGCAGTATTTAATCATATCACCGTCCTGAGGACAGCCCTACAGTTGAATTCAGGAGGGCATCTGCCGCTGCTGGCCTGGTATATGAGTACCTGATGCTTCCAGTGTTAATTACAACTGAGAGCATCAGATCATTATGTATTTGGCCACCGGTGATAAGGAGGGCTTGGGGTGGCTCCCTGGGCATCGGCCAGAATAAATGCAGACCTCAGACTAGACCTCCATACTGATACATACACAAAACCAAACAAAAAGTTTACATTCAGGGAGCCTAGCGGTGTAGTCGGGGCCATGGAGTGAAGGAGCATGGAGCCAGAAATAAGGTAAGTATGCCTCTCTTTACAGGTATACCCAGGAGGGGAGGTTGCCAATTCCCCCAAAGGAGCACAACCCCATTAAAATTATCATCGGGGCTACATTTATAGCTGGAATGAAATGCATACTTACTATAATTTATTTATTATATGCATTGTATATCAGCTGTGCTCGGTATGGCAGTCAATGCCCATTCACTTGGATGGGACCGAGCTGCAGCTAGCCCATGTGCCACGCGACCTCTTCAAAGCAGCTGATCAGCAGATGCCCACAATCCGATATTGATTACCTATTCTGAGGATAGGTCATCAATATCAAACTCCTTAAAAATCTTTAAAGTAAAATAGGTCAAATGTGTTTAAATAATTACAATAGGTGCATTTAGTTCCCTTTAACATGTGGATACAAGGCAGATGTTGCAGTGCTGAGTTTGTTAAGTTGAAGATCAATTTGTCATTTGGCCAAACTCTTTTTTTCTTGTGAACGGGCCTGTGAGTTTTTTTTTTTTTTTTAAGCACTTAGTTAACAAGATAGTTTGCACAAAAGAAAGTAAAGAACTGAGCTTTGCTACATCTGTAATTTTAAAGGGGTCTTTCAAGACTTTTTAACTTAAAGTGTTTGAAACCCTATTTAAAGGTCATTTTGAATGGGTTAATTCGATTGTCCAAGGACAAGAAGTTGTAGCCAAGGACTTTGAGTGCTAACTTAGCCATCAGTACTCATCTTTGTGCCAAAAGTTTCTAGCTAAATGTGGACAGTCCTGAGAGGCAGACAATACAGATGCTCTTGCCCCATGTGACCGGTGCAAATCTGCAGAGCACATGGCTTCCTGAGTTTCATGCCAGGGGCCATAAATAAACCACTGTGCTTTAACCAGGGTATTTCATGCTTGCCATCTTTTGAGAAAAATCGTTAGGGAGATAAAAAGCATGTATAACATTTTTGGCCTCACATACTGTCCATCTATATAGGACATGCCAGAATCCTACACAATTTGAATCTCAAAAAGTGCATATGACCCCTTTCATCACACACCAAAATGAATACAAGCCCCTTTAAATTTATACAGACCCCAGACCAGAGCCCCCAAAATACAGATTCCAGAGCATCTAGATAAATACAGACCCCAGACCAGACTCCGATGCCAGGACATTGCCTTTGGTGGCAGCCTGGAGTGAGGAGGACTGTATGTACCTGGATCATTTGAAACCCAAATAGTGCATTTGGCCACCTTCATCACACACCAAAATGGATACAGATTGAGACCCCAGACTAGAACTCATAAAAATTACAGATTTAAGACCCCCTAAATAAATACAGACCCCATTGCCAGGACATTGCATTTGGTGGTGCCCTGAAAATAAGAAGGACTGCAGAAACGGAGAAAGGTGAGTATATTTCAAAGAGGCAGTGACTGGGAGATTTGCCTGCTCTTCCTGGAGTCCAGGAGATCTCCTTTTTTCTTGGGAGTCTTCTTGACATTCTGGAAGAATTGTCAAGATAAGGGTATTTAGATATGTGGTTAAGTCAGAAATCTTTGCCCCCGATGAAGGAAAACCTAGCTACGACTAGCCATTACATACACCAGAATAACCCCAACCACAACATGAAACTTTGGTCCCTGAAGAAAAGACATCCAATGCTATTTCATCAAGGAATTAAACACAGTTGCTCATGGTTTATTTTGTTATCCTATTATTCATTGTAGTTCTTGGAAAACTACAAATCCATATGGGGTGCAAAGAAAAAAAGTGGGGGTTAGTCAGCACATCTCAATGCGCAGGTGCATGCAGCCATGGCTAAAAGCACAAAAGCAAAAACAAATACACTGCAACAGCACAGTGCTACCACAAATAACAAAGTAAATACAATAGTGTCATACTCACTATAGAAAATGTACTAATGCTAATGCTATGTCATAAATGTGAGATCCTTGGCAAATGCATTTTGTACAAAATTATTTGTGCCTGTCCGCCAACGACAAGGCGATCTCTTTAGGACAGGAACCTACAGTAAATACTACTTTCTCTGGTGCAATACTAGGAGGTAGTATTTAGTGTTAGGTTCCTGTCCTAAAGAGATCGCCTTGTCGTTGGCGGTCAGGCACAAATGATTTTGTACAAAATGTATTTGCCAAGAAACTCACATTTATAATGTAGCATCAGAATCAGTACATTTTCTATAGTGAGTATGGCACTATTGTATTTACTTTGTTAGTTATATTTTCAGAGTGCTGTTGCATTGTGCTTGTTTTTGCTTAAATCCATATAGAGGGTATTGTGTAATTGGAAAGTTACCTATGCATAGGGGACATCAACAGAGGACAAGGAGGCCAACCACACCAAGGTGCAGATTGTAGTGGCATCAGGCCGATGAAGATACGGCGCAGGTTTCTCAATGTCCTAGGTTGAAAAATGAGAGTGGTTCCAGACAATTGTTGCTGGTAATCTGAACCTTCAACATTTCCAGCATACTAACAATACCTTAGACACCTACAGAAAAAGGGACAGGACATTTGTGTGGTATGTGTGGATTGCTTTTATTGCTCTGAGACATATTAATCAGAACCTGTTACAGTTTTAGAACAGTCTGTAGACCTTTGGGAATGAGCTTAATATGGCTAAAAACAAAACAAAAAATAATTACCATATTTTTCGCTCCATAAGATGCACTTTTTCCTCCAAAAGTGGGAAAAAATGGCAGTGCATCATATGAACCGAATAATAATGAGCGTTTCCATTGTGGAAGCTCTCATTAGTACACTGTCACGTTCGGGTATGGGAGGGAAACACCACACCGAACATAGGAGGGAAAGGGGTGAGGGAATAAGGCCTGGAAACTAGGGAAAGGAGATGGACACCTCCTAGTAAAACCCTTATCAAAGTCCTGACTAACTACCAGTATGAACAGACCCCAGAGGTAGGTGAGTTCATACACCGGAATACCTAGTGTCCTAACTCACCCTGGTACTAATGTCAAGACTGAGACAACCTGTTCCTCCAAAAGGAAGGACGAACAGGAGTCTCCCTCAGGCCTTAATACAAATGACAGGGAAATGTAACACACAAAATAACCCAAGCAAAATACAAAAGGGAAAGAAAACATTTAACTTCAAGTGGCTATGGCAGCACCAGGATCTCAGCTAGGGCCGCAGTAAACGATTATTTCAGTAATCGAGTATTCTATTGATTATTTTTTACGATTAATCGAGTAATCTAATAAGAATAAATGAATAAATAGACTGTTTTCCTTTATAAAAACTCATCAGACCCCCTGCCATCAGTCCCCAACACCCTTCATTCCCCCTGTGCGATCAACCCAAGTGCATTAGTTCCCCACCCCAGTGCCTTCAGCTCCACTCCCCCAGCGCCATCAGCCCCCCATGCCATCCATTTCCATGTCCCCCACTCCACCAGTGCCATCAGATCAGCCCCTCCATGTCCCCCAGTGCCATCAGATCAGCCCCTTAATGCCCCCCAGTCCCATCAAATCAGCCCCTCCATGTCCCCCAGTGCCATCAGATCAGCCCCTCCATGTCCCCCAGTGTCATCAGATCAGCCCCTTCATGTCTCCCAGTGCCATCAGATCAGCCCCTCCATGTCCCCCACTCCCCCAGTGCCATCAGATAGGCCCCTCCATGTCCCCCAGTACCATCAGATCAGCCCCTCCATGTCCCCCAGTACCATCAGATCAGCCCTTCCATGTCCCCCAGTGCCACCAGATTAGCCCACCATGTCCCCCAGTGCCACCAGATTAGCCCACCATGTCCCCCAGTGCCATCAGATCAGCCCCTCCATGTCCCCCAGTGCCATCAGATTAGCCCCTCCATATCCCCCACTCCCACAGTGCCATCAGATCAGCCCCTCCATGTCTCCCACTCCCATCTGCGCCAGTGAAATAAAATACTTACCTCTCCTGTAGGGGCGCCGCTCCACAGCTCCTTCCTCTTCTTCTCCACGCGCTGCACTGGATCCTGACGTCACACAGGGTCGGGTCATAGTGCGCGCTTACGAGCACTAGGACCTGACAATGTGTCAGGATCCAGTGCAGCGCGGTAGGGGCCGGCGGGTGACCACGGAGCGGTAAGTAATAGCAAGCACTTCACTCACTTCGCTCCGTGGTCGCATGACACAAAAGAATCCGCGATGCAAAAAATTGCATCAATGATTTTTTCGTGTCTAATTACTCGATTCAATAGAGTAATAGTTTCAGCCCTAATCTCAGCCGAGATCCACACAGAAGCTATCCACAACTCTAACAGAAGCTATAAACCGCATAGCATAGTGGGAGACACAACAATAAATAGAGAAGGTTAAATGGGGAAAGAAGGTGCGGCGAGCACCAGAAACAACACAGACTTCATTTAAACCAAACGGAAAACATGTGGGATCAAACCACGTGTTGGCAGTTTCACCGATCTCCTGCCACCTGTCGCGGGAACGTCCGTGACATACACAGTGGGAAGAGGAGCAGTGAATACAGCAGGTGCTGGCTTTACTCACCGCTCCCGGTCTTCTGCCAGCGCCGCATTTAGCTATGCCTGGACTACGTATAGCGTCAGGACGTAGTCCACGTATGCAGTGCAGCACTGCAGAAAAGCACGCTGGATCTCCCGAGTGGCTTTGCCTTCCGGAGCAGGAGAGGTAAGTTCTTTTATTTATTTTATGTCTCATCTGAGACATCGTCTGATGAAGATTGGGGGTCTGATCTGAGGTCTGATGAAGACTGGAGGTCTGATTTGAGGTCTGATGAAGATTGGGGGTCTGATGAAGAATATTTTTTTCTTATTTTCCTCCTTTAAAACCTAGATGTGTCTTATGGTCAGGTGCATCTTATAGGGTGAAAATACAATATATAAAAAACAGCCACATACCCAGATTTCAAATCCCCTTTGTTTGACTTGAGCATGCACTTTGTATTCGGCTATTTCCAAAGTCTGTACTCCAGTTCTCAGCAACATTGGGGGTCCCAGAGGTCAAACGCCCACCTTACTTACTTTTAAGATCTGTCTGATTGTCAGGTAATACAAGTATAAAAAGAACAGCTACTTTAAATGCTGATATGTAGATGCAGAGGCAGATTATATATTTGTGTAGAATGCTGTATGTTTATGTGTCGTACAGAATATGTCCAGAAAAATTGAGAAAATCAGTGTCTTTTATTGTCACATTTCCCTTTTTCGAATACGGATCTCCAAAGTAGCTTTTAGTAAGCCGGAAAAAGCAAGAAACATCATGCTGCATGACCAGAGCTGTCTGGATTTTCCATTAATGTTTGGCAACTATTACAAACATAACTCAATAGTAATATATTTATATTTGTAAACCGGATACATCTCAATACTTACTGAAATGACACACTGAGGCACCCACGTCCTTGTTACAGAGATTGTTCCTACTTCAGTTTAATGCATTCAGGATTCAGAATTCTGGGAATATAGTCATGAAAAAATAAAGAGTAATTTTACCTTCACCTTTGCCGAATGTTGTGGCCCCTTTGTTCTAACCATTGATGGGGGTTAGTATGCTTATTGCCTGATACTTCTTCTTATATCTTTCATTGACGTTGTCATATCTTTTATCCATTCATCACGTTTTGAGCTATTGTTAATTCATACTCAAGGTCATTATTTGTGATATTTATATATTTAATATTATATTCCCTTTTTATTTGGCCACGTTTATTTTGTGTATTTGTTACATTTTTGAACTACCATTATCTTTACATTTTTAGGCCATTGTCTGTGTTTTTGGCAATAGCAACTCTGATCTGTTTAGGCACTTGCACTTTATATATTTTTTTTGCCGCTCTTACACCACCATACTTGTGGATTTTAGGTGATTTTAAATATATTTGTGTCTTGCCAATAATGTTTAAATTACATTTGTTAATAAAATGTCATATTTAATCATGAACAGTGTGTGATTATGATACTTCTTTATTTGTTAAATATTAAATACTCTTATTGGTTTTTGCGTTGCTATATATATATATATGTGGGTGAACTACCATTATGTGGGGAAGTGTTTTTGGTGTTCCATAGTCATATGTGTCCGCGTTGCTGAGAAAAATTAAGTTTTAATATATGCAAATGAGCCTCTAGGAGCAATGCGGGCGTTGCCGTTACTCCTAGAGGATCTGTTCTCTGCAACTGCTGTCCCCCCTCCACTTTGATTGCCAGGACTAGGCATGCGTGACCACATTTACACTGCCAGGCCCGGTCAAAGTGTAGAGGGCGCAGCAGTTGCAGAGAGAGCTGAGTCTCTAGGTGTAATGGCAACGCCCCCATTGCTCCTAGAGGCTCATTTGCATATATTAAAACTTCCTTTTTCTCAGCAATGCGGACACATATGAACGTTGGACCAACACAGATGTCTTCAGCTGCCAAGCGCACATGTAACAGGTCAGCCAGTGTCATAGGTACAAGTCTGCTGACGGCTGTTTGAGCAGCACTCGCAGTAGCACCTCAGCCTTCTCGTTGTTTCCTGCAGGCCATTGACGTCACGACTATTTCACTGGCCTGGGCGTATCTTAGCCCCATTCATTTTAATGGGGCTGAGCCACACCCAGGCCACGTACATAATCGTGACATCAATGGCATGTAGGAAACAACGAGAAGGCCGGGTGCTACTGCGAGTGCCGCTGCATTCTCAAACCGCTGATCAGCGGGGGTCCCGGGTGTAAGACCCCCGCCGATCAGATGCTGATGATCTATCCAAAGGATAAAGGTACAGAACCCCTTGAAGATCTTGGATATGAAAGAGTTGCCTGTTACACATTTCCCTTTTGCAATCCACAGCTGTTTGCAAAAAAATTCTAAATATTTGGAACGCTCATGGTTTTAGCTGGAAATGTCAGAATAACAAGTTGTGTCCATGGAATCGCAGGCACAACACATGATTATGTTGTTTTCCCTAATGCCCTGGGATAATGCACACAGTGATGCCACAATAGTGGGCATAATGTACCCAATGATGTCACATTACCACAATATAGCTTACAGTATCACAACAGTATGATAAAAAAAAAAACACGTGACGATGTACAGAAATAAATCAGTGATGTCACAGGTCTGAAATAATGCAAAAAGAAATGCTCTCTTCCATTGTCCATATACATCACAGAGTGCAAATGGGCCCCCCCCCCCCCCCCCCCATTTTATTCTAGGGGAGAAGTCAGTGCCTTACAGACAGGGCTTCATTAAAGGGGTTCAGAGCTGAACACGGACACATCCCTATTTTCACCCCTCCGGCCCCCCTGATATGAGCATCGCCCTGCGCTGTATCGCGCAGGGCAAGGGCTTTTTTTTTTACATCATTAGCGCACTGCCAGGCGGAGGATTCCGCCTAGCAGTGTTTCCAGTGACATCACCGGTCTGATGGGCGGGCTTCAGCGCTGTCCTAGCCGTTTTACAGGCTAGGGCAGTGCTAAAGCCTGCCCATTAGTGCCAGTGACGTCACCGGGCTCACTGCTAGGCAGAAGCCTCCGCCTAGCAGTCCCCATTGAGAGCTCGGTACGTCAGGGGATCTCCAAAAAAAGTCTTTGCCCTGCGCAATTCAATGCAGGGCAGGGGAGAGCATCGGAGTATGAAATGCTGCTGCATGTGCACTTGGCAGCTGTAGAAATCTGTGTTGGTCCCATGTTCATATGTGTCCGCATTGCTGAGAAAAATTATGTTTTATTATGTGCAAAGGAGCCTCTAGGAGCAATGGGGGCGTTGCCGTTACACCTAGAGGCTCTGCTCTCTCTGCAACTGTCACGCCCTCTGCACTTTGATTGACAGGACCAGGCATTGAAAATGTGATCACACCTGGCCTTGTCAATCAAAGTGGAGAGGGTGCGGCAGTTGCAGAGAGAGCAGAGCCTCTAGGTGTAACGGCAACACCCCCGTTGCTCCTAGAGGCTCATTTCATTTGCATATAGTAAAACATCCTTTTTCTTAGCAATGTGGGCACATATGAACACGGGAACAACACAGATGCCTTCAGCTGCCAAGTGCACATGTAACAGGTCAGACAGTGTCATAGGTACAAAACTGCTGACAGATGCCCTTTAAACTGGGTGATGAAGTTAAAGAAAACACTTGTAGTCTCCTTGAAGAAAATATGTGTCAACATATGATAAATGTATCTTGGTTCAATTCACACTACTTTTGTAATACATTTTTCTTAGTCATATAGATTCATGTGCAAGTCTAAATGTCATTTATTATGTTAAGAGATGGGTCGCCATATTCATGTAAAGGAACTGCAACAGGAAAAGTAAAAAGAAAAGCAGATGAAATCTGAATATTGATACATAAATGCAACATAAGGCAACAGTACATTACATTACCATTAGTTTCTTCTGTGGACATGTAAAATCAATGGCAATGACTGAAATAGCACCACCCTTGTCCACTGGCTGTGTGCAGTATTGCAACTCAGCCCCAGTCTATCTATACAGTTGGATTGGTAACTAAATAATAAAAAACAACATTTATCAGCAAAAGTTTTTTGGGAAATTGTTCAAATTTCGAGGTGAGGGAACACCCAAAATTTTAAGCTGGAGTGCAGGATCCTCTAGATTCTGGTGTGCAATATGAGCCATTTAATCATTACACAAACCTTTTACTTCCGCTCCAAACTACAATCTTATCTATGTATCAGGCGCTGCTTTGATGGTGACTTGGCACACAATCATACGTGCCAACTTGGGGCATCAGAAGGTTTCCAAAAGAAAGCTTTATTCATTTTTGTTATCCTTATATAGGAGATGCATTTGAATCACATATAGTACATATGACTGCATTCATCCCACCCCAGACTGGCTATACTGGGTGGGATATGTGTATATGTATGCTTATTCCTCCTGGACAGTATCATTTTGACTGTGTATAGAATTAGGAAGCTCTCTTTGTGGACTATGCATCTTTACAGATTAGTCGGTAATTACATAATAATACACAATAATTACACAATTACAGGCAGGTCAATAACATGGTCCAAGATAATAAGCTTGTTTTCTTGCACCCTTTTTTTCTTTCACGTAGGCAGATTAGGCGGCCGCCCCTCACCTGATATTGTCCATGTGTCCCTGCCCCATGCTTATCAAGGTGGACTTCTGAGTTCACCAGACAAACGTGGAGATGTGTGAGTGGCAAACAACCCTTCAGATTAGATAAAGGACATTATCGGGCATCGACTACCTTTATATACCTTCTGAGAGCATATAAAGCACCCGTAGGTCATGTCTGTTTGTACAGTACAGGAATATCACAAAAAGTCCCCCTTTTAACATATGCAGTCAAGGGAAACGTGACACAGTTCGGCTTTTGAAGGCATTTTCTATTGTAAAATATAATAAGATTTCCATGAAGGTTGTCCTGGGATGAAAGCCTCCATAATATAGATAATACATGCAGGCCACAACTGCCATCAACCCCCTCCCCCCCCAAAAAAAATATATTTCATTTATTGCTCTTTTCAGGACCACATGGAGACTGGCTGCTCCAATCGTCACACTTGCAGTGACAGCAGGTGGTGGAGGTGGTGGTCCACAGGGTGGAAAAGGAATTTAAAAAATAAAATTTTACCCCACTTTTAGTTAAAGGGAGATTTTGATAAGGATTGCCTATTCTCAGGATAGGTCATCAGTATCTGATCGGTGGGGGTTTGACTCCTGGCTTCCCCGCCAATCAGCTGTTTGAAGAGGCCATGGAGCTTCGGTGATGGCTGCGACCTCCTTCTAGGCCAGTGACGTCACATTGCCTATGAGCAGCTCAGTGAATGGGCCTGGGCTGCAATACCAAGCACTATACTATAGTATACAATGTACAGTGCTGTGATTGGTATGCAGTGCTCACTGGTCAGTGGGGGTGCCAGGAGTCAATCAGATATAGGCCATCAATATCAAAATAACCCCTTTCTTAATATCATAAAACCCCCTTTTAATCCATTACTGCTCCCTGATACAGTACAGGATGACCCATGAAAACCATACCTGTTTCCCTTGTGTCATGTTCCTCATAGTCCCCCAGTAGTAATAAAGCTCACTGTAATGCCCCCAGTAGTAATAATTTTTCCTATAATGTGTGACAGCAGAAAAATGTCCCCTTATAATGTGAGCCAGTACAAAAGATGTCCCCTTATAATGTGAGCCAGTACAAAAAAAAATTCCCCTTTATAATGTGAGCCAGTACAAAAAATGTCCCCTTATAATGTGAGCCAGTACAAGACAAAAAAATGTCCCCTTATAATGTGTGCCAGTACAAAAAATGTCCCCTTATAATGGGAGCCAGAACAAAAAAATGTCCCCTTATAATGTGTGCCAGTACAAAAAATGTCCCCTTATAATGTTGACCAGTACAAAAAAATGTCCCCTTATAATGTGAGCCAGTACAAAAAAAATGTCCCCTTTATAATGTGAGCCAGTACAAAAAATGTCCCCTTATAATGTGAGCCAGTACAAGACAAAAAAATGTCCCCCTATAATGTGTGCCAGTACAAAAAATGTCCCCTTATAATGGGAGCCAGTACAAAAAAATTTCCCCTTATAATGTGTGCCAGTACAAAAAATGTCCCCTTATAATGTTGGCCAGTACAAAAAAATGTCCCCTTATAATGTGAGCCAGTACAAAAAAAATGTCCCCTTTATAATGTGAGCCAGTACAAAAAAAATGTCCCCTTATAATGTGTGCCAGTACAAAAAATGCCCTCTTATAATGTATGCTAGTACAAAAAAATACCTCCTTATATTTGAGCCAGTGCATAAAATGCCCCCTTATAGAGTGTGGCAGTGCAAAAAATGTCTCCTAATAATGTGTGCCAGTACAAAAAAATGCCCCCATAATGTGTGCCAGCACAGAAAATACCCCCTCTTTGTGCCCTCAGTAGAGCCACTGTCTCCATAGTACCCCCATAATGGGTGCCAGTACAAAAAATACCCCCTCTTAGTGCCCAGGGCTGGCGTTAGGGGGGGCAAACTGGGCAATTGCCCAGGGCCCCCTGCTCACTCCACAGTCACCACCACACACAACTGTGCCATTCAGCTGCTGGCCCAGCCACCAGATACGGAAGAGAACTGGCGGGCCGCAGCTGAGCAGGGCACAATGATAGGTAGCGAGTGGAGTGGCGGCGGAGCGCAGAGTACGGCAAGTTCTCTGCGTCCTCTCAGAGGAGCCAGTAGAGGCGGAGCAGAGGCGCTGCAGGACAGTCAGTGCTCCTCTCGCCCCTTCCCCAGCATGGTGCCAAATGGGAAAAAAAAACTAAAACTCAGTAATGCTTACCTCCATGCGGCTGTCAGTGATGCGCTGCGCCGGGCTCTGTTAGGTTACAGGCACTAGACTTGAAGCCTATCAGAGGGAACGGGACAGGGAGACATCGCTCACGTACCCTGCCGCAGTATTCAACTGTATCGCCATCCTGAGGACGGTGACAAAGTTGAATATAGAGAGATGATCGCTTCCACAATGTCTCATTTCCTCCCACCTGCCTCACCTAATTGGCAGCGCGGTCCTGTGTACACGCAAGGTCGTTCACAGAAACACAGGAATGTTTTACTCGTCAACTTTTGGACCTTTGTGTTCTAGCAAATAGCAGTATACCTGGTTTGGTGTAGAAATACATGATTTGTGGCCAGGAAAAAAAAAAGACAACCCTGTGATCGGATCGCCATCGTTGTTGCAGACAGCCAGAAGAAACCCCAGGAAATGAACACGCCCGGCACACGCATGTCAGCATAACATGGCATTCTAGATTGACATTGCTTCACATGGAGGGAACAGGGTTCTATTTTAATTTTTTGTGTGCCACCCTGTAGTACATTTAGGGAATCTGTCACCGTGATCTTTGACTATTTGCTGCAGTGAATAGTAGTAATTGTAGTAATAGTAATAGAATTTATCATAAGGGGAAAAGTTGGAGTCAGTTTTGCTTGAGTCTGCTTTGGAGTACTCCACATTTATCAAGTATAACATGTTGTTTTATAAATCTGTCCAAAGGCCTCTTGCACACGACCGTATGTATTTTGCGGTCAGCAAAAAACGGACACGCAAAAAATATGGATGACGTCCGTGTGCATTCCACATTTTGCAGAATGGAATAGCTAGCCCTTCATAGAACAGTACTATCCTTGTCCGTAATGCGGACGATAATAGGACATTTTCTATTTTTTTGCGAAATGGAAATACGGAAATGGAATGCACACAGAGTACCTCCCGTTTTTTTTGCAGACCCATTGAAATTAATCATTCTGTATATGGTCCGCAAAAAACGGAACGGACACGGAATGAAAATATGTTGGTGTGCAAGAGTCCTAAGGCTAGGTCTACACAACAACATTTGTCGCGTGACATTTTGTTGCACCGATGTCGCGCGCCAATATTTATAATGATAGTCTATGGTGTCGCACTGCGACATGTTGCGACTGCGTGCTGCAGTCGCAGTATGTCACATGTCGCAGTGCAACACCGTAGACTATCATTATAAATATTGTCGCGCGACATCAGTGCGACATCAATGTCGTGCGACACATGTTGCAGTGTAGTTGTGCCCTATGTGACAAATGTCATCGTGTAGACCTAGCCTAAGGGGCCATTCACACATCAGTATTTTTCTTTTCCAGATTTTCGTTCCGTTTTTTGCGGATCCCTGTTTCCGCAAAAATCTTCAGTTTTTACTAATTACACATCCGCATCCGTTCAGTTTTTCTGCAAAGAAAATAAAAGGAGGAATATATGTTGCTAGGGTACAAAAAATTACTTTTTTCTATTTCCTGGAAACGGATTCGCAATTGCAGATGGCATGCGGATGACATATTGATGCATTCCGCATGTCATCCGCATTTTTGCGGACCCATTCACTACAATGGGACCACGGACCGCATTTTGCGGACAATAGTAGGACAAGCTCTATTTATTTTCGCTGATCCGCATAACGGAATTGAACGAAACAACGGATGCGGACAGCACACTGAGTGCTACCCGCATATTTTGCGGGGCCATTGAAATGAATGGGACCGCATTCTGTTCCGCAAATTTGCAGAACGGATGCAGATTACAAAATACTGACGTGTGAATGGGTCCTTATCCTTAAACCTAACACTTTTGCCTAGAAAGGCTGGAGTGAGATGGCGACTTTCAAAAATATTCTCAATGATAAATCTGGAGTGAAGCTCATTGACATAGCTACACACTAACTATTCCCCCCACGTTGCAAAACTGGAGTGAGTGGTGTAAAAATGCAAAAAGTCTCAAAATGTTTGCGGAACCAAGTGTAAAAAGTCGCAAGAGCTATATTTTGTAGTGAGAATTCTGGAGTGAAGGAATAATAAATCAGGACCACGGAGTCCAGATCTCTATTTTTTATTTTCCTACTAACACCACCTACACCCCCCCCCCCCCCTCATTACCTCAGTATTAAAGCCACACTTACTAACATTTTAGTTGGTAAAATTGAGCCATCTGAGCCTAGCCCCAGGAACCACAACCCAGGAACATCTACTTCTGGGCAGGTTTTACGTTAACTCCACCTATTTTTGGCCCAGGACCTCCCAAATTTACAGAGAGCTGTCTCGGAAAATGTGGGACAGTCCCAGCAAATTCAAGACAGTTGGCAGCTATGTGAAAGCCGCACTGATCATGAGGGTGAGGCTTTGGTCTAGCATGTGCACTACTACTCCCATCAAGGTCTATGAGACTGCAGGAGATAGCCAAGCACTGTACTGAGCTAGCTCCGCCAGTCCCATAGAGATGAAGTGGAGCAACAGTCTGCATGTTCAACCTGCTGCTCCATTCAAAAGAGCACCCATTTTTGTGATTATGGGGGTCCCATTGGTCAGACCTCCACCAATCTAACAGTTGAAAAAGGGGGCACAAGGGCATGAACGTACACAACTGGAGGGACATTTAGATTTGGCCTTAATAAGGTTTTTTCATCACTGTCACCATTGTCCCGCTGGGACCCACACCTATATCAGGAGCGGAGCCCCACAAAGTGCTGGCTGGAGGACTCCGTTCCAGCCACCACCAAGCACTCCCGCATAGAAGTGAATTGGAGTGCACAGCGCATGACCGGCTACCGCTCCCATTCACTTCTATGGGCCCGATGGAAATAGCCAAGCCAGCGCTCTGCTGTTTTGACTGGCCCCATAGAAAATGAATGGAGGGCAGCTGCACATGCGCAGTGCGCCCTCCACCACTTTCGGGGCTCCGGTCTCGATATAGGTGCGGGTCCCAGCACTAGGACCTGCACCCATCAGACAACCCCTTTAAGACCACCTTCTCTATTTATACCCCTCAATTGATTTGATCATTAATATGCAATATTTGAGTCTGCAATGTACTGAACGATAGTAAAAGGACGTGGAGAAATATTTGACAGATTGTTGTCTAAGTAAAGTGATTGGACAATCTTTGTTATCAGGAGCTTTCACGTTTTCCTAATGAAGGGTCATAAAACCGTGCGGCATACAATATTTCCTATACGCTAAAGATAAGCAAAGACTAATGATAGCAGAGGTTAATACAGTGTATTACATGTCGATTGGCTGCTCTGTGGTCCTATGCAGTCGAATGACAAGGACTAAAGTGTAGTAGGACTGACATGAGACTGTGCACGGTACTTTCCTATGCAATTAATTATGCGGAGCGTAGAAAAACATGTCCTACACAGTGACACAATCACCGCTGTCACCATCTGCTGAGAGTAAGAATACAGGCTGCTGAGAGTAAGAATACAGGCTGCTGAGAGTAAGAATACAGGCTGCTGAGCGTAAGAATACAGGCTGCTGAGAGTAAGAATACAGGCTGCTGGGAGTAAGAATACAGGCTGCTGGGAGTAAGAATACAGGCTGCTGAGAGTAGGAATACAGGCTGCTGAGAGTAAGAATACAGGCTGCTATAAACTGTGTGGCTGGAATTAAGGCCCTTTTACATGGGTCAATGCACAGCAATTTTCAGGATCAAACCACATATGCCTGATAGGTTCCTGCTCATTGAGCAGAAGTGATTGCTGCATCCGCATACAGCAATCATATCTTCTGTATGGGGAAGAACGATCTCTATTGCGATCATTCCTCCCCATACAGATTCGTTGATTTCCAGCAGTAAATCCCTGATTACACTGGTCAGTCTGCAGTCAGCAGGGATTTTATGTTGATGCTATCACCCAATGAACAAGTGCTTGCTCAGTCATCGAGTGATTGGTGGTACCTTTACGGGGGGCAATTATTGGGAACCAGACTTTATCTCCAGGCTTTTTGGAGAGTAATCTGCAGGTCAGAGTCTCGCTCTTTGTACTAAGAGATCTGGTCAGTGGAGGACAGAGGAAAATGCCTGCTTTAAAGGGGTTATCTGAGATTAAAAAATATCCCCCATATGCCCGGGCCCCTCACAGTGAATATAGTTACCCCGCTCCGCTTCTGGTCCCCGCACCGCTGCTGCTTCTCCCCATGCATGGATGAAAACATCGGGTGTCAGGTGGGAGCAGCCTGCCATTGGCTGCCCCCCCCCACCTCCGCACACGGGGAGAAGCAGCTGCGGCGGTGTGGGGACCAGGAGCGGTGCAGGGAGCCAGGTAAGTAGATTCAGTGTGAAGGGCCCGGCATATGGGGGGCATTTTTTAGTCTCGGATAACCCTTTTAAAGCAGTTGTCTGGGTTTAGAGCTGAACCCGGACATACCTTTATTTTCATCAAGGCAGCACCCCTGACCTGAGCATTGGAGCAGTTCATGCTCCGATGCTCTCCTTTGCCCTCTGTGCAGGGCAAAGGCATTTTCAGGAGTTCCGGTGACGAACCGGCCTCTCAATGGGGTTGCCAGGGCAAGGGAGCACATTGGAGCATGAGATGCTCTAATGCTAACATCAGGGGGGCTGCCTGGGTGAAAATATGGGTATGTCCGGGTACAGCTTTGAACCCGGACAACCCCTTTAATTCTAGAAATGTCTCTGCTTCTAAAGTCATTTTTTGCCAAAACCTCCTTTTTTCAAAAAAACAATGTGGCCTTAGTTTTAAATTAATCTGAATAGAGCAATAAACCAGAAAGCAGATAATATGATTAAAGGGTCATAAAACCGTGCGGCATACAATATTTCCTATACGCTAAAGATAAGCAAAGACTAATGATAGCAGAGGTTAATACAGTGTATTAGATGTCGATTGGCTGCTCTGTGGTCCTATGCAGTCGAATGACAAGGACTAAAGTGTAGTAGGACTGAGACTGTGTACTTTCCTATGCAATTAATAGATCTTGCAGAGCGTAGAAAAATATGCCCTACACAGTTGACACAATCACCGCTGTCACAATCTGCTGAGAGTAAGAATACAGGCTGCTGAGAGTAAGAATACAGGCTGCTATAAACTGGCTGGAATTAAGGCTCTTTTACATGGGTCAATGCACAAGCAATTTTCTGGATAAAACCAAATATGTCTGATATGTTCCTGCTCATTGAGCAGAAGTGAATACTGTATCCGCATACAGCCAGGGATGGACTGGGAACTTAAAGGGAACCTGTCACTAGTTTTATGGTGTCCTAACTAAGGGCAACATGAATAAGTGACTGATTCTCTTAGCAAAATGCTGGGTCACTTTCTTTAATTGACCCAGTCAATCTGCCAACATCTTGTATTGAAAAGCTCCAGCTGATAATGATGAGTCCTGAATATTCATGAGCTCCTGACTCTCCCCGCCTACCTGCTGCTGAATGACAGTTATTTTCCATATAAATCAGCAGCAGGTGGGCAGGGGAGTGGCTATAGCTCTGAATGAAATATACGCTGGACTCAATGACATCACGCTGGACTCAAATCAGCTCATTAGCATGCGGCATGCGGCTCTTTGTGTGTACATTATGAGGTAACCATCTGTCACACCAGTAAGTGAATACATCTAAGGTACTTTTTAGTAGCTAATGATTGTATATAATTAGTTACATTATAATAAAATATCCACATGACAGGTTCCCTTTAAAGTGGCCCTGAAAAAAAATACTAAAAGTGGCCCCTTTTTATATTGTAGCACATTATACCACCTCAACAGAGCCAAATACCACAGTCCTTCACAAATACATCCCTATGAACGTCCACTGGACGGCCATGAGGAGGGCTCAGGCGGCCTCCTGGGCTTCGGCTCACCGGGAAATTTCCCTGTGGTCTATGGCCAATCCGCCCCTGCATACAGCAATCATATTCTCTGTATGGGAATGAACGATCGTTCCTCCCCATACAGATTCATTGATTTCCAGCAGTACATCCCTGTTTACACTGGTCAATCTGCAGTCAGCATGGATTGTATATGCCACACAAGAGATGCTATCACCTAATGAACCAGTGCTTGCTCATTTGTCGAGTGATTGGTGGTACCTTTACGGGGGGCTATTATTGGGAACGAGCGTTTATTGGAATACTCAATGAATAATGGCTATTGGAGTGTTTGTCATTTATTTTACTGTAGTTGATGTGGATCAATTGGGGTACTACGGTTTTGGACTTAGGATAAACACAGGAGTGGAGTCCTCAATATTCGCCCTTAAACCCCTATATATGGATCTGGACGTCTCTACAGGTCGCTAACCCCAGGACAATACTCAGGAGGGTTGGTAACAGCAAAGAAAGGAAAGCCTTGTTGGAATGTAGGAACTAAATGTACCATTGATCAGGCACAGGAAAGTAGGTGAGCCAGCTGGACATTGGTTGGGGAAAAAGTGCATTTACAGGTGCTGGGTCCGCAGAGTCAGCACACCTCCAGGTAGCAGAGGACACAGGAGACCGCTGCGGGGAGGAAGCTGAGTCCAGAAACCCAGAACAGGAGAGCAGAACGGATGCTCAGGATGCAGACTATGGAGGCACTGCTGCTGGAGACCAGTGTCGGACTGGGGTGCTTAGGGCCCACCAGTAAAATTTATTTTGGGGGCCCACAGTACAGATTGATTCAAATATAATAAATAATCTAACAAGTTTTTATATGAACATAGGCTGGTCGAGGTGCTGTACATTGAATATATGTATATAGTGCAGGAAGTCTACTTGTGCAAGGGGTGGGAGACTAAGGGCCCACCTTGCTCAGAGGCCCACCGGGGCATTCACCTGTACCCCTGTGGGCCAGTCCGAGCCTGAGCAAGACCCCAAGATCAGCCAGGCATTTGAGGGAAGCATTATAATTTATGGATACCAGAGGGCACATAGGTGTTCTCTTTAGGCTGCCAGGAACTCTCAAGGCCCATAATTCTCCAATGTAAAAGAAAGTACAATTTACTTGTTAAACTTCTGACATTGAAGGGGTTGTTCTGTGATTAATATTGATGACCTATCCTCAGGATAGGTCATCAATATCTGATTTCTGGGGGTCCGACAACCGGCACCCCCACCGATCAGCTGTTTGATAAGCAGGCAGCACTTCATGTGAACGCAGCTTCCTGGTCTTTATACTACCCGTTGTCTCCTCTGGAGCGGCGTGGCGTAGTCACAAGTACTCGCTCTATTCAAGTGAATGGAGCGAGTACTTGTCATGACACTGAACTTCCGAGGCGACAGGCAGTGTAATGAACAGGAACCAGCGCTCAAATGGAGAGCCGCCTCTTCTTCAAACAGCTGATCAGCGGGGGTTCCGCGTGACAGACCCCCGCAGGTCAGATATTGATGACCTATCCTGAGGAGAGTAAGAATACAGGCTGCTTTCACACTTGCAGCAGAGGATTCCGGCAGGCAGATCCGGCAATCCGGACGCAAACTGATGCCATTTGTCAGACGGATCCGGATGCAGATCCGTCTGACAAATGCATTGAAATACCGTATCCGTCTCTCTGATTTCATCTGGAAAAACGGATCCAGTATAAATGTTGTTTTCATGCACAGACTGGAAAGTGGGATCTGTTTTCCCGGAACACTTAATGCCGGATCCGGCACTGATACACTTCAATGGAAATTAATGCCGGATCCGGCAAGTGATCAGTATTTTCTCCATCCAAAAAAAAGTAAGAAGGACTGAACTGATGCATCCTGAACGGATTGCTCTCTATTCAGAATGCATTAGGATAAAACTGATCTTTTTTTTTTCCGGTATTGAGATCCTGTGACGGAACTAATGCTGGAAAACAAAAACGCTAGTGTGAAAGTGCCCTAAAGGGACGTGGAGAAATATTTGACACATTGTTGTCTAAGTAAAGTGATTGGACAATCTTTGTTATCAGGAGCTTTCACGTTTTCCCAATTAAGGGTCATAAAACCGTGCGGCATACAATATTTCCTATACAGAAAAAATATGGGGGATTCAGCCCGCACAACGTGTTTTTGCGTTTGTATCAATATTTCCTATATGCTAAAGATAAGCAAAGACTAATGATAGCAGAGGTTAATACAGTGTATTACATGTCGATTGGCTGCTCTGTGGTCCTATGCAGTCGAATGACAAGGACTAAAGTGTAGTAGGACTGAGACTGTGCACGGTACTTTCCTATGCAATTAATTATGTGGAGCGTAGAAAAATATGCCCTACACAGTGACACAATCACCGCTGTCACCATCTGCTGAGAGTAAGAATACAGGCTGCTGAGAGTAAGAATACAGGCTGCTGAGAGTAAGAATACAGGCTGCTGGGCTGCTGAGAGTAAGAATACAGGCTGCTGAGAGTAAGAATACAGGCTGTTGAGAGTAAGAATACAGGCTGCTGAGAGTAAGAATACAGGCTGCTGAGAGTAAGAATACAGGCTGCTGAGAGTAAGAATACAGGCTGCTATAAACTGTGTGGCTGGAATTGAGGCTCTTTTACATGGGTCAATGCACAGCAATTTTCAGGATCAAACCACATATGCCTGATAGGTTCCTGCTTATTGAGCAGAAGTGATTGCTGCATCCGCATACAGCAATCATATCTTCTGTATGGGGAAGAACGATCTCTATTGCGATCGTTCCTCCCCATACAGATTCGTTGATTTCCAGCAGTACATCCCTGATTACACTGGTCAGTCTGCAGTCAGCAGGGATTTTATGTACCACACAAGAGATGCTATCACCCAATGAACAAGTGCTTGCTCAGTCATCGAGTGATTGGTGGTACCTTTACGGGGGCAATTATTGGGAACCAGACTTTATCTCCAGGCTTTTTGGAGAATAGGCTGCAGGTCAGAGTCTTGCTCTTTGTACTAAGAGATCTGGTCGGTGGAGGACAGAGGAAAATGCCTGCTTTAAAGGGGTTATCTGAGATTAAAAAATATCCCCCATATGCCCGGGCCCCTCACAGTGAATATACTTACCCCGCTCCGCTTCTGGTCGCCGCACCGCTGCTGCTTCTCCCCATGCATGGATGAAAACATCCGGTGTCAGGTGGGAGCACATGGGGAGAAGCAGCTGCGGCGGTGTTTTCATCCGCACATGGGGAGAAGCAGCTGCGGCGGTGTGGGGACTAGTGATGAGCGGCAGGGGTCACATTCGAATTCGCGATATTTCGTGAATATTTTGTAGAATATTCATAGAATATTCGCAAATTCAAATATTCGTTATATTCTACGATTTTTTTACTTGAAAAATCGGCAAGGTAATGATCGTGTAATATGCGAATTTTCGTAATGCGAATTTTTCAACTTTTAGACAAAGAATATTATAGCACTATATTAGCTAAATTGCTCTATATTAGTTTTTTTTTTCGAATATTCGCTATATTGCTATAACTTCGTTAAAACAAGAACATATAGCAATAAAGCTAATATTAGAAAAAACGAATATAGAGCAAAATTCGCAAACAACACTACTCCTAAAGTCAAGTATATTGCAGCCTTCTTATTGGCCCACAAGCTAGAAGCAGTGAGAGATCATGTGTACTGATAAAAAAAAAAAATCGAATACAAAAAAAGGAAAAAAAAAAATTGTAATATTCGAAATTACGAATATATCACTATATTCGAAATATTCGCAAATTTTCGAAGTACCTATATTCGCGATAAAAATTTGAATATTCGTGATCAACACTAGTGGGGACCAGGAGCGGTGCTGGGAGCAGGGAGCCAGGTAAGTAGATTCAGTGTGAAGGGCCCGGCATATGGGGGGCATTTTTTTATTTTCGGAGCTGAACCCGGACATACCTCCATTTTCACCCCGGCAGCCCCCCTGACTTGAGCATCGGAGCAGTTCATGCTCCGATGCTCTCATTTGCCCTGCGCTAAATCGCAGATACCCTCTGTGTGCCATCTGCATTTTTTGTTAGGACATGTTCTATAATCTGCGGAACAGACATGGATGCAGACAGCACACGGATGTCACAATGTCTCATCAGGATGGGAGATCAGTTATAATAGAACAGGCTGTAACATTCTGTAATTTGCAGTTTCAATATTTTTTATCAGTATCTTTAACTGCTTTAATCATTTTATCTGCTTTCTGGTTTATTGCTCTATTCAGATTAATTTAAAACTAAGGCCACATTGTTCTTTTGATAACTGCCATTCCAAAGGTTTAGGAGTGGAAAAGCCCTTTAAAGGGGTTATACCATGATTGATGTAAGAAATGAAAATTAGACATCATACAGTACATGACATTCTCTTTCTAACAAAGCTAGAACCAGCCGTGTACCTCCCATGGATCCAGAGATCTCCCCATTCATGGCCCCAATTGGTCTCCTAGATTTATTTCAGCCTAGCAGCTCAAGGGGCGTGTCATTTGTGCTGCAGCTTCTAACAGAAGATAAGGCTGGTGGCAGTTGAAGATTTAAACTGAACGCATGCGACCACCGCAGTGAGGTTGACAGAGAAATCAGGAAAAGAACAGACTGCAGGTGGCGCTATACAGATATATTTTATTGAATAGCTCAGTGGCGATACTAAATTCTTAATTACATGCAATTACAAAAGTATTCAGATCCAGATGCTGATTTGAAAAATATAGAATATTGGACAAGCCGTTTAGGTTAGAGACCAAACACTTTATTGTAACTGTGGAAATAGGCCCATGCAGTGTAGAGCTGGCCATATACGCCATGGACCTGGCACTTTGGACAGGACTGGATGACCCTCTAATGTGGGGGCCTCCTGACGGCAGATGTTAGGAGAGAGAAGGCTCAGGCAGCTGGATTTCAACATGCACGATCATTTGGTTCACAAAGCGGTATCTGATGGTGGATTATTCCCCTCTGCCCATCTGTTGGTAGAGATACCTATCAGTCACAGGGGCATTTGCTGGACAGTTATCTAAAAGCTCGTGGCCAGTTAAAGGGGTCTCCCGGATTAATGATATTGACGCATCATCCTCACGATGGGTCTGAATGTCTGCTCGGATTAATCGCACAGAGACTGTGACCAGATGGAATGATATGAGTTGTGATGATTAGTGATGGAGGATGGATTTCGGATAGCCAGAGTGATTCTATCTGATATATTGCGTTAAGGCTACATTCACACGTCAGTATTTTTCTATATCCCGAATTTCGGTCCGTTTTTTGCGGATCCGTTGTTCCTGAAAATGTTTCCGTATGTCATCCGTTTTTTGCGGATCCGCAAAAAACGGAAACATGTATAAATTTCACAAAGCAAATAAAGTTGTTTGGATTTCTTAGAATTTTTTATTTTTTTTAAAAGTGAATAAGTGATTTCTGTGGGCAGGATTTCATTTCCAGGATACGGATTCCGCATAAAACGGATGACATACGTAATGACATACGAATGTCATCTGTTTTTTGCGGAACCATTGACTTTGTATTGTACCAGGATCCGATTTTTGCGGAAAAGAATAGGACAAGTTTTATATTTAATCGGACATGCGGAACGGAACAACGGAAACGGACAGCACACATTGTGTTGTCCGATTTTTTTCAGGACTCATTAAAAATGAATGGGTCCAGAACTGGTCCTGATCTGTTCCGCAAAAAACGGAACAGATCAGGAAAGAAACAACGGACGTGTGAATGGACCCTAAATACGGTATCTCGGAATGGGAATTTCCAGCTCTTACTATGAAACCCAATAATGAGCGCTTTGCATGACTATATGTTAGGAAATAATTTCTACTCGAATTAAGAAACTAGCTAGTTCTGTTGCGGCGGCACGTGGGATGCTACTCGGCCATGATGTACAAAGAAAAGGGGAACATTCTGCAGAAGTTTACTACCAGCAACCAAATTATGTGCAAATATTCTGCTGGAAAACAAACGGAAGGAAATGTCCCATTAGGGGGCGCCCTCATTATTCAGACAGTCTGATAATATGATCTGAGGGCTCTCATTCGATCGACTACTCATATGGTAAGGAGCAGACCATACACTTTACAACCAACCACGACTGAGGGTCAAGGTGTTCAGCCTGCCGGTGGTTAAGTCGGTGGATAATGTCAGCAGGTAGGGTGTCAGGCCAAAAATGAAACAGGACATACGGTTGTTATGACCAGTAACACACATGCAAGTGACTAAGGGTACTTTCACACTAGCGTTAAAGTTTTCCGGTATTGAGTTCCGTCATAGGGGCTCAATACCGGAAATAAATGCTTCAGTTTTATCCTAATGCATTCTGAATGGGGAGCAATCCGTTCAGTGTGCATCAGGATGTCTTCAGTTCTGTCTCTTTACGATATTTGGCCAGAGAAAATACCGCAGCATGCCACAATTCCGGAACACTTGCCGGAATGCCTGATCCGGCATTAATTTCCATTGAAATGCACAGATCTTTAAAAATGCGAAAAAAATAAATACCGGATGACACCAGAGAGACGAATCCGGTGTTTCAATGCATTTGTCAGCTGGATCCACATTCGGATCCCGGAAACAAATGCTATTAGTTTGCATACAGATTTCCCAGATCCGCCATGCAGTTCAGACAATGGAACTGCCTGCCGGAATCCAACAACGCAAGTGTAAAAGTACCCTTAAGTGGTTGGGTATGCGATACAGGAGTGGTTGGTTCTGTAGGGTAGTCAGTCAGACAAGTTAGGGGTCAGTAATGGTAATGTAGCAGAGCCAGGTACGTGGTACACGAGGGGCAAGCAGGGATCAACATTGGGGGCATATCGATTGGATATGCCCTCAATGTCCTTACCTCTAGGACCCACTCGTATCCTTAGAACTGAGCCAGCAAAGTCCCGTAGGGCACACTGCATGCGTAGCCGCCCTCCAATCACAACTATGGGAGTGCAGAAAATAGGTGAGCTCAGCGGTGAACTCGGCTATTTTTGGAAGCTCCATTGAATTGAATGGGAAGCACATCGCACAAGAGCGACCATTCAATTCTATGGGGCTGAATGAAATAGCCGAGCACACTGCTTGGCTATTGTCGGCGCTCCCATAAGAATGAATAGAGGGCGGCTGTGCATGCACGGTGCACCCTCCGGAACTTTGCCAGCTCCATTCTATGTATAGGGTGCCAGAGGAAAGACTCGCCCCTATAGGACATTGGGGGCATATCCTAGCGATATTCCCCCATTATCTAAATGGGAATATTCATTTAACACATAATGCTGTACATGTATGGTATTATGCGCCTGTAATTGTATGGAGTATGCTGCTGCGGTGGGCGCACTCCATATGCGGTGGGTTCCGGCTCTATAATACAGCAGGCACCTGGCCGAAATAACTGGGAACGGCAATCGTGCTGAGCCCTGTCCTTTTACCCCTTAGATGCCGAAATCAACAGCGATAGCGATAGTGAGGTAAGGCTCCTTCTGCCTTCCGATCAGAGCCCCCAGTGAAATTGCAGGGCTCTGGTCGGTTACCAAGACATAAGGGGGCCTGCTGAGGCTTTCCAGGGCTGTCATGGTAACCTCCCTGCTAAGCTGTGCACAAGGCACAGCTCCGCAAGGAGCGTATCAAAATCCCATTCATCCTAATAGATCTATATTAGGGTGAATAAAACAGGGGATCAAAAGATTCCATGTATTAGGGCCCTATGGGGGCTAATAGTTATTTCTGGATTGTCTGGAAATCTCTAGAAAGATCAGAGCAAAATGTCTGTGTGGCAGGAGTGATCAGTCACTGATTGCTGGGGAGGCGGCCCAGAAGATGGGAGTGGTAGTGGCTCTGGCTGTTACTGTCAATCATAGTGGCTTTCCTCAAACCGTTGCTCTCTAGGGTTGTGCAGTGAAAGGGGGCACCTTCTCTTGCCCGGGGCACACCCTGATGTTGGGACTCCTGCCTGATGGTAGTTGGGGTGCCTGTAATACCGTTTGTTTAGGTGCAAGGCAGAGTAGAGTGCAGTAGCCGGCGAATGGTGCAGGAGTCAGTAACCGGGCCAGATGTAACAAAATAAATGCGGCTCTTTATTGTATTGCAAAATAGGAGTTGTAGTACATCCAACGATAGCAAAAACATTCTTACCAGATAACGATGTACGGATTTAGGCTACTTTCACATCTCCGTTGTGCTGTCCGGTTTTGAGATCCGACACAGGGTCTCAAAACCGCAGCACAGTGCTTCAGATTTGTGCCCACTCATTGTTAGTGGGGACAAAACTGAACAATCCGGAACGGAGTTCACCAGAATGCCTTCCGTTCTGGTTTGTTGCGTCCCCATGCCGGACACAAAACCTCACTATTTGTGTGCGGCATGGGAAACTGAACAAGCCGCATCCGGCACCAAAAACCATTTTAGTCAATGAATTAACACACAAAAAAAAACAATCCCGTGTCATTGACTTACAATGGTGTATCCGGGTTATTCATTTTCGATATAATACAACCGGATCCGTTCTGAACAGATGCAGCCGGTTGCAGATTTTCCGCATGCAATTCTTCTACGGAGAGTCCGCAGGATTTACGCTATGTGTAATGCAGAGGGTGACATTTTTGGGAAACCTGCAGTATTTTGGCTCAGATATCTGGGTTTTGCTGCTGTGGAATTCCAGCTGATACGTTGCAGAAAATCCGCTGTGGACCCATCCAGTGTAGACGTAGAGTTACCATAAATGTGTGCGCCTTGTGTGTTGTGTCCTTATGTCATTGCTCCGCTGTACTGGGCACTGTCTTGCCTTGTGTAGCTAATAGCTGGCGGATTGTATACAATGGCACCACCAGTCCCTGCCATGTTGGGCACCAGGAAACCTAGTTTTCTGGCTGCTAGTTTGCAGGGAATGGCAGATCATAATAGGAACGTTACATACACCTACAGCTTCCTGCCTGTGAGATCCAGGGGGGCTAGATCTGACGGGCTGTCATGATGCCTAAGGACGGCATCGGGCTGCCTTCCCTGCCATCGGGTCCCCGTCACAGCAGCGATGGCTGCTCTCTCCCTCCCTCCACACGTTGCACGTGACCGCGGCACATCAAGGGTTAATGCGCCGGCATCGGTGATTTCACCGTATGCAGCAGGGGTCCAGCTATCAGTGACTGCCGGACCCCATGTACGGTGCAGGTCCTTTAGGGGTTTTCCAGGATTTACATATTGATGGCTTATCTTCGCCATCATCTGTTTGAGGAGAATGCTGCTACTCACCAAGCACAGCGCCATCCATTGTATAGTGGCTGTGATTGGTATTGCAGCTCATCCCCTTTCACTTTGAATGGGACAGAGCTAGGCCTAGGCCACGTAACTGATGAGCGTGACATCAATGGCCTAGGAAAAGGCCGCCGCACTCCCGGAGCACCACGCCCTCTACATACAGAAAAGAAAACTATTGGGTGGAGGGGGTAAAAAGGGAAGGAAGGGCGCCCGAGTTGGGTATACGGCCCCGGCCTATGACGCTTGCAGGGGGAGAAGGTAGTGCCCAGTGTCAGTCAGCTGCCTGGTCATAGTTATGGGGGCACTCTGACCAGCACTGTTTATGTATCTTAAGGTAAGAAATTCCCTGCCATTTTTTTTTTACCTAAAATCTCTTTAAAATGTATATTTTGTGGCACAGCATCCGGTCACAGGGTCCCAGCACGTACCGAGGCTGCCCCTATCAGTAACTATAGGTCACACTGACCGAAAAACCACCTCACTCACTGCGACTACATGACTGGAGCCGATAACGGCAGCGCGTTGTGCGACGGTAGTGTCTAAACTCCAGACACCAAACGGACCTTCTGACGTCACACTATCACGTGACATTTCTAGGTCACGTGGGTCGGCAGCCAGCGCGCGCTTCAGAAGTTATATTACAGCAGGAACTTGGTCAGGCATGGCTGCTCTCGCTCTGCGCACCAGCGTCTTTAGCACTGACAGGGGAGAGTGTCTGCCTGAGAGGTACATGTGAAGCCTGTGGAGGGGGCCTGACAATTCTAGGAGGTGTGAGGAGGGGCTGTCATGTGGGATGGGGGGGCTACTATGGTGTGGGATTGTATGATGGGGGGTACTATGGTGTGGGATTGTATGATGGGGGGTACTATGGTGTGGGATTGTATGATGGGGGGGGGGACTATGGTGTGGGATTGTATGATGGGGGTACTATGGTGTGGGATTGTATGATGGGGGGTACTATGGTGTGGGATTGTATGATGGGGGGTACTATGGTGTGGGATTGTATGATGGGGGTACTATGGTGTGGGATTGTATGATGGGGGGGGGACTATGGTGTGGGATTGTATGATGGGGGGGGACTATGGTGTGGGATTGTATGATGGGGGGGGGACTATGGTGTGGGATTGTATGATGGGGGGGACTATGGTGTGGGATTGTATGATGGGGGGGACTATGGTGTGGGATTGTATGATGGGGGGGACTATGGTGCGGGATTGCATGATGGGGGGACTATGGTGCGGGATTGCATGATGGGGGGACTATGGTGCGGGATTGCATGATGGGGGCGCTGCGGGATTGTATGATGGGGGCGCTGCGGTGCGGGATTGTATGATGATGGGGGCGCTGCGGTGCGGGATTGTATGATGATGGGGGCGCTGCGGTGCGGGATTGTATGATGATGGGGGCGCTGCGGTGCGGGATTGTATGATGATGGGGCGCTGCGGTGCGGGATTGTATGATGGGGGGGGGGGCGGTGCGGGATTGCATGATGGGCGGTGCGGGATTGCATGATGGGCGGTGCGGGATTGTATGATGGGGGGGCGGTGCGGGATTGTATGATGGGGGGGCGGTGCGGGATTGTATGATGGGGGGGCGGTGCGGGATTGTATGATGGGGGGGGGGCGGTGCGGGATTGTATGATGGGGGGGGGGGGCGGTGCGGGATTGTATGATGGGGGGGGCGGTGCGGGATTGTATGATGGGGGGGCGGTGCGGGATTGTATGATGGGGGGGGGGGGCGGTGCGGGATTGTATGATGGGGGGGCGGTGCGGGATGTATGATGGGGGGCGGTGCGGGATTGTATGATTGGGGGGCGGTGCGGGATTGTATGATGGGGGGGGCGGTGCGGGATGGGATTGTATGAATGGGGGGGCGGTGCGTTATGAGGGGGGGCGGTGCGGGATTGTATGATGGGGGGGGCGGTGCGGGATTGTATGATGGGGCTGCGGTGCGGGATTGTATGATGGGGGCGCTGCGGGATTGTGTGATGGGGGCGCTGCGGGATTGTGTGATGGGGGCGCTGCGGGATTGTGTGATGGGGGGCGCGTGCGGTGCGGGATTATGTGATGGGGGCGCTGCGGTGCGGGATTGTATGTGATGGGGGCGCTGCGGTGCGGGATTGTGTGATGGGGGCGCTGCGGTGGCGGGATTGATGTGATTGGAGGGCGCTGCGGTGCGGGATTGTATGATGATGGGGGCGCTGCGGTGCGGGATTGTATGATGATGGGGGCGCTGCGGTGCGGGATTGTATGATGATGGGGGCGCTGCGGTGCGGGGATTGTATGATGAGGGGGGCGCTGCGGTGCGGGATTGTATGATTGATGGGGGCGCTGCGGTGCGGGATTGTATGATGATGGGGGCGCTGCGGTGCGGGATTGTATGATTATGGGGGGCGCTGCGGTGCGGGATTGTATGATGGATGGGGGGCGCTGCGGTGCGGGATTGTATGATGATGGGGGCGCTGCGGTGCGGGATTGTATGATGATGGGGGCGCTGCGGTGCGGGATTGTATGATGATGGGGGCGCTGCGGTGCGGGATTGTATGATGATGGGGGCGCTGCGGTGCGGGATTGTATGATGATGGGGGCTGCTGCGGTGGCGGGATTGTATGATGATGGGGGCGCTGCGGTGCGGGATTGTATGATGATGGGGGCGCTGCGGTGCGGGATTGTATGATGATGGGGGCGCTGCGGTGCGGGATGTATGATGATGGGGGCGCTGCGGTGCGGGATTGTATGATGAGGGGGGCGCTGCGGTGCGGGATTGTATGATGGGTGGGCGCTGCGGTGCGGGATTGTATGATGGGCGGTGCGGGGATTGTATGATGGGCGGTGCGGGATTGTATGATGGGCGGTGCGGATTGTAGATGGGGGCGGTGCGGGATTGTATGATGGGGCGGTGCGGGATTGTATGATGGGGCGGTGCGGGATTGTATGATGGGGCGGTGCGGGATTGTATGATGGGGCGGTGCGGGATTGTATGATGGGGCGGTGCGGGATTGTATGATGGGGCGGTGCGGGATTGTATGATGGGGCGGTGCGGGATTGTATGATGGGGCGGTGCGGGATTGTATGATGGGGGCGTGCGGGATTGTATGATGGGGGGGGGGGCGGCGCGGGATTGTATGATGGGGGGGCGGCGCGGGATTGTATGATGGGGGGGCGGCGCGGGATTGTATGATGGGGGGGGCGGCGCGGGATTGTATGATGGGGGGGGCGGCGCGGGATTGTATGATGGGGGGGGCGGCGCGGGATTGTATGATGGGGGGGCGGCGCGGGATTGTATGATAGGGGGGGTGCGGTGCGGTGCGGGATGGGATTGTATGATGATGGGGGGGGGGGCCGTGCGGGATGATTGGGGGCTGCTATCTGGGGGGCCACGTTGTATGTCACATGTTTTACTGAATAGAACAGGTCTCCATCTTCTCCGCACCTGATATTTATTCTTATATATTTTCTACTGTACAAGTCGAAGTGAAAGCTGCAGGTTTTACTGTTTAATAAAAACTTATTGTTGAACCCCAAAAAAAGGTATTCTATATATTTATGTTCATTTCTCTATTTTTATTATTTTTTATTGCAGTCCTGCTGTATTCTCGGCGCTTGTAGCTGTGCATACGTCTGTAATGGTCAGTGTTGAGTGAAGCTTCATTCAAAACTTGTGAGTAATATTGTACAGTGATTCGTCTCTGTACAGTCTTAGAATGTATGGGCTCCGAGGAGCCGAAGCAAGTTATTAACAAAGTTGCGTGAGACCCCATTGAATAACCCGAGTAGTGGATTTTTAAAGTGGAAAAACACTTTGACCCTGGGTTCACACCTGAGCATTCTGAAAGGAGCGCTCTGTATGCGCGATTGTACCGGCGTTTGCAATCGCGCATACAGAGACAAGCGAACGCCCATTGTCGCGCGTTCCCGAAAGTCTATGTACAGGAACACGCGACAAAACGCCCCAAAGAAGCTCAAGAACTTTTTTGAGCGTAGGGAGTTTTACAGCGCGTTCAAACGTGCTGTAAAACGCTCAAGTGTGAACCAGGGCCATAGGGAAGCATTGGTTTTCATGTGTTGAGCGTTTTACAGCGCGTTTGAACGCGCTGTAAAACGCTCAGGTGTGAACCCAGCGTAAAACTTTAAACAGAACTCTGCTTCGGTTCAGAGGTTCTAGACGGGACCGAAGCAGAGTTCAGTTTCAAGTGCTTTTCCACTTAAAAAATCAACTACCTGAGTTATTCAATGGAGTCTCGTGCAACTTCATGAATAACTGACTTCGGCTCCTCGGAGCCCATACATTCTAAGACTGTACGTAGTCTAATCACTGTAGTGTACAGTATTAATCCAAAGTTTTAAACAAAGTGTCTTCGGATGAAGCCTCCAACGCTCACTGCGCTTGACACTGACAATGGCCTAACGGACGCTTACATTACACCGCCCCGCGGATCTGTGAGGAACAGCATTTACTGCTACAGGGGGGACTCCCTGTACAATGCTTATACCCCTTTCTGACCACCCAACGTAAATATACAGTCCTGATCAAAAGTTTGAGACCACTTGAAAAATGGCAAAAAATCCTATTTAGCATGGCTGGATCTTAACAAGGTTCCAAGTTGAGCTTCAGCATGCAACAAGAAGAAATGAGAGCGAGACCAAACATTTTTTGAGCATTCAATTTAATGAAAACAACGAATAATCTGAAACCGGCTGTTTTTCAGCTGATTAAAAGTTTAGGACCACACCTCCAAAAAAGAACTAACCCCCCCCCCCCCCCCCCCCCCCAAAAAAAAAAAAAAAAAGAAATCCAACTTCCAAACATAAACTCAGTAATGAGTAGCTCCGCCGTTATTGTTTCGGCATGCTTGATGCAAGCGTTTCCATGAGGTGAGTGGGAACATTTCTCCAGGTGGTGAAGACGGCCGCACGAAGGCCATCTACTGTCTGGAACTGTTCTCCATTTTGTAAACTTCCCCTGCCATCCATCCCCAAAGGTTCTCAATTGGATTTACATCAGGGGAACACGCAGGATGGGCCAAAAGAGTGATGTTATTCTCCTGGAAGAAGTCCCTTGTCCTGCGGGCATTGTGTACTGTAGCGTTGTCCTGTTACCACACAGACGAGGGCCCTCAGTCATGAGGAATGCTCTCTGCAACATCTGGACATAGCCAGCGGCCGTTTGACCAGGGCTGTGGAGTCGGTAGATAAATGGTCCGACTCCTCCGTTTTTGGTACTTCCGACTCCTTTGTATTTAATATGCGAATGTCATTACCACAGAAGTACTGGCCAGGAAGCCGCTGCCTTCTCCGCTGTGTGCTGATCTTCTGCTGAAGATAGGGCAGTGCGAGGATCCAGGACGGGGCATTTATTGTAAAACATGATTTCCCCAGTAGAATCCCATAGTCATGTTTAAGCTAACAATCGAGTTTACAAGTTTTTATAGCCTTAGCTGAATGGCAGCAGTTTTTCTGATGGTTTACAGCTTCAGTCTTGAGCTATTGACCATCCATTCCCTTATACAAGTGTCTCTAGTCCTGCAAAAAACATATTTACTTAATCGGTTATCAGTGAGAGGCGAGGCTAACCATGGGCATTGTGTTCCCTGTAACATCAGAACACAACACAATGGAAAGTATAAGTATTACCGCTCCTTAACTGTGCGTTGTGTGCCATATAGTGAAGCATATGAAAAGCTTCTTCATGGTCACTTAACGTGTTCGTTTTGCGGTAACGTGACGCACTGCATGCATTGGCCTTTATTCTTACAGTACAGAAGTACCATATTTATCACAAAAGTGGGGGGAAAATAGCAGTGCGTCTTATGGGGCGAATGCTACGACCGTCCGGTGAATAGCCTGAGAGGGAGGAGGGGCTGGGGGCCGGCATCTGTTTCTGTAATGGCAGCGGGGCCCGGGGCAGTCACTGTATTCTCCTACACCGGGCCCCGCTCACTGTAGTATACGGTAATCATATCTAACTTGTGGGTATTGTTAAAGTATTCCAATCATCTTAAAAACTTCTTGGCAGTCAGGGGGCCGGGCGGGCGCTCATAGCCGGGCCCCGCTGCCATTACAGAAACAGATTCCGGCCCCCATTCACTAAACAGGGACACTGTTATGGGGGGGGATCTGTGGATGACACATAAGATAAGATGCTATATATGTGTCATCCACAGATGCCCCCACAATGATCCCCCATAACAGTGCCCCCAACAGATGCCCCCATAACAGTGCCACCCACAGACCACCATTAGTTCAAAAGCACACCTTTTGGTTAAAAATATTTTTTTTCTTATTTTCCTCCTCAAAAACCTAGGTGTGTCTTATAGGGTGAAAAATATGGTAATTAATTATAACTTTTTGTGAATTGGGACATTTAAACTTTGCTTTTTTATTTATTTTTATTTCAATTTAAATCTAGTAGGGATTGGAGTCGGTTCATTTTTTGCCAACTCCGACTCCAGTTACCCAAAATTGCCTCCGACTCCACAGCCCTGCATTTGACGCCCCTGCACTTCCTGAAGCTCCATTGTTCCACTGAAGGAAAAAGCACCCCAGACCATTATGGCGCCCCCTCCACTGTGGCGCGTAGAAAACATCTCAGGTGGGATCTGCTCGTCATGCCAGTAACGTTGGAAATCATCAAGGTTAAATTTTTTCTCATCGGAGAATAAAACTTTCTTCCACCTTTGAATGTCCCATGTTTGGTGCTCTCTTGCAAAGTCCAAACGAGCAGTTCTGTGGCGTTCAAGGAGACGAGGTCTTTGAAGCCCTTCAGTCTCAGATGCCGTCTGATGGTTATGGGGCTGCAGTCAGCACCAGTAAGGGCCTTAATTTGGGTTGAGGATCGTCCAGTGTCTTGACGGACAGCCAATTGGATCCTCCGGCTCAGTGCTGGTGAAATGCTTTTGGGTCTAACACTTGACTTTTTTTTGTTCCATAACCCTCAGGATCATAAAAAATGATAATTCCAAATGACTGTCTTACTGCGTCCCACCTGTGTCCCCCCCAGCTTATGCAGTTCAGCAACCCGACCACGTTCAAAAAGGGAGAGTTTTTTTGCCTTTGTCATCACAACGTGTGACTACCTGACAGAGAATGACAATGAATCCACAGATTTGGCCTTTTAAGGCCCCTTTCACACGGGTGAGATTTCCGCCCGGGTGCAATACGTTCACCTCACTCACTGAATCCGGACCCATTCATTTCTATGGGGCTGTGCACACGAACAGTGATTTTCACGCATCACTTGTGTGTTGCGTGAAAATCGCAGCATGTTCTATATTGTGTGTTTTCCACGCAACGCATTCCTCATAGAAGTGAATGGGGCTGCGTGAAAATCGCAAGCAAGTGTGGATGTGGTGTGATTTTCACGCACGGTTGCTAGGAGACGATCGGGATGGAGACCCGATCGTTATTATTTTCCCTTATACCATGGTTATAAGGGAAAATAATAGTATTCTGAATACAGAATGCATAGTATAATAGGGCTGGAGGGGTTAAAAATAATAATAATTTAACTCACCTTAATCCACTTGATCGCGCAGCCGGCATCTCTTCTGTCTTCTTCTTTGCTGTGTGCAGGAAAAGGACCTGTGGTGACTTCACTCCGGTCATCAGATGATCCATCACCATGGTAAAAGATCATGTGACTGACCATGTGATGACCGCAGTGACGTCACCACAGGTCCTTTTCCTGCACGCAGCAAAAAAGAAGACGGAAGAGAAGCCGGGCTACGCGATCAAGTGGATTAAGGTGAGTTAAAAATTATTATTTTTTTAACCCCTCCAGCGCTATTGTACTATACATTCTGTATTCAGAATGCTATTATTTTCCCTTATAACCATGTTATAAGGGAAAATAATACAATCTACTGAACACCGATCCCAAACCCGAACTTCTGTGAAGAAGTTCGGGTTTAGGTACCAAACATGCTGATTTTTCTCACGCGCGTGCAAAACGCATTATAATGTTTTGCACTCGCGTGGAAAAATCATGCATGTTCCCGCAACGCCCATGTGAAAGAGGCCTAAAGGCATGTGGTCCGAAAATTTGGATCAGCTGAAAAACAGCCTGTTTCAGTTTAATCGTTATTTTTAATTAATTGAATGCTCAAAAAATGTTTTGTCTCACTCTCATTTCTTCTTGTTGCATGTTGAAGCTCTACTTGGAACCTTGTTAAGATCCAACAATGTAAAATATGTTTTTTTTGCCATTTTTCAAGTAGTCTTAAACTTTTGATCAGGATTGTACCTCGGTGGGTGGGTATTTAAATATGGTGGCCGCTCGTGAGCACCATAGCTGCTGGGTGCTGTTTTAACCCCTTAAGGACCCATGACGTACATGTACTTCATGAGGTCTGGGGGAAGATCGGGGTGGAATCGCTGCACCATGGGTGCTCTTACCGGCAGGCAGCTATGCCCTGCAGCTCCAAGCGCTGCGATTGGATGATCAATGTGTCGTCACATCGCAGCACAGGAAGCTGTCAGCAGCTGCTGGGAGGAGGTCAGAGGACAGTGGCCGGTGCTGAACTGGTCAGCACCGGTCACCTCCGAGGTGAGGCAGGGAACACCAGTGTTTTGGGTCCCCTGCCAGCGCTGCGATTGGCTGAAACAACGCTCCAGCCAATGGCAGCGCTATAGCTGCACAGGAAGAGGCAGAACGTCCCTGCATGCAGCCATTCTAGCTAGTGACTGCTTGCAGATAGGTTCTGTGGCTTGCTGGGACTTGTGCTGTACCACCACTACGAATTTAACGCCTTTGCTGCTGAAAAGAAGAAAGAACAACAACATCTGGAATAGCTGCACAATTTTTGCAGTCCCCCCCCATCCTTTTTTTAAGGACACCATTTGGTCCGTGCATTTTTTTTTTTTTAACCATTTTCCAGCTCTGCATCACTTTTTCTGTGTGGGACCTGTGACCGCCAAGTGCTTTTCAGTGCATTTTGCAACCACTGAGCACCGATCAGTAGTGTCCATTACTGATCGCGTCTGCTCAGTTTGCGCTGCAAGTAATTTATTTTATTTTTTTGCTGAAAATGTTTTTATTTTTTTAGAACTTTTCTTCTAAATTTAAATTTCAAATTTATTACAAGCCCCTTCAAGTGTGAAAACACTACATACACTCCCCACACTAAATAAAGGTTTACACGTTTCACACCTCAATAAAATAAAAATGTCCCATTCATCCCAACGACTATATTCAGCTGAAGGGGCATACGCCATGCTTGCCTCTGATACAGAGTCTGCCAGTGAGGAAGAAGAGGATGCCACTTTCCTCTACCCCCTCATCCTCATCCGCTGATGAGGGACCCTTTAGACCAGGCATGCTCAACCTGCGGCCCTCCAGCTGTTGTAAAACTACAACTCCCACAATGCCCTGACGTAGGCTGTTTGGGCATGCTGGGAGTTGTAGTTTTGCAACAGCTGGAGGGCCGCAGGTTGAGCATGCCTGCTTTAGAAGGTGCCCCAGGGTAGCAGCAGAGGAGGCCCCCCAGAGTGAGCCCACATGGACCCCACCCCCTGACCATTATCAGCCCCAAATTCCGGAGTTCGTGGGCCACTCAGGAATTTTGATAGATTGTGCGGACTTCGCTGAGCTAGATTTTTTCAAAATCTTCTCTGAAAATTTTGTAAATCTAGTGGTGACCGAAACCAATTTAGACGCCCAACAATTCATTGCTCAGAACCCGAGTTCTCCATACGCTAGACCCCTAGGTTGGACCCCAGTAGATGCAGCAGAGATGATGAAGTTTTGGGGACTCGTGCTGCATATGGGCGTAGTAAAGAAGCCAAACGTTAGACAATATTGGAATTCTGACATTTTCTACCAGACTCCAATTTTCAGTCAGACCATGAACCCGAAGCGGTTTGAATGGCAGCTAAAACCCATGTCTCTGTAGGTAACGCATAGAAAAGGTCTATCTGGTGTATGGGAAATAGACAGTTCACTGTGAGCAGGCTAAACTCCATGTCTGAAGAGGACCTCACCAGCAGGAGAACCTCTCTGTATATAACACATAGAAAAGGTCTATCTGGTGTATGGGAAATAGACAGTTCTCTGTGAGCAGGCTAAACTCCATGTCTGAAGAGGACCTCACCAGCAGGAGAACCTCTCTGTATATAACACATAGAAAAGGTCCGTCTGGTGTATGGGAAATAGACAGTTCACTGTGAGCAGGCTAAACTCCATGTCTGAAGAGGACCTCACCAGCAGGAGGACCTCTCTGTATATAACACATAGACAAGGTCCGTCTGGTGTATGGGAAATAGACAGTTCACTGTGAGCAGGCTAAACTCCATGTGTGAAGAGGGCCTCACCAGCAGGAGGACCTCTCTGTATATAAAACATAGAAAAGGTCCGTCTGGTGTATGGGAAATAGACATTACATGGTGAGCAGGCTAAACTCCATGTGTGAAGAGGGCCTCACCAGCAGGAGGACCTCTCTGTATATAAAACATAGAAAAGGTCCGTCTGGTGTATGGGAAATAGACATTACATGGTGAGCAGGCTAAACTCCATGTCTGAAGAGGACCTCACCAGCAGGAGAACCTCTCTGTATATAACACATAGAAAAGGTCAGTCTGGTGTATGGGAAATAGACAGTTCACTGTGAGCAGGCTAAACTCCATGTCTGAAGAGGACCTCACCAGCAGGAGAACCTCTCTGTATATAACACATAGAAAAGGTCCGTCTGGTGTATGGGAAATAGACAGTTCACTGTGAGCAGGGTAAACTCCATGTCTGAAGAGGACCTCACCAGCAGGAGGACCTCTCTGTATATAACACATAGAAAAGGTCCGTCTGGTGTATGGGAAATAGACAGTTCTCTGTGAGCAGGCTAAACTCCATACCTGAAGAGGACCTCACCAGCAGGAGAACCTCTCTGTATATAACACATAAAAAAGGTCCGTCTGGTGTATGGGAAATAGACAGTTCACTGTGAGCAGGCTAAACTCCATGTCTGAAGAGGACCTCACCAGCAGGAGAACCTCTCTGTATATAACACATAGAAAAGGTCCGTCTGGTGTATGGGAAATAGACAGTTCACTGTGAGCAGGCTAAACTCCATGTCTGAAGAGGACCTCACCAGCAGGAGAACCTCTCTGTATATAACACATAGAAAAGGTCCGTCTGGTGTATGGGAAATAGACAGTTCACTGTGAGCAGGCTAAACTCCATGTCTGAAGAGGACCTAACAAGCAGCAGATCTGATGGGGCTCATGCTGAGCTTTCCTTTGACCATGATGATGGTGAAATCACAGGTTACCGCCAGAGTATTGCAATCTGGATGTATAATTTGATGGTAACATTTCACAGATAACACTTGATGAATAGAAAATTTGAGCCGATACTTTCGTTTTCTCGGACACTGGAAGGCGGACATTTCTCAGTGATTAGAGGCTCCTCTGCAGCATCATCTGAGGTCACACCTTGTTCTAACAGGACTCGGGGTGAAGGGCGTCCATGATATGGATTCACGTTTTATAGTGATATTAAACAGTTAGGCCTCCTGCACACAAAAGTTTTTTGTTTCCGTTTAGCAAAAGGCTTTTTAAATCCCATATATGGAAAAAACGGAATGTACTCCGTATGCATTCAGTTTCCGTTTTTCAGTTCGAAGATAGAACAGGTCATATTATTGCCCGCAAATCATGTTCCGTGGCTCCATTCAAGTCAATGGGGCTGTAAAATGAACGGATACAGAATGCATCCGTATGTTTTCCGTATTTGTTCCATTTTTTGATAAACCGTCTATTGAAAATTTTATGCCCTGCGGAATTTTAGAATGTAATTACTGTATATGCCTTGTTTAAGTTCCTCAAAAAACGCAAACCAAACAGAAACGGAACGGAAACTGAGACAGTACTGAAACAAAAAAAAATAAAAAAACGTATCCTTTTAAAACGGACTTCAAAACCATCCGGTCTTCTGCAGGAGGCCTTATAAGGATTAAAAATAAAAATGAGATTTTCTACCACTCATCTGTTCAACTTTATTTGGCAAAATTATTGTAATGGATCACATACCACAAAGGGTTAAGAAGGTCCTTACGGAGTATGGAGTTTAGCCAATTCACTTTGAATCAGCTAAATCCCATCATAGTTCTGTACCTAACCACTAGGGGGCTAAGAGGTCCGTACCGTGTATGGAGTTTAGACGGCTCCTATAGAGTTGGCTATTCCCCATACTTAGTAAGGACCAGGTCCGCACCGTGTATGGAGTTTAGCCAAATCAATGTGAGCTGGCTAAACACTAGCTCTGTTCCGGACCCGTCCACTAGGGGGCAAAAAGGTCCGTACCGTGTCTGGAGTTTAGACAGCTCATAGAGAGCTGGCTATTTCCCATACTGCAAAACGACCAGGTCCGTTCCGCGTTATATCAGCTCCATAACGGTTGTGACTGGAGTGTGAGACATACTGCCACCTGCCGGCCACCGCTATCACGTGCCTCTTATCATTGCGTCTTCTAATAAAGCTTGTTTTATACATAACGGGTTTTTCATCAATAAGGGGGGAGGGGGGGGCTTTTGAAGCGCCTTCTCTAACACTGATTGGTGGATGCAGTATCAGCGTCACTCCCTATCCAGCCAATCATAGAGAGCGGGAGGGTGTTAGTGAAAAGAGGGCGTTTGATAGGTTAATACGGGAACCAATAGGCGCCGAGGTGGGTGTGTCATGCCGCCGCAGTCCAAGAACTGCTGGTGCTGAAGCTCAGAGCGTTATAGCCGGGCACTGGGTCGGGAGAGTCGGTGTACAGGCAGCTGTAGGGACAGGCGGTGGACGCGTATACCGGGGTAATTACGGTATATATAGAGGGACTAGGGATTCATAGGGAGGGGAACAGCTGTAAAGCAGTGCGGACAATGGGGATGGTATGACGCGTATGGGGGTCTTGGAGGGGGGTGTAAGTGACTTGTAGACAGTGCAGTATAGACTATGAATGAGCAGAGTGAATGCACCTGTAGTTAGGTCCGATCATCACACAGTCAGGAGGTGCAGAGAGGTAGCCATGGCAGATAAAGGGACAGCTTCCTGCGGAGAGCTTCCATACTTTACATGGGAGGATGTCCAGAAGCGCTGCACACGCGAGGAGCGATGGCTGGTGATAAAGCGGAAGGTGTACGACATTACAAGGTTTTGTTACAAACACCCAGGCGGATCCAGAGTCATCAGCCACTACGCCGGCCAGGACGCCACGGTGAGTGCTGCCGTACCCGGTGCCTTCAGGTCTGACAACCGCTTAACCGTCCTTGGGTCCGCCACAGAATAAAAGGTTTAGGCAGGGGGTGCAGAGGTAGGAGTCACACCTGGGCCCTGGCGTCTGAGGGGACCCTAAAAGCCCCTCCTCCGCATAAGGAGACACCAATGGAAGGTGGGGGCCCAGCTACAGACTGTACATTGCAGTCCAGGAGATTGAAGCTACGCCTCCGAGGATGCCACAGAGACCAGGGGGCGACAGGGCTGCGCCCATACACATGAGGCGGTTGGATCCTGTTCACACTGACCAGAAAAAGTATTTCTCACCTATCCATGGTATGTTCGCTGGGGCTCCTGCACCCGGACCCCCACTGGTCGTGAGAACGGGGGCCCCAAACTAGCCCTTCCAGAGGAGTGTGGAGGAATGGTCACACGTCCAACCACCTGCTCCATTCAGAACGTATAGGACTGACGGTCCCAGCGGTCGGGCCTCAGCGATCATACATTTATCATCCATCTATCTATCTGTCTGTCTATCTATCCATCTGTCTATCTATCTATCTGTCTGTCTGTCTGTCTAGCTATTATTCATCTGTACATATGATGTAAATGCGATATTTCACTATCTCATGGCCGGTAGCAGATGAATTGTGTGCACTTAGATCAGAATACCTGCAGATGTAATGGTTGAGGTGGTGATTGTACCTCTTATTACTGGAGCCGCACGTCTTTTGGGTTGTGTCCGTGCACAATGTATGGACATGAGGTCAGGACGCTGGGCCTGCCTGTAACAATGTTCTGACATTAGTCTTATCCCATCCCCCCCCCCCCCCCCCACGCCACTTTTCTGGAAAACCCAGTGTTTGCTCATTTTTAAATGCCACTTGCAACATATTCTGTCTACGTCGCCCTCGACATGTTACCAAAAAGTGGGCTTGACTAGCGGGCCCGGCGCATTTATCTTCATTTATGCCAGTTTTCAGAAATTTCTGTTTAGAAACAGCGCCTCCTCATAAATTAGGCGCATCCTCTGGCAGCAAAGGGGAGATCATAGATCGGATTGCCCCCCCAGTGTGTGCCCCTGCCAACAGACCCACTTGCGCGGTCTCTGTGTCTGTGCCTTGTCACCATATAGTGTGTGGTGAGTACCCTGCATATCACATCTAATCATCCATCCCTCCGTGTACACATATGACATAAGGGTCCATTCACACGCCCGTAAGTGTTTTGTGGTCTGCAATTGCGGATCCGCAAAACACAGAGGCCGGCCGTGTGCATTGCGCATTTTGCGGACCCCACACGGCCGGCCCTATGATAGAAATGCCTGTTCTTATCCACAATTGCAGACAAGAATAGGACATGCTCTGTCTTTTTTGCGGGGCCGTGGAACGGAACTACGGGTGCGGACAGCACACGGCGTGCTGTCCGCTTCTTTTGCGGCTAAGGAAAAAAAGGACCGGGTCCGCACCCAATCCACAAAATTGCAGAACAGATGCAGAGCCAGAACTACGGATGTGTGAATGGACCCTTAGGCCCCTTTCACACGGGCGAGTATTCGGCGCAGGTGCAATGCGTGAGTTGAACGCATTGCACCCGCACTGAATCCGGACACATTCATTTCTATGGGGCTGTGTACATGAGCGTTGTTTTTCACGCAACGGAGGCCCCATAGAAATTAATGGGGCTGCGCAAAAATCGCATAGCATCCGCAAGCAAGTGCGGATGCGGTGCGATTTTCACGCATGGTTGCTAGGAGCCGATGTTAGTAAATAGGGAAGAGCAACCCCGGACTTTTCCCTTCTAACATGGTTTTAATGGAAAATAATAGCATTCCTAATACAGAATACTTACTAAACTGTCCATTGAGGGGTTAAAAAATAAACTCACCTCATCCACTTGATCGCGCAGCCAGCATCGTCTTCTTCCTGCAGGACCTGCGCTAACGTCATCGGCGCGATGACGTCATCGAAGGTCCTTTTGCAGGTCCTGCAGGAAGAAGAAAGAAGACGATGCCGGCTGTGCGAACAAGTGGCTGAGGTGAGTTTATTTTTATTTTTTAACCCCTCAATGGACAGTTTAGTAAGTATTCTGTGTTAAGAATGCTATTATTTTCCATTATAACCATGGTAGAAGGGAAAATAATAAAATCTACAGAACACCAACCCAAATCCGAACTTCAGTGAAGAAGTCCGGGTTCGGGTCTGGGTGCCACAATCAGTTTTTAATCAGTCAGTCAAAACTGACTGAAATTGCGTGCCTACTCGCGCGGGTTTGCCGCAATGCACCCGGACAAAATCCGTGACGCCCGTGTGAAAGAGGAATAATATAATATTTTTCAGAAGAATGCTTTGTACTAGAACGTTTCCTCGGGCCTGTCGTTCTTCCGCTTCCTCCTGCCCCCAGCCGCCACGCCGTGCAGATTGTGCGTACGCTGGGATTTTACAATCTGTCAGGTGCTATCCTCCTCACAACACCGGTTGTAATACCCATTCACAGGATTGGTGCAGCCCTGTGGTCCCACCATGTGCCCGGCCCACTCCCTCCCTCCACTCCCATCTCCTCTGTATCCCCCAGAGGTGGGGCCTGTGGCGGCTGAGAGCACGGCATCCTGCACAGATTAACCCCCCGTGTGCCTGAGGAGAAGAGAACCAGACGAGAAATACCTTCTCTATTAGTACTAAGCTCTTATTGTGTGTATATATATATATATTGTATATATTCCTAGTTTCCAATCATTTCCTCCTAAAGGCTCGTGCGTGCTGCAGTATTATAGCCCTAAGATATATGGAGCAGTATCACAGTACCCATAGAAATCCGTGGTGCCCTGCTGCACCTATCAGAAAATAAAAGATGGTCATCAAGGTGCTTCTAAAGGAGACTTTGCCTTTAATATGTGGAAATACACAAGGGCAGGCGCTGCAGCTACTACCACCCATAGGACCCTCTGCCACGTAGGAAGACACCAGTATTATAAATGGCACATGATCGGTGGGGGTCTTATTTCAGATTTAAAGGATAACTGTCACATTTTCATGTTGTTGCTGCTGTGGGGATAATCCATAATCACTAATTATTGTGCTCACATAACACTTGTTTAATAAGATTCCGTCCATAGCAACCGCTCCTCACAAGACTTCTTTCTGACTATCTTCTCAAGATGGCCGCCGATGCCCTCACCCTGAGGCTGAGACCTCCCTCCCTAACTACCCAGAATTCATCCGGCTCATCTCCGGAACGCGGAGCCTCACCCCAACCAATCGGCTTTCTTCAGACTTAAACACGCGCTTTTTATTGCGAATATCGCCACTATCCCGGTGCGACAGGAGCGCGCACGCAGCGTTCTGGACTGCCCACTACTACGTCCTCCGTCTTCTGTATATAGAGGATAGGAGACGGAGGACACCTAGGAACGCTGTTTTAGCCGCACCACTGAAATACCTGCGGGAGGAAAGAACATGCTGCAATGAATAGGTAATTCAATACCTATACAAAAGTATTAACTACGGAACTAAGGTAAACTTAGTCAGACCAACCCAATTACATAAAAAAAAAAAAAAAAGACAGTTATCCTTTAAGCCAGGCATGTCCAAACTGCGGCCCTCCAGCTGTTGCAAAACTACAACTCCCAGCATGCCCTAATAGCTGTAAGCTATCCAGGCATGCTGGGAGTTGTAGTTTTGCAACAGCTGGAGGGCCGCAGTTTGGACATGCCTGCTTTAAGCTATAAATGTGCATTGTGGCTCCAAGTGGTGTACATGAGCAAGACAAGTGCAGGGGGTGAATTGCAGCACAACTAGGACTGTAGGAAAGTGGAGTGACAACCCTTGTAGTCCTACAGTAGCCGCCCCCAGTAGCTCTCGAGTGGGAGACCTCTCTCTATGATGTTCATACGCAGGGATTGTTGTTATAGCAGTGTTAATAGGGTCTGGCGTAAAGGAGCCCATGAACGCTCATTCAGCCGTCAGCTATTCTTCCCTTCCCACCCATACACATGCATGCTCAGTGCAGTTGGGAGAGAAGAGTAAGCAGCTGCAGATACCTCTGGTGGTCCGGGGTGCTGGAATTTAACATGCAGGATGCTTCTTTCCTCTGACATCACCAGTCGGGAGAGAGTTGGTACACCCTCATACACGTACGGTAGTTCATGGTTCCTGCCAAAATGGGCGGGTTCAGATGGCTTTAGTAGTTTGTATATGGACACCTTTACTCTGGACTTTCTATTAGTTAGACCTCATGCCCATGACCGTAAAAACCGCGCATCCGCAAAATACTGATACAGTCCGCATTTTATTATGCGGATCTGTTCTAACCTTTTGTGGAATAGACATACGAATGCAGAAGGCACACACATCTGCATCTGTATGTCCGTTCCGCAAAAAGATAGATGTTCCATACCCGTCTGCAATATGTGACCCATTTAAAGGGTTTTTCCGCCGATCTTACTGTTGCACTGTCTATACGCAGGATCCATTCACTGCATTCCACATAGATAAGGAGCTGGTGCAGAAGCACATGAAATGTCTTTTGATCGGAGAGCTGGCGCCTGGACAGCCATCTGTGGAGCCCAGCAAGAATGTAAGTTTTCCATGTGACAGAGGATCTGCACCCTGTCATTTGTCCGTCTTTGCCCATAATTGCTGGTTTCTTCTCTCTTTCATAGGCCGTTATGGTGGAAGATTTCCGTGCCCTGCGTTCCACGGTGGAGCAGATGGGTCTCCTCAAACCCAATAAATTATTTTTCCTTGGTGTGCTCCTGCACATCCTGCTGATAGATGCACTGGCCTGGATGACTCTTCATTATTTCGGGACCTCTCTTATTCCGTTTCTCATCACAGCTTTACTTCTCGGCACCGTCCAGGTAGGTGAACTGCAAGAAAGATGCTGATACTAGTGTATACTACTCGAAGTACATGTCTGTATGGTGGGAATACCCCTGTGGTGGGTAGATCCATCAGACTGGAATAATCTTCCCATCTTAGTCAGATATCTCTATATCTAAATGGCCAGCTTGGACACTCGCCCTAATATTGAATGATTAGGACATCTATCGTATTAAAGATAAATTCTATATCTGTAAATGTCTTAAAGGCATAGGTTATCCATATATGATCACTAGGGGTCCGACACCGGGCACTGCCACAGTCCAGTTGGTTCAAGAGGCTGAGCGCTGTACATTATATAGTGACTGTGCTTGGTATCCCCTGTTTGAATGGAGTGGTGGTAAAGCATGCACCCTTCCACTCAATTCATTCTCTACGGCAGTGGTTCTCGACCTTTTCTCGCCAAGTACCCCTTATTGACAAGAAGTCCAAACCGAGTACCCCAAGGAAGAGAACAGTGATAAATGTTAACTAAATAAGACCATTGTCACATTGCTGTTATAGGCCCTCTTCTAAACCTCTGTCAGAAGTTCCTTCAGATTTGACAGAAAGAAGCGGAGCATAGAGCACTCTTCCAGTCAAAATGACAGACACCGCATTAGGACCCATGATAGATAACGATTACATTCTGCACTACCAAACATACAGGAGAATACAGCACTACATACCTCTTACATCCAGTGGCGTGTCCTCTGATATAGATGTTCTCTTTCCTCATCTTTTCCATTCAGACCAGACCGCCATGATGACTTTTTTCAGTCATCTCTTGTCTCTACACAGTTTGCCACACAGACATCAGGTTCCTACTTTTCCATCATTCTCCCCATCTTCTGAACACTCAATTCTGTCACTCCCAATACTGTTCCTGGTGTGTTCCCTAATACTATACTGCAGAAACAGACTGCCCCCCCCCCCCCCCCCCCCCTAGTACCACACAGTGCCTCATTCAATAATAAATGACACCCACTGCCCTAAAAAATAATTGTGGCCTGCAAATAGTGACTATGACAGTAATAGTGCCGTAAACAGTGTCTCCCAAAAATAATTGTGCTAAGCTGATACTGTGCCCGGGTGACCTCCATAGTAATAGTGCTCCCAAAAGTCCCACAGATGGTAATAACTCTCTCTCAGATTGCCCTCACTAGTAATAGTGCCACCAATAGCAATAATGTCCCCCATAGTGCCCATAGTAGTAATCATGTTCCCCATAGTCCCCCAGTAATAAAGCCCACCATAATGCCTCCTTTAGTAATAATGCACCCACAGTGCCCCCAGAAATAATAATGCTCACCTATAGTGCCTCCAGTATTACAAATGCCACTATAGTGCCCCCAGTAGTAATAAAACCCACCACAGTGCCCTTTGGTAGTTATAAAGCCCACTATAATGCTCCCAGTAGAATTAAAGCTCCCAGTGTGCCCCAGTAGTAAATATGCCCCCTTATAGTGCCCCAGTAGTATTAAAGGGGTTTTACCATCACACACATTGGGGGCATATCGCTAGGATATCACGAGAGGGAGAGAAGAGAACAACAAAGTTGCGGCACTCACCAGGATACAAAAGCTGTTCTTTATTGAAACTTCCTTAGAAGTGGATACATCGGGGGTCCAGGGGCGGACACAGTGTTGCCGCTGCAACACTGTGTCCGCCCCTGGACCCCCGATGTATCCACTTCTAAGGAAGTTTCAATAAAGAACAGCTTTTGTATCCTGGTGAGTGCCGCAACTTTGTTGTTCTCTTCTCTCCCTCTCGTGCATTCCTGCTTGTTGGCTACTTCTGCAGAGCACCACCGATTGGATATTTTCATACCGCAAGCACGCTGACTCGGATACCTTAAGCTACTAAAGTGGAGGCAGTGCCGCCATGTTTCTCTTCTCCCTGCGTTCATATCGCTAGGATATACCCCCATTGTTTGATAGGTGCGGGTCCCACCTCTGGGACCCGCACCTACAATGAGAACAGAGCAGGGAAATGAACAGAGGGCGCACTGCGCATACGCAGCCGCCCTCAATTCATTTCTATGGGGCCGCTGAAAATAGCAGAGCGCTGGCTCAGGCTATTTCCGTCTGCCCCATAGAAATAAATGGGAGCAGGGGCAGCGCGTGCCCGGTGTGCTCCCATTCACTTCTATGGGAGCAGTGCTTGGTGGTGGACAGACCCGGGAAATCTGGGGTCCTCTAGCCACAGCTCTCCCCGCTCCGTTCTTGTTGTAGGTGCGGATCCCAGAGGTGGGACCCGCACCTATCAGACAATGTGATGGGAATACCCCTTTAATGCCCCTAAAGAGCCCCCCAGTAGTAAGAAACCCACCATAGGACGGTGATACAGTGGAATGTCCAGAGGCCCTAGCAACCAGCAATCAAACATTTCTGGTTGCTAGGGAAGTACCATGCCCCCCCCTCACCCTGCGGCACGCACCCCTTGGGGCACTAGTACCGCAGGTTGTGAACCGCTGCTCTCCGGGACTGCTGGAGAAGACAAAGCGCTGCACCTATTGTAACAAGGACAAGGAATCATCGTGGATGATAGGTACGTGTCACCGAGGTTCCTGGCCTCGGTGGAGTAAGAGTCGTTTTTTTTTGTGTTAGCAGCAGTTGCTGTTTGACACCTTGACACTTAGTATGGCTGTAATAGCTGATCCGGGATGACTCTTACTGGGAGTAGTCAAAGTGCTGAGTGGGTGACTACTCCCCATGTTCCAGGCCGGGTTTTGCCAGGCATAAAAACCAGCCAGCACGGCCAGGTGAGGAGGATTACCTCCATCTGACAGTGGAGCTCATTAGGTCTGTGTGCTGTGTTCTGAGGGCTGTGTTGGGATCCGCGGCTTGAGCCAGGCTGTGAAGGTGAACAGGCCGCCTAACGCCTGCCTGTGGACTTGACAAAGCAGAACTTACAACAGGGTGTGAAGTAACACCCAGGAGAAAAGGTGACTGTTTTGAATATGAACTTTTCATGTGTGTGAACGATCACCAAGCAACTTGCGTTTTTGCTTTCACGTGTGAATAAACACTGATGTTTTGAACCAAGAACTGTGTATTTTGCCTCTGTGCTGCACCCGCTAATTCTAACTACCAGAGCGAATCCCCACATTTGGTGGAGGATGCGGGCAAGCGCATTTTTGGGCACGGTTGTATGTCGTACATCAAACCAGCTGTCTTACAACCCATGCCCCATGACAAAATGGAGGCTGTTGTGAAGTCCCTCGTGGAAGCTAATCCACAGCAGCGAGAGACCAACCTGCACCAATGGGAGGCTAATAAGCAACAGCAAGAGACCAACCAGTTGCTGCTACAACACGTGATGGCTTTGCAGACAGCAGGAGCAACACCAAGCGTCCACGATGCCAGGAAAGCAGTCTGTGCAGCGATCCCTAAGATGACACCCGCAGACAACATCGAATCCTACCTGGCGATGTACGAGATAGTGGCCACCAGGGAAAAGCTGCCCCAAGACCAGTGGACTGAGGTCATCGCTCCTTTCCTGGCATCAGAGTCCCAGTGCGTATATTTGGACTTGCCGGACGATCAAGCGGCCGTCTACCCAAAGGTAAAGGGTGAGATTTTGGCAAGACTGGTGGTAAATGTGTTGGTCCGGGCCCAGCGGGTACATCAGTGGGGGTTTAAGCCGCTGAGCCCATGAGACCCCAGTATTATGACTTACTCCACCTTTTGCAAAAGTGGCTACAGCCTGATGTGCTGAGTCCCACGGCTATGCTGGATAGACTCTTGGCTGACTTATTCTGGAGGGCGCTGCCACCCCCTCTCCAGCTCTGGATCGGCCAGGTGTCTCCTGGAAATGCCCTGGAAATGGTGGACCTGGTGGAGTACTACAAGGCTACTAAGAATCTTAAGGGGCGTTCTTTCGGGAGGGGGGCAGGTAAACCCCAGGCCCAACGGTATGACCCGTGAAACCCACCTGGGAGGTTCCCACTATGGGCCGGACCCAGGTAATCTGCTGGCGGTGTCAGGAACCTGGCCATATAAGGGCTGAGTGTCCTCATCGGGTTGAGCCCATGGACACTAATTGTGGTTAGCGTCAGTCACTGTATACTATATAACTGTGTGCCACAGGTACCCCGGAGGCTCTAGACCACTTGTGCCAGGTAGAAGTGGGACACACTCAAGCTGAGGCGCTGCTGGACTCAGGGAGCTTGGTGACCCTACTAAGGGCTACCCTAGTGCGGTCCGCTGAGTATACTGGCCGGAAAGTTGGGGTGATGTACATTCACAGAGACCTAAAAGACTACTCCACAGCGCTGGTGACTCTAACCACGGTAGCCGGCAGGTGGACCCACCAAGTGGCAGTCGCCGCAAACGTGCACTACAAACTCATAATAGAAACATGGAATGTGTCGGCAGATAAGAACCATTTGGCCCATCTGGTCTGCCCAATATACTGAATACTATGAATATAATAGGAAAGAAAAACAGAGAGAGAGGACAGCGCCTCATGTGTGGTACTGCTGACAATATTGATGTATATGCGTATAAAATTCGCTTACCAGAGGTTGTTGTGAGATAGTCACAACAGCTGTATAGGCTCTTGCTGGTGTATATCCCGACCAGCGGACGGGTGCTTGGCTGCAGCCTGGGTTCCTGTCTGCGCCCAAATACGTACGGGAGCTGGAGTAGAAATAAAACTTGTGCCGGATAAAAAACGGATGAACCTCTTCTGCGGGCGCTGCCAAGGATACCATATAGATGAAGCGTGTAGTTAAAAAGGCTTTATTACGTCTACGCGTTTCAGGGGTGAATTACCCCCTTCATCAGGACAATAAAAAGGTTTAAAATAGCCCTTGGCCCTATCTTATATGAAGGATGGCCTTATGCCTATCCCATGCATGCTTAAACTCCTCCACTGTATTTGCAGCTACCACTTCAGCAGGAAGGCTATTCCATGCATCCACTACTCTCTCAGTAAAGTAATACTTCCTGATATTACTTTTAAACCTTTGCCCCTCTAATTTAAAACTATGTCCTCTTGTAGCAGTTTTTCTTCTTTTAAATCTTCTCTCCTCTTTTACCTTGTTGATTCCCTTTATGTATTTAAAAGTTTCTATCATATCCCCTCTGTCTCGTCTTTCTTCCAAGCTATACATGTTAAGGTCCTTTAATCTTTCCTGGTAAGTTTTATCCTGCAATCCATGTACCAGTTTAGTAGCTCTTCTCTGAACTCTCTCCAAAGTATCAATATCCTTCTGGAGATATGGTCTCCAGTACTGAGCACAATACTCCAAATGAGGTCTCACTAGTGCTCTGTAGAGCGGCATGAGTGCCTCCCTCTTTCTACTGGTAATGCCTCTCCCTATACACCCAAGCATTCTGCTAGCATCTCCTGCTGCTCTATGACATGGTCTGCCTACCTTTAAGTCTTCTGAAATAATGACCCCTAAATCCCTTTCCTCAGATACTGAGGTTAGGACTGTATCACTGGTTTTATATTCTGCTCTTGGGTTTTTACTCCCCAGGTGCATTATCTTGCACTTATCAACATTACATTTTAGTTGCCAGATTTTTGACCATTCCTCTAGTTTTCCTAAATCCCGTACCATTTGGTGTATCCCTCCAGGAACATCAACCCTGTTACAAATCTTTGTGTCATCAGCAAAAAGACCTTACCATCTAGGCCTTCTGCAATTTCGCTGATAAAGATATTAAACAATATGGGAGGGAGAGACTTTCCCGGTTTTCCGGCCCTATGGCCGGTTGTGAGAGTGACTGGTACCCCTGAGTCAGGGGTGAGCCCAGGAGATTGGCCTTGTTCAGGAGGACGGCCAGAACCCTGGGAACCTGAGGCTGAAGGGCCAGCAGTAGGGGTGACTGCCACCTCGTGGAAGAGGAGGAGACAACCCTGCGTAGGGTAATGGTGGGAGTATTGCCACCGGGACCTGAGTTGGCAGACCTCAACATCTCCAGGGAGAATTTCGGTACAGCCCAAAGCTGAGACCCAACCCTATCCCGGGCTTGGGAGAATGTGTTAATAGTTGATGGGGTCGATGTTTCCCCGTTTTGTGGTCAAATAGAATATGCTCTATCGGGTAAACCAGCTGCAGGGTGAACCCATTTGAACAGTTGGTGGTGCCCCGGGCTTATCGAAAACTCGTGTTAGAGTTAGCCCACCAACATGTTTTCGGGGGTCATCTGGGACTGCAGAAAACACAGGACCGGACAGCTCAAGGGGAGTGTCTTTTCTGCTGAAGTTTGGAGGGGGGGGGGGGGTCTCAGCTCTCCCTATCAGAACTCAGGAGTCAGCTGAAGGATGAAACTGAGCATGTGCAGCCATCTCAGTGAGCAGGACAAAGAAATAAGAAAAACAACAAACAGGAGGTGGCGCTATACAGATACATTTTTTTGAATAACTCAGTGGCTATGCAAAATATTGAATTACAAGCAATTACAAAAGTATTCAGATCCAAGGGCTGGTTTGAAAACTGTAGAATATTTTTTGTGGGACAAGTGCTTTAAAGTCTTCCATGAAGTCACCATATATTCTTGTTTTTTGTCTTAGGCACAAGCAGGGTGGTTGCAGCATGACTTTGGCCACTTATCAGTTTTTAGTAAATCAAAATGGAATCACCTGGTTCATAAATTTGTGATTGGACAATTAAAGGTAAGAACTAGCTAAATCCAAGCTACAACCTTGTGAAGATCTGACTTTTTATTCTTTATTATGACAATCTATAGGATGTGTCAGCAACCTTCGGCACTCCAGCTGCTATGAAACTACAACTCCCAGCATGCACAGTTGCACAGCTGTTCTTGTAACTCTTGTAGAAGTGAATGAAGCATTCTGGGAGTTGTAGTTTCAGAACATCTGGAGTGCTGAAGGTTGCTGATCCCTGATCTGTAGGATGAATGTTTTTTCTATAACTTTCTTAGTCATCTTGCTCAAGGGTGTTGTACTAGGGTACCATACAACTTGATGCTGGTAAATAGCCATAATACACCCTGTTGTGGTCCGTATGTGAACAGGGGTTGGCAATGAGAGATTTCACAGGACTTTAGCGGTTTAAAAAGTCCAACACGGCTTATTTTTTTGTCCAAAACAAGATAATGGCATCCAAGTTATATGTTCACTTGTATCACTCCACGGCAAAATAAACCAAAAACAGCCACATAAAGTGCTTGTCCGCCTGGACGCTAACTAAACAGAATCGTTCCTTCACCTAGGTATTTGGTAAAAACATAATCAGGCTCTCCTCAGCCAGCAGCTCGTGCAGCTTCCAGGCACCGACTCTGAATTAGCATTTCACGCAGTAATTAGCTCAGCAGCCACACCTGGGTTTGCCTCGGGCTAGGCAGTGATGGCTAATCTCCGACACTCCAGTTGTAGTGAAGCTGCGACTCCCAGCATGCTCCATTCATTTCTATGGCCCCTTTCACACGGGCGAGTTTTCCGTGCGGGTGCGATGCGTGCGGTGAACGCACTGCACCCGCACTGAATCCTGACCCATTCATTTCTATGGGACTGTGCACACGAGCGGTGATTTTCACGCATCACTTGTGCGTTGCGTGAAAATCGCAGCATGCTCCTCTTTGTGCGTTTTTCACGTAACGCAGGCCCTATAAAAATGAATGGGGTTGCGTGAAAATCGCATGCATCCGCAAGCAAGTGCGGATGCGGTGCGATTTTCACGCATGGGTTCTAGGTGACAGTCTATTCACTGTATTATTTTCCCTTATAACATGGTTATAAGGGAAAATAATAGCATTCTGAATACAGAATGCTTAGTATAATAGTGCTGGAAGGGTTAAAAATAATAAAAAAGTTAACTCACCTTCTCCTCTTGTTCGGGTAGATGCCGGTCTGTTCTTTAGCTGTGGGCTGAAGGACCTGTGGTGATGTCAAATCACATGCTCCATCACCATGGTGATGGACCATGTGATTGGAGAATGTGATCTGACGTCACCTCAGGTCATTCAGCCCACAGCTAAAGAACAGACCGGCATCTACCCGAACAAGAGGAGAAGGTGAGTTAACTTTTTTATTATTTTTAACCCTTCCAGCACTATTATACTAAGCATTCTGTATTCAGAATGCTATTATTTCCCCTTATAACCATGTTATAAGGGAAAATAATACAATCTTCAGAACATCAATCCCAAGCCCGAACTTCTGTGAAGAAGTTCGGGTTTGTGTACCAAACATGCGCGATTTTTCTCACGCGAGTGCAAAACGCATGACAATGTTTTGCACTCGCGCGGAAAAATCGCGCATTTTCCCGCAACGCACCCGCCTCTTATCCGGGCAAAAAACATGACGCCCGTGTGAAAGAGGCCTATGGAGTTCTGAGAACAGCCGAGCAAGTGTGCATCTTTGGAGTTGTAGTTTTACCACAGCTGGAGTGCCGGAGGTTAGCCATCACAGGACTAGGGGAACGTGGTATACTAGAGTGGGGGAGGGAATAGCTGGCACCTCTACCAATACTTACCCACAATCCATAAAAATATAGGATCATTAAAGAAAAGTTGTCCTGAATTCTTTTACCTCACCCATCTGAGCATTCCGGGTGAGATATACCCCTCCCTCCAGTACTTTACCAGCCATCATGTTACAACCCATAAACATAAACCATTATGCTCAGAATGGAAAACGAGTCCTATCTACACACCTGACAATCCAAATGATAAAGCTAGCAATACACCTTAGATAAATGTCAGCTGAACCCACCAACTTTGCTGGCTCCAGCTGACTATCTAACGTGTATGGGTGCCCAATTACCCTTCCTGACGACATATGAGGGATTGAGCTATTGGTGTCTGCCAGCGTATTTCTTCCCTCTACTCATTTAGGGTACATGCATGTTTGGCCAGCCTGAGTTTCCACATCTATAGAAGCGTCAGGGGAGATAGCTGTCAGCCAAATTAGCATCTGTCTTCAATAGGGTGTAGATAAAGATAGAGTATTAGCTTCAATAAGGGATGAGGTTACGGCTACTGCCCATGGAAGTCTTTAAGGAGGAGGAGGGAGCAACTGCAGAGAGGGAAGCAGAAACACAGAGACACTGCTGCTGGCTCTTGTAAGGGTTTACTGTCTCACCCCAGTGCTGGATTCATGGCAACACTGCTCATTACTGCTGTATGTCCTCCATGCTGCTACTGCTTCTGTAATCACAATGGATCAATTATCACATTATCACTAGATATGGTTGTTGTGTGTACCAACAAGGATGACCGTTTCCCTTGAGCTATCTGTTGTATGTAGGAATAATAACAGGATGATTGCAGTTTTCGTATCTTATGATGAGCATTATATCTATATATCGTCCTGTGAATCGTCATCTCTATTTCGTCTTCTGGGAGTTGTTATATAGCTTCCTGCAAATTACTATCTGCTGTCCTCTTGGGATTATTTTATTTACGTGCCATCTGTTTGCACACTCAGGGTGCTCCTGCCAGCTGGTGGAATCACTTGCACTTCCAGCATCATGCCAAACCCAACTGCTTCCGCAAGGACCCTGACATTAACATGCACCCTCTTTTCTTTGCACTGGGCAAAAAGCTGTCGGTGGAGGTAAGTGCATGTTTTATGGTCATTTATGACAGATGTCACAGATAACAATACCCCCAGTGCACAGGAATTATGGGGCATATTTATTAAGACCGGCGTTTTAGACACCGGTCTTAATAAAGGTCCATAGCTGGGGGTGGATCTGCCGAAGTTATGAAGAGGCGCAGGAGCTGTCTAACATTTAGACGATTTTCCACGCCTAAAACAGGCATACCAAATGATGAATGAGACGGGCCTGCCGGCCTGCCCACAGTTTTAGACCTGGTGTGAGCAGGCAGAAGTCGCAGATAGCGGTGCGCCTCCGTCTGTGCCTGAAATACGCCTAATTTAACCGTATTTCAGATTAGTAAAGGACCCACCCCCCATGCAGAGAGAGATTTTTGTAAGGGCCCATTCACACGACCGTATATTTGAGTCCGCATCCGTTCTGCAATTATATGGAACAGATGCAGACCCATTCATTTCAGTGGGGCCGCAAAAGATGCAGACAACACACCGTATACTGTCCGCATCCGTACTTATGTTTCGTGGCCCTGCAAAAAAGATAGAGCATGTCCTATCAAGAATAGGCATTTCTATTATAGGGCCGGCAGTTCCGTAACATGCAGAATGCACACGTCCGGTATCCGTGTTTTGCGGATCCGCAATTTGTCTGAATGAGCCCTTATGCAAATCAGTGTTTAATGTGCCAAACAAGTGTCCATAAACACAAAATGCGAATGAAATAATCCAGCATGCTGTATACAGTGTAAAAAAAGAATTGGGGAGATATCGCTACCCACAGCACCTCGATTATTTTGGCGTGCACGATCCTTTCTTTATATGTACAGTGTTGTCCCAGTATAGAAATGATGGATACAGTGATGTCATAGCGCAGGAAAAAAATAAACTGCAATGTCCGAAAACAGGGCAAATGCACACAGTGATGCGAAAGTGCTAGGATCAGGCACACTGTGATGTCACAGTTCAGAGAAAAGGCAAACAGTAATGTCACGTTATAGGGACAACATACACAGTGATGTCACCATATCAGCATACTGTAAAGCGTACAGCAATGGCGGTAAAAAGTTCTCCATCTCTTCCTAAGGAACAGCAAGAAGGAAATTTTATGTCAGACGCCCAGATTTTCCTTTAATTGACCCATAATCACCTTGTCTGTCATTTTCTCCAGCTTGGAATTAAAAAGAAGAAACACATGCCATATAATCACCAGCACAAGTACTTCTTCCTGAGTAAGTATCTAACCCTGCAGAACAGATGACGTAGTCCTTGTCCTGACCTTGCCCTGGTTCCTTATCATCTGTTTCCTCTGTAGTTGGCCCTCCAGCTCTTCTGCCGCTCTATTTCCAGTGGTACATCTTCTATTTTGCTGTACAACGCAGGCAGTGGTGGGTGAGTAGGTTTCCATTGTGGCTAGTAGATGCTTTCTGAAAAGGTCATCATGTATAAGCCACCTTTAGACGTATCTAGGGTGTCTTAAAGGGTCCATGTGCTCTATTAGGGGCCGTGTTCACATGTCCATGAGAAAGTCAGTCAGTGTTTCAGCCGTGAAGCTGTCCGTGAGGGATCAGTGTTTGGTCTGTGTGTCCGTTTTTTGCCCTCCGTGTCTCATCCGTATTCCACGGACACTGCTTAGCCGAAAATTAAAGGGTCATTCCCATCTCAGACATTGGGGGGCGTATTGCTAGGATATACCCCCAATGTCTGATAGGTGAGGGTCCCACTTCTGGGACCGGCGTCTATACTTAGAATGGAGCCCACAAAGTCCTGGAGGGACGTGGCCACCGCTCCATTCACTTCTATGGGGCTAACGGAATTAGCCAGCGCTCAACTCGTAGGAATGAATGGATGGCGGCCGTGCATGTGTGGACTTTGCAGGCTCTGATCTAAGCATAAAGGTGGGATCCGCACCTATCAGAGATTGGGTCTTATCCTACCCATATGCCACCAATGTCTGAGATGGGAATGACCCCTTTAATTTCAAAGCATCTTCTATCAGTGGTCAGTGAAAAAGGGACCAAACAAGGATGCCATCGAAGTTGTCATTGATTCCCACGGACCCATACACTTCAACGGGCGTGCTTGGTCTGCATCACGGACCAAAGTAGTGCATGTCTCCGTGATATTTTTGACTGACCTACAGTACAGACCAAAAGTTTGGACACACCTTCTCATTCAAAGAGTTTTCATTATTTTCATGACTATGAAAATTGTAGATTCACACTGAAGGCATCAAAACTATGAATTAACACATGTGGAATTATATACATAACAAAAAAGTGTGAAACAACTGAAAATATGTCATATTCTAGGTTCTTCAAAGTAGCCACCTTTTGCTTTGATTACTGCTTTGCACACTCTTGGCATTCTCTTGATGAGCTTCAAGAGGTAGTCACCTGAAATGGTCTTCCAACAGTCTTGAAGGTCCGGTGACTGTGGAGGCCGGGTCATCTGGCGCAGCACCCCATCACTCTCCTTCGTGGTCAAATAGCCCTTACACAGCCTGGAGGTGTGTTTGAGGTCATTGTCCTGTTGAAAAATAAATGATGGTCCAACTAAACGCAAACCGGATAGAATAGCATGCCGCTGCAAGATGCTGTGGTAGCCATGCTGGTTCAGTATGCCTTCAATTTTGAATAAATCCCCAACAGTGTCACCAGCAAAGCACCCCCACACCATCACACCTGCTCCTCCATGCTTCACGGTGGGAACCAGGCATGTAGAGTCCATCCGTTCACCTTTTCTGCGTCGCACAAAGACACGGTGGTTGGAACCAAAGATCTCAAATTTGGACTCATCAGACCAAAGCACAGATTTCCACTGGTCTAATGTCCATTCCTTGTGTTCTTTAGCCCAAACAAGTCTCTTCTGCTTGTTGCCTGTCCTTAGCAGTGCTTTCCTACCAGATATTCTACCATGAAGGCCTGATTCACACAGTCTCCTCTTAACAGTTGTTCTAGAGATGTGTCTGCTGCTAGAACTCTGTGTGGCATTGACCTGGTCTCTAATCTGAGCTGCTGTTAACCTGCGATTTCTGAGGCTGGTGACTCGGATGAACTTATCCTCCGCAGCAGAGGTGACTCTTGGGGCCAGATTTATCATTAGCTCAAGTCAGAATAATGGAGTAAAAAAGTCGCAAATTTTTGCGCAATCGCTTAAACTGCGCCAAAATTTGCGACTTCTTATGCTCTGCACTATGCTCGCCAGTTTTCTGAAAGTGGGCGTGTTTTCTTATGTAAATGAATCTCTAGACAGATTTACTATTGGGACTATTAAAAAAGTCGCAATTTCACTCCAGTGAGGACCATGCTTATCTTATGAGACTTTTTAATAGAACATGCGACTTTTTCATAAAAACTTGCGACTTTTTCGTAAAGATGTGCGACTTTTTCGTAAAGCTGCTTACTGACGGATAAACTGCTACCGTCAAACCACATTTATTACAGTCTTAAAGGGCCGATCATAAATCTGACTTGGCTAAAACTGACTTTAGCCATATGTTAAAGTGGAGTGAGCTGTCAGTCATGATAAATCTGGCCCTTGGTCTTCCTTTCCTGGGGCGGTCCGCATGTGAGACAGTTTCTTTGTAGCGCTTGATGGTTTTTGTGACTGCACTTGGGGACACTTTCAAAGTTTTCCCAATTTTTCGGACTGACTGACCTTAATTTCTTAAAGTAATGATGGCCACTCGTTTTTCTTTACTTAGCTGCTTTTTTCTTGCCATAATACAAATTCTAACAGTCTATTCAGTAGGACTATCAGCTGTGTATCCACCTGACTTCTCCACAACGCAACTGATGGTCCCAACCCCATTTATAAGGCAAGAAATCCCACTTATTAAACCTGACAGGACACACCTGTGAAGTGAAAACCATTTCAGGTGACTACCTCTTGAAGCTCAACAAGAGAATGCCAAGAGTGTGCAAAGCAGTAATCAAAGCAAAAGGTGGCTACTTTGAAGAACCTAGAATATGACATATTTTCAGTTGTTTACCACTTTTTTGTTATGTATATAATTCCACATGTGTTAATTCATAGTTTTGATGCCTTCAGTGTGAATCTACAGTTTTCATAGTCATGAAAATAAAGAAAACTCTTTGAATGAGAAGGTGTGTCCAAACTTTTGGTCTGTACTGTATGTGTGTAGGTACGTTGTTCCAATCGTAGCATATTCCAACTCAGTATTACATTGCTTGACCCGTTATAGGCGGTGCAGGTAATATAGTAATTAACGTAGCGGTGTCCAGTGAAGTGGCAGATTGAGCACAGACTTGTAGTGTGCACCACGTGGTGCAGTTCTAATACGTAGCCTAAAGGGTGCATCCCACCTGCGCTGCAGATAGTATATTATTTTGGAGGGCTTTATAGTAAACTACTCCCCTCCCTCAAAACACCTGTTTAAAGTGCACATGTCAGCAGATTCAACCCGATAAAACCAGGCAGGGTCGATCCTGCTGATGAAAATCAGTTGGAACGCTCCCGAGAAATAAGACTTTTTAATTTATATGCAAATGATGGCAAATGATTTGCATAAAAGAATAAGGGGGTTCTTTATTAAGACTGGTGATTTATACGCTGGTCTTAATCCACATGCGCTGGCGGCGGGGGCGCCAAATTTATGTAAAAGCACAGGCCTCTACATAACTTAGGCGGCATGCTTTAATCTACGCCAGCTCCCTTGTGGCGCATATTTATTAATAAATGACCCCCCTAAGTCTTTTGTTTGTGAAAATGCCACAACCAATTTCCACAAGACGGGTATCATTCTGATCAGCAGGATCAACCTTACCAGGCAATATGACCTGCATAATAAGGTTGGTCCTGCTGCGAGGTGCTTTTTAAGGATCATTGAGAACTTGGCTGTTTCAATTCTCTCCACAGGATCTGGCCTGGATGATTTCATTCTACGTGAGATTTGGTTTGACATATATACCTCTGATTGGGATTGGTGGCACCATCAGTCTATTCATGTTAGTCAGGTAAGTGCACGCTGCCATAGCCATACTATTTTTTTTTCACAGCAGCTGGTCCTTAGGTTCCTCTCTATTCTTTTCGTACCTCTGCCATACACAGCTATCACCTAGGACTCCAGATTTTAGTTAGCTCTGATGACTGGCATCAACTTTGAGTTTGGACAGAGTCTTTCTGTGTTGGCTGTGCCTTAAAGGGCTTGTCTGAGTTATTCCAAAATGTTCCCCATACTAGAAAATAAAATATCCTATACCCACTTGTTTCTTCCCTGCCGTTCTGGCTGCAGTGATGATGTAGAGGTATATGGCACGTGACTGCTGCAGCCAATCACTGTCCTCAGTGGTCTCATTCCATATAACGCCGATGCCTCTGATTGTATACATGGCTGCAGCGATGAGGTATATAACACGTGACTGCTGCAGCCAATCACTGGCTTCATTGGTCTCATGCCATATACCGCAGAGGCCCATGATTGTATACATGGCTACAGTGGTGATGTAGAGGTATATGGTATGTGACTACTGCAGCCAATCACTGGCCTCAGTGGTCTCATGCCATATACCGCAGAGGCCCATAATTGTATACATGGCTGCAGTGGTGATGTAGAGGTATATGGTATGTGACTACTGCAGCCAATCATTGGCCTCAGTTGTCTTCTACCATATACCTCAGAGGCCCGTGATTGTATACATGGCTGCAGTGGTAATGTAGAGATATACAGCACGTCACCACTGCAGCCGAGCACCGGGCGGGGAAAAACAAGTATATGATGATTTTTATTTTATTTTATAGCATTCACTGGCATGGGATACATTTTGAAATTAGTCAGACAACATTTTGAGGGCACATTCTTGCATTCCCTAGATGTCCCAGCTCTTATGATGTGCTGTCATATTACTAATGTAGCTGAATCCAGAGCAGCACCAGGTCTATGTCAAGTTCCAGAGGAAATTGAAGAGTGCGCTCATGTGACCCTTCTTGTCATCTCACTTTGGTTTAGATTCCTGGAGAGTAACTGGTTTGTTTGGGTGACACAAATGAACCATATTCCAATGCACATAGACTATGATGATAACAAAGAATGGCTGTCTGGGCAGGTAAGCATTCTTATGTACTTCCTGACACTCGTTATATGCACTCACTGACCAAACAAAAAGTAACGCACCCGAATAGAAATGTCGGATTGCTGCAAAACTCGACATGCAGTTTTGTCTCAGACAGATATGTACAGTATATAATTACAGGCCTGATTATACACAGGATCTTGCCACAAGAAAGCATAAAAGTGCCTCCCCCACTATAAAAAAGTGCTTTCAGGGGCCACTTTTGGGTAGTGTACTGCTTGAGATCATTGACGGCTTGATGTGCCTTTACCACACACTCTACGGATTTTTTTCCAGTTGACAGAGAGCGGGCGGTGTGTGTCATTGGACTGAGAGAAGCAGGATGGTCTTTACAACTAATTGACGTAGCTGACACACCACCTGCAGAGAGGATCACTTGAGCTTCCAACAAGCATGAGCAGCTCCCACAGTTTCATTGTCCATCCAGACCCAGGTGGCCCCTTTATTACACAGCCCAGTACATGTCCTGCCATTGACAGCCAGCCACCCTCACCATCGTTTGTAGTGGTGTTGTGAACTAGAAACCTGGACTCCCACGGACTGGAACCGTATAGTCTTTAGCGACTAATCCAGGTTCAGGTTTGGGATCCAATGGTCAGTTTTGAGTATAGAGGCCTTGTGGTGCTTCAACCTTCCTTTTTCCGAATACGGTGACGCCTGGCAGGCTTTTACCCCGCCGGAAACCAGAATCCTTTCCCATAAAATTATATATCAATCTGCTCAGCTCCTCCTCCTCTATAAAAGGTAAAACATGTTCTATTCTTGGCCACAAAATGTGGACTGCAGACCCATTGAAGTCAATAGGTCTGCAAAGAAAATGGACGCAACACGAACAACACATGGAAGTCATCCGTATTTTGCAGATCTGCATTTTGTGGTCCACAAAATACAAACAGCCATGTGCACGAGGCCTAACAAAGCTATAACCAGCCATGTACCTCACATGGGTCCAAAGATCTCACCATTCATTGTAGCCATGTACCTCACATGGGTCCAGAGATCTCACCACTCATTGTAGCCATGTACCTCACATGGGTCCAAAGATCTCACCATTCATTGTAGCCATTTACCTCACATGGGTCCAGAGATCTCACCATTCATTGTAGCCATGTACCTCACATGGGTCCAGAGATCTCACCACTCATTGTAGCCATGTACCTCACATGGGTCCAGAGATCTCACCACTCATTGTAGCCATGTACCTCACATGGGTCCAGAGATCTCACCACTCATTGTAGCCATGTACCTCACATGGGTCCAGAGATCTCACCACTCATTGTAGCCATGTACCTCACATGGGTCCAGAGATCTCACCACTCATTGTAGCCATGTACCTCACATGGGTCCAGAGATCTCACCACTCATTGTAGCCATGTACCTCACATGGGTCCAGAGATCTCACCATTCATTGTAGCCATGTACCTCACATGGGTCCAGAGATCTCAGCATTTATTGCTCGGCTAGATTCTCTTCAGGCTTTCTGCTGCAGCTCTCTCCTTATTACAGCCCAAGGGGTGTGCCCTATCTGCTGCAGCTCTCTCCTTATTACAGCCCAGGGGGTGTGCCCGATCTGCTGCAGCTCTCTCCTTATTACAGCCCTGGGGGTGTGCCCTATCTGCTACAGCTCTCTCCTTATTACAGCCCTGGGGGTGTGCATTATCTGCTACAGCTCTCTCCTTATTACAGCCCTGGGGGTGTGCCCTATCTGCTACAGCTCTCTCCTTATTACAGCCCTGGGGGTATGCCCTATCTGCTGCAGCTCTCTCCTTATTACAGCCCTGGGGGTGTGCATTATCTGCTACAGCTCTCTCCTTATTACAGCCCTGGGGGTGTGCCCTATCTGCTACAGCTCTCTCCTTATTACAGCCCAGGGGGTGTGCCGTGTGCCCTATCTGGTGCAGCTCTCACCCTGTAACTAAGCACAGCTTCTAACAGGAGATCTGGCTGGTGGCAGTTAAAAGATGGAACTGAGCATGTGTGACCACCCCAGTAGGTGAATGTGCACATCACTATACAGATTAAACACCAGGAGGCACCATTATAATCAAGTAAAGAGAATATCTCACAACTGAAGCATTTCTGTAATAGAAAGTAAATTACAAAAGTATCTAGTTTTTCATGCTGAATTATATCACAATAACATTTAGTAGAGGCACAACCCTTTCAAGACAGCTTCTGCTAGGGCATAGGAACATCATAGAGGAGGGACCCAAGAGCAGAGGTTCACTGAGGCTGCTGTGTAATACCTCATGTCTCCTGCAGTGGCCGCTAGCAGCTTTCAGGTGACAGCAGACGGTCAGGTATGCCAGGCCCACGACAATCAAGTGATCGCCAGTGTTCCCTCCTTTAGAGGTGGTATTCTACAGATAAGGAGCCCCCTTTAACATTTTTATAGTGGAAGGGAAGTGACTCAAAGGAACACAAAGGACTACGTCTTATAACTGCATGATGTTTGATGATTATATACTCCTTTCTGTCTCACACAGCTGCAAGCCACTTGTAACGTAGACCAGTCTTTCTTTAATGATTGGTTTAGCGGACATCTCAATTTTCAGATCGAGCATCAGTGAGTAAACCACTCGGGGTACTGGAAAGAAGCTAATATGTAAACCATTTTTATCTTGATATTTCACCATGTTCATTATCTGTCTCCAGTTTATTCCCCACAATGCCACGACACAACTACTCAAAAGTCGCTCCTTTAGTCCGCTCACTCTGCAAGAAGTACGGTGTGGATTACCAGTCCAAGCCTCTGTTTACTGCATTTGCTGACATAGTCCAGTAAGTTACTTTATTCAGGTTCCTACCACTGTCATTTCTTAACCCTGAGATTTCTTATTCACAGTCGAGTCCCAGTATTATGACCATCAGCTATTCGGAGTAACCACCGTGTGCAGCACGGAGAGCAGCTAGGTGGGCCGGGAGCGACTCAGTAAGGTCCTGGTAGGTTGTCACAGGTATCTGGAGCCATGCTGACTGCAGTGCATCCCCCAGAGCTTCTGGAGGGTGTGTGGGGGGATCCATAAAGCGAACATGATGATCGAGGTGGTCCCCTAGATGCTCAATTGGGTTCATGTCTGGGAAATTAGGGGGCCAGGGATGGGGCGTGGGGGAGGATCCAGAGAGCAAATACGACGATACAGGTGGTCCCACAGATGGTCCATTGGGTTTATGGCAGGGGAATTAGGGGGCCAGGGTAGTACTTGGAAGTCTTGGTCATGCTCTTCCAACCAACGTCGGACATTTCTAGCCGTGTGAGATGTTTTGAAGATCCCATCCTCCCCAGGGAAGAGAAGCAGCATTTATGGGTGTATGTGATCTGCTGGGATGGATTCATACCCAAATCGGTTCAGCGTACCTTCCACATGGATGAGTAGGCCCATAGAATGCTACAAAAACATTCCCCCAGGCCATAATACTGCCACCATCAGCTTGCGTTCTTCCACCAATGGTTGCAGGGTGTCTGTTCTCTGATGTTTCTCGTCTGGCAAGCCAACGTCCATCTGTTTGATGAAGCAGAAAACATGACTCATTGCAGAAGACAACCCTTTCCAATCAGTGGAGGTCCAATTCCAATACCACCGCGAATATTGAAGCCTTTTCTGCCGATGCAACTTTGTTAGCAGAGGTGCAGTGACCATCCGTCTGCTCTGGAGCCCCCATACGCAGAAGAGTTTTTTGTTTTAGACCAGGGATGCCCAACCTGCCGCCCCCCAGCTGTTGCAAAACTACAACTCTCAGCATGCTTGGACAGTCTACTTCTATCAGGGCATGCTGAGAGTTGTAGTTTGGCAACAGCTGGACGGCCGCAGCATCCCTGTTTTAGACACACATCTGGTAGCCCCTTGATTCATTTTGGCAGTGAGCTGCTCCACTGTAGTGTCCTTCCACCCTCGGGCACCTTCATAGCTGATGTTCACCTCTCACATCAGTGGCACGTGGTGCTCTGCAGTTTCCACGTCTCTTGTTCACAATGCTGCCATTTGTCCACTCACAATACACTTTTACCACAGCAGTGCAAGGAGAGATAACACCACACGAGACTTCCTTCTTGAGCTATGCACTGCCGACGTCAAGAGTAGGAAGCGGTCATAGTAACGTGACTCGACGGTGTATATTCCTTAATATATAGAACATTTAGAGTCTTTCTGTTTTCTGCAGCTCCCTGAAAGAGTCTGGTGAACTCTGGTTGGATGCGTACCTCCACAAGTAAGAAGAGCGCCCTCTGCCTGATCCTCCAGGATCTACTACTACTATAAGAGCTAAAGTAGAATGGAGGTTGGATACTGCTGCCGTTGTCGTTCTGAACATTCCTCCAGTATCTCATCTGCAGTGTGACAGACTAGCTCTGTGAAGCCCTTCAGGACTGAAGATGAAAAAAAAAAAGTTCATCAAAACCATGACAATTGATTCTGCCGTAGACACTAACAATTTTGTATCCTGCATTTGTTTCACTTGGGCTATAAAGTTAAGAGTGGAAGCAGCGTGTTTTATAACGTGTGTGGTGGAAGTGGAGCTAAACGCAGTCTTACTAGAAATCCCCTAAAGATTAGGACGGCGGCATCCCTTTACGTCTACAGTACCTCAGAGGTTTCATGTTAAGATTATTTTTTTTTCTTCTTGTTTGGTATGGATGACAAGCTCCCTCATAAAATATATTATGGAGATATTCTTTGTTCAAAGCATAGTTTCTAGGGGAGAATGCGGCGCTGTATGATGAAGGCGCTAGAGGAGGTAGACCGTCTGTGATGCCTGCAGGAAGTCTCAGCAACACATGGACGTGGTGACGAGGAACCAAACTGTGCTCTTCAGAGAAGTATTAGGCTAAATGCACACGATCAGGATTGCGTGCGAATTTTCCGCGTGGATTTGGGGGCGGGAAATCCGCACCATAGGTCACGTATATTGTATTCTACGAGAATTTAAAATTCTCATGCACACGATCAAGCAGATTTATTTCAGTGCGCATTTTAAAATCCGCAGCATCTCAATTTATTTTTCCTGACCAGATTTTCACCATTTACGTCAATGGGGAGAGGAAAATCTGCACCTATTGATGCGGATTGACCGCACAGATTTCCCTGCGAACACCTGCAGATTTCAGTGCGCACCTAAATCCTGAACATGTGTATTTACCCATAAGGGTGCCTTCACACGCTGCGGATTTTGTTGCAGAAATTTCCCGACTGAAAATGACTTCCGTTTGATGCATGGATTTCCGCACAGCGCCATTCAGGGGAATGGAACTGATTTTCAATCACGTAAAATTTCTGCAGCAAAATCTGCACCCTGTCAAGGTGCCCCATACTATAGCAAAGTTTGCAGTGGATCTTGAAAGTGGGGGTGGGGGGTGACCAAGAACTAGTAAGAAGTCTTATAAGTGGTGATGGTGTTGAGCGAATCGTGCGTCGGATCATAGATCCGAAGTTGATTCATTCTAACACTTTGCTGTCTAGACCTGTCTCCATACAGCATTAGGCTACATGCAGACGAACGTTGTTTGTTTCCGCGTCCATTCCGTTTTTGTTTGTTTTTTTGCGGATAGGATGCGGACCCATTCATTTCAATGGGTCCGCAAAGAACGCGGACAGCACACAGTGTGCTGTCCCCATCAGTATGTCCGTTCCGTTGCCCCGCAAAAAAAATAGTGCATGTCCTATTTTTTTCTAGTTTGCGGACAAGGATAGGCATTATTACAATGTATCCGCAAAAAAAAAAAAATATATATCCTCAAAAAAAAAAAAACAGCTGCCATATGGAACGTCATCGTTTTTTTTTTGGAGACCGCAAAATACATACAGTCGTGTGCATGTAGCCTTAAAATGTATTGCCTCCGTGGAGGCAAAATTAGTTTCACCCAAAGTCGCACAAGACTTCGGTATTCATCTCTACCTCTTTAAAAACATTTCAAATTAGAAATCCGAAATCGGGTTTGGGACTGAGGTACCAGCCGCTTCCAAACTTGACTTCGGATTCTAAATTTTAAATGTTTTTAAAGATGCAGAAATGAATACGGAATTCATTCACTGAAGTCTCGCACGACTTCAGGTGAAACAAATTTTGCCTCCACAGAGGCAATACATTTTAATGCTGTGCGGAGACAGGCACATCATTAAAGCAAAGTGTTAGAAGGAATCGAATTCGGATATATATAACCAGTGACTTAACAGAAAAGGATTCTACAAGTGTATAATTCATGTATTTAGAGGGTTCATGTGTAGACACTCTCCCATGTGGGTATGCAGATTGAAACCAGGCAGCGTGAGCCTTATGTTTGCTTGTGTCTAACCAGGAGGGTTAAGTTCGCGTACGCATAAGTTATCCGGCAGCCGATAGCTTTTTCAGCGCTGTTAGGTTCACACAAGGCTGATTTATTGCAGAAGTGTCTGAGACTTCTGTAGGGATATAAACTGGATTTTGTAAAACTCCATTTACATGCTACAGAAACAACCCCATTTATATCAGCTGCGTGTGAATATTCGTATAGTGATGTCACCATTGTCCACCTATCTGTGCAGCAGTCTGCGATTAGCCGGACAGTATATGACATGTCACCGTACAGGAGTGTGAACAGATGGGACCCAAACGGCGATAGTAAGGGAACAAAACAGTGAAGAATTCCAAAATATAGTAAATTAGGTATTTTTTAATTTTTACTCATGGGGGGAGAAACTTTTCACTGTAGTGTTATGATACTGACATCTGGTGGCTTAAATTTGTATTGCATCCTGCTCAATCAGCTGCTAAAAAAAAAGTTATGGCAGTTTAGAGAACATTCGTTTTAAGAAAACATACAGTAATCTGCAGGATTTCATTAACATGCCGATGCCCCGCCATCAAGGCCATTTCCAGATAATTCTAGAAATAACCAGGTCAGTGCTCCAATGCAAAGTCTGTACCGAGGCCCTCTACCATCACCAATCATTTCTAGTACCTGACTCCCAATTATGTGACAGAGGGACCGAGGCCACCAGAGCCACTATGGTTTACTCCCCTGCTTGCTTTAGTCCAGTGCTGTGCTGGTAACCTGTGGGGCACAATGACTCTGTAATGCTGACTCCAACTGAGATGAATAGAAATTAGTTGACCCTTGAAAACCTTGGGTGTTAGGCAGCGTGTCGATAGCAACGTGCCTGTCAGACATTTCTCTCCAACTTAAAACGGGGCCGCCACTAGGCTGTGTCCGGTTTTGCAGATCAGCTCCATCTGAAATGCTGTGGATTTGCAGCAGACAACAGCAAAGTGAATTAGACCTTAGCATCAGCCGTAACAGATCTTTAGCGAAATATTTATAGTCGTTTGCAAGAGAAAACCACCGCCAAATGCCTTCTAATAAAAACGTGATCCCGCTAGTCCCATTGTATTAGTGAGATTTTTAAGCTTTAGCAGGACTCGGTGCACATTTTACAGTTTTATATAAATATAGTCTTGTGCTGCGGCTCTTTTGTATTGTGAACATTGATGAGAAGTCAGGTGTGATAACTTTATACACATATAGATTGCTGGGTGATTCTAAAGTTTGTATTCTTAGACGTGTTCCCGCTGCCATATGGAAGTAATAAAGGTTGCTACATTACGTAACGTGGCTGAATGCAACGCGTTTCTATTATTTATTTATTTATTGTTCCACTAGGATTTTGATAAGTCTTGTCAATGTTATTTCATTATCCGTTGAGCCTGCCTTCCCAATGCAGGATGGGATTTAGCTCTGTCGAGTGCCGTCACGTTAGGCTCTGTTCACATTTGAGTTAGGTGCAATGGACACCTGCCCAATTCAATTGTTGCACCAAGCTTTCCATTGCCTGCAGTGCTATTTCTCCCACAAAAAAAAAACAACAACAATCTGTGATGGATTGCTCCAAACAACATTACATTGTATTGTATTGTACAGTGACAATAAAGGCATCTTATCTTAAAGAGCTACCACTGCAAATGTGACTCTCTGGACCTTGCTGCTTCCATTCTGACCATAAGAAGCATCAATGCGGTATTCTACCCGAGCATAAAGCACAATAGGCGACACACAATGATTCGCTGTGGGAAGTACAGTATGTGTAGGTTTACGTTGAGAGATCAGATATAGACACAAGGCTGCTCTGAAGCTGGCCATATACGCCCAGCTTGTTCATCTCTCTCTCAAGAGCTCCCCCATACACATGCATGCTTAGATGAGCATGCATGTGTATGGGGAGAAGGGAATACGATTCTACCAGACACCTCCGCACTCAGCTCTGACAGTGGCTCCGTTATGAACATGTACTCATAAAGCCTTGCCAGATCGCAACTATCAGGGGCCATAGTAAACCATACTAGAGTGTGAGCAGGATGCTGGAAAGCCATAAATGCAAGTCTAAGGGCTGAGTCACATGACCGCGGTCAGCCTGGGAGATACATCCGTGTGTCCGCTGCGGCTCCCCTGACTGCATCATAGTTTTATGACGCAGTCAGTTGCGATGTGATCTCAGATCTATTGTACTGTACTTACATGATGATGTGAATACAACACAATAGATCTGTGATCACATATGGACTGACATCATAAATCACAATGATGCAGTTAGTTCAACTAAGGAGATGTGGCCGACCGCGGTCATCTGAGTCAGCCATAAGGCACAAGGCAGGCTGCGCCCTATGCGGCAGCATATCATGTCACAGGCATTTTAAGAACTCCTGCCCTCTGTGGGTGCAGGCATCACCCAGCACAGGTGTAGATTGTTGCCATACAACTGCCTTATATTTTACTATTCAGAAATCTACAAGTGACGGTACGATTACAAACAGGGGCGTAGCTATACAGGAAGCGGCTGTTTAGGGTCCGAACTCAAAAAAGGGCCCACCCAGAAGGAGGACTAAAAGATTTTATTCTCTGGGCCCCCTCAACGGTATTATACAATGACATTATATACAGTGACACTGTAGCAAATAGTGTTGAGTGAAGCTTCATCCGAAGTCGCTTTGTTCAAAACTTCATAATAATACTGTGCAAAGATTCGTCTCTGTACAGTATTAAAATGTATGGGCTCCGATGAGCGAAGATAGTTATTCACAAAGTCGCGCGAGACTTTGTTGAATAACTTTGGTAATAGATTTTTAAAGTGGAAAACCGAACTCAGCAGTACTAGTACCTCAGAACCGAAGCAGAGTTCGTTTTCAAGTTTCCAACTACTGTCCTATTATTTGTGAGATATTCCTAAGGCTGCATTCACACAGCAACATTGTAGAGCATTTAGCATCATTTAGACAGCTTTAATGTGGATTTAAGTCCTCGCCAAACTGAAGGTCTCGTTACCTCAGGGCCGGAAAACTAGGGAATTGCCCAGGGCCCCGATCCTCTAAGGGGCCCCCCTGCTCCAGTCCGGGCACATTGCAAATGGTTAAACAGTCGGGACTCAGAGTGGGAAATTTCCCACCTTAGGAGTCCCTGGTCTGACTCCATATATGAATGTGTCCATATATGGAGTCAGTGTTATTAACATGAAAGGGGGCATTGTCAGTAGGGATGAGCGAATTTCATATTTTGACATTCGTTTTCGGTTCGTGTTCTGGTATTTACTGAATTGGACCATAACGCAATTCCATTACGGAATGCCTTTAAAGAAGATAAGAAATATCTACAAACAGGGAGCTGCAAGTAAGATATAAAAAACAAAATATTACACGAAAAATGTAATACGTATACCATGTAAAAAGTCTGTTATCTCCACTAGAGAGGTAATCTATGTAGTTATATTCTCAATTTTATTTTAATTTGTATCATTTTTGCAAATTCTTTATGTTTGCATACATTATTTTAAAAAAATAAATGTGGATTGCTATTATACTAGAAGAGAAGTAACTATACTTAAAAAAAACGCATATGTAGATAAAAAAACGCATTAAAAAAAGGCACATCAAAACCGCAATGCGTTTTATTTACATGTTTTGGAAGGTAATACACACCATATTACCAACCAAGAAAGCAAGACCATGCTATCATCCTTTGGAGTAAAAGTCAACAGAATCGGTCTTAAATATAGGGAGAACTATATGGATAAACAGTAATGTAAAAAAGAAGAAATCCCGTGGGGGTTTTGGATGGGACTGGAAAGTGGATATAAAAGTGGGAACGACTTTAAAATAAATATGGCCACTGAAGGAGTCAGTATTAGGCTGGGTTCACACCTGAGCGTTCTGAAACGAGCGCTCTGTATGCGCGATTGTACGGGCGTTTACAATTGCGCATACAGAGACAGGCGTGCACACATTGTCGAGCGTTCCCGAATATCTATGTGCGGGAACGCGCGACAAACGCCCAAAAAAAAGCTCAAGCACTTGTTTGAGCGCCGGGCGTTTTACAGCGCGATCGTACGCGCTGTAAAACGCCCAGGTGAGAACCATTCCCATAGGGAATCATTGGTTCTTGCCTGTTGTGCATTTTACAGCGCGTAGGAACGCGCTGTAAAACGCTCAGGTGTGAACCCAGCCTTAGTGTTGAGCACGAATATTCGAAAAGCAAATTTTTATCTCGAATATCGCCACTTCGAGAATTCGTGAATATTTAGAAAATATATATTCGTTATATATCCAATATTCGTCATTTTTTTCCATCTGAAGTCATGATTCCTCCCTGCTTAAGTTGCTTGTGGGCCAATGACTCATTGGCCCACAATTTAGAAGCAGGGGGGAATCATGTGTTCGGATGGAAAAAATGACCAATATTCGTAAAAACAAATATATATTCTATAGTGCTATAGATCCGTTTTTGACCCACGCCTGTATTGATCATGTAATATTCACATATTACGTGATCATTACCTTGCTGATTTTCGAGTAAAAAAAAAAGAATGTAGAATATAGCGAATATTCGACCAATATTCTACAAAATATTCGTGAAACATCACAAATTCGAATATGACCCCTGCTGCTCATCACTAGTCAGTATAACTCCTAAACGCGTCTGGTATTATTGATTATCATTTCTAGAATCCAGGACCCACTAACTTATTGAGGAAAAATCCTGTTGTTGGAAAAAGTACAGATGAAGTGTGGAGCGCTCCACAGACATCACGTGAGCTACCCTGTGAAGATCCGGGCAGCCAAGACATAGCGCGCTGCACCACGTGGGACGCAGGCATCCAGCAACTGCAATCACGATACAGGTACTGCTGTCCGTACTGGAGACAGAGACGCAGAGTCTGAGGGGAGTGCTATAGCTACCACGTGGGACACCATGTGGATAGCATCAAAACATTTGCAAATAGTGAGTACAAACTCCTGATCATTTCTGGATATATATAGCTAAAAAAGGGTCAATTCCAATAGCCTCCACAACGGCACTCTCAGGAGGAGGGTGTCCTCGTCTCCCCAGTACACAACGTAGAAGCTCAAGTTTAAAAGGCCCCCTCCCTTTACCTGCTTCAGTTAATGACATAAGACTCGTTAGTGGAGCAAGAAGTGTATTGAATATTTAATATAACACATAATCACATATAACAACATAATTTACATGAAATAATAAGGGTTGGGAAACTCCAGTGCGTTGTGAAGGCTATTGGAAAATCCAGGTCCCGGTAAGAGTAATTAACCTTTTTTTCCCGGCGACTCCACAACGGCACTCTCAGGAGTAACAGAGAAACAAAACGTTTTTTAGGGTGGGACTACCGCAGATAATACTTTTCTGCCAAAAGATAAATCATAGCTATGGAGTACATCCAACTTCTAGTGTTTGAAAAAAGTATTTGGGTTTGCCCACGTGGCTGCCCTGCATCGACGTAGACGCATTTTCTGCCCTTGAGGCCAACACCGCCCCGGTGGAGTGAGCTTTAATCCCCATAGGGGGTGTCAAGTCTTTGTGAAAATAGCAAAATTCTATGGTATTTCTGATCCACCGTGCGATGGTACTCTTGCTTGCAGCTGATCCTTTATGCTGACCGTGATATTGAAGAAGGTGATCCAAGCTCCTGAACTATTTGGAGACCTCCAGGTAGGTTAATTAAGTGGCATTTATCATGTAGAGAAAGTTAATGCAAGGCACTTACTAAGGTATTGTTATTATCCATATTGCTTCCTTTGCTGGCTGGATTCATTTTTCTATTACATTATACACTGCTCGTTTCCATAGTTACAGACCATCCTGCAATCCATCAGTGGTGGTCGTGCTTGCACAATATAGGAAAAAGCACTAGCCTACGTGCGCTCCCACGGCCCCAGCCACCAGAGAGGCTGATGCTTTTTACTATAGTGTGCAAGCATGACCACCACTGATCTGTGGTGGTCTGTAACCATGAAAACGAGCAGTGTATAATGCGATGGAAAAATGAATCCAGCCAGCAAAGGAGGCAATATGGACAATCACACTACATTAGTAAGTGGCTTGTAGTAACTTTCTCTACATGATAAATGCAACTTACTGAAGTGAGACGACCGCTTTAATAGTTCCCCTAGGAAACTATAACGAGCAATCATAAGATTGATTTTTCTCTTTGAGTCCAACACTATTTCTATGGAGTCCAGCCACAGGCAGTGGCTCCATAGGAACTGGAGTCCACCTGGTATCACTCCTGAGTACAAGGGCTGCTGCACAGTACATCCGGAGCACGCGCTTACGGTCTTTAACCTCCCAGATGCTGTGGTCACATTTGACCACAGCATCTGAGGGGTTAAATGTATGCAATCAATGTTATCGTCGATCAAATACATTAGTCCCAGATACCTGCTGTTTAAAACAGCGTGCACCTAGCGGCTATGGTGCCTGCTCCGCTTGCGAGCGGGCTCTATTTTAAATGCACAACCGCAGAAGTAAATTTACAGGTTAAACGTGATAGGAACAAAACATGGCCCCGACATAAACCTAGGTGTATTATAAACACCTAAAGAAAGTTATGGAATATAAGCCTGCTATTATCATAAAGGCTCAACCTAGAAGACCTGTTCATTATTAGAGAACCTTCATGAAGCCTGTTTTCATACAATGGTAATTTGAGTATTCAGCTGGGCTGAGCTACAAGGTATAGGTAAGGGGCTGAGCCAAGCCACCCCGTGCAGGCACAAGGCAGAGCCACCAGCTTCACCTATTCACTTCTTACAGGTTAGGAACAAGCCAGGGGACTCCTCAACCCAGGGCAGCTGGCACAACCTAAATGGGTAAGAAGGGAGAAACCCACGATCAAAATCAGGTTGACTGAGCACCCACCAGCCTTGTGGGTTCTAGGGACCACTAGGAGATCTCTGCCAGAAGGTGCTAGCCAGGCTACCCAGTAACTAGAAGGAGAAGGGCGGGGGGTGCTGCAATGCCAGACCACAGGAGCCATGAGGCGGCATGCCAAAGAACATGCTTGAGAAAGGGAGCAGTGACTCCAGGACCATTGCAGATTGGGTGCACTGTGCTCCACCAATACTCTTCTTGAGCTCAACCCTAAACCACTGTTGTCGTGGATTCAATATCACTGGATCTATGCTTTCGGACATGTCAAGAAATGTTTTTAGATCTCTGGATTGTGGAATTTTGCATATGTGAAGTACAATAACCAATATAAGACTAGATTCACACGTCAGTATTTTTCTATATCCCGAATTTCGGTCCGTTTTTTGCGGATCCGTTGTTCCTGAAAATGTTTCCGTATGTCATCCGTTTTTTGCGGAGCCGTTGTTCCTGAAAATGTTTCCGTATGTCATCCGTTTTTTGCGGAGCCGCAAAAAACGGAAATACTTCAATTACTCTTACCGGTAATATGTTTTCCATGAGCCCATGACAGCACCTGTGAGAGATCCTCCTCCCTCCGGACAGGAAACAGGAACTTCCCAGATCTTTAAATTGGTCCTGTGCCTTCTACCTTCAGTATTTGACAAGATTCCTGGGACCAGCAACGCACCTATATATAGTGAGAACTAACAACATAGGCGAGAAAACATAATAGAAAAAAACTCTGCGCCAAATATATGCCAGGCATCTCTCTTCTTTGGCACCATACTAAAGAGTAGACTTCTCTTTTTTCCATTATTCTTTATATATAAATAAAAAGTATTATTTATTTATTTATTTTTAATTAAGAGAGGGAATTATATAGGTGCTGTCATGGGCTCATGGAAAACATATTACCGGTAAGAGTAATTGAAGTATTTCCATTACGCCCCATGACAGCACCTGTGAGAGACTAGACTAGATAACTATTAGGGAGGGACTGCAGCCTGCAGCACCTTTCTCCCAAAGGACATATCCTGCACAGATGAAAGGTCCAACCTGTAGTGTTTGTAAAACGTAGAGGGGGAACTCCACGTTGCAGCCCTACAGATCTGTTCTATGGTAGCGCACCCTTTTTCTGCCCAGGAAGAGGCTACTGCCCTGGTGGAACGGGCTGAAAAATCTGAAGGGACCTGACAATCTGATAGTGAATATGCCAAACCTTGATCCATCTGGCTAAGGTACGGTTTGTAACCTTGGAGCCCCTGTTCTGACCCTGAAATTGAACAAAGAGTTGCGGGGTCTTTCTAAAGTCCTTCGTAGATTCTAAATACTCACAGACACACCTTCTAACATCTAAAGTATGAAAGGATTTCTCTCCTTCATTCTTTGGGTTCTGACAAAAGGAAGGGAGAACTATCTCCTGAGACCTATGAAACACCGACACTACTTTGGGCAAGAACGCAGGGTCTGGTTTGAAAACAATCCTATCCTCCAGAATCTGGGTATATGGAGGGGAAGAGGACAAAGAGGACAGCTCTCCAACACGTCTGGCAGATGTAATGGCCACTAAAAATACAGTCTTATAGGACAGCATCTTTAAGGGGATGTCCCCCAGAGGCTCAAACTGAGCCTTGGTTAGAGCAGAAAGAACCAGGTTAAGGTCCCATGGGGCTGACTTAGATCTAACTATAGGACAAAGTCTAGAGGATCCCCTAATGAACCTTTTGACCCAAGGATGAGTAGCCAATCGAAAGTCAAACAGGACACTCAGTGCCGAGACCTGCACCTTGAGAGTGCTGGGTTTAAGCTTTTTGTTCAGGCCTTCCTGCAAAAAGTTCAAAATCAACGCCACCCTCAGGTATCTTTGGGACAAGGGATGGATGGGCACGTGGTAGTAGGCATCTTTTATGTCTATTGAGGCCATCACACAGTTGGGGAACAGATGGAGGACCGTGGAGGAGATGGACTCCATCCTGAATTTCTGATAGGACAGATACTGGTTGAGACCCTTCAAATTTAAATTCAGTCTTAACGTACCGTTGGGCTTGGGGACCAGAAATAGGGTTGAATAAAAACCCTCTCCTTGTTCGTCCTTTGGGACTGGAACAAGGACTGCCTTTTCCAGGAGGCTGTTTATTTCCTCCAAAAGTGCCACCTGTTTTGGAGAATTTTGGTTTAATGAAGTGACTTTGAAAGTCCTGGGCGGTAGTCTCTTGAAGTCTAGGCGATAGCCTTCCTTTATAATATCCTTTACCCAGGCGCTTGCGGTAATATTTCGCCAGGCTGGAAAAAATAAAGAAAGACGACCGCCCACTTGGGGTCTGGCGTCATTGTTGAGTGGAACTTGATGTTTGAGGTCTGGATTTAAACAGCACACTTTTTGATTTATCAGATCTCCACTCCCTCCTTTTCTTTTGATCCCCAAAAGCCTTCCTTCTTTCATTACTCCGAAATGGCTTCCCCTGTTTAGGAAAGGACGGTGCTGGAAAACCTTTTTTCTTATCGGATGCCTTATCTAGAATGTCATCTAAGGCTGATCCAAATAGAAAGCCCCCTTGGCAAGGTAAGGCACAAAGCTTAGATTTTGAAGTTACATCGCCCTTCCACCCTTTCAACCGTAACGACCTTCTGGCTGAATTGGAGAGTGCAGCCGCCCTAGCGGAAAGCCTCAATGCGTCAGCGGAGGCATCAGAGATAAAGTCCACTGCACTGGACATAGTTGGTATCGCCCCCAGCAGCTGATCCCTAGGAGTCTTATTCTCTATATGAGACTCTAATTCCTCCAACCAGAGCTTTAATGACCTAGCCACCGAGGTAGTTGCTATATTTGGCTTAAAGGCAGAAGTGGAAGCTTCCCAATTCTTCCTTAAGTATGCATCAGCCCTTTTGTCCATGGGATCTTTAAGGGACCCTAGATCCTCAAATGGGAGGGCTGACTTCTTATTTATCTTGGCTACGGGAGCGTCTACCCTCGGTACCTCCTGCCAAGCTGACACTTCCTGATCATCAAAGGGGTACTTTCTCTTGACCGCTCTAGGGATAAAGAATTTTTTATCGGGCTTCTCCCATTCACGTTTAATCAGATCCTTGATACAGTCCTGAATGGGGAAAACCCTAGACTTTTTAGGCTTTAGGCTCTCAAACATTAGCTCTGGTCTAGACCTGGACTCCTTTTCCTCCTCAAGCTCCATTGTGGATCTAACCGCCTTCAATAACAGGTCCGTATCCTCTGCTCTAAACAACGGCTTCCCTGTCAAATCCTCAGAAGAGGAATCCGAGTCTGCAATAGCGCCTTCCTCAGACCCAGAGTCCATAGCATCCTCCGCTACCACCTGGGGCCTCTTATGTCTGGATGAGCTAGGCAGGGATTTTTTAAGCTCCTCTACGGACGAACGGACTTCATTTTTTACTAAATCCTGGATACTCTGTAATAAAGATGGCGACTCCTCGGCCACTAACTTATCCAGACATGGTTGACAACATGTCTTGGAGTAAGATGGATCCAGCTTCCTCTTGCAAATTCCACACTCCTTAGCTCTTTTGTGGGAAGCTTTCTTTGGGGCCTCTTTAGCCTGCATTTAATAAAACAACCCATCAGCTTAACCTGACATAAAAAAACAACTCCCCAAAGGGAGATGGTGGGGGTTAACCCCTCTTACCCCCAAGAGTACCATGCTTGGTTCCAAAAGCTGCTCCTGTCTGTCGGTGCGCTGTTGTACATCCCCTACTTCCTGCATCATAATGCTGCGTAAAGGGGGCCAATTGAGGGCTGTAGATGCCACTTGTGTCCTGATCGATCTCCTGCTGCTACTTCCACCACGCTGGCTGGCCGGCGTTCCCTTTTTCAAACGGGCCGCGCAGCGCCCCCATGTTAAGCTCCTCCCCTTCCGGCCGATGGAACGCACACGTCACTTCCGGTGCGACGCGCACGTCCAGCCTCAATGAGAGGGGAAGATGCACCTCCCCCCTCATGCCGCGACTTCACCGGCAGGCAGGGACACGAGGCAGCCCAGGCATCCCCCCATGGCTCAGAAGAAGGGAATAAAATGCAGACGCCGGGCTTCTCAGCGGCTCCTAGTGGAGACTTACGCCGACAGGTACCTCCACTAGGTTTCGTTTTTAACCCTGCAGCCAAGAAATAGACCTGGAAAGAAATCCTCCTGTCCCTGGACAGGAAACAGGAAAGAACTGAAGGTAGAAGGCACGGGACCAATTTAAAGATCTGGGAAGTTCCTGTTTCCTGTCCGGAGGGAGGAGGATCTCTCACAGGTGCTGTAATGGGGCGTAATGGAAACATGTATAAATTTCACAAAGCAAATAAAGTTGTTTGGATTTCTTTGAAAAAAAATTGAAAAAAAAAAGTGAATAAGTGATTTCTGTGGGCAGGATTTAATTTCCAGGAACGGATTCCGCATAAAACGGATGACATACGAATGTCATCCGTTTTTTGCGGAACCATTGACTTTGTATTGTACCAGGATCCGATTTTTGCGGAAAAGAATAGGACAAGTTTTATATTTAATCGGACATGCGGAACGGAACAACGTAAACGGACAGCACAAATTGCGTTGTCCGATTTTTTCCAGGACCCATTGAAAATGAATGGGTCCAGAACTGGTCCTGATCTGTTCCGCAAAAAACGGAACAGATCAGGAAAGAAACAACGGACGTGTGAATGGACCCTTAATGAGATTTCCATAAGTGAGGTTCCTTTGTGCATCTTTACATAGAACGCCAGGCAGCATGTAACCAAGAGCTAAACTCAACCTAAAATAAATACCAACAACTAGTCCTGAGGCTAACAGGTGAGAGCAATACCTCCTAAACCACAAATTAGTGGAGCAGGTTTAGAAATCTACATACTACCCATGATAAATAACCTAAGGGCCCTTTCACACTTGCGTTGTCCGGATCCGTCGTGTACTCCATTTGCAGGAATTACACGCCGGATCCGGAAAAACGCAAGTGAACTGAAAGCATTTGAAGACGGATCAGTCTTCAAAATGCGTTCAGTGTTACTATGGCAGCCAGGATGCTATTAAAGTCCTGGTTGCCATAGTAGTAGTGGGGAGCAGTATACTTACCGCCCGTGCGGCTCCCAGGGCGCTCCAGAATGACGTCAGAGCGCCCCATGTGCATGGATGACGTGAACCATGCGATCACGTCATCCATGCGCGTGGGGCGCCCTGACGTCACTCTGGAGCACTTCCGGGAGTCGCACGGACGGTAAGTATACTGCTCCCCCGCTCTCCACTACACTTTACCATGGCAAACAGGACTTTAGCGTCCTGGCAGCCATGGTAACCATTCAGAAAAAGCTAAACGTCGGATCCGGTAATGCGCTGAAACGACGTTTAGCTTAAGGCCGGATCCGGATTAATGTCTTTCAATGGGCATTAATTCCGGATCCGGCCTTGCAGCAAGTGTTCAGGATTTTTGGCCGGAGCAAAAAGCGCAGCATGCTGCGGTATTTTCTCCGGCCCAAAAACGTTCCGGTCCGGAACTGAAGACATCCTGAACGGATTTCTCTCCATTCAGAATGCATGGGAATAATCCTGATCAGGAGTCTTCCGGCATAGAGCCCCGACGACGGAACTCTATGCCGGAAAAGAAATACGCAAGTGTGAAAGAGCCCTAAGTCAGACATAACTAAGAAAGGTTGCTAGGCCTGTGTAATATTTAAGTCTGCCACCTTGTCAAATTGACTGCAGCATGAAAATTAATCTCCTGAGCCACTCAATTAGGGCTCATGCACAGACAGATACCTAATTAATTCATACAAAGCAAACAGGTTGCTTGCCTAAAAAAGCTATTAGCTCTGCATTTGAGAAAAACAGATTGCTGGCAATTTCATAAAATAGACACAGATCGTACATCAACAAAGAGAGGAGTTCTCACAAAAGAAGAATAGAATTCTTGAGGTAATCAGGCCGGCTAATCACATGCATGGTTACATTAACCTGAAAGATTTCCTGCATGGTTTACTTACCAATTTTAGTATACAGCCAGGTCCATAAATATTTGGTCATCGACACAATTCTAACATTTTTGGCTCTATACACCACACAATGGATTTGAAATGAAACCAACAATGATGTGCTTTACCTGCAGACTGTCAGCTTTAATTTGAGGGTATTTACATCCCAATCAGGTGAACGGTGTAGGAATTACAACAGTTTGCATCTGTGCCTCCCACTTGTTAAGGCACCAAAAGGTAATGGGACAGAATAATCATCATAAATCAAACTTTCACTTTTTAATACTTGGTTGCAAATCCTTTGCAGTCAATTACAGCCTGAAGTCTGGAACGCATAGACATCACCAGACGCTGGGTTTCATCCCTGGTGATGCTCTGCCAGGCCTCTACTGCAACTGGCTTCAGTTCCTGCTTGTTCTTGGGGCATTTTCCCTTCAGTTTTGTCTTCAGCAAGTGAAATGCATGCTCAATCGGATTCAGGTCAGGGGATTGACTTGGCCATTGCATAACATTCCACTTCTTTCCCTTAAAAAACTCTTTGGTTGCTTTTGCAGTATGCTTTGGGTCATTGTCCATCTGCACTGTGAAGCGCCGTCCAATGAGTTCTGAAGCATTTGGCTGAATATGAGCAGATAATATTGCCCGAAACACTTCAGAATTCATCCTGTTGCTTTTGTCAGCAGTCACATCATCAATAAATACAAGAGAACTAGTTCCATTGGCAGCCATACATGCCCACGCCATTACACCACCACCAGGCTTCACTGATGAGGTGGTATGCTTAGGATCATGAGCAGTTCCTTTCCTTCTCCATACTCTTCTCTTCCCATCACTCTGGTACAAGTTGATCTTGGTCTCATCTGTCCATAGGATGTTGTTCCAGAACTGTGAAGGCTTTTTTAGATGTCGTTTGGCAAACTCTAATCTGGCCTTCCTGTTTTTGAGGCTCACCAATGGTTTACATCTTGTGGTGAACCCTCTGTATTCACTCTGGTGAAGTCTTCTCTTGATTGACTTTGACACACATACACCTACCCCCTGGAGAGTGTTCTTGATCTGGCCAACTGTTGTGAAGGTTGTTTTCTTCACCAAGCAAAGAATTCTTTGGTCACAGTTGTTTTCCGTGGTATTCCAGTGTTGCTGAGCTCACCGATGCATTCCTTCTTTTTAAGTATGTTCCAAACCGTTGTTTTGGCCACGCCTAATGTTTTTGCTATCTCTGTGATAGGCTGAAAAAAACAAAACAAACCCATCAGTTTTTTGCTTCACTGATTTTTTTTGGGTTATTGAGATCTGCACACCTTCTTAGAGGTGGGTGCTCACAGAGAGAAGTCCATGTGCAAGAGAAATTCTATGGCACACTATTTTTGAATGATATTAAAGTGTAGTTTTATTCAATCTTTTTGAACACTTTGTGTCACACAAAGAATGAATAAAACTACACTTTAATATCATTCAAAATTGGTGTGCCATAGAATTTCTCTTGCTTCACTGATAGTGACATCTCTTTGGATCTCATCTTGAGAGTTGACAGCAACAGATTCCAAATGCAAATAGCAGACTGGAAATGAACTCTGGACCTTTTATCTGCTCATTGTAATTGGGATAATGAGGGAATAACACACACCTGGCCATGGAACAGCGGAGAAGCCAAATGTCCCATTACTTTTGGTACCTTAACAAGTGGGAGGCACATATGCAAACTGTTGTAATTCCTACACTGTTCACCTGATTTGGATGTAAATACCCTCAAATTAAAGCTGACAGTCTGCAGGTAAAGCACATCTTGTTTGTTTCATTTCAAATCCATTGTGGTGGTGTATAGAGCCAAAAATGTTAGAGTTCTGTCGCTGTCCCAAAATGTATGGACCTGACTGTATGTGCTGCCAAAGCAAGCACCAATATTGTCATGCAGCTTCTGTGTACCAAGGACAAATCCTGCTGAGATCCTCGTCAAAGAACAGCAAATCTAACCTCCATAAACCCATAGCTATTAACAGTAAGGTTACCCACTTCATCAGGGGAAAGCTAGTCTCTTTACTTGGTGAGAGGAGATGACTGGAGCCCAAAACCCAGCTTAGGAATACAGCTCTCTGTATCCCGACCCAGAGCCCAAACCCAGCTTAGGGATATGGCTCTCTGTATCCAGACCCTGAGCCCAAACCCAGCTTAGGGATATGGCTCTCTGTTTCCAGACCCTGAGCCCAAACCCAGCTTAGGGATATGGCTCTCTGTATCCAGACCCTGAGCCCAAACCCAGCTTAGGGATATGGCTCTCTGTTTCCAGACCCTGAGCCCAAACCCAGCTTAGGGATATGGCTCTCTGTATCCAGACCCTGAGCCCAAACCCAGCTTAGGGATATGACGCTCAGTATCCAGACCGAGCCCAAACCCAGCTTAGGGATATGGCGGCTCTAGGTATTCAGGAACAGCTACATGCAGCTGTCAAATAAAGGTAACATTAGGGTCTGGAAATTAGGCCAGTGAACTTCACCCTGAAAGGTATTAGCCCAGTCAGGTTGTCAGCAACCTGTAGCCTTGAATCCTCGATTGCCTGATCCACAGAAAGAGTCCTCTCTGCATCTCTCCGCCGTAGGGACAGAAAGCACACTGGAAGGTGGAGGGGTCCTTCTAACCTTTGTTTCCTGTCCCAAGAGGGTCAGGATGGAAGAAGTGGAAATAAAAGCTACATTTTAGAGTATATTTAGCACCTTGTTGCACAGAGAGGAGCCCCCTCAACCCCATAAATATCAGTGCACTTCATTTCCAGTACTTTATAAAGTCTTTCCCTTCAACGTTCAACTAATAGTGCCAGAGCTCTCCCAATTCCTTTACTGAGTGTAAGTTACCATTGTGCCCAATAGGTTACAGATCCAGTTCCTACAAGCCTTCTCGCTAACATCACACTTGCCATTCCTCTCCTACACAATAAATCTGTGCGCCCAGGCTGCTGTAATCACAGGATTTTATCCGTTAGCAAGACAGCTTGACAGCCAAATATCTAGTAATTCTCCGGGCAAGACTGAGTACAGCATCTGTCTGCTCCTGACATCAACAGGGAGGAGTAATTCACGTCTCCTCCTGCTCTCTCCCATACTTACATAAATAAAGTATACAACCTGCAAGTTAACAAGGCTACCAATCACGATGAAGCACTCATTTTAATAAAGGATTAGTCATTTAAATGTACACACTGGGAGAGCATACCCTTAAGGTCTTTATGTGGATTACTGGTGGTACTCGTTAATAAACGGAGGCTGAACCATTGCTGCAGTGTGTTAACACATGTACAGGGCTTAAGGTACTTTCACACTAGCTTTTTTTTTTCTGGCACACTCAGTTCCGTCTCAGGGGTCAGTTTTATCCCCATGCATTCTGAATGGAGAGAAATCCGTCTTTTTGACTGTTCAGGACGCAGATAATACCGCAGCATGCTACGGTTTTATCCCCGCCCAAAAAACGGAAGACTTGCCTGAATGCCGGATTTTTTTTTCTCCATAGGAATGTATTAGTGCCAGATCCTGCACTCAAAATACGCATGCATGCGCAGACCGGAAAAAAGAAGCAAACCGGGAACAAAATATTCTTGAGGGTTATCCCATTATTAATGTAAAAAATGAAAATCAGACATTACACAGTACATGACAATCTCCTAACAAAGCCGGAACCAGCCCTGTACCTCACATGGATCCAGAGATCTCCCTATACATTGCTCTACTAGATTTATATCAAGCTGCCGACTCAGGGAGTGTTCCCTTTCTCAGGGGCATGTTCTGTCTGCTGCAGCCGAAGGATGGAGCTTAGCATGTGCGTCCGTCTCAGTGAGATGGACAGAGAAATCAGAAGAGCAAACAGCAGGTGGCGCTATACAGATAGATGATATTGAATAACTCAGTGGCTATGCTAAATGTTTATTTAAACGCACTTACAAAAGTATTCAGGTTCAGGAGGACAATATTTTCATGGGACAGCCTCTAAAACTGACTGGTGCCATCAGAAATGCTAAAAACCTCATACATATTTTTCTCTTTATTTTTATGAACAGAACATACAAAGGCATTTACACACACATTACTACTTAAGAAACGGTCCCTCTCCTCTCTGTAATCAGTCCACATGCGCTCATCACTTGCCCTTCTTAAACTTCCTAGATGGAGTGCTTGCAGTTTTTGCCTTTTTCTTGGCAGATCCTTTAGCGTCATTTTCCTTCCTTTTAGTTGAACTGATGGATCCAGTCACCTTAAAGAAGTCATCTAGTCGGCCCTGTGTACTGCCATGACGGTTCTTAGTCAGCTTCTTGGCTCCATTGCGTATACGGTCTTCACTAAACTGCTTTTCTCCACACATAAAGGCCACCAGAGCATCCTCCTCTGGATCGGTCCACTTCAGCTCCACACCATTTACATCAACCACCTCAGGCTCTAAGAAGAGCTGGCGAGCCTCTTTGTGCAGCCAATTTTCAGGCACAGGGTATTTCTTTAGGTCAATGTTATCCATCATCTCCTCTATACTTTTATGCTGCCGGATGAGATCGATAGCCCTTTTTGGACCAATACCACGAATGGTCTCACAGTAGTCACTGCCCAGCAGTATACAGAGGTCAATAAACTGGTCTTGTGTCATACCTACATCCTCCAGAATCCGGTTCAGATGAAACTCTTGGATCGGCAGCTTTTTGGCCTCACTAGTGGTGAGGTGACGCAGAAGCAGAGGAGTACCAAAAGTCAAGGCATCCATATCTTCAGTGGCTGCAGCGTACACTTTTCCAGCTTTCACCAAAGCAGCACACGTGGCCTCGGCCTCACAAGGCGCATCTACGTAGGGGATTCCCATTAACGAAAGCAGTTTTTTGCACTCGTCATTGTGTTGCTTTGTCACCTTCACAAGCCTCTTATTGAATTTCTCAATGTTCTCCACTTCACCTGCTTCTTGGGCGGCCTCCAGCTGTTTCTCGGCTTCTGCCCTCCTTTCACTCCGCTTGGCCAGCTCACCCGACTTCAGATGCGGTGGCTTCCCATCAAATACGTAAACGGGCTTGATGCCGTGCTCCACCATACGTATAGTGCGATAGAACATACCCATTAAGTGACTGGTGGTTTCACCTTCCTCGTTCTGAAGCATGTTACCATCCTGCCGCACGGCTATAAGAAACTGGTAGATGCACATAGACGCGTCCACCGCCACTTTACGTCCAAAGTAACTCTTTATGTCGTTCTCTTTTATGGCTCCGGGAGCCACATCGGCGATCAGTTTAGCCAGGCCTTGAATTCCCATTGCAGAGAAGTGAAGAAGTGAAAGTCAGTAAAACGTCAATCTGAAAAACAGACATAAATATAGTAATACAACGGTGGAGTACATAGCAGTACACATCACATGCAATTATTATTCACTATATTACTTTTTTATTTATTATGCATATAAATCATAAAAGGTTCCAAATTAATGTAGAATAGGGTCTCTGGTAGTCACCTCGACCCCCACCTACTCCCGAGCAGTTATAGAAAGGCTTTGTTGCAGGACCTAATGGCACTATTTTATATTGCTTAGGATGTAGTGAGGAGCTGGAAATAAAATTCCAAATGGTGTGGAATTGGAAAAAAAACAAACAAACAAAACACAATTCTGCCAGTTTTGTGTTTTGTTTTTTACAGTGTTTCCTATGCGGTAAGATAGACCTGTTGCCTTCAATCGCCAGGTCATTCGATTTACGACACCACACTTGTATAGTCTCTGTTGCATTTTAATACTGAAATAAACCCATATTCTAGGGGGTTACCCGTTCCTCACAACTAGGCTGTTTCTTCAGCAATCTCATGGATTTCTGCAGGGACCTGCCACGTGTCTGTATAGCCAGTAAGTGCTTATTGAAGGGAGATGTGGAGTCTTCTGACACAGTTGTTGACCAAAGCTACTTGAACAACATGTCCATTCAGAACTGTCCTCCCACCTCTCCTCCTGCTACCTCTTTGACCGCCTACAATCTGGCTTCCGACCCCACCACTCAACCGAGACTGCCCTTACCAAAGTCACCAATGACCTACTGACAGCCAAAACCAAGAAACATTATTCTGTCCTCCTTCTCCTTGACCTGTCCTCTGCCTTCGACACTGTTAACCACTCCCTTCTGTTGCAAACTCATCTCTTGGCATCACTGACCTGGCCCTCTCCTGGATCACATCATACCTCACCGACCGGACGTTTAGCGTCTCCCACTCTCGCACCACCTCCGCGTCTCATTCCATCTCTGTTGGTGTCCCGCAAGGCTCTGTCCTAGGACCCCTGCTCTTTTCTATCTACACTTTTGGCCCGGGACAGCTTATAGAGTCCCATGGCTTTCAGTATCGCTCCTACGCTGACGACACACAAATCTACCTCTCTGGTCCAGACATCACCACCTTACTATCAAGAATCCCACAATGCCTATCTTCTATATTGTCCTTCTTCGCCTCTCGCTTTCTTAAACTTAACATGGATAAGACAGAATTAATAATCTTTCCCCCATCTTGTTCAACCCCCTTCAGACCTATCTATCATGATCAATGGCTGCACACTCTCCCCAGTCAACAAAGCCCCCTGCCTTGGAGTGACCTTAGATTCTGCCCTTTCCTTCCGAGCGCACATCCAAGCCCTTTCCACCACCTGCCGCTTCCAACTCAAAAACATCTCCCGCATCCGTGCTTTCCTTAAAGGGGTTGTCCGGGATTGGGGACCTGGGTCTACATGTACAATGGTCCCCTAAATATTACATTCATGCCTGTCCTTCCCTTACCAGACATTTCTGATGGCCCTTTTTTACTTCTCAAATTTTCAGCCGGAAGTGCAGTTTCTCTCACAGTCAGTGACGCACCGGGTCCCTTTCTGCATAGCAAAGCCTCTCCTTCCGCTTCACAAGGAGCCCGGTGACGTCACAGTCAGCCTCTAATTATTCCAAGCGCATGGAGGGGCAGTAACTATGCGGCAACAGAAGCGCCAAGCCACGCCCCTCACACCGTGAAGCCACGCCCATAGCATCGTTAAGCCACGCCCCCCCCCCCCCCCCCCCCCGCCGAACAGGGCGCATTCTTAGTAAGGAAGGAGGCGTTTAGCTGCGATGGCACCCAGAAAGCATTGAGGCAGGAAGTTACCGCACACATAAACAGAAAGGTAAACAATCAGTGGGGGGCTGTAGGAGCCCTGCTGAAGTGTAAAAATACCTAAAAATATCTGGGGGGGACCTTCAAACTGCTATTAATAGTGATTTAACTGGTTTAAAAAAAAATCTTGATCTCGGACAACCCCTTTAACTTTGAATCTGCAAAAATGCTTGTACATGCCCTCATCATCTCCCGCCTAGACTACTGCAACACTCTCCTCTGTGGCCTTCCATCTTGCACCCCTCCAATCTATCCTCAACTCTGCTGCCCGACTAATCCACCTCTCACCTTATTACTCCTCTGCCTCTCCCCTCTGCCAATCCCTTCACTGGCTCCCCATTGCCCAACAAATTTACTTCAAAGTACTAACAAATACATACAAGGCCGTACACAACCTGTCCCCCCCCCCCCCCCCTACATCTCGGAGCTACTTTTTCCGATACACCCCCACACGCAATCTCCGATCCTCACAGGACCCCCTTCTCTCCTCTTATCGCCTCTTCCCACAATCGCCTCCAAGATTTCTCCCGCGCATCCCCCACACTCTGGAACTCGCTACCCCAACATATCAGACTCTCACCTACAGTGGTATCCTTCAAAAGAAACCTGAAAACCCACCTCTTCAGACAAGCCTACAACCAGTGACCCTGCTGCCTCTATACCGCCATGACCAAGAGCACCCGCACCTACTGTGTCCTTCTCCCATACCGTGTAGATTGTAAGCCCTCACGGGCAGGGCCCTCTCTCCTTATGTACCAGTTTGTAACTCATCTTGTCTATGCTTAGTGCTATTGTCTGTATTATATATGTATACCCCTTATCACATGTACAGCGCTATGGAATGAATGGCACTTTAATAATAAATAATAATAAAAATATGGATATTCAAATGCGGCCTATCCCTATGCTGGAAATGGAACTGACCTGAGCCGCCATCATAAATTCCATCCAGTCTGGTAGGAAACCTGCCGTGTGCCGCACTAGGTCATCCTCTGGGAGAAGCAGCCTGCATTTTATAACATGGGTTTGTCATGTGTCAGATGTAGCAGAGTTCTGTGGTTCCTACCAATGAAGGCCTCAAACAACTGATTGTAGGCGGCGGTCACCCACTGGCTACAAGCAGGCCAGACATGAGACTCCATGGTGGCAGGTAATGTGGGCTCCCTGAGGCCTCACTCGGCTCAGCCACCGCCAGGGCTCATCAATACACAACCTATTAACCATGAAGACGAGCCGTGAGGTACCAGCCAGCCATTATTCCCCTCACAGCTGCGCTCGCACTTACCGGCCTCCTCCAGGTTTTCGCGGGTTACTGTGACATCAAATTCCCGCCGTTCTGACGCTCGCCCACCAGCACTTGGGGGTGACGAGCGCTCTGATTGGTGGACCCGAGCAATGCCGCGTTCTAATTGGTTAGTGGAACGCCCACACTTGTGGGTGACATAATGTGGTTGGCAAGCTGACAGTACACGCCGCTCAGTGTTTGGCGGCTCGCGGCAGGGGCCAGCGCGATTGGTTCATGGTACCACGTGTTCTTGTGCTGACGTGTTTCCGCTCCCAGCGTTCCCTGCTGTGCCCTCTGACCCCGTTTGGACTCTGAGAGACGTGGCGGAACCGGGAGCGCTGTCACCGAAGCAATGGTGAGAATGTGCCTCTAACGGCAGCAGTGTCGGTCTGCCGGGAGTTACTGCATGTGAGGTGGCGGCGGCGGGGACACAGTGCTGTCCGGGTGTCTGTACTCGGGCTGCTACGTCTTGTATCCGTCAGGAGTTCCGACCCTCCTAATGTATGGGACCTGCCTAATCCTTGTACACTGAAGGGTTGTGTCGTTTTATCATGTACTCTGCTTGCAGTCAGTGAATGGAATCGTCCTTTATTTACATAACTAATTGTTTTTAGATCTAGTTCTGCTCACGCAGCCGCGGTTTGTTACAGTGTGTCAGTGCAGACAGAACACAGACTGCCTAAACTGATCCATTGTAACAAGATCCAGCTGTGTGAGGATCGTTCATTGCCCAGTACTGCTCCCCTCAGGCTTCACTTGCACAGAACCGTATTTTGCATCAGCATTTTTTGCGGATTGCACACGGACCCGTTCATTTCTATGGATCTGCCGAAAAAACGGGCAGCGCGCAGCTATGCCATCCATTTGCTGTCCCGGAATTTATAGATCATGTCCAGTTCTGGTCCGTTATGCAGACAAGGATGGTCCTTTCTAGTGACGGGGACTGCGGTTTGCAGACCGCGGATACTGCTGTGAATGAGCCACATCCTTATGGCGGTCTCCAGTCTGCATTACTAGAAAGTGCTATTCTTGTCTGTAAAACGGATAGAACATGCCCTATTCTATCATTTACGGATGCGGACAACACATGGATGACATCTGTGTTCTGTCTGTTTTTTTTTTGCAGACCCATAGAAATGAATGGGCCTGTGTGCTATCCGCAAAAAAAAAAATGTGATTAGTGCACTGGAACAAAATATGATCGCCTAAAGCTAATTTCACACAAGTGAGTTTTGCATCCGGATGCGTTCCGTTTGGCGAAAGGTCAGCATCCTGGCTTCACTCTGACCCCCTTCATTTCCATGGGTATAGGCACACAGTCACTGTCTTTCGCTGACCATCCAGCCACTCAAGGAAATAAAATCGCAGCATGTTCTATCTTCATCCGTTTTTCACATGGGACTGGTGCTCTCAAGCCATTGAAAAAAAAAAAAAAAACTGAAGCGCACGGATGACATCTGGATGCAATACGGTTTTCGCAGAAGGTTGCTTGGAGATGCTGAGTAGTGTTGTTCAGCTTTTATTCCTGCACGTGAAAAACGGATGAGATCTGGACGAAAAAACTGAAGCACTTAATGCAGTTCCAGACAAAACTGATTCAACTTGCATGAAAAACTTTTTTTTTTTTTTTTCTGACCCTGACTCATTCCATATCGCTGGTGAAAGAGGCCTAAAGGCTAACCAAGGAGAATGCCAGCAGCCAGATTAGTCCTAACATGATGATTGCTGGAGGTCCGACCTCCTGGATCCTGAGGGCAGAGGAACTGGTCTTTATTCAGCTTAGGGTCCATTCACATGTCCGTAGTGTATTGCGGATCCACAATACACCCGGCCGGCACCCCCATAGAACTGCCTATTGCGGACAAGAATAGGACATGTTCTATGTTTTGTGGAGCCGCGGCCCGGACAGCACACAGTGTCTTTTCTGTCCCCATAGAGAATGAATGGGTCCGCAATTGTTCTGCAAAATTGCGGAACGGATGTGGACCCATTTGCGGATGTGTGAATGGAGCCTTATTCACTGCACAGTGGCTCCTCTAACACAAGGATCTACAGCACAACCGCATGATTAGTACCCAGCCTTAGGGTACTTTGACACTAGCGTTTTTCTTTTCCGGCATTGAGTTCCATCCTAGGGGCTCTGTACCGGAAAAGAACTGATCAGTTTTATCCTAATGCATCATGGAGAGAAATCCGTACAGGATGTCTTCAATTCAGTCACTGAACGGCGTTTCGGACGGAGGAAATACTGCCGCATGCTGCAGTATTATCTCCGTCCAAAATTTCGGATCAGTTGACAGAATGCCGGATCCGGCATTCATTTACATTTAAATGTATTAGTGCCGGATCCGGCATTAAAAATACCACAATGCCGGATCCTTCCGTCCGGTCGGTGCATGTGCAGACTGGTAAATATGTGGGAAAAAAAACAGAAACGGATCCGTCTACAAATGCTGTCCGTTTTCATGCAGATTGCCAGATAACTCTGCCGGAAGTGTGACAGTAGCTTTAGGCAACGATTTTGGCGTGCATGATCGTCCAGAACGCTCTCTACATGTGAGTGCCCTCTAGTGATAAGTGAAGCGAGCTTCTGATGCTACAACCAAAGTCGATTTGTTTGAAACTTTGGATTAATACTGAACGGCGATCCATCTCCGTACAGTATTAGAATGTATGGGCTTCGATGAGCTGAAGTCAGTTATTCGCGAAGTCGCGCAAGACTTCATTGAATATCTTCAGTAGTTGATTTTTAAAGTGGAAAACCGCTTTAAAACTTGTAACCGAACAAGTGAGAGCTACAGCTCAGTTGACAAAAAATAAATAAAACATTTATGGCTCTTAAAGAAACGAAAAAACTGTGTTCCAAAATCCAAGTGGCTCTTCTTGCCTTCCAAGCCCCAGCCCGGCTGTTTATGACCATGTATGGGGTATTCCTGTACTTTAGGAGAAAGTATGTCGCACATTCTAGGGCTCTTTTTTTCTAAAATTTTCCTTGTAAAAAGGAAACATTTTAGATTAAAAGGGTTTCCTGAAATAGTTTTACTGTTGACCTATCCTCTGCCTTCTCTCTGCTCACCAAGCACTGAGCGGTACATTGCATAGCGGCTGTGCTTGGTATCGCCTAGGCCACGTGAATGAAGAACGTCGCGTCACGGGCCTAGGAAAAGCTGGAGAAGGCGGCAGAGCTCACAGGATCGTCACTGCCTTCTCAAACAGCTGATTGGTGGGGGTACAAGGGGTCGGACTCCCACTGATAAGATACTGTTGACCTATTCAAAGGATCGGTCATCAGTATTTAAGCCTAAGAAAACCTCTTTAAAAGCAGAGGAAAAAATTAAATTTTTTATGGTTCAGTGTTAAAGTGTACGAAAAACACCTGCGGGGTAAAAACCATCACCACTCCCCTAGATGAATTCCTTGGGATGTGGTTTCCAGAATTGGGTTATTTCTCGGCTGTTTAGACCAGGCATGTCCAAACTGCGGCCCTCCAGCTGTTGCAAAACTACAACTCCCAGCATGCCCTAATAGCTGTAAGCTACCCAGGCATGCTGGGAGTTGTAGTTTTGCAACAGCTGGAGGGCCGCAGTTTGGACATGACTGGTTTAGACTGTTCTGGCTCAGCAGGGGCATTTCAAATGTGACATAGAATCCAAAAACCATTCCAGCAAAATCTATACCTCAAAAGTAAATTGGCGCTCCTTCCCTTCTGAGCCCTGCTATTTGCCCAAACAGCACTTCATCACCACGTATGGGGTATTGCTGTACAAAGTATGTGGTGCCTTTTCTCCTTGTGCCTCTTATGAAGATGAAACATTTAGAGCAAAAACAATGTACTACTGGAAGAAATGTAGTTTTTCATTTTCACGCCCAATAAATTCTATGAAACGCCTGTGGGGTGAAAATGTTCGCTACACCCCATGATGAATTTTTTGAGGGGTGTAGTATCCAAAATGAAGTCTTTGGTTAGTTGTTTCTTTTTGTTTTTGGCACCTCAGAAGATCTCACTCTCCATCACGTTCTCCTCATTTCTGAGGCCTGTGTTTGGATCAATTGCAATTCTCAGAATTAAAAAGATAATGGGACAGATTTACTAATCCTATAGATCAGGAATGCCCAACCTACGGCCCTTCAGCTGTTGCAAAACTACAACTCCCAGCATGCCTGGACAGCCTACAGTTATTAAGGCATGCTGGGAGTTGTAGTTTTGCAACGGCTGGAGGCCGCAGGTTGAGCATCCCTACTATAGATGGTGTACGCTTAGACTGGCTTTCTAGACTTGAACCAGATTTATCACAGGGGCTCCGGCTGGAGGACAGATGTGGTCCTGGTCCAAGAATAGGCTATACCAATTATTGGTTGGCAGAATTGCAGAAAAAAGTGCATCCTAGCCCCTATCCCTTTCTGTGAAGCACCACTTGCCTTCCACTGAGCCCCTCAATTGATGAACTATTCTCAGGAAGAGATTTCGACGCTAGAGAGAGAGCTACGTTCTCCTTAATGTCTACCTGCACGCTGTCTACAAGCGAATGGAAGAAGAAGCTGTGATTATCCTGCACCACCACTACAATGTAGACGGGGTACAGGTAAACATTGAAAAGGCTGCAGCGCCCACATGAATGCCGTGGCCCCTTCAAACAGGTGATCGGTGGGGTGCCAAGGGTCAGACCTCCCGCCAATCTGATATTGATGACCTGTGCTGTGGATAGATTATCAATATCACAAAACCAGACAACCCCCTTAACACCAGAAATAATGGAATATATATATTTTAGATTATATTCAAGCGTTTTAATGCGTTTTGCACGCACGTGAGAAAAATCGGCATGTTTGGTACCCAGACTTCTTCACAAAAGTTCGGGTTTGGGTTCGGTGTTGTGTAGATTTTATTATTTTCCCTTATAACATGATTATAAGGGGAAATAATAGTATTCTTAATACAGATCGCTTAATAAAATAGGGATGGAGGGGTTAAAAAAAATGCCCATGTGAAAGAGGCCATACAGATTATACTTACTCTGCTCCCAGGCACCTGCGCTCGTCCTGCTCCCTGCACAGCCGCCGCCGCTGTATCTCCCGTCACGCTGATCAAGGCATCCGGTGACGGGGGAGCTTGGTCGGGCTGGCGGCGGGGGCGCTGGTCGTAGCAGCTAATAGCATGCTCGTCCCTCTCGTGGCCTAAGTATAATCTGTATGAGGGGCCCGGGCATTGGGGGTTATGTTATATAGTTTGAATAACCCCTTTAAAAAAAAATATAAAATCAGGTTCAAACATTGCTCTCAAAAATCCAAAAAGTAGTGAGGGCACAAATCGGGTGCAGCCAGGTCCTCCTCACCGTTACAAGGATGGTAAGAATGTCTTACACCTAATGGGAGAACTCATGAAAACACACTGGAAAGTTTGCTAGAAGAACGATTGAAACCGTAATTTTACCAGTTGCAGGTCGTCCCCACTGGGTGGTCACACGGGTAAGACCCCTGTCGGTGTTTCAGCACTGGACAGGGAATGATTGTGATGATTTGTACCGTTTGTGTTCCCTCTGGTCTCCTCAGTGACCTTTCTTTTTATCCGCAGGAGCTAGAAGCAATGAGCAGATATACCAGCCCGGTCAATCCGGCTGTGTTTCCGCACCTCACAGTTGTCCTCCTGGCAATCGGCATGTTTTTCACAGCTTGGTTCTTCGTGTATCCTTTTCAATGGTAACAGAAATGGTCCTACATGATGGTGGGCAGTGTTCTTATATTAGAAAAGGAAGCCAACCACCTAGGCTCAGGGCCAGAAAGATGCCGGAAAATGGCTTTATACACACGGCATTGAGTGAAGTATTGTTATATTGCTATGAAATATAATTGAAACATCTTGCTTTTACCTTTTTTATTTAGTTATTTTTTTTATGCAGTGCCACCTGGAAACTTTCAGAAAGATGTTGACAACTTTTTCTTTTTCTTAGGTGCTTAGTGTGTTTTCCCCTCTTTACGCACTCGTATGCCTCAAACGTCCATTATGTAGGGTTCCACCTCTTGGGAGAATCCTCCTAAAAGGATCCCAGAGATGTGAACCCTTGGTTGTAGTGATGAGTGAATCAATTCATTCTTCATAATGGATTATTCACCTGCGAGGAGCTGTGTCCCCTACGGACGAAGCTCCCCCACTTGACGGGGCTGAACATCTCCCGGCCCTGATATTCTCGCGCCTCTACCGCTGTACCATAGCATCGACTGTGCATGCGCTGATACACTTCTGGTTCGTGGCACATGAGCAGTCACTCCTCCAGAAGCAGAGCCTTGGCTCAGCTGCAAGATTTATCCATTCCTGTCAATTATGATCAGCTTGGACAGCCCCTCCCGGGTGAAAATCTCATGATAAATAATGAGTCGATTCGCTCATCTGTACTTGGTTGTTACATTTTTTTTTTATATATTTTTTTTGCGCGGGGGGGGAATAGCTCTCCAGTGCAGCATAATCATCTTGACTCAGGAATCCAGTGCCAATGGTATTAGCACAGTATAATATTCACAGATTGCCCAGTTCTGTTCTTCCTTAATGCACCCTTAAAGCTATGAGGTGACATCCACAAAATACACAAGGGATATATACAAGGAGCTCCTTATTTCGTTGGTGGCCTCGCTCTTCATGGGTTTCGGGGTATTGTTTCTTCTCTTGTGGGTCGGGATCTATGTGTGACCATGGTGGTAAGTAGACAACAGTGACACTGATATTATTGCTAATCATTTGGATAAAATCGTAGTAATTGCCTGTACCTTTGTAACGATGACATCACTGCTCAGTAGGGTGACATCATAATTACGAATTGGTGGAGCAGGCTGTCTCTAAGTTGCTCTCACGTTAGAAGTGCAGCTAATTGTGGCCATTCAAAGGAACATTAAACACAGAAAATGGAAAAAGAAGGGCCAGCATGTCACCCCTTCATCTCCTCCATTCCACTCTGCCCCGGTTACCGTCTCGTCTTACTTTTAAAACTTAGAGGATAAATCTTCTCTTTGCTTTGGGTGAATAGCCATCTCCCTCTCCTGAGACGAGCTGTAAGGGCTGTTTCACACAAGCGGATGCCGTGCGTGGCATCCGCTCCGTGAAAGAGTGCCAAGACCCGATGCGGACTGCAGAGGCACGGAGCAGTAACATGACTGATAACGCTCCGTGCCTCTCTGTGACCTCTTTACTACGAAATCACAGTGACAACTTTATCTCAGAGAGGCGCGGAGCATTATCAGTCATGTGACTGCTCCGTGCCTCTGTAGTCTGCATCGGGTCTTGGCACTCTTTCACGGAGCGGATGTCACGCACGGCATCCGCTCGTGTGAAACAGCCCTAAAACAACTGGCTGGAGCAGCAGCATCCCTCCTGTGCCCGGTCAGCAGTAGGACAAACTATTAAGCCTCTGCCGTTGGGGCAGATCTGCAGGAAACCGTAGGATTGTGCTGTTTGGCTGTCTCCTGTGGTCCTATAGAGAATAAATGAAGCCACTTCATTCAGAGGGAGTGGGGCACCCATTCTGGGTATCAGGGTTGGCCCCCTGTCCTGTGGATTGAGGATAACTTTTAAACTTGATACAAACCCCTATGTTCTCTGCAGGATTTCTACAAGACTGTGCCAGGACCCTGCTGACTGACAGTGAGGGCAACTTCCTTGTGTACTTTTAGGATTTATTTCTAGGTTTACTGTTCCTTTAAATGTTCTCCGTAGCTTTTCACCTCTTGTAACGATCATTCACAATGTTTCACCCACCCACGACTGGCACATTGTGTTTGCACTGTTAAGCTGCCCGAGCAATGTATTCAATAAATACCTTCCTTTCTTGCATTCGTATCATCTTAGAGGAGGAGAGGTGGCAGATCAGCGGTGGCTTTAACCCACGGTCATTTCTCAAAATTTCCCCGTGCTTTAGGGTTTTGCCCCAAATTTGCAAAATCTGTTTGGATTCCAGGTGGATTTTGCTGCCCAATTTCCCACAGGTCGCACCCATCGCATTCTGAAAAACTGCAACACTTTTGCAAGATAGAGTATTCTGTGGTTTAGTCATGGCCTAAAATCCACACAGAGCGGCCCACGTTTTCTAAAACTACTTTCACACTAGCGTTTACTCTGGATCCGGCAGGGTTCAGCAAAAAAGCTTCTGTTACAACCGTCTGCATCCATTATGAACAGATCCGGTTGTATTATCTTTAACATTGCCAAGACGGATCCATCATAAACTCAATTGAAAGTCTATAGGGGACGGTTCCATTTTCGGTTGTGTCAGAGAAAACGGATCTGTCCCCATTGACTTGCATTGTGGGTCATCCGGTATGAGAACAGAATGGAATGCATTTTGGAGCACTCCGTTCTGTTCAGTTACATTTTCTCCCCATTGACAATGAATGGGGACAAAACAGAAGCGGTTTTTATTTTTTTCCCCCCGTTATTGAGCCTCTATGACGGAACTCCATACCGGAAAATGTTGCCTAAAGTGATTGTGCCTTGAGCGTGTCATAAAAAGGTTAGTTGAAGGTTTTCCCGCTAGTACAATAATGATGACCTATCCTCAGGATAGGTCATCAATACCAATTAATGGCACTCCCACCGATAAGCTATAACGTGATGTCATGTTCATTGGTCCCATGAACTGCAATACCAAGCACAGCCTCTGTACGGCGCTATGCTTTGTAAGCTGTGAGGAGGCCACGGCACTCATTGAAGCGCCACGGCCTCTTCTGATCGGTGGTTGTGCTGGGAGTTGGACCACTGCCGATCTGAGACTGATCCTGACGATAGGCCATCAACACTGTTCTCCCGGAAAACCCCTTGTATGTGTAAGCTATTTTTGGGTATATACCACTGGATTTATGAAAACTAGTGTAATACTGGATCATACCTAGTTGTTTTTTTTTACAAACCCAGGAGAAGATCTAAAGGCAGGAAAAGAATAATGGACGGATATTTGTTCTCTCAGTTGTTTTCCATCCCGCATTTGGCTCATAAAACTGCATATGATATTCAAGCCTCGAAAAAGTGGAGGCATTGCTTATAAATGCGTTGTCTGCTTTGGACAGAGGGTTCCTTATTGAAGGGGTTGTCCACTTTCTGGCCACTTGTGACCATTGTGTAGGTGAGATGACTATATGGCACTCCTTAATATATATAGCCTTTGTGGATATTCTTGCAATATTTCAAAAGGCATGTCTCCTTGTTAAGCAAGTCATCAGTGATGGTCAGTTCACACATGCGGGCTGCCATCTTGACTCACCCGTCCGGCGATGCACAGGTATGCCCTTACCTGTGCCGGTCTGAAATCAAATGCAGTCACCGGGAGCAGGCAGTTCTGAGAACAGCCCGATGAAGGCCCCCGGCGGCTGTTCTCGGAACTGCCTGCTCCCTGTGACCGCATTTGATTTCAGACCGGCTCCCGGCACAGGTAAGGGCCTACCTGTGCATCGCTGGACGGGTGAGTCTAACCTTACTAAAGATGGCAGCCCGCATGTGTTCGCTGGCGAACACTGCAAACTGACATTACTGGAGGTCATCTGCACTTGAAATCATGAAATATAGAAAATGGTGTCGAATATCAACAAAGGATATATTAGTGTCATAACCATCTTACATACCCATTGGTCAACAGTAACCAGAATGTTGCCAATCTCATCACAGGGTCCCCTACATAGTAACATAGTTTGTAAGGCTGAAAACAGTAATCTGTCCATCTAGAATCCATTTTCCTTATTTTAGGGAGAAAAATTCCTTCCTGACTCCAATCAGGCAATCAGAATAACTCCCTGGATCAACGACCCCTCTCTAGTAGCTATAGCCTGTAATATTATTACACTCCAGAAATACGTCCAGGCCCCTCTTGAATTCCTTTATTGTACTCACCATCACCACCTCCTCAGGCAGAGAGTTCCATAGTCTCACTGCTCTTACCGTAAATAATCCTCTTCTATGTTTGTGTACAAACCTTCTTTCCTCCAGACGCAGAGGATGTCCCCTCGTCACAGTCACAGTCCTGGGGATAAATAGCTGATGGGAGAGATCTCTGTACCGACCCCTGATATATTTATACATAGTAATTAGATCTCCCCTCAGTTGTCTTATTTCTAAAGTGAAATAAAGTCCTCCCCATTCCAGTTATTACTTTAGTTGCCCTCCTCTGGACCCTCTCCAGCGCTGCTATGTCTGCCTTGTTCACAGGAGCCCAGAACTGTATACAGTACCCAGTGTTTTACCATTTAGTATGTACCGGTGACTTGCATTATTCCTTCCCATGTGCATAACTTTACATTTGTCAGTGTTAAACCTCATCTGCCACTTCTCTACCCAAGCCTCCAATCTATCCAGATCCATTTTTAGCTGTATACTGTCCTCTTCCGTGTTAATACACAATTTAGTATCATCTACAAAAATTGATATTTTACTGTGCAAGCCTTCTACAAGATCATTAATATATTGAAGAGAATAGGGCCTTATACTGACCCCTGAGGTACCCCACTAGTGACAGTGACCCAATCTGATTGTGTACCGTTTAAGGTTTTGGTTTCCGTTTGTGAGATCCGTTCAGGGATCTCGCAAGCGTTCCAAAACGGATCAATTTTGCCCTTAATGCATTCTGAATGGAAAAGGATCCGCTCAGAATGCATCAGTTTGCCCCCGTTCTGTCTCCATTCTGCTTTAGAGGAAAACACCAAAATGCTGGTTGCAGCGTTTTAGTGACCGTCTGACGAAACTGAGCCAAACGTTCTGACACACAATGTAAGTCAATGGAGGACGGATCAGTTTTAACTGACACAATCTGGCACAATAGAAAACGGATCCGTCCTCCATTGACTTTCAATGGTGTTCATCTTGGCTATGTTGAAGATAATACAAACTGATCCGTTCTGAATGGATGCATGCGGTTGTATTATCTGAACGGATCAGTCTGTGCAGATCCATGACGGATCCGCACAAAACACGTGTGAAAGTAGCCTAAAAGATATGCAGGGTGGTCCTCTTTCCCCTCGCTCCCCATTCTGGCCAATAGATGGGTTCTAAACCAGTACCGCCCGAACTCAAAATTCTACTTTTTTTTTCCTGCAGGTTCTGGAGGAATAGATGTTTGTTCCCTTTTTTTATTTTTCCATCGCTATGTCTTGGGACCAGTACTGGCCGTGGGTGGCGGCGTCCGCCCAGTCGTTGCACTGTCATTTCTGCAGTGGAGATTTTGTCTTCTCATGGTGACGCGCTCACCAGTTACAATAAAACACTTTATTATTACATATAAACGCATCCGCCTCTAATTTCTACAGTCACACAACACCAGTCAGAGTACAAAGCATTATCCATATATTTATATTGTGGCATTTATACGTAGACAGGAGATTTTTTTTTTTTTTTTAGACCCCTAGAATAGGGCAGAGGAGTGGGGAGAACCGTGCTGTCATAGGAAGAGACATATAAATACAAATCAGACATTAAAAAAAATATTATTAAAAATGCTTTGAGCTCATAGGCAAAGAGATCCCATTTTACCCCTTCCAGTACTTTCAGTGGGTACGTCGCTGTGTAATGAAAGGGTTAAAATGCTACCATGTGATTAGTTTCTTAATTTTTGTAAGGGGGGGAAAAAAAGTATTTACAGGATTTTAATATTAAGAGCAGAAAACATATTTTTTTCTTTCCTTTTTGGGTTTAAGGGGGGTGTCCAGTTTCCAGGTCCTTTTTTTTATTTTTATTTAAAAGTCACGGATCCATCTCTTTGGAGAGCATACACACGCTGGGTGCTCATAAAGTCTTTGGTGTGCTGCCTCACCCTCAGGCGTTCTTGGTTGCCCCTTTTTAAAGGGCAAGATTTTGGTCCTCAAATGCCATGTTCAGATTAAGTGCACTTCTGTGGTTAGGGAATTAAATACAAAAACACAAACGAGGAAAAAAAAAAAAAAAAAGCTTCACATAAAATACAATAAAACACAAAACCTGTTCCAGTATTCAGTAACTTTGCAGTGGCTTCTGCAGCCCTCGGCTCCGTGGCGGCTTCTAACAGTTCAGAATTCTCCGACACCGAGGACTGCAGGACTGATGACGCCATCCCGGCAACTCTGCTTCAGCATTGGGATGGTCAAGAAAAGGTGGAAGGGTTGTAACAGAATGATAACATTAAAGATACAGAAAATCGTTAGGATGGAGAAGAATCTGCACCATCTTCATCCATGAGAGAAATCCCATGTTTCTTGCTTGGGGATAATTCCCTGTGTCTCCAGTGTGAATGTCTTCTGATTTCCAGTTGGTCCCAATAGGATCCAGTGTTGCACATCCAGTGACGGGTGGGATTACCCCGTGGCTGCCTGCAGTCTGGGGAGAGGATGGGGGGGGGGCAAGGGAGGACACACAAACTGTGTCTGGATCAAAGGGGGGGGGGAGGAATTGGGGTTTTCCAGCTGATCGATGAGTATCAATTGCAGAGTCGGTAAAAATGGAAATAATAGTCTGTAACTTCGGAAGAATCCACAGCAATGTCATAACAGCCTGACGCACCCTAGGAGAGAAAGAGACGATCAGTCAAGGAGTGATCTGCAGACACACGTCTTGAAAGAATTCTTCAACAGCCATTAAATACAATCTGCAGGGGCTGGGGTGAGGGGAGTTCTTCTATTAACCATCATCAATGTTCTTGATGCTTTCAGAAGCCCTTAACCCCATTATACTACATGAAGGGCTCTTCCAATTATTATGTGGTACTAAATGGAAGCTATTAAGAGCAATGTAATACCTGGAAGGCTCAGGTCTGCCTGAACAGAACAGATGACTAATAGACTGGGGGCCCTGAGCTGGGGACCCCTCTCTCTGATGTCCAAATGCCCTAACGGGGCATATGGACAAGGGTTGTTGTCCTCGTGAGACAATCTCTTTAACACAGCATGTAGTTTTTAGGTACAACGTTCTGCATTGATAAATGTCTCAAAGGGGTTATCAAAGAGTAAGACATACCTCCCAGAGTGGGGCTCAGTATATGATGCTCCCGGCCTGCCTCTTCCTCTCACTGCCGCGCCGAAATCAACACGTTACCAGTTGTAACGTGAGGATGTTTTTTTTCCCCAGAGTGGCAGGGAGAGGAAAGGCGCCAGACATCAAAACAAGCAGAGGTGACCAGGTAAGTATGATCTCCGTGGGTCAGCCACTCGAGGAGGTCTGTCTTGCCCTTTAATATATCTGTATCAGTCATCACAGACATTAAAGGGGTTTTCCAGGACTGTAATAATGATAACCTATCCTTATAAGGGTCAGGGATGGCCAACCTGAGGCTCTCCAGCTGTTGCAAAACTACAACTCCCAGACTGCCTAACACCAGGGCATGGTGGGAGTTGTAGTTTTACAACAGCTGGAGAGCCGCAGGTTGGCCATCCCCGCCCTAGGTAATTTCAGATCAGTGGAAATCAAACTCCTTACACCCCCACCTAGCAGCTGAATGGGTTGCCGTGCTCTGGAACAGCACAGATCCCTGCGCTGGGTAGTGAGTGGGAGGAACTGGTTCTGCAGAACTGTTCCCATTCACGGCTGCCCATGTAAACAGCTAATGGGTGGAGGTGCTGGGAGTTGGACCCCCACTAATCTGAAATTGAGGTCTTGCTCTAAGGGTCCATTCACGCGTCCGCATCTGTTCTGCAATTTTTCTGAACAGGTGTGGACCCATTCATTTTCAATGGGGCTGGAATGTGCTGTCCGCATCTGCATTTGCAGATCCGCACTTCTGTTCCGCAAAAAAATAGAACACGTCCTATTCTTGTCCACAATTGCGGACAAGAAAAGGCATTTTCTATGAGATCCGCACATCGCCGGTGTCCGTGTTTTGCGGATCCGCAAAACACATACAGACGTGTGAATGGACTCTAAGGCTGGGTTCAGACCTGAGCGTTTTCCGCGCTGTAAAACGCTCAACAGGCAAGAACCAATGATTCCCTATGGGAATGCTTGTCACCTGAGCGTTTTACAGTGCGTACGATCGCGCTGTAAAACGCCCGACGCCCCAAGAAGTACATGAGCTTCTTTGGGGCGTCTTGTCGCGTGTTCCCGTACATAGACTTCAGCGGGAACGCGCGACAATGGGCGTTCACATGTCTCTGTATGTGCGATTGCAAACGCCCGTACAATCGCGCATACAGAGCGTACGTTCAAGTACGCTTAGGTCTGAACCCAGACTAAAGGATAGGTCATCAGTATTACAGTTCTGGAAAGCGTCATAAAAAGATTGCATTTTATCTGCCTGCTGCCACCACTAGAGGGAGATAAAAAGCTTACTGCATACAGTTAATGTATACGATTTGTATAAGTAGTATGCAGTAAGCTCCCCATAATAGCAGCTTCGAGATTAAAAGGGTTGTGTTAAGTCATCCCCTATCCACAGGATAAGGGATAACGAACTGATCTGTAGGGCTCTGACCGCTGGGACCCCCAACTGATTTCGAGAATGGGGGTCCTGATGGAGAGCAGACCAATCATGTGCCCTACCGCTCTATTCATTCTCTATGTTTCTTCTGGAGATAGCAGAGTATAGTGCTTGGCTATTTCCGGGCAGCCCCATAGGTAAATGAACGGCGCGGTAGGCACCTGCTTGGCCTGCCTGCTCATCAGGACAGGCACATGGCATAGGAGCCGTGATGGCTAACCTCCAGCTGTGATGAAACTGTGACTCCCAGCATGCTCCATTCATTTCTATGGAGCTTGAGAACAGCCAAGCAAGTGTATATCTTGGGAGTTACAGTCTTACCATAGCTGGCGTGCCGGAGGTTAGACATCACAGGGATAGGGGATAACGTTATTACTTGGCACGGCCACTTTAAGAATGTAGGTTATTTTATGTATCATATGAAAACATGAACAAACTACGGGAATTATTAATGCCCACTGATTCGGGGCAGTGGATTGCTCACCAGAGGAGACACTCGCAGGTGGAATGAGAAATCCTGGGTGGGAAGCAGCTGTAGAGACCACAAGTGATATGTTGATGGGGCTGGGGTGGCACAGACTCCTGAGACCTGGTGTAGAGAGACCATTAGTAAGAAATTATAATACACACTCGATGTGACGTGTAGATGTTGGTCTTGTTACAAAATTTATCATCTCCTTTAGTATATTGTTACTTTATTACATTCAATGATAAAAACATATTTCCCTTCAATTTGGTTGAGTCTTTTTTGCAGAAAAAAGCATTTTTAATTCACTCTATAATTTCTATATTCTGCATCTTCCCGGGTTGTTCTGTGACCCGTCCAGAGGAACCCAGAAAGATGAAATTCACCAAATTGAAAGCGGTTTTCGCGCAGTGGACAGTTATCACCTATCTCCATGACTGATCGCTAGGAGGCCCACCATTCACTAGAACAGGGGCCCCAAGCCCCCTCTTCACTGTACTGCCACAGCAAGAAGAAGGAATGGAGTGGCGTTAACAGACAAAGGCTTTAAATGGAGCGGCATCACACATTCTCGACCACCGAGCATGTGCGGTCCCCTTTTTGCAAGACAAGGTATAACTATTAGGTGGGGGTTCTACCACTGAGACCCCACAGATCACGGTGCCCCTCAGAATCCCCACGAAATGATAAGAGCGGCAGGTCGAGCATGCCCACTGCCTTTCCATTTATCTGTATGGGAGTTCCAGAGACAGGCGAGTACAACGCTCTTCTATATCCTATAGAGATAAACGGAGTGGCAGTTCGCATGTCTGACCTGTTGCTCAGGGTGCAGGGTCTCCAATCTCGTGACTGTTGGCGCACCAGTGGAAGGACCTCCACAAATCTAATAGTTATCTTTTCTCTAAGGTAACTTGTAACAATCTGTCCTTTTACAAGGACCGATATTTCAGGCAATTATTGGGAAAGAACGTAACGTTCCCAATAATTGCCTGATCATTTACTTGCGGCAATCATCTCCGCTGTATGAGTAGAAGCGATCTTTTGCCCACATAGAAGACCATTGTTATTGGGTAGCAGATCCCTGTTTCTACAGGCCAATCTGCTGCACAGAAAAAACGATTTTTGGTGCCAACTGAAAGACACAATCACCCAGGGAAAGAGCTAGTTCATCGGGTGCTCGCCGTTATCTTTTACACAAGCTAATTATCAGGAACGCGAGTTTCTACAAACACTCATCCCCCATTATTGGCCTGATTATCGGTGTAAAAAAAACATGACTCTGGTTGTGCAGTGAGAAGGAACCAGGGGCTTGGGAACCCTGTTCTAGGGATGACTGTGACCCCCCCCAGTGATCAGAGGATAAATATCTATTGTGGGAAAACCCCTTTAACCCAATAGATTCCCCCCCCCCCCCCCCCCCCCATTTCCTACTTTTTTCTCCTTTATCCTTCTATGTAATCTCAGCAATGGCACCACTACTGCTCCGCACTAATGAATTCGTCACTCTCTTTCACCATTCTCCAGCAATCTGTCTATCCATCATTTTCGGATTAACTTTTTTGTGCGGTTAGTAGAGACTAGAATAAATGTACCGCATGGATCTAAGTTTTTATTATTTTTTTATTTATAGCGTCTCACTGATGGTTCTGGAAGTGTGAGATTAATAGGTTGTGTCCTATCTGCCAGACTGAACAGAACAGCGTTCCTGGCTGCTTGCTGCCCACACGCTTCATGTTTCACATTCATATTGGGGGTCATTGATAATGGGGATCTGATCTGAGGTCTGCTTGGGGGTCATTCACATTGGGAGTCTGAATGGGGGGGTCTTATTCACATTGGGGCTGTGATCTGAGGTCTGATTGGGGGTCTCATGAACACTAGTGATCTTAGGTGAAGTCTGATTGGGGGTCTTATTAACACTAGTGGTCTAAGCTGAAGTCTGATTGGGGGTCTTATTAACACTGGGGGTCTTAGATGATGAGGTCTGATTAACATTGGGGGTCTGATTGGGGCTCTAAGCTGAGGTCTGATGAAATTTTTTATTTATTTTTTCTTATTTTCCTCCTCTAAAACCAAGGTGCGTCTTATAGGGCGAAAAATACAGTATATAGGTTTAGCTGCATTTTTCTAACACTGGGGGTCTTAGATGATGAGGTCTGATTGGGGCTCTAAGCTGAGGTCTGATGAAAAAAATGTTTTTTTCTTATTTTCCTCCTCTAAAACCTAGGTGCGTCTTATAAGGCGAAAAATACGGTATATAGGTTTAGCTGCATTTTTCCTAGTACCTGAAAGTACCCCTCTGAGGGGTTCTGAGAGATTCATTGCGCAGTGTTGCAATGGACACAGTCTCCCTTTTAACGATCCTGCATTTGCCCCCCAGGGTTTAAACATAGATCAGTACAACAGGGAAAAGGCAAATAAACCACTTGCACCTACCATAGAGCAGTTCTGATATTCGGAAGAACTTCTGGTTACAGACGTCTCACAGTTTTTTCCGGCTGTTGTTTCGCACAAATTCACCGACACAGGAGTGGAGGAGCTAGACAGGTAGACATTGGATTAGCGCATCATAAAAAAGGGTAATCACAGAAGGCAGCCATTCTGAGGATGGGTTTGGGGCACTTACTTGAACTCCAGGGTAATAGGGCCTGTTAAAGAGCTGTACTTTTTCAGTGGGAGTAAATACGTGTAATTCCCTGCACTGTGAAGATAGAGAAAAATGTATTACACGTGATTTCTCGGAATTCTAATAAAATAACCTATGGTTTTCTGTGCCATAAATCACCATTCGGGTGAATTCACGTGTCTTATTCATCAGAATGGGAATTACAGAAATCCATGTTCCTGACACCACAACAACCACATTCAGATGAAGGGGACTGATTTTAAGTTGCAAATATGATTATATTCTTAGACCCCAAGCCAGGGGCGGACTGGGAACTTAAAGTGGCCCATGAAAAATAATTAAAGTGGCCCCATTTTGTAGTTGGGTCCAAATTGATGGAAGGCAATACCGTATTGTGGCACATTATACCGCCCCAACAGTGCCAAATATCACAATCCATCACAAAATACATCCCCCAAAACTTCCACTGGCAGGCCGTGAGGAGGCCCCCTGGGCATCGGCCCACCAGAAAATTTCCCTGTAAGGTCTATGGCCAATCCACCCCTGCCCCAAGCACAGGACTGTATCCATTTTGCAATACATAAATCGTGGATCCGCAAAACATGCCTGTGTAACACATTTGCCTGTTCCGTATGTTTATCCCTATGTAAAAAATGTATTTTGTTGTCACACAAAGAACATGTCCTATTCTTGTCCTATCTTTTTTTGCAGGATGGACATACGGATGCAGACAGCACACGGTGTACCATCAGCGATTTTTTTGTGGCCCCAGTGAAATGAATGGGTCCGCATCCAATCCACAAAAAATGTGGATTAGATGCAGGCCAAAAATACGGTCATGTGAATGAGGCCTTAGGCCTCTTTCACCCGACCGTTTTTTTTTTCCGTTTACGAGCCGTTTTTTTGCGTTCCGTATACTGTCTGTATACAGAACTATTCATTTCAATGGTTCCGAAAAAAACCTGAATGTACTCCATATGCATTCCGTTTCCATATTTCTTTTTTTCCGTTCCGTTGAAAGATAGAACATGTCCTATTATTGCCCGCAAATCACGTTCCGTGGCTCCATTCAAATCAATGGGTCCGCAAAAAAAATGCATCTGTATGTCTTCCGTATCCGTTCCGTTTTTGCGAGACCAATTTTATGCTGAGACCAATTTTCTCTATGTAATTACTGTATACTGTATATGCCATACAGAAAAACGGAACAGAAACAGAAACGGAACAACGGATCCGTGAAAAACCGACCGCAAAACACTGAAAAGGCCATATAGTCATGTGAAAGAGGCCTTAGGGTGAGACCAGTGTCCACATGGCAATTGGCCACACTGTCTGATCTCATTTGGAGGGTACGGCGCATGGTGAAGCCATCCTGTGGTTGGCACACGGCCACTGTGGCTATGTACTGTGTGGTCATGCAAGTCATAGGGTGATCATATTAACTGTTAAATGTGTTCACTGTTAAATGTTGTGCATTAACCCCCAAAATCATGCGGCCATTATCAAGGAGCACAGAATAAACAATTCAGATCTAATCATTTAATATGATCCCGCTGCAGATTGCATGGCTACGTGGTGCTCAGCTGCAGGGTGGCCACATCCCAACGGCAGCACGGCCATGTCATGTGGCCATTCCCTTAGAGCATGGATGTCAAACTCATGGCCCTCCAGATGTTGCAAAACTACAACTCCCATCATTCCCTGATAGCTGTAGTATGCCCAGGCATGATGGGAGTTGTAGTTTTGCAACAGCTGGAGGGCCACGAGTTTGACATCCCTGCCTTAGAGATTCTTTACAGTATATGGGGTTCGGACCGCGCTTCTGGTCCAGGTCAGTATGCTAGTTCTTAATCCTTCTTACTTCCTTGTTTGCAGAGAGAGCCGAGGGCTGCAAATATCCCTCTAATAGATATCCTGCAACCAATGGATTTATAATAGTGTGAGTCCGTATGTAACAGTAACCTGCATTAAACCGGTTATACTCACAGAATGCGAAGAAAACAGGGCATGGATGTAATCCCTTCGTGGTAAATAGTTCTTGTTCTATCAAAACAGCCACGCTCCTATTCGATCTAGTTAAATCTCCGCACGGACTCAAATGGTATATTCCCTAGACAAATCTGTGGTCCTTTTCTTCAGATTCCTGCAAATATTCTGTGGACAAAAATGGCTTCTGCAATAGTGAAGCTCCGTGTATATTTGTTTAAAACTTTTTATTTGTCCGTACTTACAAGACAACTCTTTTAAAAAGCAATTATTTAAAACGCATAAAATTCCCAGCGTCTGCTACTTCTGCCCGACCCGGGTTTCACTCCTAGAGCTTCGTCAGGGGCCCCTGACGAAGCTCTAGGAGTGAAACCCGGGTCGGGCAGAAGTAGCAGACGCTGGGAATTTTATGCGTTTTAAATAATTGCTTTTTAAAAGAGTTGTCTTGTAAGTACGGACAAATAAAAAGTTTTAAACAAATATACACGGAGCTTCACTATTGCAGAAGCCATTTTTGTCCACAGAATATTTGCAGGAATCTGAAGAAAAGGACCACAGATTTGTCTAGGGAATATACCATTTGAGTCCGTGCGGAGATTTAACTAGATCGAATAGGAGCGTGGCTGTTTTGATAGAACAAGAACTATTTACCACGAAGGGATTACATCCATGCCCTGTTTTCTTCGCATTCTGTGAGTATAACCGGTTTAATGCAGGTTACTGTTACATACGGACTCACACTATTATAAATCCATTGGTTGCAGGATATCTATTAGAGGGATATTTGCAGCCCTCGGCTCTCTCTGCAAACAAGGAAGTAAGAAGGATTAAGAACTAGCATACTGACCTGGACCAGAAGCGCGGTCCGAACCCCATATACTGTACCTGTTTTTACGTGATTGAACCCACATCACTTTTTCGGACCTGCTGCATAGCATTATTGCGGACTGGTGATATATTTATTTTCCTTAGAGATTCTTTACTTGCACAAGACATATAAATATAAATCACCTGCAGGTGTCTTGGGAGGCGCATAACTGATCTGTAATCAGGGTGTCAGTCTCTAGGAGCCGAATGGAAGAAACAGAAGCACGAGATCCTGCAAAAGACGTTACATTATCTGAATCACAACTTTAAGAAAGGTGGAGGAATGTACTGTCATACATAATGTACACGTGTCTGAAGAACCTTGATGGCTAAGAGGAAGGGGTAGAATTTATCAAGCCCTCCACTCCAGAATTCTAGATTCAAAAAGTTGCAAAATAGTTTTGTTTTTTAAATGGCTGCCAAAATTGTCCTAGTCTTACCTCAGGTGGTGTAAAAAGCGGAGTAACATTTCAAGACCAAAAGAGTAAGGTGTGTACCTAACCTTTCAATAAATTTTGCAGCATCAATAGTACAGAGTGTGTTAATGAGGAATAACACTATTTCTTGCCATTGTATCACTTGTTTCTGGCATTTATTTTTAGCAGTTTTCCTCTGTGCATGCTGAATGTCTAGTTTGCAGTTCTTCAGACATTGTGGGTGAAAATGAGCTTCCCTCTTCTGCACACAGAAAGTAGAGGAGAATCTCCTCCCTACCCATCTTACACTCAGAAGCAGCCCCAGAATCATGGAGGACATTATAAAGATGTACTGACCTGTATGATTGTAAAAAAAAAAAAACACTTAGGAAATATCTCAGCCCATGTAGCTGTACCAGTACTGTATGCTTGTCTGTGTGTGTCTCATTTAGGCTAGTTTTACATCTGCGGCATGGATCCCGGCAGGATGTTCTGGCAGATAACAGCCTGCCGGAATTCTCCAGATCTGGCACTAAGGCCTCTTTCACACGGGCGTCATGTTTTTTGCACTTGCTTGCGGATGCTTGCGATTTTCACGCGGCCCCATTCACTTCTATGGGGCCTGCGTTGCGTGAAAAACGCTGAATATAGAGCATGCTGCGATTTTCACGCAACGCACAAGTGATGCGTGAACATCATCGCTCGTGTGCACAGCCCCATAGAAATGAATGGGCCAGGATTCAGTGCGGGTGCAATGCGTTCAACTCACGCATTGCACCCGCGCGGAATACTCGCCCGTGTGAAAGGGGCCTAAGGCTACTTACACATCTGCAACACTGTGAAATGGCCACAATCCAGCAAATATAGATTGCAGTGCCACAGCTGTGAAAGTAGTCTTCGTCCCTCCTCCATTCTTCTTCACTCCTCCTCCTCCATAGACTTGCATTGACATGTATAATATGATCCTTCTGTGTCGATGCTCCTGTCTTTAAGGCACTTTTCAAAGTGAAAAGCAATTAGCAAAGGGGGGGCGGGAATAAATAGCTTATAACATGAGAACTAGACATTTCCCACTGATAAGACTTTTGCGGTCGCTTATACTATTGATTTATGCAAAGTTGTGTTAAAAGTTAGTGATCATTTATGTAACATTATGAACATTGATGAAAACTATGCCAACGCGGACTCCTGCAAATCTGACTTTTAAATTTCCCTCATGATAAATCATTACATTAAAGGGTGTGCTGGTGGCTACCCGAAACGGCTGATCAGGAGACCAGACCCACATCAAGCTGATATTGGTGACTTATCCTGAGAACAGGTCATCAGTAGCTAAGTACTGGAAAACCCTTAAAGAGTTTGATGGTGGAGCCAGCCTGAGGAAAAGGGTGATGGATATAGATAATAAGACATTTTTAGATTGTTACCTAAAATATATTAAAGTGGTTGTCTAGGAGTAGTAAAAAAAAAGAGAGTCTACTGTTTTTCTGTCTATGGGTTGTGTCTGGTATCACTGTTGAAGAACACTCTCTTGAATGGCAATAAGCTACAATACTCAACACCATGGACAGAAGTGGCACTGTTTCTGGAAAAAAAAGCAGACCCTTTTAGCTAGTCCTGGGCCATGAAGGCCAAAAAGCTGAACTCCATTCAACTAGAACGTGCACATGACTGTATGGATATTTTACACATTTTTGGGTATAACTTACCATTCCCATAGGTAACATCAGAAACAGTGGTTGATATTGTTTCTTCCTCCTTCACGCTTCTCCTGTTACGTACGTCCTGCCCTGGTAGACTGTTGGGGCTGTGTTTGGTTTTTCCCTGGCTATATTGAGGTGGAGGACTGACAGGACGTGCCGGTGTTTGGAGATGGTTCCGACTCTTGTCCAGGAATCTTGATTTAGCTTTTCTGACAGTTGTAGCTGAAGCGTTGTCTGTGGTGGTGATGTGTATATTAATCAATCAAGTAGACAATTAGGTAGAAAAAAAATATGAGGATAGGGAAACCGTAACTAATTAGGGCGCAATTAGTTATCACTGTGGATGATGGAACGGGACATGCAAAACGGGGCCTTAGTTTAAGTTTTCTATTGAGCGTCATTGTTGCTTCCCCTGTTGTGTTAGATATTCCTTTTTCCACATTAATGTATGCGTTATGCCTGTACTGTACATCATTGTGTGCATTACACCTGTGCATCATTTTAATGTAGTGATGTCACAGTGTCCATAGTGACATTTTTGCTATATTCCTGTGCTATGACAACACTGTACACATTATTCATGTGCTATAATACTGTACACATTATTCCTGCACTGTGACATCACAGTGCACAATATTTGTGTGCTGACATCACAGTGCACTTTTTTCATGTACTATGACATCACTGTGCACATTTTTCATGTACTATGACATCACTGTGCACATTATTTGTGTACTTGGAACACATTGCTAGAAGAGCAGTAAAAAAAACCTGAGTGCTGCACCAAGGAACCTCCAAAAAAAAAAAGTTTTTATCGGAAGGTCCTTCACGCGCACAGTTTTTTTTTACTGCTGTTCCAGCAACTTGTTCCACGTGTATCTTCCAGCATCCCTGAAGGTCCAATCGGCATACAAGCGCAGCAGCATAGCATGTCTCTCTTCACCCTAGAGTTGTGCCTAGCCTGCACAACTCCATTTGGTAAGGTACAATTTTACATTACACCTAAGTAATCGATTCTAAGGGTATTCTAAGGCGTCCCCTTCTATCTTTTTTGTTTATTATTTGTGTACTGTGACCTCTCTGTGCACATAGTTTCCCGCTATTGTGACATTAATGTTCACATTATCCAACTAGTGTGACATCACAGTGCAAAGTATATCACTACTGTGACATCACTATGCACATTATCCTAGTATTGTGACATCACTGCGCACATAATCCCTGTACTATGCCATCACTGTGTGCATTATCCCTCTATTGTGACATCACTGTGCACATTATACCACTATTGTGACATCACTGTGCACATTATCCTACTATTGTGACATCACTGTGCACATTATCCCTAATAATGTTGGAATCCTGTGCTGTACGTTCTGTGACACAGTGAGGGGTTTTGTCTGGGAAGGCAGGTATTTTCCTCCCAACATGTGTGGCTGGGCTGTAGTGATAGACGAACATCAGCTGGGACGATTCGCGATCGCGCAAACGCGATCAAATGTTCACGAACTGCAAGTTCGTGGCGGGCCCCATTCACTTTAATGGCAGGCGAACCTGAAAAACCTTCAGGTCATATTTTCAGCCAACAAATACTTACAAGAAGTGCACAAATCGTCCCACAACATGGACAGTGACATACCAGAGGGGGGTCAATAACAAAATTTTCCCCAAAAAATATGTATTTTAATCAGGGGCCATTTTTATGCGCCTTAAAAGGGAAATTCTCAGAAATGTGCCCTGCTGGAGCCTAGACAATTTTTATTTTAGGCCACGGGAGTACAGGCCCTAAAAATTAGGCATTCACCGGACAGAAAACATCAAGTGATTATGTGGCTGGAGGTATATTAGATTGGATATCAATTTTACTGCAGGCCAGTACAAATAGATGTCATATACATATGTTTAAAAGAACAAAAAAATATAAAATTGAATTAAAAACATGGCTAACGAAATCCCCCCTCTTGAAAACCCCCCAAATGATAATAGTTGGAATTCAATAACACATGGTCGTCAACAGGTGTTAAATTTCTCCGAGGTCCCAAACATTAGGCAGTCACCGGACAGAAGAGAACAAGTAATTATGTGGCTGAAGGTATATTAGAAGGTCATTCAATATCAATTTTACTGCTGGCCAGTGTAGTACAGGCCCCAAACATTAGGCATTCACCAGACAGAAAAGAACAAGTGATTATGTGGCTGGAGGTACATTAGGCGGTCACCGTATAACAATTTTACTGTTGGCCAGTTAGATTACAGGCCCCAAAAATTATGCATTCACCGTACATAAATGATCAAGTAATTATGTGGCTGGAGGTATATTAGACGGACATTCAATATCAATTTTACTGCAGGCCAGTGTAGTACAGGCCCCAAACATTAGGCATTTACCGGACAGAAAAGAACAAGTGATTATGTGGCTGGAGATATATTAGACGGTCATTAGATATCAATTTTACTGCATACACGTACAAATACGTGTACAGTACACATACATATGTTTAAAAGAACAAAAATCTAAAATTGGATTGAAAACATGGCTAAAGAAATCCCCCCTCTTGAAAAAAACAACTAATGATAATAGTTGAAATTCGATAACACGTGGTCGTCACAGGTGTTGAATTCCTCTGAGGTCGCAAACATTAGGCATTCACAGGACAGAAAATGCCTTTTATGCCTCTGTATTTACCTAAGACAGGGACCATTATTTGTTCTGGGTGGTGGCAGATATTTGTGGGCTGTCATTAGGAAATTCAATTAAACGTGGTCGTCACAGGTGTTGAATTCCTCCGAGATCCATGCCTCATTCATTTTTGGAAATGTGAGGTAGTCCACACTGTCATGAGCTAGGCGAGTGCGCTTATCGGTCAAGCCTGCACACCCAGTAGTCAAGTGGTTCCTCGCTTCTCAGGGCGTCCACATCGGCCGTTAACCCGATGTAGTCGGACACCTGTCGGTCTAGGCGTTCCCTGAGGCTGGATCCGGAGGGCAGATGTCGATGGGTTGGCTGCAAGAATGATCTCATATCCGAAGTAACCAACACATCTTCAAACCACGCTCTTCTTGCATGCGCTGTAGAATTGGTACCCGCAACTGTTTCTCTGTGGATGGAAATTCCTCTGCCAGCGCCCGCAACAGCAGAATGCATTATCTCTCAGAAGGTTCAACCAGTGGGCAGTAAAAGTTATGTACCTTCCCTGCCCGTGTTTGCTAGACCACGTCTCTGTGGTCAGATGTATCTTGGCACCGACACTGTGTGCCAGAGATATATTAACTTGGCGCTGAACGTGGACATATAGTTCAGGGATACCCTTCTGGGAGAAATAGCTCCTTCCGGGGACCTTCCATTGTGGTGTGCCAATGGCCACAAATTTTCTAAAGGTCTCCGAGCCAACCAATTTATATAGCAGTAGTTGGCGGGCTAGCAGTTCCAACAAGCCAGCAGTCAGCTGTTGGACAAGAGGATTATCCGGCGTCATCATTTTTTTATGCTCGAACATTTGGGCCAAGGAAGCCTGCCTTGTGCCAGATGAACGCAACGACGGCACGGTGGAAGGTGGAGTGGGAGGAGAAGGAGAAGAGGCAGGACGTGGAGCGCCAGGAGTGTGGCTTTGTGGCTTCTGCTGGCATTTTTCCCACTGGGCTCGGTGATGGGAGGCCAGGTGCCTTCTAAAGGCGGTCGTCCCTAGGCGAGTGTTGGGCTTACGACTTATGCATTGACAGCACAGGCTGCAGATGGCAACACTATTGTCAGCAGCTGACACGTAAAAAAAAAGCCCATACTGCAGAGCCATGTGCCAGCATTCTGGGAGCACAAGTGTAACACTGAAGAGTTGTGTTACTACACTCCTCTACTCCGCTACTGCCCTTTAAAAGCTTTTATACTGTCATCTGATATAATTTGTATTCTGTCTCCACAAATGTGCATGTAAAACCATGTTAAATGTAATTGTTTCCTGTCATTTTCCTGGTATACCAGCGGGTGGCAGCATCATTGGTAGAGATAGTCTTAAAGGGAACCTGTCACCCAAAAATCGCCTATTAAGCTGTTTACAGTACCTTATAGTGCTGTATACTCGTTTCTTGATGCACTTTTTGTTCGTTTTCCCGCATGTCTGCTCAGTCAGAAATCGATGTTATATTCTGCTGCTGCCCCGTGCTTCAAGTCAGGCTTGAAGTCACGGGGGCAGCGGCCTCGGCGTCTTACATGGCCCTCTCCCCGCCCCCTGCCACTGTTACTGACAGCCGAACTCCGAATCCGGGACCGCGCTCAACGGCCGCATGCGCAGTAAAGGGCGGCAGGAGCGCGGTCCCGGCTGCCGCGCGTACTACGCGCCGTCTTACTTTCGCCGCACTGCGCATGCGCCCGACATCCTGTATCAAACGCGCCCGCGCCCGGCATCTGGGCGCGGGCGCGTTTGATACAGGATGTCGGGCGCATGCGCAGTGCGGCGAAAGTAAGACGGCGCGTAGTACGCGCGGCAGCCGGGACCGCGCTCCTGCCGCCCTTTACTGCGCATGCGGCCGTTGAGCGCGGTCCCGGATTCGGAGTTCGGCTGTCAGTAACAGTGGCAGGGGGCGGGGAGAGGGCCATGTAAGACGCCGAGGCCGCTGCCCCCGTGACTTCAAGCCTGACTTGAAGCACGGGGCAGCAGCAGAATATAACATCGATTTCTGAATGAGCAGACATGCGGGAAAACGAACAAAAAGTGCATCAAGAAACGAGTATACAGCACTATAAGGTACTGTAAACAGCTTAATAGGCGATTTTTGGGTGACAGGTTCCCTTTAATGTTATGGCCATTCAGAGTGGAACAATCCTGTTCTATTCTGCCCTCCTGCTGAAGAGAAGTGGAGGTTTCCGGCTTCCTGCAGCAAGGGAGGAATAAACCAGTTAGAACCAGTTCTAGTTTCCTTGCATAGGGAAGACAGCAAGGACCAAGTCTCGTTCTGAGACTTGATCAAATTCCCAGTCTGAGCCCTGCAGCTCAATTGGATGAAAAGAAAGCAGAACGTTACTGACAACCTCCAGTTCCAGGAAGAAAGCATCCCACTGAGAATATAACTGAGTCAAGTTCAGAGACCTAGGAGAAGCCATTCCTCCTCAGCTAGTCTGTCCCCACACAGCAGAAGGTACAAGTTCAAAGCAGAAGCATTTATCCCTACCAATGATTGCCAAAACCTGCTGGGACCAATGACCAAAGCTGTATACTGTTTGGATCCAAGTTATTTTCAGTAAAGAAAAGTTTGAACTTCATCTAAAGGTTTGGACATCATTTCTGCTGCAAAATTCCTGTATTACTCCTCCTATCACTAAACTCTAATTTATTGCAAGTGAGCCAGGAGTCCGGCCGTACCCAGAGACACCGTTGACACAATTATCACCACCCTATAGAGATATTATAAGCCATTACCCCACTCTGGCATTCCTAATCTGGGACGTGCTTTATAACACCTTGGGAGGACCCTGTGATAGTACCCTGCGCACGCTGCAATTGGCGTCACGACAAATACAGAACATTAAACAACCCGTACCTGGCCACTGCACAAGATGTGACTGTGCATGTCTGATGGCTCGCTCCAGATACATTTGCAGTCTGATTTTTGTCTCCTGTGCACTGCGAGCTCTGCCTGCTTCTCCTCCCTATCTGCTGCTCAGTCCATCGACACGTCATCGTCGTCACCTTCACCACCACTGACATTAGAGATCTCGGAGTAGGCAGCAACAGTGGGGACCACCCTCCTTGGGCTGATCTGGGTACTGTCGTCAGACCGCTGGGTGGCGGCCGTTGCTACCTCCTCTTCCTCATTCGATGCCAAGAATGTCTGCGCATCGGTAAGGTCTGGGAATTAATGGGAAAATAATTCCTCTGACTCGAGTGGAGGAGCTATGGTGGTGGTGGTGTCTTTGGGGGTGCACACACCAGAGAGTAAAGAGGATGCAGATACAGAGGATGAGGAGGGTGCAGAAGCGGAAGGCTGAGTGAGCCACTCAACCAACTCTGGTGTGCGTCCTTTGGTGTAATCACACGCACCTTCTCCAACTTCCCACTTAGGCTCTGGCCTGGTGCACCGGCTCGATCCCTACCACCCCTGAATGGCCTGCCTCTTCCTCTGCCTGTCATTTTCAAAATGACCCTGTAACAAAGTCCCTATAGAAGAGCAGTATTTGTGGAAGCAGGTATATACAGTAGAACTCCTTAATCAGTTTTTTTGGGGGGCAACTGATATATCACACCAGTTGCAATTAGTTGTTCCAATGACGTTTATCCCTCTGTATAGCTGCGGTATCTCAGCAGAACCGCACACAAATGCTGCACAATACAAATGCACTATATAGAAATGATATTCTAGGTATATCACACCCCTGCCTCAATCAGATTTTTTGGGGGGCAACTAGTATATCACACCAATTGCAATTAGCTGTTTCAATAGCGTTTTGGCACTCTGTGTAGCTGCAGTATCGCAGCAGAACCGCACACAACTGCTGCACAATACGAATGCACTATAATATATTTTCTATGTTAGAAAGTATATTGTAAGTATATTAAACCCCTCAGTAAGTCACACCTATCGATAGCACACCTATACCAGTCCTTAAAAGGACTTTTATGGCCCTCTTAGATAGCGTTTGGTGTCTCTATACTCTCTAACAGTCTGTCCCTGCTCCACACAGCAACCTCTTCCTACACGGGAAGATCAGGCCAGATCAGGTTTATTTATAGGGTAGGACAATGGTGGCGAACCTATGGCACGGGTGCCAGAGGCGGCACTCAGAGTGCTCTATGTGGGCACCCTCACCCTGGAAAAAGTCTATGGTGTACCAATATGTCTTAGACTTTTCCTGCCATTCATCAGTGCAGGGCGCACTATGAACGGCACAGGCAACGCACTTAATGTAGACAGGCTATTATAGCTACATGATAAAGTACATGGAACATATACTATAGTGGACTGTAATATTCAGGTTAACTTGCCGTGTTGGCACTTTGCGATAAATAAGTGGGTTTGGGTTGCAGTTTGGGCACTCGGTCTCTAAAAGGTTCACCATCACTGGGGTAGGAGGTGTGTTCATGTGCTGAAAGGTCTCAATTGGCTGTCCTGTCCCACCTGATGGATGTGTCCTGGGTCAAAGTTCTGCACAATGCAAAGAATATGGCGCTGGGGGACATCGCCATATATTCTCCTGTTAAGCGAACAGTAGACGAGCAAATTTCGCCGCGAAACGAACGCCGGGCGAACTGCAAGGCCATCTCTACTGGGCTGGTTTCCAGCCAGGTGAGGTCAAATACAGGACCGGCGTTTAAGTGCCGGTCCGGGTTTTGGCAGCACCTGGCTGTCCTTAAATAGGCAGCTGGGCTCAGCAGCTGAGTCTCTGTGTTGGGATCTGAGGTTTTGTGCCGGACTGGAGGTCTGAGACCCATGTGCAGGGGGAACAGGCCCCCTAAAGCCTGCAGTGGACTACTGGAGGCAGAACTGCAGACTGCAAAGTGACGTGTTGTTTTGTGCAACTGCCGCAAGTGTGAATAAACACTGAAGTTTGAGCTAAGAACTTGTATTTTGCCTCTGTACTGCGTCCACTTACCCTATCTACCAGAGCGAAACCCCACAATTGGTGGAGGATGCGTGCAAGCGCAGAGAGGCTGGCGTGAAGATCGAAATATTTTAGTTTTTTTTCCGGGCACGGTTGTATGTCTCACATCAAACCAGTGAGATTACAACCGTGTCCCTCGACAAAATGGAAGCTGTCGTGAAAGCCCTCGTGGAGGCTGACTTGCAGCAGCGGGAGGCTAATAAGCAGCAGCAAGAAACAAACCAGCTGCTGTTACAACATGTGATGGCTTTACAGGCGGCAGGGGCATCCCAGAGCGTCCACCATGCCCGGAAAGTGGTCCGTGCGGCGATCCCCAAGATGACCCCCTCGGATGACGTCGAAACCTATCTGGCGGTGTTCGAAAAGGTGGCCGTGAGGGAGAAGCTACCCCGAGATCAATGGGCTGAGATCGTCGCTCCGTTCCTTGCATCTGGACCCCAGCAGGTTTATTTCGACTTGCCGGACGATCAAGCGTCCGATTACCCGACAGTAAAGGGTGAGATTCTGGCAAGACTGGGGTTGAATGTGTTAGTCCGGGCCCAGCGGGTACATCAGTGGGCGTTTAACCCAGCTGAACCCGCGAGACCTCAGTATTATGATCTATTACACCTGTTGCAAAAATGGCTGCAGCCTGACATGCTGAGTTCCACTGCTATGCTGGACCGTCTGTTGGCTGATATATTCTGGAGGGCTTTGCCATACCCTCTCCAGCACTGGATCGGCCAGATGTCTCCTGGTAATGCCCTTGAGATGGTGGACCTGGTGGAACACTATGAGGCTACCAGGAATCTACAAGGGGGTTCTTTTGGGAGGGGGGCAGTCAAACCCCGGAAATCTCCACCCCAGACCCGGTGACTTGTGCCAACAAAACCCACCCGAGATGTACCCCCTACGGACCCGGGTCGTGCCAGGAGCCAGGCCACGTAAGGGCTGACTGTCCCCGTCGGGGTGAGCCCATGGACACTAACTATGGCTACCGCCATTCATTATATGCCAGGAAACTGTGTGCCTCCGGTACCCCAGAGACTATAGACAACAACCACTTGTGCCAGGTGGAAGTCGGAAAGACTGCAAAGTGACGTGTTGTTTTGTGCAATTGCATCAAGTGTGAATAAACACTGAAGTTTGAGTTAAGAACTTGTATTTGTACTGCGTCCGCTTACCCTATCTACCAGAGCATATCCCCACACATGTGACATCATGAGTATTATCTATTTGTTGTGACATCATATGTGCATTATCCTTTATGAAAAGACACACAACTAATAATTTTCATGTTCTGAACAGTTTTGCTATGGGGCCCCATAGTGGTTACACCCCACAGCTATAAAAGTACAGCATGACTGTTTACAGGGTCTATATGAAGTGACACGGGGTTGCCCTTGTAATCAGCAGGGAGTGTCGTTTTTAATCTTTTACCATGAAATCTCACCTGTTATTGAAGTTTCTACACGAGGAGCTGTCTTCTCTAATGTAACTGCCGGAGAAGTGGAGGAGCTTTGAGGAGTAGAGCAACAGAAAGCATTGCATGGAGGATTCAAGCACAGGTCTATTACAATGGAAGGATTTGGGTTATGCAACCAATCTGTAGAAGCAGAGACACGTAGATGTTAGTCGTATAATACAGATGGAATAGCAGCATGTAAAACCATATTTGAGACCAAAGGGTTCACCTGTGCCCTCTGTGGTCTGTAGTGGAGGAGTTGTGGAGCTCCTCAACTGTGTGGTATCAAAGTTCTGACTTGACCTAAAGAAGAAAAAACGTGGGAGAGAAATGTAAGCCGGGTGAATGGCATCTGATGGCAGCAAATATGACGGTTGGCAAAGGCTTGCAAGCGAGAGACGTACCGTGTGCAAAGAGAAAAAAGAAGAGTGAGACGAATCTGCCTGAGGAAAGTCAGAGTGCAGGCACCAGATGAAGAGAGAGGACTGCCAGCAACAGAGAGCAAGCAAAGGAGACAGTAGACATAAGAAGTCAATGCTAGACAAGATCCAACAGCTCAGCCTCAAGGTGCTCAGTCACAAAACTAGCAGCAAAGGGCCTGTTCCTATCAACTTTTTATTTTTATGTCGGGAGCTTTCTGGACCTACATGTCCACAGGGCTCCATTCATCAGACAGAGGCCAGAGAGCGTCTTTTTGGCTTCCATCTGGCTGGTATACTGCAAAGAAAAGGTATGGAATAGCCTGTACTAGGCTATTCCATATTGTACAGTAAAAAATATGTATAAATTAAGGGTCCATTCAGACATCCGTAAGTGTTTTGCGGTCTGCAAATTGCGGATCTGCAAAATACGGATACCGGCCGTGTGCATTTCACATTTTGAGAACCTATAATAGAAGTTACTATTCTTGTCCGCGATTGCGGACAAGAATAGAACATGCTGTATCTTTTTTGCGGTGTACTGTCTGCATCTTTTGCGGCCCCATTGAAATGTATGGGTCCACATCCGTTCCGCAAAATTGCGGAACGTATGCAGAGCCTAAATTACAGATGTGTGAATAGATCCTAAACATATACGTTAAATGGAGACAAAAACCATAATATGAACAGGGCCTTAAAGAAGTTGTATCACTTCCGTAAATGGCATTTATTATGTAGAGAAAGTTAATACCAGGCACTTACTAATGTATTGTTATTGTCCATATTGCTTCCTTTGCTGGCTTGATTCATTTTTCCATCACATTATACACTGCTCGTTTTCAGAGGTTATGACCACCCTGCTATCCATCCATCAGTGGTGGTCGTGCTTGCACACTATAGGAAAAGGCGCCGGCCTCTCTGGTGGCAGGGACCGTGGGAGCTCACAGGCATGCATGCACAGCAGCTTCCATCCCGGATACCTCATACCTGCTCCGCAGCGGTGGTCATAATCCCTGGAAACCAGCAGTGTATGATGTGATGGAAAAATGAATCCAGCCAGCAAAGGAGGCAACATGGAGAATCACAATACATTAGTAAACTGCCTTGTATTAACTTTCTCTACATGATAAATGCCATTTGCTGAAATGAGACAACCCCTTTGAGGGTTGATGAATTGGGGGCTTGGGTGCTGTAGATCAAAATGTTCCTAACTGAGCTCATTCTAAGGGAGACATGAACATTGTATTTACCCATCCATGTCTAGTAGATCATCTTCACTGCGCAAATTCAACACGTAAAGAGTCGTCATGGAGATAACACTGCAATGGATGAAAGAGTTGATTAATGAATTACAATTCACTAAGCGATTATTGATGCCAATAATTTTAGCACTGAGTGTAATTTTTAGCATTGTGATTTGGAGTAGTCAGTCACTTATTACTTAGTACTGAGATTTCCTTTTTGTCCCCACTCGAGGTCTCACAACACAATGAAACCTGGACACTAAACCTCAAGATTGCAACGTACTCAAGTGCACGGTATACAAAGAGCGGTGATCATGAGTCATGAAATGTTCTAAAGTAGTGATAATGGAGGTAAAGTAGATATTTTTAACCATCTAGTGTTCGCAGAGTGCACTTTTCCTCTTCGGTGTTCTCATACTAGTTTGGCTGCAGACTCACTTTCCATGGTGGAAGAAAAAGGGAGCTCCCACCCAGCGGTGGTGTCTTGACAGGGCAAACTGAAGTCTGAGTGGCTGAACTACACAAGATTTCATCTCATTACTGTGTTCTTGTCACATTAGTGTGATGCATTTTCTATAACGTTACACTGGTAAGTTTTCTGTACAACATACCTGAAAGCCATGATAATTACTAGAGCAATGATGGTTGCTTGAAGGAAACGTTGACTGACACAGCTCTGGTCAGATGGAGATGGAGTCGTCTTCAAAAACAAAAATAATTAGATTCTTATCATATAACTCAAGATCAACACCAAAGGAAACTTAACAAGATGATACACTAATGGATATAACATCTGTAGCTGGAGCTTTAACCCTGCCAAGGGCCTACACCAATAGGTGCAAAAGGGTTCTATTCGACCATGGTGGTGGATCCTCCTCCATGGGCAGGCGTTTGGGTGACACAACCCCTTTATCATTTCAGGCCCCTGTCATCTTCTCTATGTAGTTCACACCGTACCTCATCTCTAATAGGCTTTTAATGGAGGAGGCCGAGAACCTCACCTGATGGACTCCTTCGACGCTACGTTCTACCCCTCATCAGCTTTAGCGTCCTAAACTTTATAGTCAAAATCTTTCATTACGGGATCTTCAAAAGGAAAACGTTTGGACATTTTACGATGTTATGATATATTTTTGGACTTTACAGCAATATTTGAAAAGACTGTATGCAACTTTTGGTATCCTTTTGCAGGGGCTATGCCATGATTAATCTATAGTATACGTCAAGCTCTCTCTAACCAAGCTAGAACCACCTTCAGAGATCTCCCCATTTATTGCTCTAGTTTTATTTCAAATCTCTCCCTATCCGAGCTCAGGGTGTGTGTCCATTCTCAGGAGGCATGTCCTTTCTGCAGCAGCTCTCTACCTGTAAATGTCACAGCCTCTAATAGTAAATGTGGCTGGTAGTAGTTGAAGGATGGACCTGACCTTGTACGGCCACCTCAGTGAGGTGGACAGAGAAATACGGAACAAGCAAGCGGTGCTATACAGATAGATTTTATTGAATAACTCTGTGGCATTACTAAATGGCATTTGTGGGACAACCCCTTCAATATTTTATAGTTGTATCATATTAACATTTCCCCTGTAGCCTGGATTTTCTGACCTAAGATGTCTTTCTTTTTTTTCCAAGAAAATATTGAAGAGTTCCCTTCACAGTGTTTTGCCCAGTGACCTCCCTAGACCTTAAAGAGCATCTGTCAGCAGATTTGCACCTATGACACTGGCTGACCTGTTACATGTGCGCTTGGCAGCTGAAGACATCTGTGTTGGTCCTATGTTCATATGTGGCCGCATTGCTTAGAAAAATGATGTTTTAATATATGCAAATTAGCCTCTAGGAGCAACGGGGGCGTTGTCGTTACACCTAGAGGCTCTGCTCTCTCTGCAGCTGCCGCACCTTCTGCACTGTGATTGACAGGGTCAGGTGTGATAACATTTACACTGTCTGGTCCTGTCAATCAAAGTGCAGAGGGAGAGGCAGTTGCAGAGAGAGCAGAGCCTCTAGGTGTAACGTCAACGCCCCCGTTGCTCCTAGAGGCTAATTTGCATCTAATAAAACATCATTTTTCTCAGCAATGCGGACACATATGAACATGGGACCAACACAGATGCCTTCAGCTGCCAAGTGCATATGTAACAGGTCAGCCAGTGTCATAGGGACAAATCTGCTGACAGATGTAATTTAATAAAGCCTAAAGCTTTGTCTGCTTGGATTTCATGGATTTGTGTAAATGCTTTTGAAAATGTACATCTACTTCTTGAATAATTAATTGCCAAAAAACATATATATATATGTTGTATATGCACCTACCTTGCCAATGACTTTGGAAGGACGTTGCTTATAAGGGATACTCCCTGCACGACTGAACTGACTTCCAGTAGTGTGACTAAAGGGTTAAAATGGAAAATGTTTGCAAATTAAATAAAAAAAATTATTGTGTGTCATTTATAGAAACTGGCAAGGAAATCCTTAAATAATACTGGGGGGAAAAAAATCTAAGAAATCTTAACCTGTTGCTGCTTTTCATGCTGTCGAGCCTCCTGAGTTTGGCCAGCTTCCGACTCCACCTTTCCAGTTCATCGATCCGAGTCTCTAAGTTGTCTGTCAGCTTGCAGAGCTCTTTCACCGCCCCGACATTCTCCATAAATATCCTTTCCTGTTATTTGAAAAAGAAAATGTAGAATGTCTTTTTACTTAGGGAAACATGAAAGGGGTATTCCCATCTGAGACAATGGGGATATATCGCTTTATCGAGAATGGAGCTGGGAAAGTGGTGGCTGGAGGACCTCGGGGAGGACCTCCGGCCATCACCAAGCGCTCACCCCATAGAAGTGAATGGGAGCGCACTGCGCTCGTGCGGCCACCACTCCCGTTCATTTCTATGGGTCAGACGGAAATAGCTGAGCTATTTTCGGCGGTGCCATAGAAATCAATGGAGGGCAGCCGCACATGCGCAGTGCACCCTCCAGGACTTTTCCGGCTGCATTTACGAGATAGGTGCAGGTCCAAGAGGTGGGACACACATCTGTCAGACAATGGGTGCATATCCTAGCGATATGCCCCCATTGTCTGAGATGGGAATAATCCTTTAATCCTTACATGCCAACAGTAAAGCATCCTTAGACCATTCATGTGTGGGGTTGCTTCTCATCCAAGGGAGTGGGCTCACTCACAATTTTGCCCAAAAACACAGCCATGAAGAATGGCACCAAAACACCCTCCAACAGCAACTTCTTCCAACAATCCAACAACAGTTTGGTGAAGAACAATGCATTTTCCAGCACGATGGAGCACCGTGCCATAAGGCAAAAGTGATAACTAAGTGGCTCGGGGACCAAAACGTTGACATTTTGGGTCCATGGCCTGGAAACTCCCCAGATCTTAATCCCATTGAGAACTTGTGGTCAATCCTCAAGAGGCGGATGGACAAACAAAAACCCACTAATTCTGACAAACTCCAAGAAGTGATTATGAAAGAATGGGTTGCTATCAGTCAGGAATTGGCCCAGAAGTTGATTGAGAGCATGCCCAGTCGAATTGCAGAGGTCCTGAAAAAGAAGGGCCAACAATGCAAATACTGACTCTTTGCATAAATGTCATGTAATTGTCGATAAAAGCCTTTGAAATGTATGAAGTGCGTGTAACTATATTTCACTACATCACAGAAACAACTGAAACAAAGATCTAAAAGCAGTTTAGCAGCAATCTTTGTGAAAACTAATATTTGTGTCATTCTCAAAACTTTTGGCCACGACTGTACATTGTATGTATCCAGTGACATATGAACTTGGCATTGGTGGAATTTCCACGAGACTCACATTCATCATAATATTGAATTGGCAGAGAAATTTACCAATTGTTGGTAATTGAATTTTTGTATCTCTGATAGCCACAGCACTGAAATGAAGTGTACTTTTCAGTGAATCTACACAATTTGTTTTTGTCTACCACAACCTGCTTGATAGGAGCGGGATGAGAAGTAGGAGGGTAGGTGGTTGCTTAGGTATTAAAAGGGGACCTTTTATCAAGATTTAGCCCCCAAAGTACCACCAAGCTGTTATCCATTATAGTAATAGGTTTAGGCCTCATGCACACGTCTGTCTCCGTTTTGTGGACCACAGATTTGTTGGCCGTGTGCATGCCACTATCTTTTTTCAAACTTCTGTAAAAATGTCCTATCCTCGTCTGCAAAATGGACAAGGATAGGACATATTCTATCTTTTTTGTGGGGCCGCGGAATGGACATACAGATGTGGACAGCGCATGGCGTGCTGTCCGTGTCTTTTGCAGCCCCATTGCAATGAATGGGTCCACATCCAAGCTGTAAAAAATGCAGATCGGATGCGGACTGAAAATACGGTCGTGTGCATGAGGCCTTACAGTGATGATTTTCTATCTTCTGTCTGTATCTGCATAAGGAAGATGAAGAACTTTGAAGAACGTAGATGCCAATAAAGAGCCATGGGGAGGAGCTGAGACCATCACTAGTACATAGTTGACAAGGAAACCCAAAAATAGACTGATATCGGAGCTGCTATCCAAATGGAGTCCAGATACTTTTATACACTGACAATAAGTGGAGTAACCCTGCCCTCAAAGTATCTTGATTCTATTGGGATAACACCTCCTATTTTTGTGTTCTCCTCATCGATTTTGTACTCTGGACCTCCTCTCTGGCTGGACTACAAGGTAGCAGCTTCCCACCCATAGTTTTTCCGGCCTTTTGGAGTTTTATTTAGTAATAACTGAGTGTGTCAAAAGTTAAAATATAACTTTTATTTAGGTAAATTTTAAAATTAATTGGGTAAGGTAATAACTAAAAACGCAAGATGGGATTGAATAGCCAGGTCTCCTTCTTTTGCTTCAGGCGGGGGTCAATATAACTGACGGCTCTCATAAATCATTCCAGCCTATAGCTGCTTTCCCTATCAGTCCCTAGTCTCAGGTTAGGGAAACCTAGCATGGCTGTATGTCGGAGCACTCGCCCTGAAAAGAGCGACCCCCAGCCTCAGGATACCTCGGGCCTGGTCTAAATCACAATCCTCACTTTCTCTTTCCTAAAGTATTTCTTGCTGGATTGCTTCTGCTAGATTGCTTCTACACGTTTCGCCTATCATATAGGACTCCTCAGGAAGCGATGTGTCTAGTCCCAGCATAATGGAATGTTGTGCCCTTACCACAACTAGATAAGGTGAGTGCTACCATCTCATAGGTTTTCACCCATTATATGAGGTATTGCTCTATGCGCGTTTTTTGGGTATTTTCCACTAGACACTAATTGAAGATATCATTAGCACCAAGTCAGGACCTGCTTTTATCACTGAACACTACTGTTTGCTATTGATGTTTTCAAGAGGGCTGGAGAACACCTACTGCCATCAAGAAGTCACACAGGACCAACATCAGGTGTCATGGTGTTGGGTGCCATTAGCTACCATGGACGTTCCTGTCTGGTATTTGTGAAGGGAACATTGATCATCCTTTGGTATGTCCAGGACATTGTAGAATCAGTCCTACTGCCTATTGTTATTCAGTTAGGACATGTAGTGTTCCAACAAGATAACACTCGCCCACACACTGCCCACGCTAAACAATGTGCTCTTCAGGGTATCCAGCAGCTCCCCTGATCAGCTTGATCTCCATATCTCTCCTCCATCAAGAATATCTGGGACTGGATGGAGCGATAGATCTCCCAAGCACAGCAGCCAACAACCACCTTGGCTGAACTATGGGTCCAAGTTTAAAGATCTTGGAATGACCACAGGAGGACATCCAGCATCTGTATGACCATCACTATGCCAGAGTGGGAGCCTGTATCACAGCAAGGGGAGATGCCACGCAGTATTAATGTGACCCTGCCCCATCATATACTCTGCTACAGAACCCAAATAAAAGGTCTATCACCTTGGTTGTGTGATCATTGACCAAGCACCACTAACAGTTTATACCTCGTCAGTCACAGCTCAACCACATTAAGTTTTCCAGCGTTCTTTTGTAGTTTTGAATATATCCAGTAACATAAATTCTGAAGACCTCTGTAATATTTTGCTCTTTCCTAAATTTAATACCATACCTTATTTACAACTAAGAAATTCTCTATAGTTTCTCCGTTGGAGCACACCACATCCCCAGTCTCTTTTACTGCGTCGGGAAGAATCTCCTGAACTTCCTGAGCAATGACTCCTACAAGGAAAATAATATTAAGCCAAAATAACATTCATGGCATTCAACTGAGAATGAGATAACACAGGGAGACAGTTTAATTTATTTAATACTTTCTTCATTCATTCATAGTTCCACATATGTCTATTTAACATACCTGTTTCTGCGGTGTCGTCCAGGCCTACCGTGCTGGCAAACTCAGGCTTGTAATGATACTGAACAAGGCGCATCTGAGAGATCCGTTTCAACTGCTCGGTGGTGTCAACCTGAGATAAGAGACACATTATATCAGAGGAATTATACCAAATGTCTATGCATTTAGTGGTCTGAAAACCATACATCTAATACGCAAGTAGGATTCTTTCATAGCAATACATCTGTAAGACTGGGAGAAAATCTTTGACTGCGTACATAAGTGAGATATCTGCCAATCCCAACGCTGGCAGTGCATAAGGGGCTTCAACTACACCCATTTCAATCAGAATAATTTATAGTACGTCCACAGGAGACATATATGCTGCGCATGTGCTGCTGCGGGTTTGTGAACGTCAAATCCTGCAGAGTTTTACAGTAACGGCATAACGGATGAGATTTTAAGAAACATCACCCACATACTGCAAAAAGAATCTATGGTATTTCACTTTATCACGTTAATTTTTAAGATTGCACTCTTTGCAAGGCAGAGGATGAAATACACAGCAAGTTTGCAGACAATTCTGCAATAAATCCAAAATCCATGTGGCTGTACCCTAAGGCTCAAGTAGACTATATGACCAAAAGTATGTGGACAACTGACAACCCATAACATAGGCATTTATATTGAGTTGGGCCCCTTTTGTGGATATAACAGGCTCCATCTTCTGGAAAGGCTTTCCACAAAACTGGGTCCATTCAGCTAAAAGAGCATTTGTGATGTCAGACAATGATGCTGGATGAGAAGGTCTGGCTCGGAAAGGTGTCACTCGTGTGCAGGCCACCCAAGCTGCTGCACATGAAACTTGTTCTAGGCTTGTGAGCAGCTACTTGTCTGTGGGAAACCATTTCATAAGGTTTCAACACACATTTATTGTGATGGTGTCACTTCCAGAAGCAGTTTACAAATGTATTTGCCACCCTCTAGAATGGTTGCCATACTTTTATGTTGCACAATATGTTATGCAACATGCACATTGTATGTTTGTGACTGGGGATAATTGGGACTCTGTAAAAGGTAGTGGTTTAATGGTTACAAGGACCCATGAAGGCACAGAGCAATTCCCATACTAAGTGACTGTATTTTCATGTAACATGCACATTTCATATATTTCTGCTGACCAAGGAGTTAATAGGCTGTATCAACATCCACCACTAGATGGGGCTGTTGTCACCCTGTGTAATATAGATAGGAGGGGTTAGAACACATCAGTCAGTGAAGTGGATAGACAGAGTCTAGACATTGATGAGTGAGAGGGAGAGAACTGTCAGTAAAGCCAGCTCTAGTTTAGGTACCAGCCAGGGCAAGGCAAAAAAAAAAGAACTTCATATACTTGAAAAGCATTCCAGTGTTAAGGAAAGGTGCGAGTGGAAGCCCTGCGGAGATAATTTGTCTGAAAGGACTTTATAGGCTCTGTAGAAGCATTTTTTAAAACTGTAAAGGCTTCTGGCCCTGGAAAAGCTTACAAAAGGCAGAATCCAGATATGCCCACCATATTGCAAAGCATACTTTAACATTGGGGTCTGCCATGTCGTTGAATTGTACAAGGAAAAGGGTTGCACCCTATTTCTGGATTCCTATGCTTAACGGGGTTTTAAAGCTGAATCCAGACATATCGGCATTTCCAGCCAGGCAGCCAGATCCGGTGTTGTACTGGGCTCTCCATGGGTAAAGCTAGGGTGAGGTTTCCGCATAGCAGTGAGCCCGGTGACCTCACCGACACTAATGGGCGGGCTTTAGCGCTGCCCTAGCCTGTAAAACGGCTAGGGTAGTGCTAAAGCTTGCCCATTAGTGCCGGTAACGTCACCAGCAACACTGCTAGGCAAAAGCCTCCACCTAGCAGTTTGAGAATGTAAACTAACAGACCTTGCCCTGCATGGTACAGCGCAGGCGGCAAGGGAGAGCATGCAAGGGAGAGATGCTCATATCAGAGGACCTGCCTGGGTGAAAATGGGGATATGTCCAGGTTTAGCTCTGAAACCAAACAACCCCTTTAAGTGTGAGACTGAGAAGTGCAGTGTAAGGAACATTTGCTTTAAAGAAACCTCTTGACCTATTAACTACTACCTGAATTTCAGTCTTCAGAAAAAAATTGTTCTACTGCAAAGTTGCCTCATCATTGCCTTCGCTGCTGCAGGGGATCCTGTCATGAACATCACACAATTCACCATCAAGGGCACCCGAACCATCATCAGGCAGGAGACCCCAAGACCAGGGTGTGCCCAGAAGGGAACAAAGGTGTCCCCTTCCCATCACTGCATGGCCCAGGAGAGCATTAGAGTGAGTACTGACTACAATCACCATACTAACTACTATCACTCCTGTCCTCGCTTCTTCTCTCCTCTCCTAGGATTGATGCAACTGCTGCAAGTTGAGTATGGGAAAAGCAGGCTGCTTCAGGGACTCATAGTGGCAAGGTAGGACAGGCTGAGAGCCTACAGTCACTTTAGTGCATGCCAACGAGACCTCTGGAGGAGATCAAGATCCACAACCCTGGTTTAATGACCACTTCAGAAGGTTGTGCCATTGTTCAATAAAAATCCAAGTTCATTTGCAATGTCTGTGTCATTACAGGGAGCCCCTCTTACAAATGCAGCAGAGTGTCCTCAGCTCTAAGTTCCACCATTCCTTAACGACTCACCTCCTCAATGTCCTCCTTGGCTCTGATGTCAGAAGGATGCAAAAGTGAGCCCATGATCTTGACATTCCCATGAACCACCAAAGCTTCATCTGGCCGCTCTGTGTTGATGCCAATACGTCCATGGTGAAAAACAGTGTCTGGAAGTTGACCACGTTGCCAAAGCACTTCACTGTCGCTCTCAAACTGGCCAGGATTTGAGGCCTGTGAAGAAAGGGAAGCAAAAACCTAACATTGTAAAATTGCCCATCCTAGGACTGGGCATTTATCAGAACCACTCAATAGATTATATCTTCTTAGGCATGGGCTTCAGATTGTGACAGATGCTGGATTATAATTTACCGTAATACTATTTAAGTCTATCACTTGCTTTCAGATTACTAGACACCAGATTAAAAGAATTTTATCGTTTCTGTTTCCAGTATACTTACCCGGACAATGATGCGTTCAGATGACTGCGCTGCAACAAGGTATGTCTGATTCTGTGCCTGAACTTGGAGCGCCACCACTAGGAGAAAATACCTGCAAAAAGCAAATTATTGTGATGAGGTGGGTGGTCAAGTCAAGGAACAGGTCGGAGACAATATAATGGCAGGAGGGGTTAACGGATGGCCCTATATAGAATTGTCATTTTTCTACTTTCATACAGAGGCATACAGAAATGTTTTTGCTGTACATCTGACGGACAAAAAAGTGGCAAGCTCCTTCAGATGCTGTATTATAATAGTGTACTCTGCTGAAAACATTTCTTCTGCAAGAATATCTCCCTAATACAGCGCAGTATGGAAACACCATAAACTGGAACACCGTGTGCTTATGGTAGAGAAACCACCAGGAGTCCATGTACTGCCACATATGCTGTGGGCAAATGTTATTGCTATCACTAACAAATATCCTACAAAGGGATTGTAGATTACAATAATTTGTTCAAAGGTTTGATATTTACCCCATGTCCACACAGCTTCCACGATACAGCAGTACGAAATGATTAAATGCTCATAGAGTTCTCTATGGACTTTACCCATATAGATGGATGGATGCATCTGAAACACCCCCTTCAAACATTGTTTGCATTGCACTATATATATTAGTGTTAAGCGAGCATGCTCGGCCGAACTGCTGTTCGGCTTGAGCATCGCTATGCTCGGCACATAGGAGTGCTCGGCCGAATACTGCGGGTGCTCAAGTACAATTTAATACAATGAAAGTCAACGGGAGACACGAACATCAGAGGAGAGGGTGTCTGGTTCACAAAAAAAGGTTAGAAATTTATGGCAACCCCAACAAAATGTTTTGGAACCAGCATTAAGAGGATAGCTGGATTTGTCTTGGACTCCTATTAACTGCGACATACAATAGACAACTACACAAAGGCTATATGCTAAAAGCCAGGTATGAGCAAGCCATCAATCTATCCATGAGACAGATGACAGTCAGCATACCTTACAATGGCAGCCTTGTGCACTATGAGACATTCCAAACCAGTTCTCATCTGACTGAGAGCCAGTAAGCCTCAAAGTTACTTCAGATCTGTTATGGCTTGGTTGGACCTGCGCACCTAGATCATTATCATTAGGGTGACAACGTTTTCTGCTTGTCCTAACATAATATTCAATAACCTTTCTATACATTTTTGTCATGTAAAAACTATGGGAAAGACATGCAAATGAGCAGAATTTGCTTTTTTTTTCCAGCTGAAAAACCATTTCCATGGAAAATTCGCGATCTAAACTACTCATGAACAGCACCATCTATTGGTTATATAGTTTTATGACAAGACTAATAGTCTTGTCATAAGACTTTTTCTATTGTATGTATATACATATATATATATGTATGTATGTAATGACGCTGTTCGATTACAACACTTCCCTGGGCTGCCCGTTCACCAGATTTATTGCCAATCGAGCATTTGTGGGACCAGTTGGGACATCACCTTCAGTAACCTACGAGTGTGGAGGATCTACAGTCCCAGCTGTAACATCTGTGGGCAAATGGGCCGCAGGATATGTAGCGCCCCGAGTGGCATTACATCTTCTGCGCCCTTCTTCTGTCTGTATATAAAATAGCCATGTGATCTGATGCCTTTTTTCCCAGGTCCTCCAAGTAGTGTGCATTTCCTCTTATGCATTTGTTATTGTTCATATGATAACCTGGTTCACCAGCAGGTGGCAGCAAACTTGGCAGTGCTAGGTAGCAGAGTCTGGAATCTTTTTTCCAGCTCTCTGACTCTCCTCTAAGGAGAGGGAACTACCTAATTAGTATAAACCAGTTAGTTCGTTCCTGTACTCCATGCTGCAAGGAGAAAAGCAGGCGCTCATCCCTGTGGAACTGAGCTCTCCCGAAAAGCCAAGCTAAGTAAGCTTCAAGCCAGGAAGAAGTTCCTAGGATTACAGTAAAGACAGACTACAAAGAGTAAGAAGTTGTAGCATAAAGCAAGCTAAAGGAAAGGATTCCTATTTAATATTGCTGACATAGCAGGGCTGAGACAGTACAGATTGAGCAGAGAGGATTTTTTTTGCAGAAGTTGTTGCCTGCCATTTTCATGCTAAAATCTGCTGAGAATCAGGACCAAGCCTGGAAACTGTTTACCGTTTATTCAAGTAAAGCTGCATTTAAACTTCATACCAAGTCTGGACTCAATCTCTTCACCATCCCAGTTCATCACCCCTTTTTCTGCTGAGGACGACAACGCCTGGGGTTCCAGGATATCCAGGTAGGAGCACCGTGACAAGTGCAAAAGCCACACCTAAGGGACACTATAGGCAACCCTTATACCACTATGGCATTCCTACACCTGGGTTCCACCATCACCTTCTACATAGGGGGACTTAGTCTCCCGTTGCTGAAATGCAACTGGCGTCACGAAAAACTCTTTCACTTTAAGGGACCCCTGGTAGTACCCCATCCGCTGCAGATACCATACAGAACCTGTATGTCTCCATGCCCAACCGTATCTCATCCTGTATCAAAGCTAGAGGCCGTATCTCAACCTGTATCAAAGCTAGAGGCTGTATTTTATCTTGTATCCAAACTAGAGACCGTATCTCATCTTATTTCCAGGCCAGAGGCCGTGTTTCATCCTGTATCAAAGGTAGAGGCCGTATCTCATCTTGTATCTAAGCTAGAGAGACCATATCTCATCTTGTATCCAGGCTAAAGTCCATATCTCATCCTGTATCAAAGCTAGAGGCCATATCTCATCTTGAATCCAAGCTACAGATCGTATCTCATCTTGTATCCAGGCTAGCGGCCGTATCTCATCTTGTTTTAAGGCTAGAGGCGTCCAACAGGGTCCTAGAGCCTCCTTTTAACTTAATCACTTACATATATCATCATTACACTTACGCATAGAAAGCTTCATTGCAATTCCAACAACTTTTTACTGAATATATATATATATATATAGTGACACAGTGAAGGGTATGGTCTGGGAGGACAGGTATTTTTCTCTCCGTGTGTGCTGCTGGGCTAATTTGCAGCCAGGTGAGGTGAAACACCGGACTGGATTTTAAGTGCCGGTCCGAGTTTTGACAACACCTAGCTGTCCTTAAAAGACAGCTGGGCTCAGCAGCAAAGGGTCTCTGTTTTGGGATCTGAGGCATGGTGCCGTGCTAAAGGGCTGAGAGCCGCAAGCTGGGAAACAGGCCCCCTGAAGCCTGCTGTGGACCGCTGGGGATAAAACGGCCAACAAGGTGATATTTATGTTCTGTGGATTTTGCATTGTGTGAACACCAAGACTTTACAGAGTAGTTTTACATTATGTGATAAAAAACACTGAAGTTTTGCTTTACAAACTTGTTTTCGCCTCTGTACTGCGTCCGCTTACCCTGCCTACCAGAGCAAATCCCCACAATATATATATATATATATTTTTTTTTTTTCATACCACCATATTATCATATGATCGATTGAAGTCTGTGTGTCCAGACCGCTGTACTCACCTCTGATCTGGATTGGGTTTTCCTTTCTTTCTCATGTTGTTTGCTGTAGTTTCACTAAAATGGAGCCTCCCAACTGTGACTTTAGTGACCTGTTCTGGTGGAAGAGACATCCTGAGACGGCCAGAGAGAAAGAGAGGGAGAGTACTATCACATATCGCACATATTGCATTTTTATTATTGAGCTGCCGTTTACTTACGTCACTGGATGAAAGGGGCGCTTGCTGCGATCGGACTGTGACTGCTCAATACTGATGCTTTGATTGATGGCCTCCAGCTGAAAAGGTGCAAGCATAAGGAAGGACGGGTTTGAATTGTATAAGCTAATATGGATTCCTCAAATTACATAAAATTAATATATTTAATTAGATTTCAGATATTATCTTCGTAGGTCTACCTACCAAAATAACACACATGGCCAAATGATCATGATATTAAAGAATCGGAGCTGATAACTTTATCCTCTCATGCCTGTGATCTCTGGTATGCTAGGACTATACAGCATATTTAACATAACACCAAAAAATAAATGGGCAAATAACAATACAACTTTTCCGAGCTAGGGCCAAAAATAAAAGTAAACAGTAATACAGTAAAACAATGAATCTTTATTACTTGATTACAATATAAGCACATGATTAAAACATAAGATCTGTGGTGGTGCAAGAAATACATAAGGCACATAGCCAAAACAGGGAATCCCTATGGACGGCACATGGTTACTACCATAAAGAGATAAGACCCATCCTGGTCACACTTATATACAGGTGAAACTCGAAAAATTAGAATATTGTGCAAAGTTCATTTATTTCAGTAATGCAACTTAAAAGGTGAAACTAACATATGAGACTCATTACATGCAAAGCGAGATATTTCAAGCCTTTATTTGGTATAATTTGGATGATTATGGCTTACAGCTTATGAAACCCCAAAGTCACAATTTTGAGGTCCCTTTTGCTCAGGGGGTATGGGTTAATTAGCTGACTAGAGTGTGACACTTTGAGCCTAGAATATTGAACCTTTTCACAAAATTCTAATTTTAAGCTGCATTAATGCAATTACTGAAATAAATGGACTTTTAAACGATATTCTAATTTTTAGAGTTTCATCTGTGAAATGTAGAGAGATGAGTAATAAAGTGAAAGTGCAAGAAAAAAACATATACAATTTAGTGACTAAGGACTAGGTACAAAATGCCCAGTAAGACCAAACAACAATCGGACAAGTAAATCATAAATGTACCATACCAACCAAAGGGACCCTGCGCCCCAACGCGCGTTTCGCTCAAAGCTTCATCATGGGCCCCTGATGACCCCCTGAAGGAGCCAGGACCAAGGGCAGGGAGCAGGTCTGACCAGTAATGGGGTTTGTCAAGAAATGGCCAACCACTTTTCAGCACAAGCTATTCAGAATAGACTTTGCCATATTATGTCATATGACGATCATAATGTGGGGCCCCAACATTCCCGGCCCTTCCCTACAGCTAAAAAGAAAGATACTGCAAAGAGCATATTTTGCTTTGGAGGACTCACTGTGATTATGTATTCATGTCAATGGCTGCCATGTAATACTACCTCATTATCCCAACATTGTAATTTACAATTAATGTAATAAGTGAGATCTTGGCTCGATTCTCACCTTCACACCATTTAGTTTTAAGTAGAAACACTCAATAGGTAGGATGCCCTCGGGGGTTTTGACATATTTAGGCTCTCCGATCATGCCGATGTAGACCGTCACTTGAAAATGGTTCTTCTTCTGGCACACAAAAGCATCATCTCCCACTGAGAAGTTAAATCCTTTGTCTGCGTCGACCTTGTAAGTAGGCATTGGGCTGCATGAAACAAGATCAGTCAAGGGTCAAATATCATGACTCGCAAAACCATCCCATTAAATTCAAACTGAATGTACACTGAGTGGCCACTTTATTAGAGACACCTGCCCTTTCATGGAGCCTCCCTGTATGGAAATTAGACTCATGAACCCGGAGTGCGATATAAAAGTGAAGATGTTTTTCTGTGGATCAGTTTCAGGGTGAATCCACATTAGAATGGGAAAATCGTGCAATCTGAGCAACTTCGAATGACGCATGGTCATCGGTTCAGACTGTTCTGTCTGTACTGGATACGTTCCTAAACTTTGTTCACAATATGCGCTCCGTATGGCATTACAATGTATGGGCTCTGCTGAGGCAATCTAATTATCACCACCAGTAATGTGAGACTTGTCTAGTCTCGTGCCTGTGCTGTTAGAGTTAGTTGACTTAGTGTCCATTCAGACGTCCGTAGTGTAGCAAGTTGCGGACTGCAAAGACACCACACATGGCCGGCACTATATAGAGGACTCCTATTCTTGTCCGCAGCTGCGGACAAGAATAGGACATGCTCTATTTTTTTGCAGAACCTTTTGCAGAACCGTGGACCAGAAGTTCGCGGCCGCGGACCGGAAATGTGGATGTGGACAGCACACCGTGTGCTGTCCTCATCTTTTCTGGCCGCGTTGAAAATGAATGGGTCCGCACCCATTCTGCATAATTGCGGAACGGATCCGGACCATTCATATGGACATGTGAATGGACCCTTACTAGGATGGAAGATTAGTGTGGCCATTTTACCACCCCATCCCCTTTTCACATTAGCAAACACACGGAGACCTCATTTTGGTGTAAAAGGCCGTAGCGGCCCATTTTCTAACAGATTAACCATAATAACATTTTCTTTACATAACTTGCATATATCTGAACAATGTTCCAACTTCATAACCACCTGATCATGAGGGATCCTGGAAGGCAACCCCATACTTTTTATCCTCCAGTTGAAATTTCACCTTACCCTTGGCCGCACTCACTGACCCAAGGGCACCAAACATCATCATGCCCCTGCAGGCCTTCTAGCCCAAACAGGAGCCCCATCCTTCAACTCGCCAAACCTCCTAAGATGCATGCCCCAAAGAGTCATGCAACTATTCCAAATAGTTTAGTCGTGTTACTGGTTCCAGGAAAATTTATAATGAATTTTCTTGCTCCCCTGGCCCACAGACCTAAATCCTAAAGGGGATCTCTGAGACTGGGTAGAATGGGCCGTTCATAGCATGTCAGTACTTCTGTCTAATCTGTGGCAACAGTTCTGGGCCAATATTCCCACAGCACTATTTCAACACCTAGTGGAATCTATACCAGGATCAACTGCTGCAGTCCTGAAGGCCAAAGGAGGTCCAACGCGCTACTAGATGGGTGTCTCTAATAAGGTAGCCATTCTATGAATACTCCAGCCAATCAGTCCAGACATTGCACTGCTTACATTATATCGTATGACTTTTACTTACAGTTCCTTGTAGTTGCTGTCATACAAGGTGACCCACTTATTCTGTAGGTGCGGCTGCCATTTTATAGACTGATAATTCGGGTCCAGGTAGGAGCCATTCAGACTGTCATTATCTTGCATAAGACCTGTAGTCAAAATCGGAAAAAAGTCAATTAAACTATGAGGATAACTGTTGTACCCATAAGCCAACCCCAAAGACCACCCTTGTCATTGAATGTTATGTAATTACTGTGGTAGTAACATGTACCTCTTTAGCATGCTTGCCAACTTTTGACAAAGGACTTCAAAGACGGGAGCAGGCACCTGCGCACGGTGCCAAATTTTTTCTTATGCCACACCTATTTATATGAGACACGCTCCCAACCTGTGGCATTTACACAACTCATACCTATTCGACATAACCCATAATGAATACACACCATACAGCAAATAGATATAGATCCCAGCATATCAAAGCCCCCCTGTATACAGATTCCAGGCCAGATGAGCCCTGTATCCTGACCCCAGGCTAGGCCTTCCCCTGTACACAGACTCCATATACATCATGCATACTAGACGGGCAGTCGTGGCAGACATATGTGAAACACCTGTATAATATAATATTAAAGTACTGAAGTACTTCCCATGACAGGAGCAGCACAATCATGTTGGCCAGTGGTGGCCACGGTTCATTTGTTATGGATGACTACAGGGTGCATTGCTCCTTCAACTGGGTCCATTTGATGTTATAGATGGACTGGCCAGGGAACTTGTTCCTGGCAGCCTGTGTAACGTCCCAGTGGTGCATTACCACCTTTTACACCTCTCCACTATCTCCTATGGTTGATTCAATGTCATCATGTATATTTATTTTATAGGCTTAAACACTGTGCATTTCCTATTTTGCAATATTATGTGTAAGTGTTATGTGCCTGGTTCACCAGCAGATGGCGGCATCTATGGCAGAGCTGTTTTGCCTAGAATGGAGCCCTTCTTTCCATTCTAGCCCTATCTAGAGAGGAAGGAGTTTTAGTTAGTGAAGGTCAGTTTAGAGTACCCCCTGTTTGGGGAAGGAAGCAGGCCCTCGTCCTTGCTGGACGGGCCCTGCCAAAATCAGAATAGAGTACCCCCTGCAAGGGGAAGGCTGTGTCTCAGCCAGCAGAGCACCTTCAGCTATGCTGGATTAAGAGGCCACACCAAAGAGCCTCCAAAGCCAGGAAGAGAGTCCCTTGGACAAAGACAAAGCTACAGACCAGACCACAGAAAGTTAAGTACAGCAGAAAGGAAAAGATTCCATTTAATTCTGTTAGCACAGCAGAGCCAGAGAGCAACAGATGGAGCAGGGCGTGTTTGCCTGTCAGTTTTAAAGCCAAAGCCTGCTGGTGACCAAGGCAAAGTTGGAAGATTGTTTCCTGATGAACGTTTATGCAAGTAAAGCTGTTATCAACTTCAACACACGGTCTGGACTCAATTTATTTCATCCGCTTCATCAACGATCCCTTGCTCTGCTTCGCAGGACAATGCCTGGGGTTCCAGCGTATCCAGGTAGGAGCACCGTGACACGTGCACAAGTACACATAAAGGTACATTTAGACTACCCTACACCACTCTGGCATTCCTACACTGGGTACCACCACCTACAGCATTACTAAAAGGGGCCCTGTGCCCTTGTTGCTTCATTGCAACTGGCGTCACGACAAAACCATTGACTTTATTTTCCCTCTTAAAGGGATCCCCATGGACATTGGCCCCCGTGCGCTGCACCTGCTCCTGCTCAGCTTGCCAGAGCTCCAGTAAGTGATTGCTCCGAGTCTTGGGTCCCTACAGCCACGTTCTGCCAGGCGCTGTCACCCCCAAAACTGTTTAAGGGCATCTGTCAGCAGATTTGTACCTATGAAACTGGCTGATCTGTTGCATGTGCGCTTGGCAGCTGAAGGCGTCTGTGTTGGTCCAATGTTCATATGTGCCCGCATTGCTGAGAAAAATGAAGTTTTAATATATGCAAATGAGTCTCTAGGAGCAATGGGGGCGTTGCCCTTACACCTAGAGGCTCTGCTCTCGCTGCAACTACCACCCCTCTCCAGGCAGTTTAAATGTGATCATGCCTGTCCCTGACTTCTCCTAAAATCAAAGTGCAGAGAGTGCAGTAGTTGCAGAGAGAGCAGAGTCTCTAGGTGTAACGACAACGCCCCCATTGCTCCTAGAGGCTCATTTGCACATAATAAAACATAATTTTTCTCAGCAATGCGGACACATATAAACATGGGACCAACACAGATGTCTTCAGCTGCCAAGCGCACATGTAGCAGGTCAGCCAGTGTCATAGGTACAATTCTGCATTGCTCTTCTTGGATTCTGTAAGATCTCTCCCCTTTTGCATGGAGTCTCCGGGGGAAATAAGTGTCAATAGTCCTTAATTTGCAGGAACTGTCCCTGCAAATTTGGGCTGTCCTGTTCCAAAAAGGGCGTGGCTTGTGTAAGCCCCACCCAGAAGTGAGAAGACCTGTCCTGGGGTAGGGGTCTACTTGTCCCTAATGTACCAATCGCAATGTTGGTAATTATGCGGACATTCCAGGAGAGTTGGCAAGTATGCCCTTTTAGTGAGCGCTATCTATGTTAGTTGTCCATGTATTAGTCTATTTATGAAAATAAATATGGGCGCTGTTTGCAAAAAATATATTGTATAGTGCAAAAAATGGGGCAGAATTATGTAAAACTGTCTAACGTAAAAATTCTCATTGTTGCCCATAGCAACCAATTAGCGTGCAGCTTTTATTTCTTAAACTGTTCTGGTAAGATGAAAGCTGCACTGTGATTGGTTGCTATGGGTAACAAAGACTGGATTTTCTTTTAGACAGTTTTAATAAAGCTAACCCATTTGGTCAGCACAAAATAGACAAATCTCCTATAACAAATCTTAAAGGGGTTGTCCGGTTTCAGAGCTGAACCCGGACATACCCTTATTTTCACCCAAGCAGCCCCCCTGAGGCTAGCATCGGAGCATCTCATGCTCCGATGTGCTCCCTTGCCCTGCGCTAGATCGCACAGGGCACGGACTCTTTTGTTTTCAATAACACACTGCCAGGCAGAAACTTCCGTCCGGCAGTGTGTTCGGTGACGTCACGAGACTCTGATGGACGGGCTTTAGCACTGCCCTAGCCGTTTTACTAGCTAGGGCAGCGCTAAATCCCGCCCATCAGTACTGGTGACGTCACCGGGCTTCCTGCCAGCCCCATGGAGAGCCCCGGTACGTCACCGGATCTCCAAAAAATGCCTTTGCCCTGCGCAATTTAGCGCAGGGCAAAGGAGAGCATCGGGTGAAAGTGGAGGTATGTCCGGGCTCAGCTCTGAACCCGGACAACCCCTTTAAATAAAAAACTGAGGGGGAGATTTATCAAAACTGGTGGAATGGAAAACTGGCTTATTTGCCTATAGCAACCAATCAGATTCTACCTTTCATTTTCCAAAGGAGCTCTAAAAAACGAAAGGTTGAATCTGACTGGTTGCTATGGGCAACTAACCCAGTTTTCCTGTCTGGGTAATCATTAGTTTGTATTTCACAGGTAGTAAGCAATAAATGCATTTACACTACAAACTATAATGTTCACAAACAGTCCCATTTACAGCAGATTTTATGGAAACTGTCTAAAAGAAGAGTTGTCTTTGTTGCCCATCACAGCCAATCACAAAGCACCTTTCATATTTCAAGAGCAGAGAACAAAATTAAAGCAGTGCAGTAATTGGTTGCTATGGGCAACAGTCAGTTTTCCTTTTGGACAGTTTTATAAACCTCCCTATCACAAAGGGGGAGATTTATCAAAACTGATGTAAAGAAAAACTGTCTTAGTCGCCCATAGCAACAAATCAAATTAAGGATACATTCACACAACCGTGTTTTGCGGTCTGCAAATTGCATATCCGCCAAACACAGATACCGGCCCGCATTTTGCGGACCGCACATGGCCGGCGCTATATAGAAAATGCCTATTCTTGTCCGTGATTGCGGACAAGAATAGGACATGCTCTATATTTTTGTGGGGCCGCAGAACAGGATTACGGATGCGGACAGCACACGGTGTGCTGTCTGCATCTTTTGCGGCCCTATTGAAATGAATGGCTCTGCATCTGTCCTGCAAAATTGTGGAACGGACGCAGACCCATTCATACGGTCGTGTGAATAGACCCTAAATCTTTTATTTTCCAAAAGAGCTCTGAAAAAATGAAAGGTGGAATCTGATTGGTTGCTATGGGCGACTAAATGAGTTTTCCTTTACACCCGTTTTGATAAATCTCCCCCACTGTGCTTTCTGTCCCTCAGTAATCATATGGTCATGGCCACAGTCAGTGCCCTGGTGAGAACAGCGTTCAGGCCTATGTGTATGTATGCTCCACCATGCCCTCGAGGTGCATTGCCAGTGGACCTTCTTTTCATATGCCTGCTCTACTCGTATATGTGGGTCTATGTCAGTGTGTCAGTACCCGGCTCCTGTTTCACCATGCCTCCACTGGGTACTTGATCCCTCAGATTAGGAGAATCTGAGTGTTTCCTCTTCTTTGCAGGGTGCGCGGGGAGCCTGCAATAAAGGAAGAAAAAAATATAAAAATATAATCAGATCTTTGACTCTGAATGAGACTTAGAATTAAAATATACGTCAACATTTTTTATCTGTGGAGTTATTATGATGGTGTCACACACGGGTTTTGTGATGCAGTTTTTTTGAGCCAGAGCCAGTAGTAGGAAGAAGTATAAGTCCTTCCTTTATATTTCCCATACAACTAAAAAAACTGCCTCAAATACCTGTGCTTGACATCACCATTAGGCCTCTTGCACACAAACGTTTTTTTTTTTTAAGTTTCCATTCTGTTTTTGCGGATTCCGTATGCGGAACCATTCATTTCAATGGTTCTGCAAAATAAAAGGAATGTACTCTGTATGCATTCCGTTTCCGTATTTCTGTTCCGCTGAAAGATAGAACTTGTCCTAATATTGCCCGCAAATAACGATCCGTGGCTCCATTCAAGTCAATGGGTCCTCCAAAAATACAGAATGCATAAGTTTTTTGCAGATCTTTGCCCATGTGTATTCTGTTAAAATACATTACTGTGCATTAACCGAAAACGAAAACCATACAGAGATTTTTTTTCGGAAAAAGGGAAGGAAACACAACAGAAACAAAAAACTGAGCAACGGATCCGTGAAAAACGGACTGCAAAATACAGAAAAAGCCATACGGTCGTGTGCAAGAGGTCTTAGGGTGGGTTCACACTAGCACTAGGGATTCCGTTATGGCTTTCCGTTATAACATGGTTATAACGGAAAATAACGGAATCCATAAGACTGAAGGACGGATCCGTTCTTCTGCCCATAGACTTGTATTATGACGGAATGCAAAACAGAAGCCTTTAAAAGGCATTCCATTTGCTATCCGTCCTAATAGAAGTCTATGCGATTCAAAACGGATCCGTCTGGGTCCCGTTATGCAAGACGGAAAACAAAGTCCTGTCGACAAAACGTTGTTTTCCGTCTTGCATAACGGGACCCAGACTGATCCATTATGCTTTCCTATAGACTTCTATTAGGACGGAAAGCAAACAGACTGCCTTTTAAAGGCTTCAGTTTTGCATTCTGTCTGGGCATTCCGTTATTTTCCATTATAACCATGTTATAATGGAAAGCCATAACTGAATCCCTAACGCTAGTGTGAACCCACCTTAGGGGTAAAGCCCTGTTCACATTAGCATCTTAACACTCGTTACTTATGGGGCTTTCCAACCTAAAAGGCAACAATCCCAATGGTCCTAAACAGTGCCCCTTTAAAAAAACAAACAAAAAAACACCTGTACGCAGTCCCGCCATGCCAATGCCACTGCCCTGTTCCTAGCCATTTCCAGTCCCCACAGGACCAGGCAGCCTTGGGCAGTTTTTTGAGCCTTCCTTTATATTTCTCTATATCTTTCAACCCACTTCTGGCTTTGGGTCAAAGCACTGCATCAACAACTGCCACAATAAGCTGTGTCTGACATCACCCTTAGGCCTCATGCACACAACAGTTTTTTTTTTAAGGTCCGCAAAAACGGGGTCTGTAGGTCCGTGATCCGTGACCGTTTTTTCGTCCGTGGGTCTTCCTTGATTTTTGGAGGATCCACGGACATGAAAAATGAAAGAAAAATCGAAGTCAAGTTTGCCATTGAAATGATAGGAAAAAACGGACACGGATTACAGACACGGATCACGGACGCGGATGACAATCTTGTGTGCATCCGTGTTTTTTCACGGACCCATTGACTTGAATGGGTCCGTGAACCGTTGGCCGTGAAAAAAAAAGGACAGGTCCTATTTTTTTCACGGCCAGCAAACACGGATCACGGATGCGGCTGCCAAACGGTGCATTTTCCGATTTTTCCACGGACCCATTGAAAGTCAGTGGGTCCGCGAAAAAAAACGGGAAACGGCACAACGGCCACGGATGCACACAACGGTCGTGTGCATGAGGCCTCAGGAACAAGACCCTGTTTACATTAGTATCCTCACACCCCTTATTAAAGAGGTGTTTCAGCCTAAAAGCGGTCAACCCCAATGGTCCTAAACTGTGCCCCCCGTGGTTTCACTATGCCTGTGATAAAACCACTTCCTGGTCCTGCGAGGACTGGAAGCGGCCGGGAATGGAGCAGGATCGTGGGCTCGGCAGGACCTCAGGTTAGTTTAGGACCATTGGAGTTGTCAGCTCCTAGGCCGGATAACCTTTTTAACAAAGCCATAGCAGCTTTCATGGGTCGCTTTTGAAATGGACCTTTATGAATGCTGAGGCACCTACAGGCTTATATAGGATCGGTCAGGTTTCTGTCAGCGTGGTGTCACACCGTTTTTTTACAGTAGTTTTTGGTGCAGTTCTTTGAGCCGACTCCTCACTCCTTCTCCTCCAGGCCTGGGCTGCTCTGCTGGGCTTCCTCCAGTTTGACATCTCCGCAGCCAATCACTTGCCTGGGCAGTTAGTGGCACAGTTTACATCATGACAAATCGTCACAGGACGCAAGGGGATCCGGTCTTGGCTGCGGCTATGTCAAACAGGATGCTGACATAGAGGGAGCCCAGCAGAGCACCGCTGACCGGGAGAAGAACGAGTGGGGAGCCAGCGCCGGGAATCAGATAAGTTACCTTCCCTTTACAGGTCCAGTAAAGTGAGGGGGTTTGCCAAAACCCCCCTCATTCTTGAACAACCCCTTTAAAGCAAGAATAATGCTGCATGTATTCTTTCCATCAAAAAGCAACAAAAATCTAATGGAATGGAGTCCAACACTAATGTGAATAGAGCCTAAAATGTACAATAAAAAAAAGCCCCCTTTTCAAATTTTTAGCACTAAAACAAAGTCTTAAAATGGGTTCCCATTTCTACTACATTCATGGCATATTTTTAAGGGGTTGAGTTGTATAAAAGTCAGTCTCCTCAATAAGAATTGTCATCATGCGATTCATTACGAGGTTGAACGTCAGAGGTGAAGGCACCATAACCATATCCTATGACTCTAGTGGTACCTACTCTGATCCATGTTGCTGCTGGAGAAGCTGGTGAAGCATCTGAGATTGCTGTGCGTGGTGGAGGACTGTGGGAGGAATACCAGGTCCAAGTGGCGGGTACGGGGGCATCAAGGACTCCACTTTCAGGTACAAATCCCGTTGCATGTTAGGGTAGTGCTGCTGGTGTGCAGGATGTGGCGGAGGTGGGCCTTGAAGGTGAGACGGTGGTGGGTGCTCCAGGCGAGAAGGTGGGGTCATGTGACAAATATTTTCTGGGGTCATAGTGCGAAGCAGGTGAGGATCTATAGAATATGCAAAAATATATTGGTACAAAATAAACATGGCAGCAAGTCAGACAACCAGCATTAACACTTTACTAAAAGTATGGTCATCCACTATAGCAACTCATGCAAGAATGTGAATCTGGTCTACAAAGGGGGAGAAGAAGACATTTGCTGTGCTGGGAGATAACTAGAAGAAAGAGGCGAACAGCATTGGCGCTCCGGTGAAATACAGATTATAAGGGGTTAACAAGTGAAATGCTCTAGGTGATTACTCTAGGTATATCGTTATATATGGGATAGCCTCCCTCTACCACCTCCATATGTCCATTAGGGCATAGGGAACATGGCAGTGCCAAGAGGCAACATCTTATCTTTACTGGAAATGATCATTACCCAGTTTAGAAGTCCAAAAAAATTCTGAGATAAAAAGTCAGATTTTTTTTCACTTTTGATCTCAGAATTGTGTTATTCCTTGCATGATACAAGTTAATAAGTGGGAAAACTGATGTATGTTTTGTATATTAGATTTAAGCAGAAATCTTGCTGGGGACCTGTTAAATGAGGATCGGGCCAATTATCGGGAACTAACATTCGTACAAATGCTTATTCCCAGTAATTGGCCCATGTAAATATGCCACCAGTCACCTGATAAATGAGCAAAAATGCTTGTTTGATGGGTTATTGCATCTCTTGTTCATCACCAATTCTCCTTTGTTGGCAGCACATCGCCCTGTGTAAACCAGAGACGTGCTGATGACAATATGCCAAGTGAATGGGGGATGAATGACTGTAATAACAATCAATTGTACCCCTTTTACTTTGTATCGGGTCATCGACTATCACTTGTTATTGGCCCAATAGATAGATAGATAGACAGAGAGATATGAGATAGATGGAATAAAAAGAAAGAAAAAATTTTTTTTTTTGCGTTTTCGTTTTGCGCTCCCTGCCTCCCCAGAGCCATAACTTTTTTTATTGACCTGTTCACATAGCCATATGAGGGCTTGTTAATATTTGTATATTAATAGCCATATGAGGGCCATTTAATATTGTATATGATGTAGTGGGAAGCGGGAAAAAAATTCCAAATGGGGTGAAATTGCAAAAAAAAAAAAAAAAGCAATTTCACTACAGTTTTATGTTTTTTTATTTTTTTATTTACGACATTCGATGTGCGTTAAAACTGACCAGTTACTTTTATTCTACAGGTCAGTACGAATCCGGCGATACCTTATATGTATAGTTTTTCTTGCATATTGAGAGCGATGAAAAAATGCAAAATGTGGGGGGGAAAAAATCAGATCTGAACTTTTCATCGATACCATTCTGGGGTGTGTTACTGTGTATAACTTTTTGATCACTTTTTATAACATTTTTTTTTTAGAAAATGAAGCGACCAAAAACTGAGAATCGGCCATATATTTTTATACTATGGGTGTTTTTTCGCACATCGCAACACACATGATGTGGTTTTTTTTTTTTTTTTTAGTTCTCTTATTGTGGGAAAAGTGGGGGTGATTAGAATTTTTATGTTTATTTTTTATTTTATTTTTTTCACACTTTTTTTTTATAGTTCCCATAGGGAACTATAACAATCAATCATCTGATTGCTATTATCATAGACTCCAATGCACTAGCATTGGAATCTATGATGATTTCACTACTTTCCTATGGAGCCGTATTACAGGCAAGGGTTCCATAGGAAATACTATGCAGCAGCCTCCTGTCATTCATAAAGACAGGGGTTGCTGCATACCCGCTCCGGTTCCTCTGATCGCCACACGGGGGAGCTGGAGCATAGCCGAAAGTGCGCACTTTCGGTTTCCGCACTCTCAGATGCCGTGGTCCGGATTGACCACGGCATCTGAGGGGTTAAATGTCAGCGATCGACATTAATGCCGGTTGCGGACATGAGCCTCAGGTGTCTGCTAAAAGAAGCAGGCGGCCACCCGCGGCTATGGCGCCCGCAGCCGGCAGGAGCGGGCACCACCTTTAAACACATGTACGGCGCTGGGCGTGAAGGGGTTAGTCTATGGTGTCGCACTGTGACATGGGATATGCTGCGTCACAATAGTCGCACAGAAATCCATCTTGCCGCAGTATGTTGCATGTTGCAGTGCGACACCATATCATTATAATAAATGTCGCACAACACATTTCGCAATGTAGTTATACCCTTTTTGTTGCGTGACACGTCGGCTAGCCTAATTGTATTTCCTTCAGTTTGTGGTTCTATGGGGTCAAACACACACAGTTTTGATGTCTTAGCCTGAGAGAAGTACGGTTTTCTTGGTAAAGGAGATTAGATCTAGGGTGACCACCAGCGCTCCAGTGGGAACGCCGCTCCTCACTGGCCACCTTGTCTATGTTCCTATGGTAAATTATAGACTTTCCAATCAAAGCGTAACAAAGACATAAACCTGAATCGGGCACAAAACAACAGCATCACCTATAACTGTAGGGCACGCTAATACCGCAGTAGTCAGAAAACATTCAACAGAGGGAATGTGTGTGGGGCCAGACCGTTCCTCCTGATAAATTTAGGGAGGGGCAGGAAAAGAATTCCAGACATTTCTCTGCTCTGATAAACAAAGATTCAAGTTTGCACACACTGGACTGACTTCACAGAGGCATCGACCCAAACACTGTCACCTGTCGCGCTGCGGGCCAAAATCCAACACTCTACACCTCTTGAGACACCTGCTCTAGGACACTCCCAGACCTTTCATACAGAGAGTGTCCTTAGCAAACGAACCTTGAGAACCTCCTATGAGACATCTCTTCCCATTTCTCTACCAGCAACCGACACAGACAACTTGACCATCTCAAAGATGTCTTACCTCTCGTCAGTCACCCGTCCGCTCCTTCATTCCTCACCATATAGGGTCTTCCGAAGTGGCTTGGAGCGTGTTAATGATAACTCCACAGAAGTAATTCAAGGTGAAATTCTCCGTAGAGTACCCTTTTAACTCCTTCCTATCCAAAGTTCGCAACTTAGAGGGTAGATTCGTCTTCAGTGTTGCCGTTTCCTTTTTTTGCAATCCAAACATCCTACTTATCACTTGTACCGTCACCCCACCCCCTACACAGCTCACCTCTCCAGACCCTCCTTGCACTTAGTTTACACAAACTCTATCCTGAAATTTCCAACCCCTTCAGCTTCTTTCAGGCAACATCCCTCTCCATATTAATCTTCCTCTTCCGAGAGTCCTTCATCGGACGCAGTCTCCGCACTCTCGGTTCTCTCCCGTTTGCAGGCACAACAGTATAGCGGGTATATTTACACATTTGATATGTTCCTTACCTTCTCTCTTCCCTGACCGTTTACACCAGCTGGATAAAAGCACTAAGGAAGGAGGGGAAAATCCTGCACAGGCACTTACCATTCAGCTGCTGGGGGGAGTACGCCTCTGATCCGGAGTCCGGGGGAGAGTCAGGTAAAGTGCTGACGAGGAGGAAGATGGAGAAAATGCTTTACAGTCATCTCATGTATTGTTCATATATTCCTACCAGTTATTAGAATATAAAGCTTTACGACCACTTTAACCAAAAGGAAGATCTCTTGATCTTAGGGTTGGAGACATTTTAAGGGTATGTCCACACGTAACTAAAAATACGGCTAATAAAACTGTGACAAGAACCGCATGTATTACCGCAAATCCACAGCTGATGATTCACGTGTGGACCCAGCCTAAGAAGGTAGCAGGAAAGATATACGTGATATATTAACAATTCTGAATTTTTAAAGGCCAGAACTGTTCTAACTCTCTTTCCGTACAGATAAAAAAGAAAGGGATTATAAGCAGTGATGGCCAGTTCGCCTGCGAACACAGGCGAGCTACCATCTTAACTCACAAGTCCGGCAAGGCACAGGTAAGTCCTTACCTGTGCCTGTGCGCGAGCCGGTCTGAAATGAAATGCGGTCTACGGGAGCAGGCAGTTCCGAGAACAGCAGCCGGGGGCCTTCATCGGGCTGTTCTCGGAACTGCCTGCACCCGTAGACCACATTTCATTTCATACCGGACTTACCTGTGCCTCGTCAAACTTGTGAGCTAAGATGGCAGCTCGCATGTGTTTGCTGGCGAACACGGCGAACTGGCCAACACTGATTATGAGATCTCCAAGCCTTGAGGGACATCTAACCAGGCTTGGAGATGCTGGATTTGGTGCTTCGCGCTGGTTTCCCTTTCATGTGTACTTAAAGGAAACCTCCATGGTTCCATCAGGAGTACAGCTACTTTTCTGCTTGACCTTTCCATTGTTTCTATTAAAATCACAACTCAAGAATTCCCAAATTCCCTGTCGGAGGAGCATACGTTTACCCTACAAGGTGTACATCACAAACTTTAGGTAGAGATGTTGCCAGCGGAGCTCATTTTGCATAGTCTCTAAGCCCTATGAAATGTAGGCTGTGAGGGCATGTTAGGAGTTGTAGTTTTGCCACAGCTGGAGAGACATGAGGAGGAGGACAGTTCATTAAAAGATCATAAACACTTAGGGCTCATGCACACAACCGTTTGTATTTTGCGGTTCACAAAACATGTATCCGCAAAAAAAAACATCCGTATTGCATCCGTTTTTTTGTACGGATCCATTGTAACAATGCCTGTCCTTGTCCGCAAAATGGACAAGAATAGGACATGTTCGATTTTTTTGCAGAACGGACATATGGAAATGGAATGCAAACGGAGTAATTGCCGTTTTTTGTGGACCCATTGAAGTGAATGGTTCCGCATACAGACCAGTAAAGAAATGGAACAGAAATGGAAAAAAAAAAATACATGAGCCCTTAAATGGATGTTCCAGAACCAAAAAAGTTTCCTCCTGGGCTGTATATGTTATAAGAAAAAAAGATAACAGAACTCATACTCAGCCAGCCCATCCTCCACCATTGCCATTCTGACGGTGCCAGGGTCCCCACTGCGCTCCACCTCCTGCTCCCACCTTGACCTGGCAGGAAATGGCTGGGATTGTCGCTCAGCCGATCGCTAGTGAGAAGGTGGGTCATCCCTGCAGTCAGTGATTGGCTGAGTGGCACTCACATCCATTTACAGCTAAGTTGAGACAGGAGCAAAAAGTGGAGCGAGCACAGTGGGACCCATCACTGCAAGAACAGCAAGGTGAAAATCAGTTCTGTTATTTTTGGGCAGTTCTAATGTAACTGTTATGTTCAAATGTAATGTGCCTGGTTCACCAGCAGGTGGCAGCCAGAACGGCAGAGCTACAGTTAGGTCGAATGGAGCTTTCCATTCCATTCTAACCCCCCTCTGTGGAGGAGTGGGCGGGTCCCACTTCCTGCAGGAAGGGTGGGGATCAGCTTTAGTTAGTCTAGTTTACCCCCTGCTAGGGGAAGGAGGGTGTGCTGGGCACGTCTCTGCTGGATCTGTCCAGGCCAAGCTAAGCCAGCCAGAGCACCTTCAGCTCTGCTGGATATGGAGGCCACAGCTTAAGGGTCCATTCACACGTCCGCAAAATGGGTCCGCATCCTTTCCGCAATTTTGCGGACCCATTCATTCTCTATGGGGACGGAATGTGCTGTCCGCATCCACATTTGCGGATCCGCACTTCCGCATCCGTGCTTCCGTTTCCGCAAAAAAATAGAACATGTCCTATTCTTGTCCGCAATTGCGGACAAGAACAGGCATATTCTATTATGTCGGCAATGTGCGGTCCGCAAAATGCGGAAAGCACATTGCCGCTTTCCGTGTTTTGCGGATCCGTGTCTCCGTGTATCCGCAAAACACATTGCGGACGTGTGAATGGAGCCTAAAGCCTCAGGAGCCAGGAGGAGAGTTCCCCGGCATAATTAAGAGACAGACTACAGAGAGAAGTTGCAGCATAAAAAAGAAGCTAAGTTATACAGCAAGCCTGTCAGCACAGCAGAGCCAGAGAGCAACAGATGTAGCAGAGTTGAGTTTGCCTTCAAGAGTTTTAATGCCAAAACCTGCTGGGACCAAACAAGGGCTGGAAGTGTCTGATGAAAGTTTATCAAAGTAAAGCTGCTATTCAACTTCATCACAAGGTCTGGACTCAATTATTTCTTCAAATTCCTCAACTATTTCCCCCTATTTGTCTGCTTTGGAGCCAACGCCTGGGGTCCAACCGTATCCAGGTAGGAGCACCGTGTCACTCACTTACACTAGAAGGGACATTTTAAGCCACCCTATACCACTCGGCCATTCCTACACTTGGGTACCAACCCTTGGCGGCCTGTTGCGCATGCAATAAAGATATGGTAAGGTTTTTTATGCGCATTACGTTTTCCTCTCTGGTAGCACCCCCTGCTGTTTATGCTTCTGGTCCACCTTCTCCTGCATTCAGAGGTGGACGGACATGCTCAGTAGCTTCCCTGCTCCCTTCCCCTCCACTCTGTGTACACAAAGTGATAGTAAAGCAGTTGACGTGGTCCAAACACTGTTCTTTCCTTTCTCCCTACTTCACCAAAATATGTAGCTATAGCTCTGTCTAGACCAGGCATCCTCAAACTGCGGCCCTCCATCCTCAAACTACAACTCCCACAATGCCCTGCTGTAGGCTGATACCTGTAGGCTGTTCGGGCATGCTGGGAGTTGTAGTTTTGAAACAGCTGGAGGGCCACAGTTTGAGGATGCCTGGTCTAGACAGTGGCCTAGTTGCCAGAGGCTGTCCATGACAACAGTAGTTACAGTTTGCATTCATATAGTTACAGTTTGTATTACTCCAGATATTTTCATTTTTTATTACATTCGTTGGATACATTAACCCATTAAAGATATTGAGTAGTGTTGAGTGAACTTCACACATTGCACCCGCGCGGAATACTCGCCCGTGTGAAAGGGGCCTAACTATAAGATTGGTGGTCATTTTTTGTATGCCCTGGTGATATGCAGTGCATTGATACTGTGAACTGTAGCAGGGGTACATATGCGGCACCTTGCGAGTCACGTTGCGACCCCATTGCGTTTCATGGCTGCACTGCTGCACAGCAATCTTTGAATGTGCGAGGGGTGTTGTGACCAAAATCACTGTACAGCCCAGACCCAGGTACGACACATAAGAAGACATCAGTAATATAAATATCACATATGCATTAGGAGTTTCAAGTTATTCCTCTATTGACACTGCCTTCTCGTTTTGAGGGTTCGGCATCTCATATCATTGACTTTCCAGTCCCACTTTATCCCTTCAACCTTTTGCTAGCACTTACCCGGCTGCATAGCTGGTTTTAGGTTCTGCTTTGATAGGAAGCTCAGGTCCGCTCATGCACATTGGAGGTCCCTGGTATCCTTTGGGATTGACCATGGCATTGTTGTTATTGCAGTTGAGGTGTGATTGGAACGGAGGCCCCCCACATGAGCCACTCATACCAGGCCGCACTGGCATTTGCTGACCCATGTGGAAGACCCCACCTGAGTTGGCTGGTCCACCATGGCCTAAATTTGAGATGACCCCAGGTCCGTGGATTCCAGTGGAGGTACAAGGTTGACCAGGGTTTGCATAGCTGGAGGAAGGGGGGATGTCCGGGAAACAGCTGCATTGGAAACATAAAAATAGGTATTTCAGTATACAGAAAATACATTCACACTGCTCATGTATAAGTTAGGGCTCTTTCACACTTGCGTTATTGTCTTCCGGCATAGAGTTCCGTCGTCGGGGCTCTATGCCGGAAGAATCCTGATCAGGATTATCCTAATGCATTCTGAATGGAGTGAAATCCGTTCAGGATGCATCAGGATGTCTTCAGTTCCGGAACGGAACGTTTTTTGGCCGGAGAAAATACCGCAGCATGCTGCGCTTTTTGCTCCGGCCAAAAAAACTGAAGACTTGCCGCAAGGCCGGATCCGGAATAAATGCCCATTGAAAGGCATTGATCCGGATCCGACCTTAAGCTAAACGTCGTTTCGGCGCATTGCCGGATCCGACGTTTAGCTTTTTTAGAGTGGTTACCATGGCTGCCGGGACGCTAAAGTCCTGGCAGCCATGGTAAAGTGTAGCGGGGAGCAGCATACTTACCGTCCGTGCGGCTCCCGGGGCGCTCCAGAGTGACGTCAGGGCGCTCCAGGCGCATGGATGAAGTGATCGCATGGCACGTCATCCATGCGCATGGAACGCTCTGACGTCACTCTGGAGCGCCCCGGGAGCCGCACGGACGGTAAGTATACCGCTCCCCCGCTCCCCACTACTACTATGGCAACCAGGACTTTAATAGCGTCCTGGCTGCCATAGTAACACTGAACGCATTTTGAAGACGGATCCGTCTTCAAATGCTTTCAGTACACTTGTGTTTTTCCGGATCCGGCGTGTAATTCCGGCAAGTGGAGTACACACCGGATCCGGACAACGCAAGTGTGAAAGAGGCCTTACTCGGTGAGTTGCAGAAGAACAGAGACGTGTCCAACATAAACTGTATCACGTTACGTATGAAGAATGTCCCAATAGAGACCAAAAAATTCCGGGGCACATTTATTAAGACCTGCGTTTTAGACGCCATAGCTGGTGGTGGATCTGCCAGGCCTCTCTATAACTTTGGCGCATCCAGCACCAGTTCTAGATGTAAGACAGCTTCCGATAAAGCCGGTATGGATATGGGGCCATTCACACGTCCGCAAATTGCACGGACATCGGCGGACCGCACATGTCAGGCACTTTAGTGGAAATGCCTTTCTTGTTCGTGTCTGCGGACAAGAATAGGACATGTTCTATTTTTTTGCGGAATGGAAGTGCGGATGTGGACAGCACACTGTGTGCTGTCCGCATCTTTTCCGGCCCCATTGAAAATGAATGTGTCCGCACACGTTCCGCAACATTGCAGAACGGATGCGGACCCATTCATGCAGATGTGTGAATGGACCCTAAAACCGATTTGAATATTGCACATTCACAGCTGCCATGATGATCATGATGGATTCTTCAATATCTTGGTGCAAACAATCAGTGGAGCACATGGAGACCTTTTTCAATAAAAATCGCCAGATGACTATTCACAATGGAGACATGTTTTATGGAGGATGAGTGATTATAAGGCCCTGTGAGTCACGTAACCTTCAGTTCAGTAGTGAAGCCACTGAGGCATGAGATTCTTCTGGGGAAATGTACTAAGCTTTGTTAATAGCAACCACTAAACAGTGGAGATCTCCACACTGCATTGCTGGACGTGGACAAGCCCTTCCATAACCATGGTCCACGGACATTGTAAATTTGGTTCCTTCATTTTAAGACTTTCCACATTTTGTATTATGACAAAATGCTTGCATTCATTGAGATCAGATATTTTTATGGACCTTGGCTTGGTGCATGGGATTCCAGGAATGCTGAAGCAGGAAAGGGTCTTGCCTAAATGTTGACACAGGTTTTGAAGTTCTCAACCCTGTAGACTCTCATAGTAAACAGTTGCACTAGAGCAAGATGGTTCCGACCAAACTATGAAAGACCATTATCCCTCCTCAGAGTTGTGCACGAAAGGGGTTGTCCCATCCAGGACACTGATGGCATATCGAAAGGATGTGCCATAAATGTAAAAAAGGAGCTGGTCCTACTCCTATCTCCATAACAGGGCCCCCAAAGTGTAGGAGACCACACCATGCTTTCTCACCATTCACTGTTTTGGGAGTTCCAAAAATAGCCAAGTGAGCACACTTGGCTATTTTCCTAATTCCCATAGCAGTGAATGGCGAGAAAGTCACGCAAGTGCTGCCATCCCTCCATTCACCACTATGGGCAGTAGCATACCTGTAATAGAGGCCCAGGGTGAGGGCTAGCTCGGCATGGAACTTGTTCTTCCCTTCCCCGCTTAAAAACACATAATTTTCATGCAGATGCCACTAGGGGGAGCTCAATTCAAAAAGATTATTACAGCTTCCATTGTAGTTGTATTCAAACCTATTCACTGAGCTCCCCCTAGTGGTGGCAGCAGGCAGCCAGGTAGCTTTGTAATAGAAAGAAGCAGATTTATCAATGTGATTTTGCCAGTTTTGTGGTGTAAATAAATTGAGAAATATGGTTTTCAGAACGAACTCCATATATTTGAAGCACCTGATTCACTTTTGCCAACATAAAAGTCTGATAAAGTGGGAGAGTCCGAAGACAACTTTTTTAAATTACAATTTGTAAAAATTTGTCAGAATCTGGGGCGTTGCACTTGTTCAGCATTGCCTGAGAGTGATTGATGCATGTACGCTGGGAAACTAGGTGCGGAGGGCCCATACTAAGTTCCGCTGTGGGACCCTATGAGATCAGTATATGCCATAGTCTATGGGACTTCTGAAAATAGCCGATAGCAGCGGATCATATCCCACAGGTGGGACCTACACCTATCTGACATTTATGGCATATCCTAGTGATACCTAACAGTCTATTGAGGCTGGGTCCAATCTCTGGAAGACCTGGCCCCTCCATTAGAGGGCATTGTCCCTAACATCCATGGGTTAGGGGATAAAATGTCTGATTGGCGGGTGTCCGACCATTGGGTGCAACCAGTGCTCCCACCCGCGTGGGTGCAATGCGTTTTTATGCGTTTTTAACGCACGTGATAAAAAACTGAAGGTTTACAAACAACATCTCCTAGCAACCATCAGTGAAAAACGCACTGCATCCGCACTTGCTTCCGGATGCAACGTGTTTTTCCCTGAAGCCGCATTCACTTCTATGGGGCCAGGGCTGGGTGTAAAACGCTGAATATAGAACATGCTGCATTTTTTAATGCAACGCAGAACTGATGTGTGAAAAAAAAAAAACGCTAATGTGCACAGACCTATTGAAATAAATGGGTCAGGATTAATTCACGGGTGCTATGCGTTCACGTCACGCATTGCACCCACGCAGAAAACTCACTCGTGTGAAAGGGGCCTTACTCTTTCATATCACCAACCTGAAAATAAAAGCTGGAATCTGATGAGTTGCTATAGGCAAACCTACCAAACTTTTTTTTTTTTCTGCATTAGTTTATTTTTTATTTTTTTAATGACAAATGCAGTATCCACTTTGTCCACTAGATGTCGTCTGTGCAGTACAAAACTGTGTGGTGCAGATCTCAGAATGGCAGCTAGTGAGATGTTTTCTCTGTTCCTTTCATGAGTTTACAGAAGAGCCCACACAGCAAAACCAAAGTCCAGCAAGTCTGTGTTGCAATGGTTTAGGTAAAAAGGAGTTATTTCTATTTCAGAGCACATTTAACTCTTTCATAGCTGTGCTTCTGTGCTTTCTTAGCAATGTTTGCATGTGTTGGTTAAATGTTTTTGTTCCTTATTTCTGTTCTGTCTATCTAATCTGTCTATATATATATATATATATATATATATATATATATCTGTTATCTATCTACCTATCTATTAGAGAGATACTTTTTTTCTTTTTACCAAATAGCAAATGCTTTTATTTTTGGGCAAATAGACAGTAGAAAAAAATATATATATAAATATATATATATATATATATATATATATATATATATATACACAATTTTTTTTTATTTTTTTATTATGCACTCAAACCTCTAAAAAATATTATTTTTTCCTGGGGTGGGAGTGGGGGTTGTTCGCGTACATTTTTATTATTTATTACTTTGTTTTAATTATTTTACATTATACAGTATTTTTATGACATCTCCCTCCGAAAGGGTCAGAAAATATATATATTTTTTCCACATTTTTTGTGCCTACCATAGGAGCAGCAGTTACCACCGTACATTGGGAGGACAGCGCCGATCATGTGGCAAATGGATCTAGATAAACCCAGCAGCTGGACCAGTCTGCAGCCTCCATGTGTGTACACAGCAGTCATGATTGTGAAGGCGGAAATGTCAAGATCATGGTCGCACAAACTTCTGTGTGTGATGGTTATTAAGGGGTTAAGAAGTTCCGAAATAACGTGTTCTCAATCCGGTTTAAAGGGACATACCAAGTCACTGGCACACATCAGAAGACTGCATTGGTCTATATCACAAATGTAGAGACTGAAAGGTTGGCTCTATGACTCATAACTCTGTGGAAAGGGTTAATAACATATCAGGGAATTCTTATTCATGCGATTCCCAAAGTAGTCTTTATTACGGCTCCGGGATAAAGCTTCTCCTTTTACAACTGTGCATTGATAAAGGAGTTCTGATGCAATTACATGGGCGAAATGTCCTAGATATCAGAAGAATAGCCTCCCAGCATCGTGCAGCTAATAGGCTCCTTTATTATATTATTATTATTATTATTATACTCACATCTACAAAATGATAATGGATGTCCTCTAGTTACCTTTAAAGCGGACTTCTCACCTCTCCTGACATAAGGTTTTTTTAGTTACTTTCTATTTTGCTTTCCCCATGTATTAACAGTTCTGGAGCATCTACAGTATTCTTATGGCTCTGTGTCGTGCCATTCCTTTATTATTCCTGTTAGAAATTATGAATGAATGACTAGCAGACTGCAATGAATGGCCAGATGGGTTTTTACCAGTTGGGGGCGTGTCCTTGCACAGTCTGAGAAAATAGAAAGCTGATCCTCTTTTGTTTAAGGCTGGCTTCACACGGCCGTTGCGGGAAAAGGTGCGGGTGCGTTGCGGGAACACGCACGATTTTTCTGCGCGAGTGCAAAACATTGTAATGCGTTTTGCACTCGTGTGAGAAATATCACGCATGTTTGGTACCCAAACCCGAAGTTCTTCACAGAAGTTCGGGCTTGGGATCGGTGTTCTGTAGATTGTATTATTTTCCCTTATAACATGGTTATAAGGGAAAATAATAGCATTCTGAATACAGAATGCATAGTAAAATAGCGTTGGAGGGGTTAAAAAAAAATAAAAAATGATTTAACTCACCATAATCCACTTGATCGCGGAGCCGGCATCTCCTTCTGTCTTCATCTTAGCTGTGTGTAGGAACAGGACCTGTGGTGACGTCACTCCGGTCATCACATGATCCATCACATGATCTTTTACCATGGTGATGGATCATGTGATGACCGAAGTGACATCACCACAGGTCCTGTTACTGCACACAGCTAAGATGAAGACAGAAGGAGATGCCGGCTGCGCGATCAAGTGGATTAAGATGAGTTAAAAAAAAAATTTTAACCCCTCCAGCGCTATTTTACTATGCATTCTGTATTCAGAATGCTATTATTTTCCCTTATAACCAGGTTATTAGGGAAAATAATAATGATCGGGTCTCCATCCCAATTGTCTCCTAGCAACCGTGCGTGAAAATCGCACCGCATCCGCACTTGCTTGCGGATGCTTGCGATTTTCACCCAGACCCATTCATTTCTATGGGGCCTGCGTTACGTGAAAAACGCAGAATATAGAACATGCTGCGATTTTCACGCAACGCACAAGTAATGCGTGAAAATCACCGCTCATGTGAAGAGCCCCATAGAAATGAATGGGTCGGGATTCAGTGCGGGTGCAATGCGTTCAACTCACG